>NC_136412.1:12497500-13237500 GCF_051521515.1 Lactuca serriola | reverse complement strand
TTTTGCCATAATAATTTTTGTTTTCCATATTCTCAAAATTTGACTATGAAAAGGGATGTCGTAATCCTAATCGAATTTTGAGAACGCAATATATATAATTTTTTTAAGTTGAACCAATCCAACATGAAATTCATATATATATATATATATATATATATATATATATATATATATATATATATATATATATTCTTGACTAAAGGTGATTAAAACCTCAATATAAGCTCTTTAGAATGATTATAAACTCAATCTAAGCTTTTTAGAATTGAAATGAAGTATAATTTCCTCTCCCTTAATTATAGCAAAACAACTTTTTCAACCCCTACAACCTCACGAATTGAAACTGTTGTTTTCTATAATTAACATTGCTAACTTGCAATACTTATTATAATTATCATGCTCCCACTAACATGATGATTATTAGCATAACACTTATGCTCCCACTAGCTTTGACATGTATCCAGAAAATAGCTGGACCTCTAGAAGTCAATACTTTATTGACGTTCTTACCAAAGTTCAGATTTCTGATACTAGATTGCTTTGATAAGACTTTATCAAAATCATACACCTTATCGTAGATAGCTCACAGGTGTGTCTAAATAGTTTCAGAACTATGAAAAGGGATGCCATAATCATAGTCTCAATTGTTTAGACTTTTTGCCATTTCTCATAAGTCAATGTTAGTGTGCCGGTTAACCACGCACGCTCCAATAATGACTTTGAGAACTACAAATATCACAATTGCTATCTACTTAAAATCTACTTAGTGAAAGAATTTTGTCACCATCATTTTCATGAATCGGAGAGAAACCTTATGACACTCAGATTTTACGGTGTATGTGTTCTTATCCACGTGAACTTGTCAAACCATGATAACAAGACTAGGTTAGTGACAAATCCTAACTCACATGGATTGAACTTGTGCAATCTTAACCTCTTGCCACCTGGCAGCACAAGGGCCTGTCATTGCTTCCAAGTAGTTATGCAAACAATTGAGAACATGTAGAACTCAAATATATATAGCCAACTTAACTGGAATGGGCACATAAATGTCAACACGATAGGTTATAAACCTCTAGTTGTGTGCTTGCAATGAAATACAAGTTTTTATTCTTGATTAGTTCTTGAAACCATTTCAGGATCGTTTAGAATCCCACTGTCTTCTTGACCAATGAGACTTTCTTGTCAAATATTCAAGAGATAGTGTGGATTCCAATCAAGATAAACACTTAACACAATTGGCCTTAGTTGGTCTGTGTTTTATCCAAAACATCACAAATTACCAATTTCAAAGGTACAAGAGGAGAAAACATTAACTCTTACATTTGACAAGTGTTTTAAACCTTCTTTAAGACATGTCACTCAAGTTACAATCTTGGAGTATAACTCTAAGAATTGTTTTTGGAACGAAGTATGAATCATCTTCTTGATTTAACCACTTCAACAATTCATAACTCCTCTTCTTAACTATCAGAATGCACTTAGAGGATGAATTGTGATAAGGTCTAAAAGTCATTATGATGATCTTAAAACATGATACTCAAGTACTCTCCCATCTTTTCAGATTTGAGAAATTTTTATCCTTCTGCCTAATTTGATTCTTCTTATTCGTTCTGTCATACGTCGAAACTTTTCCAATGTCTCAAAATTATACTTAAGCTTATAAGTATGATCATATTTAGTAAACCATAGTAAATCATGACGAATAGTCTTATCCATCTTTTGTGTTGAACTTTGGCTAATGCACAAGAATGTGTACTTGGTCCCTTAGTCCTTCTCTTGAGTCACATATACATGTGAACACAGAACTATTCTTAATTTTCCAAAGTTGAAAATTCTCATACATCACACTAAACACCTTGTATGATTCCAAGTTTCGGTCCAATTGAAACTTGGGTGATGAGAGTCTTTCCTTATTTGGTAAATTTAGACACTACTACAAATGAAAGAATCAAATTCATATTTCCAATATTGCTATAAACATACAAAAATCATGTTTTCATGAATGCCATTGTAAGGATATAAAAATAAAGTAAAACAAACTTTTATTTATTTTAAAACGTGGAAAAACTTTTCCTTACAATGCAACTTGAAATGAAAACTATGCTATTACATGTTTCCTAGCAATCTATCATAACTCCTAACAAGTAGCTCAAGAATTCAATCTTCAACCAAGCGAAGAGATCCATCTTCGCGATCAAATTCAGCATACTCTTTCTTTAAGTTTCCTTCCCTTTGCTTGATCCTGCTAGCGATCAAATTCAACATACTCTTTCTTTAAGTTTCCTTCCCTTTGCTTGATCCTGCTAAATATCAAAATGAAACCAAGTCACATTTTGTATTAAGAATCATAAACTAGGAACTTAACAGAGTTAGATAATGGACTTACTAGAAGCAGATTCAATCTTTTGATTCTTCTTTCTTTCAGGTAGCTTGGGCAGCTTCTCTTCCAATGCCCCTTTTCTTCACACTGAGAACATATAGACTCTTTGGGAATGATACACAGGCTATTCCAGACTTAGACTTTCTCTTTACCTTCCGGTCAACCGGGTTAACCAAGGCCGGTCCCTTTCCATTAGGAAGAGAAAGTTTTTTCTGAACTTCCAATGTCACCATTGTCCTTGTCCATGGAAGTTTTGAGAAATAGACCTTCCATCCATATTTTCTTGACTATTGAACCAAATCATTTCTGATTCAGCAGTAATAAGCAAATAAGAAAGATCCATTAGGTTCATGTCGTGATATGTCATATAGTAGTCTTTCTATATGACTCAGGAAGTGACTGAAAGACCCAGTCAATAACCAACTTCATTGGGACAACGACACCCAACATTCTCAACCTATCACTGTGTGACTTCAGTCCTAAGACATGAATGTACATAGGACTTCCAATTTACTGTTTTATTGTGCGTAGGGATTGAGTGATATTGAACTTTTCAAGTCCTTAAACTTGTAGGTCAGGGAGAATAACTGGAGGATGAGGAGGAAGAGAAGTATGACTTCCATGACCCAAACTCGGGAAGTCACATTCATTAGGAAAGCTTGATTTCGGAAGGTCATTGTTGTCTAAACCAGACATCAACAATGGGAGAAATTCATAAATTCAAGTACAATTGATTTAAGTCCTTAATATAACACCCAATATGAAATATTAAGGCTAGGACCCAACAAACTATTTTATAACTTGGAAGAGGGATGCCGTAATCCAAGCTATAAAATACTTGAAGGTAGATGAATGACGATTCACTAATTTCCATCAAGATAACAGAATGTATTATTAGGTTTTAATTGGTTTTGAAACTCCTAGATTCTTTTGAGATTCATTGAACTTTTCAATGGCATGTTTCAATCTCGAGTGTGCCCTTCAGGTTCTGTGACTGGGATGTCGAGGATTACAAAACAAGGTGTGAAGTAACCATGCAAATATACTTGGTACCCTTAATATTTACCCCTCAATCGATGTGCCAGTTAACCACACATGATCCACCGATACTATGATAAACATTAAGTTACCCTTTTCCTCCCTTGTTAAGTCTAGGTTAGTGTGCCGGTTAACCACACACGCTCCACTAACGAATTAAACAATGTGCAAAGTGTAATTTCATGGATTAGCACCTTATTCACATTTTCCTAAGTAACTAAGATTAGGAATTTATAATTGTTTAGTTACTTAGTATTTATCATTAATACTTTTAATGAAAGGAGAATTATAGTCCTTGTCCTACCCATTCGGCTAACGACCCTCCACCGGTCAAGGAAGCGGTGGGTGAGAGTGGTCACCCATTAAACTGCCATTTTATAGGCAGTAACCTTATACCCCCTTATAGACCGGCTTCGTAAATGAGGCCTAGTAATGGTAAGACGACTTTTGTTCTTATACATATAGAAATATTATTAAACTTATAATATTATAAAGTATAAGGGTTGAATTTTAACTTTTAAAATTCTAGGGATTGGAACTAAAGTTTTAATTATGACTTTACATGTTCCAAAACTTGAGGGAAAGTTTTGTAAACTTTCAAAACTTTTCATTTCTCATAACTTATGAGTTAGTTGCTTATTAAAGTGAGTGACTTTTCATCTTATGTAACCATTGTGTTCTTTTAATGGATTTAATGGCTTGTGACTTTTGGTTATCCATAACTTGAGGACAAGTTACAGACTCCATTAAAACACATAATGATCAAGAATTAAACTACCAAGAAGGTTACAAATAATTCCTATGATCATCTAAGCTCATAAGTTCAAGAACAAGCATATCAACAATTTCAAGAACAATAAAATTAACCGTATAAAACTTGAAATTTTGATAACAACTCTGAAATTGGTTTACCATAATCATTACCATATCAAAAAAATAGTTTTTATAAGTCCAAAACAGATTAAGATAATGATTCCAGACCAATTCCGGCACCAATACTCGAAGATATGCTGTCAGGGGGTCCAACTCGCCGAGTGCATGAACCAACTGGACGAGTTGGTTGCATTTTGCCTTGGACTCGTCGAGTCCATGAGTGAACTTGGTGAGTCCACTGTCCAGATAGCAAGATAACTTCGATTTTTCAGCAATTGCATCAAGTATATAAGAAAATAAGCCTAGGCTTTGATACCACTGATGGGTTTTGAGCATTCTAACACTCCTATGGTGTACATGCAACCCTATAAACCTTGGATCTATTTTTTCTCTATTATACAGGAAAATATTAAATATTCCAAGGTTTCATCCTAACTAGCATATTATGAAGCACCTATACTACAAAGTTCTAGTTAGATGACATACCTGTTGATGTAGCTTGATGTCTTCAAGCTTTAAGAGGTTAGCCCCAATAGTGTGGAAGCCTCAAGTGGAATCACAAATCACCAAAACGCCTTGGAAGAACTTGAGAGAATATGTATGCACACTAAAATCAGCCCACTCTTATGTCCTCACACACTAGTGCCATTTCTTGTGCCAAAGGCCTCTTTATATAGTATGGAGGATTAGGGTTACATCCATATAAACCCTAATACCCATGACCTTTCATTTCATAGGATCCATGGGTTAAAACTCCATGGACTAACCATGATAGCTTAGCCCAACTTAAATGAACTTGGCCCATTCCATATATATATATATATATATATATATATATATATATATATATATATAAGAGTCCATATTTAATTAGTTCCTTTTGATCACATAATTAATTCTTGATCAATACTAATTAAATAATATGATTCCATATTAATATATTAGAACTTATATTAATATGAAATCATATTATTTAATTAGTATTGATTAAGAATTAATTTGGAATTAATTTTGTGATCAAAAGAGACTAATTAAATATAAGGGGTTAATTTGGTAAATCCTTCATTTTTATAAAGTGGGCTTATGATCCATAGTTCTTCATGTTGGGCTTAACCAATATGGTAGCCCATGGATACTCCATGGAGGTTTTAACCCATGGAGAATGAGGGATATGGAAATTCATTTGGGTTTATATGGTGTAACCCTAGTTTACCACACTATATAAGAACTCCTCTAGCTCATTAAATTGGCACTTAAGTGGAATACTAAAGGGCTACCCGATTTGTGTGTGCAAGGAATCTCTTCTCAAGTTATCCTTTGTTCTAGATGTGTTGTGATTCCATTTGAGGCATTCAAACTATTAGTGCTAAACTCTTAAAGGCTAAAGGTTCAAGGTTTCCAATAAGCTACACGAAAAGGTATGTTATCTAACTTGTTTTATTACCCAAGTATCAAGTTTTGTATGCTAGTTAGGGTAATACATTGGAAAGTTTACATGTATAATAGAGAACACATTGATCCAAGGTATTTAGGGTTGCAAGTACACCTTAGGAGTGTTAGAATGATCAAAACCCTTCATATAGGTCATAATGTTGCTTAACTACAGTCCAAATCCTATATATTAGGGTTTCTCTCTTGTGTGCGTACGCCCAGTGTACGAGGAGTATGCCCAACATAACCCCATTTTTCTGAAAATGGCAAAAATGCCCCCTAAGGACCAAGCTTGCAAACTATTTACACACCAGGGGTCAAAAATGAAAAGTACCTTGAATCGAGTGTTACAATTCTAAACCCACTTGAATCAGACTTCGTCATCGAAGAAGTTCGTGACATCTTATAACCAACGCTTGCTCGCAATCAGGTCCTTCTTCCCAAAGAACTCCAGAGCCCTACTTGCCTTGAACTCACGGAAAGTCAAAGTGCGAGCTCACATCATCGCCACCATCTCAGAACGAAAAGCACCCATGCGCTCATCTAGAATCTCCATGATACCCTCCTTGATCGTACTAAAGATCACATGGTTCTACTCAAGAATACTGTGGGTAATCTGTGAGGAAATGAACTCCCGCATCCGATCATCCATATGTTCGGTTGTTCGGCCCCAGAGCCCGAACTTGAACCATCACCAACACCATAACCACTACCAGATCCTCCTCGAGTGACCAACATACTGAAAATAGACCACTCAAACCATCTGAACACACAGACACAGACACACACACACACACATATATATATATATATATATATATATATATATGTATATATACATCGAGGAATCCTGTTCTCTTACAAGCTTCCTGGTATCATCGTGGCTTTCCTTGACTTGAGCCTATGCTTCCAGTAGTACGGGCCCATACTACCTTCCACATCTATCCGTACTTTACTCAAAGATCGCCCCGAGTCCTCCAAGTAACTCCCTTATCAATCCAAACAATCCTTAATAAGACAAGGTTCTCGACACCGAATCACCTCCTAGGTTTCTTTAGGGCAACTACCACACCACTCTCTGACATCATTTGTAGAAGGAACTCCCTCTAACACCCTTTAAGTAGCTCATGAATACTATTGCCTATCACTGACACTAGCTAATTCTTCGAATGAAATGTCTCACACTACATCGGTTTGAATTAAACAAGAGTTGTGCAATAAAGTTAAAACTTGACCTTCTAAAATTATCTAGTCTCAATAATATGTAAGTTAACATATTCTCTTACTTATTAGTTGATGTTAAAGGGAACTCCTAAAAAAACAAAGCAAGCAACATTCAAGCATCGAGTAATTAGAATCAAAGCATAACCTAAACAAGCCATCCTATCACCGACTGATTAGTACTAGCATGCAAGTCTACAAGTTCATTGTGACAAGTGGAAAAATTCTAGAACAAGTCTAAATTGTAACCATGTACAAGTGAATTCACATCATAACATTGTTACAATATAACTTTGGAAGCCATAAGGGCATGTTTATATAAGTTATTATACAAATGTACTTTGAAAACCACATTGTAACCTTGTTATGTTAAATCACCATCAGCCATGCGGGCATGTTTATATATATATATATATATATATATATATATATATATATATATATATATATATCTTAGCAACCATGCTTACGTAAGTTATATATGTTAATATAAATGAGAAAACCATGTAGAAATAAACTAATACAAGTTAGCAAGACATTAGGAGTAAAAAGGGTCAAGAAAAGTCAAATAACAAACATTGTTTGAATGTTTTCAATTTTGAGTCCACTATCTTTGAGTTTTCGGCCATTAGGACCGAAATCTCCTTCATGGAGCCACCTAGGACCGAAATCAATTCATGAACACACTCTAGGAAGGAAAACACAAGACAAAAGGTCCATTAGGACCGAAAACACAAGTCAAAAGGTCCATTAGGACCGAAATCATCACTTTGTGAATTAGTTTAAGGGATTTCAGTCATACTTGGCCGAAATCACCTTCTTTTTTGCCACAATCCTCCTCAAATATTAGATATTTTATGCAACTTGATTGGCTGATTTAGTTTCCCAATGTGATAATTACACAAATCAAGGCAAACATCAACTCAAAACCTTATCCTTACTTTCATATATAATACACAAATTGAGTTCATTTCTTATTCACAGTTAACATATTCACTTATATTCTCTCTCAAATATCAAACCCCATTCCTCTCTAAGCTCCATGATCAAACATCCCCTAGATCTTATACTTGAAGCTTTTTCGGTAAGATACATTGTATGTTCATTAATTTTATCTCGTGTTTATTTAACACTTGTATTATTAGTTTCATATACTCACCAACTCCTTTTTTCAAACAACTTGTATTCTCAGGAAATCAGCAAAACAAGTAACCACCAGCTTTTGAGGATGGGAATCTAAGGAGTCAAACAAATCATATTGTAATTGACTTTTGAAACATGTAATACTTTCAATGATGTAAAATTTTAAACTATATATATGATGGTGATGTTTGCTTTCTTTACTATTATTCAATTTTATGATACAATACATGAAAGTCATCCACCCCCGAACATTTCTGCCATCTTGGTTTGGGGGTGTGACACTCATATAGTAGACATATAAAGGCATCTCTCCTAGAATTCTATCATGCAATACTGAGCAAATCTTTCGCCTAATCTAGCATGTGATTCACAGATTCACAATTCAAAGCATAACATAAAACATGTATGGGTATTTTTGGGAAAACTTACTTGAACTCAGTCGATTGCATGCACCACATCCCTTTCTTTTATAATAAATGCTCTTTTTTTTTTATAAAACGACTATTTTTATGAAAAATTTGCCAAAACCTTAGTTTGAGTTCATACATACCTGAGCGTATGTCTGAATCCCTCAAACCAAGGCTCTGATACCAAATTGTAACTTCCAAAAATTAAAATCCATTCGTTTATTGTTGTTTTCATATTAATCCAACCATCAACCAAACATGTTTATAAAACCATATAGGAAAATCAGAGTGTGTCAATCAATTGTCCCAAAAACATCAGAGTCAAATAAGTAAAAAGTCATGGTATGTGCGATATAATCATCCCGAGCTCTTCCTCTTCAATCTGGAAGTACCTAAAACATTAACTGAAAATTGTAACCACGAAGCTTAGTAAGTTCCCCAAAATACCACATATCATACATACCCGCTAGCTCAAGGTTGTGTCGGGTCTATTTTACCTCTGGGTCTATTTCAACTCATGTGTCGGCCCCAAGTCATACCGGGTCTATTTCACCCCTAATCTATTTCAACTCATATACCAACACAAGGCTGTACCGGGTATATTTTACCCCATATACATATAGAAAACAATCATACAGGCATATAACACATACATAAGGAGTCACAAAGACTACAAGCACATAACATATCTTAGTGTCCTACAGTATAAGGAGTTAACTCGCCTCAGTCTGCTATCAGTCAAACAAATAATCGGGCTGCTGAACTAGAAAATCCCCATGCTAATCAATAAAATAAAGCCCCAATTAATAACTAGGCCATCAATTATAACTACGAACCGAGTTCATTTGTCCAACACCCAAGGTAAAAGACTATTTTACCCTTTCCTCACTTGACCCAATAACCGAGGCCCATCCTAATGGCACCAGAAGCCTACTATGGCCCAAATTCCTAAGTGATACCCAAAGCCCATTTTGGGCCCAAATCCAAGAAGGCCCAAAGCCTAACAATAGCCCAAAGTCAGAAAGACCAATGACCTAACAAGGCCTGAAACCCTAATAGTCCAAAATGGCCCAAACCATAAATCCTAGGACCAAGCATGGTACACTACACGTACCAGATGTACGCCCGACGTACTAGGTGTTAGGTTTTGAGAAATATAACACTCCTATGGTGCACATGCAACCCTAAATGCTTTGGATCCATGTATTATCTAATTATACATGCATTTTGTTTTTCCAAAGTAATCAGCCTCGCTACCATACAATTCAAGCTATATAATAAAACCTTACTTTGGATGCTTACCTCTTGAGTAGGGTAGAGTTCTTGACCTTTGAAAGATTGAGCACCTCAAGTGTGATGCCTCTAATGGTTCACAAACACCAATATGCAAGAGGAGGCTTAAGAGAATAAGTTACTTATCTCAAAAAGATGGTGTAACCGATTTTGGCTCATGAGGGTTCTATTTATAGTGTGGCAAATGCTAGGGTTACACTTTGAAAACCCTAATGCTCCATGACTTTTCACATTCTTATGCTCCATGGGCTTAACCTCCATGGACTATCCGAGGATTAACTTATGAATTTAGCCCATCTAAATAATCATGAATCATTGGCCCACACTATAAGAACCATTGACTTACATTATCAATCCCCATATATTTAATTAGTCTCTTTTGACCACAAAATTAATTCCAAATTAATTCTTGATCAATACGAATTAAATAATATAATTTCCTATATTAATATATTATACTTGTAATATATTAATAAATCATAAATAACCTTATATTCAAAAGTCCATCCTATCAAATTGCACTAGTGAAGGAAACCCAAAACGACCATGCTACTATCGGATCAAGTACATCCCGGTGATAGTTATGGGCTAAGACACCAAATCCAACAGTCTCCCACTTGGATAAGTCTAATAACAATAGCTGCCAATGTAACTTCAGGATCTGACTTAGCAATCGTAAGCTTTCAAAAGCTGTTGTCAACTCTAACCCAATTAGTGACACATCCTTTAGATAAGGGATAATATAATCCTATATTTTCAAGATATATTTGAGTACAAATTCTTGGAACATAGTCATACTTATTTTCCTGCAATTTGGTTCCTAATTTCTGATTCGTCTGACATAGAACATAACTGAACACATCAATTTAGTTTTGACCGGACCTGTCACATAGTCAAAACAGAATCATCTAAGGCCCAAGATATCGCTTTTAATCCTCTTAGGATAAAAGAAATATATAAACTTCGATATTATACGCTTGTACTAACTACTCATTAAGTCATGTACAATGATACGTTTTATAACATCAAGTTCCTAATACATTTTCGTATCATCAATGCACAACCAACTCGTAGTCAACAACTCATATACCTTAGTTTGAAGATCATATGATATTATCGTATCACAATCACTCGTGATAAATAACATGAAGTGATTCAGGTGAGCGCGGGTTGAATCCAATACTTAAATCTTATTTTAGGAGCACTCATGAATGGTGTAGCAAACTCGTGCTATGTCTAACGCCTTAGACAATCTACAAGCCAACTAATGTCGGTCTTCTTTCATACTTACTTCCAACGTATGATCGACTGTGAATAGATTGTATAATCTTATTATTCGGGAAGTCAGAACATGCAAAGTGAAACACAAGAATAATACTAATCCTATATGGACCCAAAACTTTTGAGAAATTGATTATGTTTACCTATGGTCCTAACTTTGTGAAATAGATTAAGTGTAAACATTTCCAACGATACTCATTTCACAATTCAAAATCCTTATCGTAAGTGTAAGAATACCAAGTTCTGCCCACTTACTATAATTTGTTAGATTCTAAACTTATACGCGATGATCCTTTTGTAATGACTATGTACCCAAGTCACAAAGACTTTGTCAATTACAAAATTTTCCATTGGAGATTCTTGCAAGACAATTCCATAGATCTGAAGTCTCATATTCAAATCACATTCGTTTGATCATCTTTCTTGCATAAAAGTTTCTAACTTTCTCATAGATTATTGATATCCAACTCCCATTATGGAAACATTTCCATATCTTCCATATGACAACTCATTGTCAATAGAATCCTGTCTATTCATAATAATGTCAATATGGTCTATCCATTACTATACTTCCAACTATCCATATGCAATTGATCCTATACCCGAAGCATATGGAATACGATTCATAATGTCTAACGTAAAGACATGATACTTGACCAGTCTTTTGCAATAATATTTCCATATATAGAATTTCCAATGTTGAAGCATTTCAACATGGTATTCATATAAATCATTGACTAAATTTGATTAAAATCTGAATCTAAGATTTTAGAATTGAAATGAAGTATAAGTTCCTCTCCCTTAATTATAGCAAAATAACTTTTCAACCCTGCAACTTTGCGAATTGAAACCTTTGTTTTCTATAATTAACGTTGCTAACTCGCAACACTTACCATAATAATTATGATCCCACTAACATAATAATTATTATCTTACTGGCATAACACTTATGCTCCCCTAGCTTTGACATGCATCCAAAATTAGCTGGACTTCTAGAAATCAATACTTTATTGACTTAATTACCAAAGTTCAGATTTCTGACATGAGATTCTTCAATAAGCCTTTAACTCATACCTTTCCTTTGATAGCTCACATGTGTGTCTAAAAAATTTTAGAACTTACATCAATAAGTCTCAAATGTTTAGACCTTTTGCCATTTCTCATAATTCGAACTATGAAGAGGGATGTCGTAATCATAATCTAATTTGAGAATGCAAATATCACAAATGCTATCTCCTTAAAATCTACTTAGTGAAAAAGTTTCCTCACAATCATTTTCATGAATTGGAGAGAAACCTTATGACACTTAGATTTTTAATGGTTTATGTGCTCCTATCCATGTGAAATTGTCATAACCATAATCATAAGACATGGTTAGTGACAAATCCAAACTCATATGGACTGAACCTATTTAATCTTAATTCCTTTCCACTCAGTAGCATAAGGTCCTACCATGTCTTCCAAGTTGTTATGCAAACAATTAAGAACTCATAGAACTCACATGCATAGTCAACCAACTGAAATGGCCATAGAAACAAGAATTTGTCAACACGATAGGTTACAAACCTCAAGTCGTGTGCTAGTAAATAACAATATGTTTACTCTTGATTAGTTCTTGAAACTCTTCAAGATCAATAAGACTACCACTGACATGTTAACATATAAGATTCAATTTTTCAAGGAAGATTAATTGACAAACAAATATTCAAGAGTTATTGTGGTTTCTTATCAGGATAAACACTTCACATAATTGGTCTTAGTCGGTCTTTGACTTATCCAAAGCATCACAACTTACCAATCTCAAATGTCCAAGAGTAAGAAACATTTTACTCTACATTTAATGAATGTTATAAACCTTCTGAAGATATGTCGCTCAATACACAATCATGGAGGATGACTCTAAGATTCGATTTTGGAACGAAGCATGATTCATCTTAATTGATTTAACCATTTCAACAATTCCTGATTCATCTTCATAGCCAAACAAATGCACTAAGCCGTCCTTAGAGGATCATATTGTGATATGGTTTTCATAATCATTAAGATGATCATAAAACACGATACTCAAGTACTCTCCCATCTTTTCAGATTAGAGAAACTTTTATCTTTCTGCCGACTTTGATTCTTCTTATTCGTTCTGCTATACATTAAGACTTTTCAATGACTCAAAATTATACTTAATCTTGTAAACATAACCATATTTACTAACTTAAGTAAACCATAACGAATAGTCTTATCGTTCTTTATGGTGGACCTGACCAGCGCACAACCAATTGTACCTGATCCCCTAGTCCTTCACTTGACTCACATATACATGTGAACAAGGAATTAGTCTTAATTTCCTAAAGATGAAGGTTCTCATTCATCGTACAATACAAGTTGCATGATTCCAAGTTAACTGAAACTTGGGTGATGAGAATCTTTCCTTATTTGGAAAATTATAGACACTACCATAAACGAAAGAATTAAATCCATATTGCTAAAATAGACACATACAAACATCAATTTTGACAAATGCCATTATAAGGAAATATAAATAAGATAAAAGGTCAAAATTTTATTTGTTTATAAAAGAGGCGGAAGAACTTTTCCTTAAAATGCAATTACATATGAAAATTATGCTATTACAAATTTCTAAGTAATTTATCATAACTCTTAAGCAGTAGCTCAAAAATCATATCATCGAATCAGGTGATCAAAATTCATCTTTTTACGATTAGATTCAGATCACTCTTCTATTAAGCTTTATTTCTTTTCTTTGATCCTACAATACATCAAAATGCGACTCTGTCACATCATGTATTAAGAATCTCCAAATATAAACTTAATAGAGTTAGATAGTGGACTTACCTGAAGCAGAGTCAAAATTTTTGACTTTACCATCCTTATGGACCTTCATGTAGATATGGAAAATTTGCAACCAATGTCCATTCTCTTGGCAATAGAAACAAATGGACTCTTTGGGAATGGTACACGGGACAATCTCAGACTTAGCCTTTCCCTTTCTCTCGGAAAGAGAAATATTTTTTGGACTTCCAATGTTTCCATTGTCAATGTCTATGGAAATTTGGGAAGTAGATATTCTAATAAAAATTTCTTTATCGGTGTGCCAAATGTGACATCCCTTAATTTCTCGGCCAGAAAAGACCGATTTAATTTATGCTTTTTAAAATAAAATCAGAGAAATCTTTTTAAAAGATGTTGCGGAATTGGTCCCCAAACAACATATGATAAAAGTTTATCAAAATCCTTCATTAAGAAGGTATATATTTTCCATATATATCCAAAACCTCGGGATGTCATGTTCCGATACAGATCAAAAGCATAAACAAGACATTATAAGCCTTTCAACAGTTATTTACAACTACTGGCCTATAATCCAAAAATCTCTCGTCGTCCTCCGACTATGCTCGGGGTCCACTGTGACATCCCCAAAATCACGGCCAGAAAAGACCGGTTTGTTTATGCTTTGTTTAAAATCAGAGTTACATTTTAAATGAAAGTGTTGCGGAATTTGTCCCAAAACAAAAATATGATAAAGATTTATCAAAAGCATTTCCATAGAAATGTATTTCATTATAAGACTTGGGATGTCATGTTCATACAGATCAAAAGCATAAACAGTACAATATAAGCCTTACTACATTATTTCATATCTACAGGCCTATATCCGTAATCCCTCGTTCAAAACATCACACCTATGCTCATGCGCCACTACCTGTAATACATAAAACTGAGTGGGTCAGGCTGGGGAGCCTGGTGAGCACATAGGGTTTTCAACCCACAATAAATAAGTTTATTAATTTCATCAATCAACAATAACCCGATTACCCGTTCCCGTTATCCTCACTTTACGTCCCTAAACACCTATCATAAGGGACCTAGCCTAAGGATCATCATTGGGACGGACACTACTGCTAAGGGGATTCCTCAGCAATAAATGTCCTAAAGGCAACCATGTGGGGGATGGAGTACACCGGTGAACACATCGTTCACAAACACCTACAGGTTGCGAGCCTGCTAGTGTTCCACTGGACTGTCTAGAAGAGTCCGTGGTCGTCATCCATACTCCGCTAGATGACAGAAAAAACAACATCAACATCGAGGCCTCTCATCATTTTATCACACATCAGCTATTACATCTACCCATGTTTTACCCCAACATTTTCGTAGATATAAAATACATATACAGTTTAAATCATTGAAAACATGTATAACAATGTTCATCCAGCATAGATAGCAAGTATTCAGATAATATGCACACATAGCACGTAATTTATATAAAATACTTCATATCTATGTGTAAGCTGAAAGTAACTATGCACTCACCTGAAAGGTGGTGACTCAGCACTTGGACAACGCTTCGATACTCTCAAAACGATATTCCTTCGACAAAACCTAGTACCAATACCACTAGGGTTTAGTCTAACGATAACCGCGATTAATTAATATTCTAGCTATTATTATTATTAAATAAGCGTTAAACGATACTTATATAACCCATAATAATAGCCCAAGTACTTATTATAAGGTCCTAATAACATTACTATATTAAAACGTAAGCTAAACTAAAGATAGGTTAGGCGTAGCTCACTTACAGCGGGTTTTCTCGAAAACCGGGCTTCGCTGGAGCAGCGTTCCCGAGCCGAAAGGCTCTTTTCTCGGAACTCCGGGAGCCTCGGGGCTTCCTTCGGGTGCTAGGGGGTTTACCTAGGCTTTAGGGGGCTTAAGGAGGCTTAGAGAGAGAGTGTAGAGAGAGAAAGAATGTTGGAGAGGTGTGAAGAGAAGTGAATGCCCGGCACCTCTATTTATAGGGGTGCAGACTGGTCTACTCGCCGAGTAGGGGGGACCTACTTGCCGAGTTGGTCCATGTGGTGGCCTTCTGGTGGTGCCACGTGTCCAATTCTGGTGGTGCCACGTCACCCCCTATCGCGTGTCAGCCTTCGAACTTAGAAAAATCATAACTCTCGCATACGAGCTCCATTTTCGACGTTCTTTATATCCACGCGTAGGTAAAATCAAGATCTACAACTTTCATTTAGACTCCGTCGGCTAATTCTCGACCGATCTCAAATTTAACAGTAGGAGGCCTTTAGACTGTTAAATGACCGCGAAGAATTCGTAACTCCTTCATACGAACTCCGTTTTCGTCCATTTTTTTTACCGTTGAGTTCCTATTAATGAGATCTTCAACTCTCATTTAGGTCGCGTAAGCCAAAAACCACTCGAACTAAAATTCGAGTTTCGGGTCGTGCACTGCTAAGCCGAATCTTAGAAAAATCATAACTTCCTCATACGAAGTCAGATTTGGGCGTTCTTTTTACCGAAGTTCTTAGTTCAACATATTCTACAACTTTTGTTTAGATTGCTAAGGCAAATCTCACTCTATCGTAAATTCACTATTTACGCTTCCCGGTGCCGTGCCGGTTTTGCCGTAAAACTTCGACGGGCCATAACTTCTTCATTATAACTCGGATTTCGGTGTTCTTTATATGTACGAAAACCTTGAGACATAGTCTACAACTTTATGTAGAGATATCGGGCTTATCTCACACTTTAATTTTGACGCTTATTTTTATTATTTATTAATTATACACTTATAATTAAATAATAAACACATAAACACACATAATTTACATAATACTCAAATATTTCATCTTTATTACTTCAAAAAGAGTTACAAGAGTTGACCTAGACTATTACATTGACAAAAATGCTTAGCCCTGAAACCCGGGCGTTACATCCACTACCTGTAATCATAAAAACTGAGTGGGTCAGGCTTGGGAGCCTGGTGAGCATATAGGGTTTTCAACCCACAATAATATACTTATTAAGTTCACCAATCAACAATAACCCTGATTACCCATTCCCGTTGTCCTCACTTTACGTCCCTAAACACCTATCACAAGGGACCTAGCCTAAGGATTATCATCGGGATGGACACTACTGCTAAGGGGTTTCCTCAGCCATACATGTCCTTAAGGACCATGAAGGGGATGGAGCACGCCAATGAACATTTAATTCATCAACACCTACAAGTTGCGAACTTGCTAGTGTTCCACTGGACTATCTAGAAAGTCCGTGGTCGTCATCTATACTCCGCTAGATGACTACAACAACAACAACAACAACAACAACAACATCGAGGCCTCTCACCTTTTTAACACACATCAACTACTTCATCTACCCATGTTCTACCCAACATATTTTGTAGATAAAAATCATATACTGTTTAAAACTTGTATAAAACATCAATTCAACAGTCACCTCAAATAAACAATTAACATATTTACACATAACACGTATTTCAAGGTAAATACTTCATATCTATGTGTAAATTGAAAGTAACTACACACTCACGTGATTTAATGAAAACCGAGCAACAATTCGTTTCCTAAAACGATCGTTCCTAATAAAACTGGGAGTTTTATTGAGAAACCGGGCTCTGCAAAAGGTCGGGCTTCGAAACCGAAAAGATAAATTTTCCGGGCTTCATGGGCACTTCGTGGGGTATTCCGGGCTTTACAATCGATACCGGGGCTTTGCGGGATGTTAAGATGAAAGCAATATGGGTTTAGGGGTTAAATATGGCAAAATTCCAAAATTACCCGGGAGGTCTCGCACCCTTCTATTTATAGGGGTGAGGCTTCTGATCCAAGGGCTGAGAAGCATCTGATCCGATGGTTGAGAGGGTTCGCAGGAGAAGGCTCGCACGAGGCTGCGCATGGCTCGCACATGGGTCGCACCTGTGAGGGCTCGCTGGCAGCTTCTAAGTGGACCGGAGTCTACATGCGCACATGCGAGGTTCAGAGCTAGGCTATGCGAGGCTTGAAGCTAGGCTATGCGAGGCTCGGAACACGTGACAGGCATTGCGAGGCTTGGACAGAGAGCTGGCTGCTTCGGATTGGGCCTCCTCCTCGGTTGAATCAGGATCCGACACGTGGCTTCGCATGACTCAGCAGCTTTGGTGACTCAGCAGGACACGTGGCGCATGCGAGGCGAGGGTGACGTGGCAAAGTGTGACTATGCGAATTTTCTCGATTTTCGTGCCAAAACTTCTAAAATCCATAACTTTCGCATACGAGCTCCGTTTTTGACGTTCTTTATATGCATGCGTAGCTAAAATTACGATCTACAACTTCCATTTAGACTTCGTCGGCTAATTTTGACATTAAATTTTATATTATTATTTTTAACAGACCGGGACAGGAAATCCGTTAAAAATTCATAACTTCTTCATCCGACGTCCGTTTTAGTCAGACTTTTTACCGTTGTGCTCCTAATGACGAGACCTTCAATTCCCGTTTAGGTTGTGTCGGCTAAAAATCGCTCGATCTAAAATTCGAGTTTTTAACTGTCTACTGCTAAGCTGAAACTTCGAAAAATCATAACTTCCTCATACGAAGTCAGATTTGGGCGTTCTTTTTATCGAACTTCTCAGTTTAACGAATACTACAACTTTCGTTTAGATTACTAAGGCTAAAAAGTAGTTTATCGAAAACTCACTTTTTACGATATTCAGCACCGTGCCGGTTTTGTCGCGAAACTTCGACAGGTCATAACTTCTTCGTTATAACTCGGATTTTGGTATTCTTTATATCCCCGAAATCCTTGTTTCGACCACTACAACTTTATGTAAAGATATCGGGCTTATCTCACACTTTAATGTTGACGCTTATTTTTATTTCTTAATTAATTAAGCCCTAATAATTAAGCATAAAACACATAATTCACATAATATTCACATAATTCATTTTCATTTCTTCAAAATGAGTTACAAAGGTTAACCTAGACTATCAACTCAATATAAATGCCTAGGCTAGAAACACGAGTGTTACACCAAATCATTACTGATTCAACAACAATTAGCAAATATGTAAGATCGATAAGGGACATGTCGCGGTCTGTCATTTAGTAGTCTTTAACAAACTGACTATACGACTCGAGAAGTCAGTGAAGAACCAAGTCAACAGGCAACTTCCTTGAGGCAACGACTCCTAACATTCCCAGCCTGTTAATGTGTGACTTCATCTCCAAGACATGTGCACACACAGATCTTCCGTCTTCATGTTTGCTAGCCAATAGGGCTTAAGAAACCTTGAAGTTTTCAAGTCTTTGAACTTGTGGGTTAGGGAGAATAATTGGAGGAGGTGGAGGAAGTTAAGTATGATATTGTGGAATATCATATTCATGTGGAAAGCCTTTTCCAACAGATTCGGGAAGACCATAGTTGTCTGACCTAGATATCTATAAAGGGAGAAATTCAAGTTAGTTGATTTAAGTCCTTAATATAGCACCCAAAACGAAATATAAAGGTAGGACCCAACACAATATTTTAGAATTGTGAAGAGGGATGCCGTAATCCAATTGTAAAATATTTGAAGGTAGGTAAATGACGATTTACCGATCTCCACCATGAAAAACGAAATAGATTATTAAGTTTTAATTGGATTGAAATTCCTAGATCTTTGAGATTCATTGAAATTTTCAAGGGCATGTTTAAATCTCGATTGTGCCCTTCAAGTTTGTAAATGGGATGTCGAGGATCACAAACACGGTGTGAATAACCATGCAAACTAGCTTGGTACACCTAATGTTACAGATCACCTAATCAGTGTGCCAGTTAACCACACACACTCCATTGATCTATGATTAACATCAAGTTACCCTTTTCCATACATTTTCAATCCCAGATTAGTGTTCCAGTTAACAACACACGCTCCACTAACAAATTAACAAGGTGCAAAGTGTAATTTCATGGATTAGCACAATTTTCACATTTTCCTAAAGTAACTAAGATTTGGAATTTAATAAAAGTTTAGTTACTTTATGTTTATCATTATACTTTTAGTGAGAGAGAATTAATGTATTATCCTACCCGTTCGGCTAACGACCCTCCACCAGTCAATGAAACGGTGGGTGAGAGTGGACACCCATTAAACCACCATTTTATAGGCAGTAACCTTATACCCCCCCCCCCCCCTCTTATAGATTGGCTTCGTAAATGAGGCCTAGTAACGGTAATACTAACTTGTCATATATATATATATATATATATATATATATATATATATATATATATATATACACACACACACATATATATATATATATATATATATTATTAAACTTATAATATTATAAAGTATAAGGGTTGAATTTTAACTTTTAAAACTCTAGGGTTTTGAATTAAAGTTTCATTAGTGAGACTTTACAAATTCCAAAACTTGAGGGCAGGTTTTGAAAGTTGTCAAAACTCTTCAGTTCTATAACTTATGAGTTAATGTTGGTTTTATGAAAATACTCTTGATTTCCCATAACTTGATGACAAGCAATGGAATTCATTAAAACATTTATGATAAGACTTTTCATGGTCCATAACTTGAGGAGAAGTTATGGAACCCATTAAAGAACAGTTAGATCAATTCTAACAAGGAAAGTTATCATATAATATTCTATTTATCTAATCTAACTCATATAGCAAGGTAATGCATATCAAATAATACAAATAATTAACCTATTATCTTAATATTTGCCAATTGTCCTTTCATTTCCATAACTTATGAGTTTGACGTCATTTTAATGTTTGAGACTTTTCATTTTCCATAACTTGAGGACAAGTTATGGAGCCCAATAAAGGCATTTAGATCATTATTTTAATTAACACAATAATCAAATAATTCATCCATAATCTAGTTAAACTCATAAGAACAAGATAATTCATATTAACAACCTTCAAGAAATTAGCCTAATCATATAAACTAATACCAATCTTGGAATTATGACAATTATATTTTAATTGGACCAGAATGATCATTACCATATAAAAAAAATAGATTTAATGGTTCAAAAAACAGTTTGGGATAATGATCCTAATCCAATTTTGGCCATAAAGTCGAAATTCTGCACAAAGGAGCACCAACTGGGCGAGTACATGAACTGGACTCGTCGAGTTGGTCTATTAATGGGTGGACTTGTCAAGTCAGCCAGTGGACTCGGCGAGTTCACCAGTTAGAAGGCAGAAAATCGATTTATTTTCAACTTTGAAAATCAATAAGCATCACGTATAACATAAAATAATCCTAGTCTTTGATACTACTATTGGGTTTTGAGCACTATAACACTCTTATGGTGCACATGCAACCCTAAATGATTTGGATCTATGTTTTTTCTAATTATAGATGCATTTTGTTTTTCCTAAGCATTCACCCTAGCTGGCATACAATTGAAGCTATATAAGAAAACCTTAGTTTGGATGCTTACCTCTTGAGTAGGGTAGATTTCTTGACCTTTGAAAGCTTGAACACCTCAAGTGAGATGCCTCTAATGGTTCACAAACACCAATATGCAAGAGGAGGCATAAGAGAATAAGTTACTTATCTCAAAAAGATGGTGTAACCAATTTTGGCTCTTGAGGGTTCTATTTATAGTGTGGCAAATGCTAGGGTTACACTTTGTAAACCCTAATGCTCCATGACTTTTCACATTCTTATGCTCCATGGGTTTAACCACCTTGGACTATCCATCGATTAACTTATGGATTTAGCCCATCTAAATAATCATGGATCATTGGCCCACACTACAAGAATCATTGATTTACATAATCAATCCCCGTATATTTAATTAGTCTCTTTTGACCACAAAATTAATTCCAAATTAATTATTGATCAATAATAATTAAATAAAATGATTTCATATATTAATATATTATACTTGTAATATATTAATAAATCGTAAACATCCTTATTCTCAAATGTCCATCCTATCAAGTTGCAATGGTGAAGGCAACCCAAAAGGACCATGCTACTATCAGGTCAAGTACATCTCAATTATAGTTATGGGCTTAGACAGCAAATCCAACACTAGGTCCCATGCATGATCAGGGATTCAGACGCGTACACCTAGCATATGCAAACATTAAGCACTTTTCCTTAAGTACTTAGTGCTTGCATTCCAAACATCCAAATTACATATCCAAGCCTTGTGGAACATATTAACCCATAAAGTCCTTAGCCTGGAGCCTTTTCATGACTCAAATGATCCCAAACCCAAGATCAAGCATTCTACTTCCACCAAATGGACACAAACACATACATGGTCGATCAACAACCATCAAGATGCTAAATTTATGGACTAGGGACCTCAGAAACATCAAGAGAAACAACTCCTAACTTCTGGAGTGGAAGAATTCCCACTAGATCTCATTCATGGGATCGAAATGATGAAACTCTATAAAGACTAGATTAAGCATATAATGAGAAAGTTCCTAGCTTTATACCACAATGATGCTAGAAATGATGAGTAGAAACTGGATCTACAAGCTCTCTCTTGATTAAAACTCCTTCTTCTTTGATCTAATTCCTTAAAGCTCACCAACACACACTAAAACACACATAAAAAGGGTCAAATCATCTCGAGAGGGGTTACAGTTTCAAAATGGGGCTCAAAGAGTCAAAGGGTAATAGAGGCTGAAACTGATAGGAGCATAGGTAATAATGTTGCTTAAATAGGGCCTAAACCCTAAATATTAAGGTTTATCCACTAGGTGTATACACCTAGCCTACGAGGAGTACGCCAAGCGTAACCCCATTTTTCCAAAATTGGAAAAATGTCCCTTAATTACCAAGCATAAAAACCATTTACACACTAATGGTCAAAAATGAAAAGTACGTTGAATTAGGTGTTACAAATAGGTTTATAGAATTTTCATATCCGACAAATCTGACCAGAGAAGATATTCTGGTTGTGGTTTTAGGTTTGGTGGAGGGGTATTGTAACGTTCGTAAGTTAGAGCTAAAAGTTAAGGAGATTTTAGTTATGATTATTCATTTTGTTGAATAATTAAAATTATTGCATAGGATAATTGTTATAGGCTATATAAATATTTATTTATTCCGTACGTTTTATGTGGACAAATTATGAGTATATTGTATTTGTCAAAAACCTTATTATCAATTTATCTTTGAGCGATAAACTAACATTTTTATGGAAAATTATTCAGGATAAATAGTCATAACAAAATTTGTGGTGGTTTTGATTACAAACCTGTGAGTATAAAGAACACCAAAATCTAACTTTGTATGAGGAAATAATGGTTTTTCAAAGTTTCGCGTTCAACTCGATACAACAATATGTGTCATAAAAGATGAAATGGAGATTTGTTGCTTGTTAGCCAAAACGCTGTAACGAAAAGTAGATGTCCTTGTAAATACAAATCCATCGATATAGAGAACATAGAGAATGGAGTTTGTATGAAGAAGTTATGAATTTTGCAAGGTCCTTTACATTGTAATTTTCATAGATTGTAAATTAAAAGTAGAATCTGAATTAGTTGTTGAAGTGTAAAGGAAAGTTCTAATACTCATCAATATGAACCCGGGGATATAAATAACGTCGAAAATAGAGCTCACATGGATGAGATATGATCTTTTGAAGATTTGTGAAATTTACCTATAACATCCATAAAAATTCATATAACTTAAACTTTTCAAAACAACCCTTTTTCTAAAGAAGTGTTTATAAAAACCGTTAATCCTAACATCCTATCTACCAGGATACTCATCTAACAGATCATAATAGCATAACAACATCCTATCTGCTAGGATACTGATCTAACAGATCATAACAGTATAACAACATCCTATCTACCAGGTTAAAAATCCAAATGGCCATCATTGGTGCCTTCAACTCGTAAGTACAGTGAGTAAAACTCACCTCGAATTCACCAGCTTCCCGAAAGAGATTCCTAGCTGCGGCCCTGCCGGATTACCGAGCTATAAAAACTAGCATCAAACCAAATTTGCAATTGGGTTCCATGCTATAATCCATAATCCTCAATTGGTGAAAAATAACCATTCTACCCCTGACCCAACATGAACCAAACTGAAGCCCAAAACCAAAAGATCCACAAAGGCCTACTGATGGCTTAATTTTCCAAATTGGGCCCAACCCCATATGGGCCTTATCCTAAGCCCATGATTTTCCTTATTACAATTCAGATTACGATCAACTATTCCTTGGGAAAAATGTGGTCAAAGGCATAAATTGAAAGTCAAAGTCAACGGTCCAAGTTGATTCAAAACGTCGAGATGTCCTTCAACTCGTTGAGTTTCTCCATCAACTGCACGGATTGGTAAAAACCAAGTCAGCTTGCTGAGTTGACCACAAACTCGCCGAGTTCCTCTACCAGTCTGAAAATATTGGCGAAAATCGAGCCAAATTTCCAAGTTTATCCAACAAAGTCACCAAGTTCGCCAGAAACCCACCTCTTAACACATTAATCACTTAATCAATGAGGACATGACTCCAAAACATAGATATGACTTCCTTGATCTAGAAAACCACATAAAGTTTCCAACTTTATGTTCATGCATGTCTAAATGAAGCTCTTAAGCTTGAATGGACTTAATATATGACTTAATGCATGCATAACATCAAAATGCTGATAAAGTTTGCACGTTAAGATAAAGGGTACCAAAACCAACTCATATCTGAAGGAACAACCCCTAAAATGACTTTACTCCATCATCGTCCCCAAAAAGAGGCCAAAACACAAAAAAAGCTAAAATAAAGAGATCTAATAATCCATAGGTCAAGGTATGAACTTTATACCTTAAAGTGACTACAAGAAATTGAGTGATTTTGGATGCAAGACTTCCTTCTCCAAACTCCAAACTTCAAGATCTTCTAATTTCTTCACAATGCACAGAAGAACACCACACTGCCTTCCAAGGCTCCAAAACTTAACAATGCAAGCCACAACTCATTTTAGGGTTAGGACAACAATGAAGGCTGATAAGGAGGCTAGAAGAAGGACTTAAGAACTTTAAATAAGGTGCAAGACCCTAAAAATTAGGGTTTCCTTCCCAGCTGCCAACTCGTCGAGTTGAGGCTCCCCAAGTCGTCGAGTTGGTTCATTAAACCCTCGCGATCCATCCACCTTCAACACAACGAGTTGGTCCCTCCAAGTAGTCGAGTTGACCTAGAATTAGGGTTTTTCTCAACAATTCCTCTTCAAGATTTCGGATGTTCCATTACCTGCTAAAGCGACGTCGCTCCACTCAATGACTGCGATGTATGACCACCAGAAGTGATCCTTGCTACCTACGCCAATGTGCGGCGTGCCCTCCCATCAGCAAACCTATAAATAGCCTTATTCTCTCATTCTTTCTTCATCCTTTTTCTCTCTCTATAATTTTGACTTTTATGAGTTTTGGGCATTTTATCGGGTAGCTATGACTTCGGAAAGCCCGACAGAAAGAAGTATCCAGAGTCAAAGTTTTGCTTGTGACTTTTTGATTTTTTCTAGAAAACCATTGTATCATCTTGATTTCCAGGTAGTCCATTTATGCCCTTGGTATGAATTTTTTTTGCAAATTAGTCCTCAGTGGCATTTTTGTAAATTTGGAGACTGCATGAGTATGCTAGACGTACGCTGAGTACACTGGGCGTACGTTGCAGAGTCCCAAACCCTAATATTTAGGGCTTGGATCCTATTTAAATATCCTTAACTCTCGAGTCTCCCTTCTTTCATCAGCCTCCAGGCCCATTTTGACCCTTTCAAACTCTAATCTCTTGAGTAAAGTAATCTTGACCTTCAGTATGCAATTTGGTGTTTTTGAAGGAGAAAGAAGGAAGTGGAAACCATCTTAGAAGAGTGGAGCACTTTGGATCTAGAATCACATCATCATTTGACACCATTTGGAGGTAAGAATCTTTGATCTTGATGAAGTTTTACTTTGATCTTGTTTAGCCATGGATGTATGATCTTTTTGGTCCCATAATTTTGGTATTATGAGTATGGGTTACTCTAATTCATATGAGCTATCCTTTCAGACGTTTTGGAGTTTTTAGAAGCATAAAATGTAACTTGATCATTAGTTGCCTTCCATGCATGAACTAGGATGTCTTTACAAGTTAAGTGTTGGGTTTCAAGTACTATAACACTCCTATGTTGCACATACAACCCTAATACCTTTGGATCTACGTTTTCTCTGTATTATACATGCAACAAAATTATCCAAAGCATAAAACCTATCTAGCATACAAATTTGGTACATGAATCATAAAACTAGTTAGAAGAATACCTCTTATTTGTAGCTTGTAGTTGTTGGCCTTTCAAGAGCTTAGCACCTCAAGTGTGATGCCTCAAACAAGTCACAAACACCATGAACAAATGGAAAATAATGAGGGAGGTTATGGAGCACACAAAATCGTCCATCTCATAGAATGATCCACCCTTGGTTTGATTTTTGGCTTTAGTGGGTTACATATATAGTGTAGAATTCCAAGAGTTATATGTAACCCTAATTCTTACACTTAGGCTTATGATCCATAACTTATTTGGACTAATAATTTATGGACTTTCAAATAAGCTTAGCCCATTACAAATTAATCATGGATCATTAGCCCAAACCATATGTCTCATTGATTTACATAATCAGTCCTCGTTAATTTAATTAGTCTCTTTGATCACTAAATTAATTCCAAATTAATTCTTGATCAATACTAATTAAATAATATGATTTCTAAATTAATATATTATACTTATAATATATTAATAAATCACAAATAACCTCTTTCTCAAATATCCATCCTATCATATTGTTCTAGTGAAGGAAACCCGAAATGGACCATGCTACTCTCGGGTCAAGTACATACCAGTTATAGTTATGGGCTTAGACATCTAATCCAACAGTCTCCCACTTGGTAAAGTCTAATAAATATTATTTCAGGTACGACTTCAAAATCCGACTAGCAATCATAGCTCTCAAAAGCCGCTATCGAACTTTGACCTAGTCAATGACGCGTTAGATAAGGGTTCATATATTCCTCCATTCTACAAGATATCTTATGAGCTGAGACATGGATTATAATCATTCTCTTTGTTCATGTGTTGCTTCCCGATTTCTGATTTATGACGGCCGACTAATTGAACAAATCAAATTAGTCTAGGCGTGGCCAAGTGCTTAGGGTTGTCATCACAAAATCATCGAGGGGACCATAAATATCTCTTTTATCCCTCTTAGGGTAAAAGGAATGGATAAACTTTGACTCATATGCTTTCTCTATTATTCATCAAATCACATACAACAATACGCTTTATAACACCAAGTTACTGGTGTGTTTTCATATCATCAATGTGCAACCGACTTGTAATCTGCAACTCATATCTCTATATTTCATGAATATAAGATATTACTGTCTCACAATCACTCGTGATATCCATGAAGTGATTCAGATGAGCGTGGGTTGAATCCAATACTCAAATCTTATTACAGAAGTACTCATGAATACTGCAGTAAACTTGTGCTATGTCTAACACTTTAGACAATCTACAGACGGATTCATGACAGTCTTGCCTTAATACCTACTTCCAAATTATGATCGACTGTGGATATTTTGAATAATCTTATTATAAGGGATGTCAAAGCATGCGAAGTGAATCACAAGAATAATCGAATCAAATATGGTCTCAAAACTTTTGAATATAAATAAAAAACTTTTTATTTAATCACCATATCGATTACACATTATTCATTATATAATGTTTCGACTGATTAAATTAATGCTCGAATTAAAACAGTAGTCATCACATGCTCCAAGCATGCACACTATGTTTACCTATGGTCCTTACTTTGTGAAATAGGTCAATTGTAAACATTTCCAATGACATGCATTTCATAATTCCAAATCCTTATCATAAGTTTAAGAATACAAAGTCCTTGCCACTTACTATAATCTGTTAGATTCTAAGCTTATATGAAGTGATCCGTTTGTAATGACTATATACACAAGTCATAGAGACTTTGCCAATTACAAAACTGTCCATTGGAAATTGTTACAATCCAATCCATTGATACGAAGTTTCATATTCAAAGCACATTCCTTTGAACATCCTTCTTGCATAAAATTTTCTAACTTACTTATAGATTCTTGATATCCAACTCCCATTATGGAAACTTTTCCATAATTTCCATATGACTATCTATTCTTAATAGAATTCTATCCACAAGAAACCAATCCTTGGTAAACCTCAGATAGTCGTTGATGGTTGTTTAATGACTTTCAGTTATTCTATAACACCCTAAAAAAAATCCAAGCCAACTTAAACTTTTAAAAACATTTCAAATCCATTACTATTACAAACTTGTTTTCAAAATGTATCATATCAAAGAATCCCAAAAACAAAGTCAAAAAACAAGTGAGGAGTTGTACGATCACGCCTTTGCCTTGCCACGACCCCCTGAAGTACCTGAAACAATGAACTGAAACTGTAATTCCAAAAGCTTAGTGAGTTACCCCCAAAATACCGATACACATACAGTCCCAAGAAACATATCATAACAAACAGAAACATCATGTAATGGTCGACAACTTTACAAGCTGGACTACCCTTGGGCCCTCAGTACGAGTCTGGAATGCCTACCGGGCCCTCAGCTCGTATCTGGAATGCCATCGAGCCCTCAGTACAAGTCTGGAATGCCTACCGGGCCCTCAGCTCGTATCTGGAATGGTCCCGAGTCCTCAATATGAGTCTGGAATGCCTACCGGGCCCTCAGCACATATCTGGAATACTCTAGGTTATGTTGGCTACCGCACGAAGTAGTACCACCTCAACCCATCCCACATAGCATATCGATATGTAACAGATAAATGCACATACAGGTAATCAATCAGTATCACAGGTAGTCCCACCGACCTACCAAACTAGCGTAACAACTGGCATACATTACTAACTCAACTCAACATATCAGTTGTTGGATTAATGTCTAAGTCCATAACTATATTTGGTAAGACTTGACCCGACCCGGCATGGTCCATTTGGGTTGCATACCATCATGCGCTTGAATGAGAGAAATAAGACACTTATGGTTATTAATATATTAAAAGTTCTAGTATATTAATAATAAGAATAATAAGATTATTTAATTAGTATTGATCAAGAATTAATCTAGGATTAATTAAGTGATCAAAAGAAGACTAATTAAATATATGGGTTGATTGTGTAAATCATCCATACTTGTATAGTGGGCTAATGCTCCATGGATAATCAAGTTGGGCTAAAACCCATAGGATGGTCCATGGATGCTCCATGGTGTATTTGTACCCATGGATCCAAGGAAATGGAAAGCCATGACAATTAAGAGTTTACCCTAATTGTGTAACTATATAAGCATCTTATTATTGAGGAAAAATCGGCCACTAGAGATAGTGAAGAAAGGGCTAGCCGATTTTGATGAGTGTAGAATTCTCTCAAGTCATTCCAAGTGTTTTGATGATTGTGATTCCATTTGAGGTGTCACACTTGGGGCACTAGGCACTCAAGCTACATGAAGATTGTCTACACCAAAGAGGTATGTATTCTATCTTGCTATAGTTATTGTTTTGTATGCTAGATTAGAATAATACCTTGGAAGTTCTTATTTGCATGTATAATAGAGAAAACATAGATCCAAGGTATTTAGGGTTGCATGTACACTTAGGAAGTGTTAGAATGCTCAAAACCCAACAGTGGTATCAGAGCCAGGTTGTTTTCTGTTATATTGATGCAAATATTTTATTTTCATAGTTGAAAAAAAAAAGAAAAAAAAAACATGAAGTTCGTCAAATTTTAAGATAATTACTTGTTCTTGTGAAAAACTAATTATTTGTAAAATTTGAATAATTTGCTTTATGAGTTGAATTAGGTCAAATTTAATAAAAGATAAAATAATATGATTATTTTATTAGTTTTAAAAGTTTGATCTAAAGAGTTTTATTTTTTGAAACCTCCATAAGTTATGGATATGAAAAGGTTTTTAAAAAAAATTCATTCAAAGTTTTATGGAGTTACAAAAAATTTGGTGTTAATGTTTTAAAGGATTCCATAACTTAAGAATAAGTTATGGATCACCAAAAGTTTTTTGTGTTACCTTATTTTATGAGTGAATTTAGATTAATGAATAAAATTATGTGCTAGTTGGTTTTAATCCAAATTAATCTAAAAGAAGTTCATAAAATGTGTTTATGTAACTTATAAGTCACATTTATGAATCTTAAAACTCATAAAAGTTGGCAAAGGTTACAAAAATGAAGAGTCTAGTTCTAATTAAATGGCTTTATGACTCCATAACTTGTCCTCAAGTTATGGAGGACCAAGAGTCTCTTCATTTAATAAAATAAAATAAAATAAAATAAAAGTGTAACCTTAATTAATTCCATAAGTTATAAAATAAAGAAAAGTTAATTCTTTTATTAGTTTAAAGTCTTCCATAACTTGTCCTCAAGTTATGGAACTTGAAGAGTTTTTGGATTAAAACTACTTTAAACACATAAGTTATGGAATTAATTAGTTTTGAATAGTTTCAAAACTTGCCCTCAAGTTTTGGAATTTGTAAAGTTTTCACTTATGAATACTTTAATTCCAAGTTAGCCCTTAGAATTTTAAAAGTTAAAATTCAACCCTTATACTTTATAATATTATAAGTTAATAATATATATATGTATAAGAGTAAAGTCAGTCTTACCGCTAGTACGCCTCATTCACGAAGCCGGTCTATAAGGTGGGTATAAGGTTGTTGCCTATAAAATGGCAACTTAATGGGTGTCCACTCTCACCCACCGCTTGCTTGACTGGTGGAGGGTCGTTAGCCGAACGGGTTTGACAGGACTAGAATTCTCCCTTCATTAAAAGTATTAATGAAAAATACTAAGTAACTAAACTCTTAATAATACCCAATCTTAGTTACTTAGGAAAAATGTGAATAAGGTGCTAATCCATGAAATTACACTTTACACTTTGTCTAAGTCGTTAGTGGAGCGTGTGTGGTTAACCGGCACACTAACTTGGACTTAACAAGGTAGGTAAAGGGTGACTTAATATTTATCATAGTATCGATGGAGCGTGTGTGGTTAACCGGCACATCGATTGAGGGGTAATTTATTAAGGGTACCAAGTGATTTGCATGGTTACTTCACACCTTGTTTTGTGATCCTCGGCATCCCAGTCACAAAACCTGAAGGGCACACTCGAGATTGAAACATGCCTTTGAAAAGTTCAATGAATCTCAAAGATCTAGGAGTTTCAAAACCAATTAAAACCTAATTATACATTTCGTTTATCTTGGTGGAAATTGGTGAATCGTCATTCACCTACCTTCAAATATTCTATAGCTTGGATTACGGCATACCTCTTCTAAGTTATAAAATAGTTTGTTGGGTTCTAGCCTTAATATTTCATATTGGGTGTTATATTAAGGACTTTAAATCAACTATCTTGAATATCTCCCAAAAGATGTCTGGTTTAGACACCTATGATCTTCCCAAATCTCTTGAAACAAGGTTTCCTAATGAAGATGATGTCCCATGGATATCATACTTCTTTCTCCTCCTCCAACTATTCTCCCTAACCCACAAGTTCTTGAAAAGTTTAAGGTCACTCAAGCCCTATTGGCAAGGCAAGGTCTAGGTGTGATCACATCTTGGAGATGTAGTCACATATTGACAAGCCGGGAGAGTTGGGTGTCAAAGTCTTGAGAAAGTTGGTGGTTCAACTACTTTCTAAGTCACATAGTGAGTTCTTTTGGAACACCTATGAAAAAGACTATGACAAGACCCTTAATGATCTTGTCTATTTGTTAAGATCAACTTCCTAAAACTTTATGGACATTGACAATGATGACATTGGATATCCAGTAAAGCATTCTCTTCCCAATGGAAAGGGATCGGCTATAGTCAACTCGGTTGACCAAATGGTAAAGAGAAAAGCTAAGTCTGTGATAGTCCTGTGTACCATTATCAAAAGGTCCATATGTTTGTATTGCCAAAGAAAGGGCATTTTTACCTAAGGATGTTAAAGTCAATAAGTTTGACTCTACTTCAGGTAAAATCCACTATCTAACTCTGTTAAGTTTCTATTCGGAGATTCTTGATACATGATGTGACCGGGTCGCATGGTGATGGTTTAAGAATCAAAGGAAAGTGAAGAAACTTAAAGGAAGAATATGCTGAATCTGATCGCATAGATGGATTTCTATCGCATAGTTTGAAAAATCGGATTCTTGAGCTACTTCTTAGGAGTTATGAGATATTGCTTAGGAATAGATAACAACAAGTTTTCATATGGATTGTAAGGATAGTTTTTCCGCAAAGCTTTAAAATAAAAGGAAATTTTTGATTTTATTTATTTTAAAATATCCTTACAATGGCATCTGTGGAAATTTTTGTTGCTTATAAGATTCCATTAGTAGCAAGAGTGGAAGTATGAAATTGATTCTTTCATTTGTGGTAATGTCTAAATTTACCAAATAAGGAAAGATTCTCATCACCCAAGTTTCAATTGGACCGGAACTTGGAATCATGCAAGTTGTATAGCATGATGAATGAGAACTTTCAAGTTTTGGAAAATTAAGACTAATTACTTGTTCACATGGATGTGTGAGTCAAGTAAAGGACTTAGGGATCGAGTACACATTCTTGTGCACTGATTAAGTCCACCACTAAAGATCGTTAAGAAGAATCAAATTAGGCAGAAGGATAAAAGTTTCTCATATCTGAAAAGATGGGAGAGTACTTTAGTATCAGTTTTGAGATCATCTTAATGATTAAGAAACCATATCAAAATTAGTTCTCTAAGGAAATCTTAGTGCATTCTTATGACTAAGAAGAGGAACTTGAATTGTTGAAATGGTTAAATCAAGAAGATGAGTCATACTTCGTTCCAATACAAGTCTTAGAGTCATACTCCAAGATTGTCATTTGAGTGACATGTCTTAAAGAAGGTTTAAAACACTTGTCAAATGTAAGAGTAAAAGTTTTCTACTCTTGTACATTTGAAATTGGTAAGTTGTGATGTTTTGGATAAAACAAAGACCAACTTAGGCCAATTGTGTGAAGTGTTTGTCTTGATTAGAATCCACACTATCTCTTGGATATTTGACAAGGGAGTCTTATATGTCAAGAGGACAGTGGGAGTCTTAAAGGTCTTGAAAGTCTCAAGAAATAATCAAGAATAAAACCTGAAGTTCTTCGCTAGCACACGACTTGAGGTTTATAACCTATCGTGTTGACATATCTGTGCCCATTCCAGTTAAAGTTGGCTTTGCATATGAGTTCTTAGAGTTCTCAATTTGTTGCACAACAACTTGGAAGCAATGGCAGGCCCTTGAGCTGCCAGGTGGCAAGAAGTTAAGATTGAGTTCAATCCATATGAGTTTGGATTTGTCATTATCCTTGTCTTGTGACTATGGTTTTGACAATTCACATGGATAAGAACACATACGCCATTAAATCTAAGTGTCATAAGGTTTCTCTCTGATTCATGAAAATGATGGTGAGGAAACACTTTCACTAAGTAGATTTTAGCTAGATAGCAATTGTGATATTTGCATTCTCAAAGTCGTTAGTGGAGCGCGTGTGGTTAACCGGCACACTAATTTGGACTTGTGAGAAGTGGCAAAAAGGTCTAAACATTATGATTACGGCATCCCTCTTCATAATTGTTTAGATACACAAGTGTGCTATCTAAGGGAAGGTGTATGATTTTGATACAGCTTTATCAAAACAATCTAGCATCAGAAATCTGAACTTTGGTAAGAAAGTCAATGAAGTATTGATTTCTAGAAGTCCAGCTGATTTCTGAGTACATGTCAAAGCTAGTGGGAGCATAAGTGTTATGCTATTAATCATCATGTTAGTGGGAGCATGATAATTATGATAAGTATTGCAAGTTAGCAATGTTAATTATAGAAAACAAAAGTTTCAATTGGGAAAGAGTTGTTTTGCTATAATTAAGGGAGAGGAAATTATACTTCATATCAAATCTATAAGGTTTAGATTTGAGGTTTTAATCATTTAGTCAAGGAAATATATGAATTTCATGTTGGAATGGCTCAACATAAGGAAATTCTGTATATGGGTCCATTATTTGCGTTCTAAAATTCGATTATGATTACGGCATCCCTTTTCATAATCTGAATTATGAGAACTTGGCAAATTGAAATGGAAATGTTATAGCAAAAGACTGGTTTAGTCTTTATGTGAGACATCATGAATCGTGTCCCATATGCTTCGGATATAGGATCGATTACATGTGCTATAATCATCCGTTCTAAAATTTTCCAAATGCTTGGGGCATTAAGAAGGGAAAAGGTTTAGAACTGGATATGACTAAAAGGATTAAACAATTGTCGAGGACAATCTAAGGTTTACCAAAGATTGGTTGCTCAAGGACAGTTGGAAGTATAGTGATAATTCTGGAAGGACCATATTGACATAATCTGTAAGGAGGCAACTCTTGTTCAGAAGTGATAGTCAAAATGGAATCTGGAAATGTTTCAAAGTTAGAATTTTCAATCTGTTTAAGATTAGGAAACTTAATGCAAGAAGGATGTTTCCAAGGAGCTGATCTCCTTTGGAATACTCTGTAATGATTGTTGTCAAGTCTTTCTGACTTTGTGCATAATCGTTACAAGAGGATCAATGCATATAAGTTTAGAATCTAACAGATTTCTGTAAATGGCATGAATTTGGAATTCTCGCATTTGCAGTAAGGATTTGGGAGTGTGAAAAGAGAATCATTGAAGTTATGTTCAATTGATCTAGTTCACAAAGTAAAGATCATAGACAAACATAGTATGCATACTTGGTGTGTGGCATGACTAGTGTTTAAGAAAACATAGTGTACATGCTTGGAGCATGGGACAACTATTGTTTTAAATTCAAGAATAAAGTTGATAGCTGAAACAGTGTACAATGAATAATGTGTAATCATATGGTGATAAATAAAAGGTGTTTTATTTATGTTCAAAGGGTTGATACCATATTGGATTCAATTATTATTGTGTTTCACTTTGCATGTTTTGACTTCCCGAATAAACTGGGTTATTCTTCCGGAATGACTAAGCTATTCAAACCATCCACAGTCGGTCATATTTTGGAAGTAGATATGAATTAAGACTGTCATGATGGGTTGTAGAGGTCTAAGGTGTTGGACAAGGCTACAACAATCATGAGTGCTCATAAGTTCTGAGTATTGGATTCAACCCGCGCTCATTGGAATCACTTCATGGATTTTATCACGAGTGATCATGAGACGATAACATCTTATATTCTTCAAACCTAGAGATATGAGTTGTTACTATGAGTTGATAGTACATTGATTGCACGAAACCGCATTTGGTAACTCTATGCTATAAAACGTGCCTTTGTGTATGATTCAACAAGTAGTAGAACAAGCCATATGAGTCGAAGTTTATCCGTTCCTTTTACCTTCGGGATAAAAGCGATATCTGTGGGCCCCTCGATGATTTGATGATGACAAATGGAAGTGCTCGGCCGGGCCAGGACTGATTTGATTTGTTCAATTAGTCAGTCGTCATAAATCGGAAATCGGGAAACAACAAATGGACAGAGAGAATGATTATAATCCATGTCTCAGTCCATATGATATCTAGAATGGAGGAATATATGATCCCTTATCTAATGGACAAGTCAATGACAAAGGTCAGAGTTCATCTACAAGGTCAAAGTTCGACAGAAGCTTTTGAGAGCTACGCCGGTTGGTTCCTGAAGTCATACGCAATAATAGTTTTAGACTTATCCAAGTGGGAGACTGTTGGATTAATGTCTAAGTCCATAACTATATTTGGTAAGACTTGACCCGACCCGGCATGGTCCATTTGGGTTGCATACCATCATGCGCTTGAATGAGAGAAATAAGACACTTATGGTTATTAATATATTATAAGTTCTAGTATATTAATAATAAGAATAATAAGATTATTTAATTAGTATTGATCAAGAATTAATCTAGGATTAATTAAGTGATCAAAAGAAGACTAATTAAATATATGGGTTGATTGTGTAAATCATCCATACTTGTATAATGGGCTAATGCTCCATGGATAATCAAGTTGGGCTAAAACCCATAGGATGGTCCATGGATGCTCCATGGTGTATTTGTACCCATGGATCCAAGGAAATGGAAAGCCATGACAATTAAGAGTTTACCCTAATTGTGTAACTATATAAGCATCTTATTATTGAGGAAAAATCGGCCACTAGAGATAGTGAAGAAAGGGCTAGCCGATTTTGATGAGTGTAGAATTCTCTCAAGTCATTCCAAGTGTTTTGATGATTGTGATTCCATTTGAGGTGTCACACTTGGGGCACTAGGCACTCAAGCTACATGAAGATTGTCTACACCAAAGAGGTATGTATTCTATCTTGCTATAGTTATTGTTTTGTATGCTAGATTAGAATAATACCTTGGAAGTTCTTATTTGCATGTATAATAGAGAAAACATAGATCCAAGGTATTTAGGGTTGCATGTACACTTAGGAAGTGTTAGAATGCTCAAAACCCAACATCAGTAACTACTAAGATATCGTATCCAATGGGCCGGCCTTGGTGCCTTAGATCCCTTAGTATAGTGAGGATAATTCACCTAGCAACTGCCGAATCGAACCACGAAAGCAAAATCCTGAAGCACTGCCCCAAACTCCAACGCCTATAGCCATCAATGATCCATTGACATAAATATCCAAAATTACCATAACACCCCTGAAGGTCAAACAGGTCAAAGTCAAAGTCCTGGCCAAACTCAACCTTCCTGATCGACTCTACTCTCCGAGTCAACCCGTCGACTCGCCGAGTTCTCAAACTCAGAAAACTCTCATAACACGACTCAACTCGCCGAGTCACCCCAATACTTGTCGAGTCCAAAGATCTCAGAATCCATCTTGTCCAACTCAGTGAGTTGCCAACCGACTCACTGATCCGAAGCTTTAACCAAAAGAGATTGGGATTCTGCGACCTGTCTCGCCGAGTCCAAGATCAGACTCGCCGAGTCCAAGTCAACTTCAACAGACTTGCCGTGTTGTTCTTCCAACTCGTCGAGTTCATGCCTATCTTCATATGACTCATTGAGTCCACCCAAGGAACTCGCTGAGACTCTTTAGTCATTCATCCATACAGAGGATTTTTGAGCCATACAAGGGCTCCAAACTGTAGATCCACTCTTCTAGGGCATGATTCTCACGTAAAGTTGCAAACTTTACGTGAAACCAAGGAGTTAAAGGTCCAAATCACTCTAGGGCTAGAGTTTAAGACAAATGGGCTTCACCAACAACTCATTAACTAATGCTTTATGACATTCTAGACCAACACAAGTCTAGATCTGGAGTAGCAACTTAAGATCTGAACTCTAAACCCGAAATAGATCTCAAACATACCAAAATGGCCCCAAATCTTATACATGAATAGATCTAGATGCAAAAGAGTGAAGGTAACAACTTATTACCTTCAAGATGTGCCCAAACTGAAATAGATTCGGGATCTACACCACTCTCTTGATGCAAGCCCTTTTGATCTTCAAGTTTCTTCCACTAGAAACAACTTCAAAAGCTTCAATCTCTCTCCAAAGGCCTCACACACTATAACGCCCGTAGATCAGGGCTAGTCAATTTAGAGACGCTAAGCATCAAAAATGACTTTTTGATAAAAGATTATTTAGGATGAATAATTCTAACTAAGTTGTAGTATATGTTACAAGGATTCCGTACATATAAAGAACGCCGAAATCCGAGTTATAATGAAGAAGTTATGACCTGTCAAAGTTTTGCGACAGAACCGGCACGACACAACGCGACGTAAATAGTGAATTTATGTTAGAGCAATATTTTGCCTTAGTGATCTAAACAAAATTCGTAGAGTTCGTTAAACCGAGAGCGTGCATAAAAAGAACGTCCAAATCTGACTTCGTATGAGGAAGTTATGATTTTTCGAAGTTTCAGCATTAGCAGTATGCAGCCCGAAACTCGAGATTGAGTTTGAGTGATATTTAGCCAAAACTTTCTAAATGAGAATTGAATATCTCATCATTAGTAGTCCAAGGATAAAAAGACAGACGAAAACGGAGTTCTGATGAAGGAGTTATGAATTTCAAATGGAGTTTTCCTGTCATGGCCTACTAAAAATAATATATTAATAATATATTAAAATTAAAGTCAAAATTAGCCAACTAAGTCTAAATGAAAGTTGTAGATATTTTTTTTACCTACGCGTGGATATAAAGAACGTCGAAAATGTTGTTCGTATGCGAAAGTTATGAATTTCTGAAGTTCAAGGCGCGAAACCCCAAAACTGTTAGAATTAGCCAACGAAGTCTAAATGAAAGTTGTAGATCTTGCTTTTACCTACGCGTGGATTTAAAGAACGTCGAAAACGGAGTTCGTATGCGAAAGTTATGAATTTCTAAAGTTCGGGGCGCGAAACCCCAAAACTGTCAGAACTCACGAGGTGAGCATTAAGTGGCTCACGACGTGAGCAGATGATGGACGTCTTCCACGGCAAGTGGCCATGACGAACGCAATAACGTATCAAGCTCACAAGGTGAGAATTAGAAACTCACGAGGTGAGTTTAGCAAATTCACCCTATAAATAGAATTGAAGGGGCAACCGAGTTTGGTTGCTCATCTCTTACTCTCCCACTCCTGATACTCTCTCTAAGCCCTATTTTAACCCAGCGAAGCCCCGGTATCATCCCAAGACCCGAAGCGAGTCCCGAAGCCTGAATATCCCGAGAAGAAAAGAGTTTCTGAGCCGAAGCTCTGCTTGCGAGAAGCCCGATGTGTGAAGATCTTCCAGATCTGCCGAAGAATACTACTTCTACAAGCCGTAGTGCTGCCCGATCATCTTCTGATCAAGTGAGTGTGTAGTCACTTTCTTCTAACACATAAATATTAATTATTTGCTATGAAATACGTGCTATGTGTATAATATATTTTTGTTTATTTGAGATGATTATGGAATGGATGAATTATATAAGTTTTACTAAGTTAAACTATATATGTATTTTGTATCTAAAAATATGCAGGGTAGAACAAGGGTAGATGAGGTTGTTGGTAGGTGCCAAAAGATGGGTTGGACCATGATATAAAAGGACAAAGAGATAAACTTGTTTTAGATCTGGATGTATGGATCAGATCAAGAGGTTAGTTTTAGATCCGAGAGTATGGACCAGATCAGGAGGTTAGTTTTAGATCTGAGAGTACGGATCTGATCAAGAGGTTAGTTTTAGATCCGGGAATATGGATTAGGTAATGAGGCAAATTTAAGATCCGGGAGTACGGATTATGTATTTGAACTACATGTTCATTCGATAAGGTATCATGTGTATAGTCCCTTTTAGGAACATGATTTTAATAAGAGTATTGATTAAAGAATGAAATATACGTATGTATGTGAAGTATTTGTTATTGTCCAAAATATGTGTTAGATATATTTGATGATATACAACATGCGAATCAGATATGGTTCAATATGTGTTAAGATGTGTATATATGATATTATTACTTAAGACCTTGTGTTAAGTATACACTAGTTGGCGTCGCCTAAATGGGGATAGTATCAAAAATTGATTATAGGCATTGTAGGCTTTCCTAGTGATGGGTTAAGACTTAAATAGGGATGTTTAGTTCAATTAAGATTGGATTTTGGGTAGTCTCTTATTAAGAGTACGTGTGGGATGAGATTAATGATCGGTGGAGTATGTCCTACGTACAGAAGTACATTTTATGTACGAAGTCCTTTTCAAAGCTCTGTGTCTTGGGTGCTGCTTGTGCCAGGGTACTATTATGTTCTTAGGTACGAGTCTTTCGTATACAAGAGTACTATAACATGCCAGAAGTACTATCATGTAAAAAGACTTTTTGACAATTTTGTGTGTCTGTTACGGGAGCGTACGGGAATACTCTATTAGTATTTCCCCATACTTTTATTTTGAGAGAGCTTTAAAGTCAGTGTTTCGTTTATGAAGTGATCGACCGAGCTTCATATGTCAACGTTTTCTTTCACGAAGTAATTAAGGAGACTTCGTAGACTGCCTAATAAAGTGTGTCGGTAATAGACCACTGCTAGGTATGTATGGTGTTATATTGCTGGATAGGGTGCATCTGGAGGTGAAATACCTCATGTATTCCGGCCACTGCTAGGCAAAGTTCGATGCTGGGATATGTAGAGTCTGGGGGTATAATACCTCACGATAGTCGGACCACGCCTAGGCATTGTTATCTAGATAACTACCCCTGACTTAACTATCTTGTGGTTCTTTCTTTGACGAACGAACGTTTGTGGAGAAACTTCTTCCATTCCCCTTATTTGATGTCTTTATTGATCCTCGCTTACTGTTAGGGAATTTCTGAAGCAGCTTCGTCAGTTGTTAATCATATCGATTATATACGGTTAATATGTGGGGATCGACAGGATGGGATAGATCGTTTTAGAAATATGGTATATATGTGTTAATAATATTGGTTGTTTTGCAGGATCGAGATATACATTATTAGGTGATTGGGTTCACCAAGGATATTTGAACTAAGTCTTCATTAGGTGTTTTTGAACCAGGTGTTCATTAATTATTGTGATCTGCGAGTTCACCATAGGTAATCTAAGAACCTTGGCAGCACTAAAATTTGTGCCAATTCCTTAGGGAAATCCTTAGGAATGAATGAGAGAAGGGTAATCAGTTCTTTGGGTAAATCTTTATGAAATAAAGGAAGATAATGGGGGTGGGTAATTGGACCGATTGTTTGATAGTTAAATATAATAATTATATTATTGTGGTTTGAAAACCCTATATGCTCACCAGGCTCCCAAGCCTGACCCTCTCTGTTTTCTTTATATTACAGGTTATGGCACGATAGCATAAGTTGGCTGACATAACGAGAGATTTTGGATTATAGGCCAGTAGTTATGAATAACTATTGCAAGGTCTATTTTGTTCTGTTTATGCTTTTGGTTTGTATTGAACATGACATCCCGAGTTTTTGTTATATAATGAAAATACATTTCTTTAAAGAAATGCTTTGATAAATTCTTATCATATTTTGTTTTGGGAACAAATTCCGCAACTGTTTTCTTTAAAAAGATTACTCTGATTTTAAAAACAAAACATAAACAAATCGGTCTTTTCTGGCCGTGAAATTGGGGATGTCATAGTTGGTATCAGAGCATTAGTTTAAGCGAACTAGAATTTGTAGGAAGTTTCTAGATTTAAACTTAGAATGCTAAGTAATGATCGTGAGGAGTTTGTCTAAAATATGTTAGGTAGTACACCTAAATTGACAAGAGCACTAGTATATTTTAGGAATGATGCCTAAAATGCTTTTATGTGCTAAATGTTATATGTTTTCCATATATGATATTATTCGTTTGGATCTATGGTCTATTGCCGACCAGATCTGGAAACCTTATGTGTGTAGGATTCTAAACGTATCATTACGATATTAGAACTAGTATGTAAACGTTTTGGAGCGATAAGGAGATTTATACGTTTATCGTAAATGAAGCTTTCCTATCTTAAATTCTCGCTTGGTACACCGAATGTCCGCTTAGGTGCACAAAGGGTCATGGTGAAGACTCATAGAGGAATTGAGTAAATGGAGGAAATGAAAAAGGCTTATGATAGTGAGTGACACCTATCGGAAGATATCGTAAGAGTTATATCTTGCCTTTAGAGTATGTCTTATGAAATAACAATACGTTTAGAGGAGTACGATACGTCTGAAGTACACCTTCGATTGGCAGGATGATGGAACAATTGATGAAATTCTTGAAGTTGTCTCATCGTATGGTATTTCCATCACCAATCGAGTTGAAGTAGAGTTGATAAATGAAGATTGAGCAATGAAGAATTCCTAGTAGAGTCTAGGGAAATTTTTTATGATTATTTGGACACATTCGTATGTGTTAAATTCTTTTGTGATTTTCTTGTATGGTGACTTGGTCGACTGCAGGACAATACTTGGGATGAGTATGAGTAGGTGTGAAAGGTAGTAGATGCATATACTACCGGAAGCACATGACTCACACTTGGATCAGGGAAAGTCACAAGGTTACCAAGAAGCTAGCAATCGATTCCGTTTTATTCTGGTATGTCATTACCACTGTTTCAGTAATGACTAGTAAGATGGTTGTTATTCCGACCCTAGTGGTCATGTCCAATTGAGTCCGACTACGATGAATTGGTTACATGGTTTAGAGAACCAAGTTCGATGTAACATCTGATGTAAGTCAGAAGATTGAATTCAATGCGATCATTGGTATCGCGCTCGTTATTAAAATAAGTTTGCAGATAGAAATGCTACATGCTGAAACGCGATTATATCACATTAGAATATGAAGGAAGGTATATTCCATTCTGGAATTTGACTCTAAGAGACTTGAGTCTAAGCGTTGCAGCATACGATGAGAGGTCATTAGAACACGACCCATCGGTCTGTTACAATAAATAAAGGAAAGTATTTATACTAAGAAGAAGAAGGCGTCCACAATAAGGATATATTTGGTAACTCGAAGGTTACGATTGAAAGTACAACATAGTATGATAAGCAGATTCAAGATTGGGCATCGTCTGCGGTCAAGAAATCCATAGAGTTAAATACTCTTTTGAGGAAACATAGAAGTTACGATTATTACCTAGGATGAAGAGATAGAATATGGAATCATTATACAAGTCCAATTTTCGTTGATGATTCCGGGACGTAATCATCCTAAGGGGGAGATAATTGTAATGCCCGTAGATCAGGGCTAGTCAATTTAGAGACGATAAGCATCAAAAATGACTTCTTGATAAAAGATTATTTAGGATGAATAATCTTAACTAAGTTGTAGTATATGTTACAAGGATTCCATACATATAAAGAATGTCGAAATCCGAGTTATAACAAAGAAGTTATGACATGTCAAATTTTCACGACAAAACCGGCACGACACAGCGCGACGTAAATAGTGAATTTACGTTAGAGCGATATTTGGCCTGACTGATCTAAACAAAAGTCGTAGAGTTCGTCAAACCAAGAGCGTGCATAAAAATAACGACCAAATTTGACTTCGTATGAAGAAGTTATGATTTTTCGAAGTTTCAACATTAGTGGTATGTAGCCCGAAACTCGAGATTAAGGTTGAGTGATATTTAGCCAAAACTTTCTAAATGAGAATTGAAGATCTCATCAGTAGTAGTCCAACGATAAAAAAAACAGATGAAAATGGAGTTCTGATGAAGGATTTATGAATTTCGAATCGAGTTTTCCTGTCCCGGCATACTAAAAATAATATATTAATAATATATTAAATTTAAAGTAAAAATTAGCCAACGAAGTCTAAATAAAAGTTGTAGATCTTTTTTTTACCTACGCGTGGATATAAAGAACGTCGAAAACAGAGTTCATATGTGAAAGTTATGAATTTCTGAAGTTCAGGGCGTGAAACCCCAAAACTGTCAGAACTCACGAGGTGAGCATTAAGTGGGTCACGAGGTGAGCAGATGATGGACGTCTTCCAGGGCAAGTGGCCATGATGAACGCAATGACGTATCAAGCTCACAAGGTGAGAATTAGAAACTCACGAGGTGAGAACTAAAAACTCACGAGGTGAGTTTAGCAAATTCACCCTATAAATAGAATTCAAGGGGCAGCCGAGTTTGGTTGCTCATCTCTTACTCTCCCACTCCTGATACTCTCTCTAAGACCTATTTAACCCACCAAAGCCCGGGTACCAAGACCCGAAGCGAGTCCCGAAGCCCGAAGATCCCGAGAAGAAAAGAGTTTCTGAGCCGAAGCTCTGCTTGCTAGAAGCCCGGTGTGTGAAGATCTTCCAGATCTACCGAAGAATACTACTTCTACAAGCCGTAGTGCTGCCAGGTCATCTTCTGATCAAGCGAGTGTGTAGTCACTTTCTTCTAACACATAAATATTAAGTATTTGCTATGAAATACGTGCTATGTGTATAATATATTGTTGTTTATTTGAGATGATTGTGGAATGGATGAATTATATAAGTTATAATGAGTTAAACTATATATGTATTTTGTATCTAAAAATATGTTGGGTAGAACATGGGTAGGTGAGGTTGTTGGTAGGTGATAAAAGATGGGCTGGACCATGAGATAAAAGGATAAAGAGATAAACTTGTTTTAGATCTGGATGTATGGATCAGATCAGGAGGTTAGTTTTAGATCCGAGAGTACGGATCAGATCAGGAGGTTAGTTTTAGATCCGAGAGTATGGATCAGATCAAGAGGTTAGTTTTAGATCCGGGAATATGGATTAGGTAATGAGGCAAATTTAAGATCCGGGAGTACGATTATGTATTTGAACTACATGTTCATTCGATAAGGTATCATGTGTATAGTCCCTTTTAGGAACGTGATTTTAATAAGAGTATTGATTAAAGAATGAAATATACGTATGTATGTGAAGTATTTGTTATTGTCCAAAATATCTGTTAGATATATTTGATGATATACAACGTGCGAATTAGATATGGTTCAATATGTGTTAAGATGTGTATATATGATATTATTACTTAAGACCTTGTGTTAAGTATACACTAGTTGGCGTTGCCTAAACGGGGATAGTATCAAAAATTGATTATAGGCATTGTAGGCTTGCCTAGTGATGGGTTAAGACTTAAATAGGGATGCTTAGTTCAATTAAGATTGGATTTTGGGTAGTCTCTTATTAAGAGTACGTGTGGGATGAGATTAATGATTGGTGGAGTATGTCCTACGTACAGAAGTACATTTTATGTACAAAGTCCTTTTCAAAGCTCTATGTCTTGGGTGCTGCTTTTGCCAGGGTACTATTATGTTCTCGGGTACAAGTCTTTCGTATACCAGAGTACTATAACGTGCCAGAAGTACTATCATGTACAAAGTCTTTTTGACAATTTTGTGTGTCGGTTATGGGAGCGTACGAGAATAATCTATTAGTATTTCCCCATACTTTTATTTTGAGAGATCTTTGGAGTCAGCGTTTCGTTTATGAAGTGATCGACCGAGCCTCATATGTCAACGTTTTTTTCACGAAGTAATTAAGGGAACTTCGTAGACTGCCTAATAAAGTGTGTCGGTAATAGACCACTGCTATGTATCTCTAGTGTTATATTGTTGGATAGGGTGCATCTGGGGGTGAAATACCTCATGTATTCAGGCCACTGCTAGGCAAAGTTCGATGCTGGGATAGGTAGAGTCTGGGGGTATAATACCTCATGATAGTTGGACCACGCCTAGGCATTGTTATCTAGATAACTACCCCTGACTTAACTGTCTTGTGGTTCTTTCTTTTATGAACGAAGGTTTGTGGTGAAAATTATTCCATTCCCCTCATTTGATGTCTTTATTGATCCTCGTTTGCTGCTAGGGAATTTCCGAAGCAACTTCATCAGTTGTTGATCATATCGATTTCCTTTGGCTAGATCTTGTAAGATCATTATATAGGGTTAGTATGTGGGGATCGGCGGGATGGGATAGATCATTTTAGAAATATGGTATATATGCGTTAATAATATTAGTGGTTTTGCAGGATCGAGATATACATTATTATCATCATTGTTTGAACTAAGAGCTTTCGTACTCTGTGTTCGTTAGGTGATTGGGTTCACCAGGGATATTTGAACTAAGTGTTCATTAGGTGTTTTTGAACCAGGTGTTCATTAATTATTGTGAACTGCGAGTTCACCATAGGTAGTCTAAGAACGTTGGCAGCACTAAAATTTGTGCCAATTCCTTATGGAAATCCTTAGGAATGAATGAGAGAAGGGTAATCAGTTCTTAGGGTAAATATTTATGAAATAAAAGAAGATAATGGGGGTGGGAATTGGATCGATTGTTTGATAATTAAATATATTAATTATATTATTGTGGGTTGAAAACCCTATATGCTCACCAGGCTCCCAAGCTCTACCCTCTCAGTTTTCTTTATATTACAGGTTATGGCACGAGAGGATAAGTTGGCTGACATAACGAGAGATTTTGGATTATAGGCCAGTAGTTATGAATAACTATTGCAAAGTCTATTTTGTTCTGTTATGCTTTTGGTTTGTATTGAACATGACATCCCGAGTTTTTGTTATATAATGAAAATACATTTCTTTAAAGAAATGCTTTGATAAATTCTTATCATATTTTGTTTTGGGAACAAATTCCGCAACTGTTTTCTTTAAAAAGATTACTCTGATTTTAAAAACAAAGCATAAACAAATCGGTCTTTTCTGGCCGTGAAATTGGGGATGTCACACACACACGAGCTTAGGGTTTTCTGGTTCTCATTGGCAATAAGGAGGTTGAGAGAAGGACATAAAGTCCTTTAAATAGGGTGCAACCCTTGAGATTAGGGTTTTTCTCATTCCAACACTAACTCGTCGAGTCCAGCTTCCGACTCAGCGAGTTGATCACTTAATTCGCGACCCAAAACCCGCTCCGACTCGGCGAGTAAGCATATCTACTCGTCGAGTCCCTTCTTCGAAGTTACACTTTAAACCCTTAAATCATACTTCTGAAATTCGGGATGTTACAAGTCTCCCCCACTTAAATTAGGCTTCGTCCTCGAAGCCTGCTATAGTATACGCTTCCGAACAACCTACTCGCACTGCATGCTCCGATTTCCCAATTAACTCAGGTCCTCCCAAACCCGAACTCTACACCCCCTTTAACATAACTACTACTTGTGTGGCATCCTTGCCAATACTCGAAGACGACCATCGGCCTTTTCCTTCTTGATGACAACACATAACAACCAATTATCAACCAATGATACTATCCCTTCCTGCCAGGAGCACACTTCCGTGACTTGCAACTGGTAGATACCACCATGACTCACTGGGTCCTCTCACGGTGTCAAAGTACCCTTCCCTTTCTAAAACTGGTGATAGCCCGAGTAACTCGCAATGTTGGAACCCAATTCATTCTCTTCTTGAATCCATTCTCTCTCACGCTGACATGATACTGCATCCTTCAGCTTCTAGAAATTCCCGTGAATCAACCAGCTATATCTCATAAACACTCATACCTGGCCCAATCAGCCTCGGGCTAGAATACCATGTATGCCTATGACGGGTCTAGTCATCCCTAGGATAGTATACCCTCGTATCCTTATGCATGTTTGGCCCAATCAACCCTCGGGCTGGAATACCAAACACATCAGGTTCAATCAATCATAGGGTCCGGTCATCCTCAGGATGGAATACCCTAGATTGGAATACCACTACATACATATCCCATGTCTACAACCATACTTGGTATCCAATGATCTATCCTTGCATTTCCTTCAAACTCCTCTGATTCGACACTACCGAGCATAGCTCACCCAAATCCCAACAATACGTCCAATCCGAATGCGCTCCTACAACATACATAATCACACAATCTCTAAGCCCACAACCCATGACTGGGATACCCTCATATGGTCATCATCATAGGTCTAGATTGCTTTCGAGTCTGTCCAAAACTCCATTCTAGAGATACTCACATCCTTTAACTCCAAGGAGGCTTAACCCGCTGACCTTGCATCATTAGTCATTGACACAACATCGAAGCTTCTCTCATCAACGAACAACATACGATACAAAAAAATACTACCACACACGAATCCCAAGACACATCATGATAACTCAAACCATCATCAACATACCTACCACTACCAGCCAACCAGCATGACACTCATATGTAACCCATATCACCCACTTCGGGATAGAATACCAACATGTCTAATCAATTCAACTATCGAGACGAAATTCTCAGGGTTTGTTGGCCTACCGCCTCAACCCTACCATTTCCTTTGAGCCTTCATGCCTACGAATTACAATCGGCCTGCACCGGGTATCTTGGCTTACCGCATAGAGCAGGACTGCCTCAACCCTATCCGAATGCCATAGACGATCATGAGAAAGATCTAACCTAGTTCCCAGAACCTGAATGAAAAGATATTCTAATCCTAAACCTTACCAAAACTAACTAATACCCATTCAGATCCACTCTCAGTCCCCAACTGGAGTATTACCTGATCCAAGAAGATGAAACCTTGGAGACGCTCCGAATTGATGGGCTCACCAAGATCCTTTTCACTCCATCTGATCTCTCACAACAACTTCCGATCAAACCAAATTACGCTGGAGACTTCAGCCTATTCCAGCAACATGCTCAATAATTGGGGACAGACCCACTGATTGATAGTGTCTGCTACGGCTACCCCCGTAGTCTTACAACACTTTCCATGCTGGCCGAACACGCTCTCGAACTAACACACAACTGAACTCAATTCGTGGCTAGAATCCCAACCTGATTCCCCAACTTCTGTTATCAAGCACCCAGAAGATGTGTTCTTATGCTGGGGAGTTTTGCTGAACCCCCAATCAACACAACCCTCAACCCACGCAGCCACTAGGGCCTCCATTCTCCCTATCGGGTTGTGAAACTTATCCCTGTTTCAAAACCTCTCCCACTTCCGCATCTCGGGGTAACACACCCCCACTTAGATTCGACTAACCTTCATAATACATGAAAATTGGAGGATTCCCAATCCTTCTCACTTCTCAACGATCGGTCTGATGACAACCAATTCTTTCCCACTAGTGCTCCATTACTAGTTAGTCACAACTGATCACACACTTCTAAGAACTAGATGAACACTTCCTGATTCCCAGTGAAACCGACAGCCACGAATGCTTGAGTGACCCTACACTCACATCCTAAAGACCACAAGATAGATGCTCCTACTAATACCTTGGCAACGAGTAACTTCTCTTGGCGCTTTAGTCTGCTAATCATTAACGGTTGCTAAAACAACTGAATCTTGACAATGCTGAATAACCATCCTGTGGAACCCTATCCGCAAACCTCCCACATAATACCTTTTTTTTAATCCCTGAACTCTAATCACCTACAATCCTTTGATAATAAATTTCTCCTGACACATCCAATAGCCTAACCACTCATTAAACTTCGCGACACATAAATCAAATAGAACATGCAACTACCCCAAAATTATAGCTTGTCCACATTCAACAATATTCCAAGACAAAATAAAAACCAATCACAGACGATTTGACCACAATATTATTACAGAATGGGGGCTTTCCAATTACATACCAGCGACTTCTTGCGGCTCGACCTTGAACTCATGAGGAACGATGACTGCTGGAATCTGAATTCCTTCCGTCCTCAATGCAGGACAACTAGACCTTAAATGACCTGGCTGGTGACAGTGAAAGCATATCTGATCTTTCTTGCAATCCCGTTGCACATGCCCTCTCTCCCCGCACTTGTACCAACTGAAATTGTGACAAGCAAATCCATGGGCTCCACCACACTTGCCACACACCTCCTGACTTCCGGTACTTAGGTTAGTTGTCTCCAACTCTTCATCCTCTACTGAAAAGTCACTCCTCCTCTTTCCTAGTCGTGACCCCACCACAGGCACTCCCCTGGAAGTCATTCTGGTGGCAATATCTCTCACTGATTGCAACGCTGCCACATGCTCCTCGAACTTGGCGATCACCCTAGCGTTGACCCGGTCCACCACACCGAACAATTCTTCTCTCAAAATCTAAGAAACCTCCATGGAAATCATCTCCCGTAACTGATCGACGGACAATACCGCCCTATCCTGGCCACTCGCTTCCGATCCTGATCCGGATCCCATCTCAAATCGATTCGCCATCACCATACTGAACATATACCAGGAAGATATCAGATAATCCACATACACAACCGAGAACCTACTCCCAACCAAACCCTAGGGGTTGTGACTTCCTTGCTACATGTATGGGTCCTGTGCTTTCAATAGTACGAGCCCATAGTATCTTCCACACCTACCCATATTTGTCTCAAGTATCACTGTAACACCCTAACAATATTCATAAACATAGCGAGCGATCCATCCTCACTCCTAGAGGAACACTAAACATCTCATAACTGGCCTCTCGACCCCTCACTATCCACCCATCCAGCAACTGCCACACGACCCTCCGTTGGTGCCAGTTAACTATTGCATGAATACAATCACATACTGCATGGCTTAAACAATCTTAGAGTAAAAGATTTAATCCCACAACGGTTGGAATCAAACAAGAGCTGCGCAGCAGGACCAAATCCCATACCCTAAGACCATTTAACCCATGTAGCATGTGATTTGGAATATTCACCCAATAGTTAGTTCACACGCGAAAGAGTCATATAACAATCAATGAGGTACTCTACATAAGATAAGGCATCAAAGATTAGGAAATTCTATCATATGGTTCCTGAGGATCCCTATCTTAGTACTAGCATGTTGTCCTAACATATCACAATATCAAATAACGGTATGGTATTTTAGGGTCTACTTACTGGCTCCGGCTGATCGTACACTCTGCATCCTCCTTTACTTATTTTGAAAACCTTTTATAATCATTTTAAAATCTTTTCCGTTATTTGAGACTAGATTCACACGAGTGTTCCTCCAATTCACTCAAACCAAGACTCTGATACCAAGTTCTAACACCCTAAAAAAAATTCAAGCCAATTTAAACTTTTAAAAACATTTCAAATCCATTACTATTACAAACTTGTTTTCAAAATGTATCATATCAGAGTATCCCAGAAACAAAGTAAAAAAAAGTGAGGAGCTGTACGATCATGCCTTTGCCTTGCCACGATCCCCAGAAGTACCTGAAACAATGAACTGAAACTGTAAGTGATAGATGCATTTTATGCACCTATTTTGCATGTTAATTTCCATCTTTTTATAGCATCCTACTTCATAATTATTTCATTTAGTTGATTATGAGGGCAATTGCAAATTTCATTAAGAATTCCTGGTACTTCACTATTTTTGATTTATTTTGCAGGCATTATGGAGCATGGAACGTGGAGCTTGGATGCATGGATGCATGGAGCTTGGATTATTGGAGCTTTGGAGCATGTAGAGAAGATGAACCGGTCATTCCATGGAGGAAAGCATGAAGACATAACCCGAGTCATTATAGCATTATCATCATAGCAAAGGACTAAGTTTGAAATGCGGTTCCTGTCACACTTACATGGGTCGTGTTCGTCCTTTATCATCTCATATTTGAGCAACATGACTCGTGGTGAAGCTAGATTGAAGATGGAGTCAACAGTGAAGACTTTTTGGAATTTTAGCAAAAAGCATTGGCCATGCCAAAAACACATGGTCAAGACAAATGGCCATGCCAAAAACACAAGGGCAAAAGGCATGGCCATGCCAAAAACGCATGTCCTCATGGCATGCACGTGAACTTTAATAAAAGACAGGAGAAGAAGTCATTTGAAGAGAGAACGGTTTTTGGAGCAGTTAGGGCGATCTTGGGCGATTCTAGGAGAATTTTAGGAGCTTTTTAGAAGACCTAATCATTGCAAACACTTTGGATTTCATTTTTGTAAGAATTAAGCATTCCAATTCCATCTTTATTCTTGTTTGATTTGTTCTTAGCCATGTGTGGCTAAGAAACCGTAGTTTCCAGTTCTTGTTCAAAACATGTTGACTGCTTGACTTGAAGCATATGATTTGATGTTTGATTTGTGATTCTATTCTAGTGATTATGTTTTTGTTTAAACTAGAACCCTTAAATTTGATTTGTGTTTGATTGGCAACTTTCATGAATTGAATTTTTGTGCAGTTAATTAACTTTTAGGGCACCTAATCGTTCTATTAAGTTAATAATTGGTAACAAGAAATAAGTTTTCTTATTGTAAAACATATATCACGTGTTTTCACACTTCCGAGCGTATGAGAAGAAATAAACATTGTTGGGAAGCTTGTAGAAAACTTAATGCAATTTTCCAATACAATCGAAGAGCGTGTTTAGGTTGAATTAGTGAAGCTAGGTCTAGTCAAAGAGCATGTTTTGGTTAGATAATTTGGCAAGCGAGAGGTATTAGAGCGTGTTAATATCTTTCAGTAACAACTTAGAATAGAAATCACAAATTACATCAAGTCATAATCAGGTTAAATGACAACATTGAGAACTAGAACTGGAAGCACTTTTAAAACTTGTTTACAAATCTATTTCATTTTCTGCATGTTTCAAAGTTGATTGTTATATCTTTTCTTATTTGACTTTTGCAAACCAAAACCCCATCTGTGACCAAAGTACCTTATGCAAAAAGGTATAGACTTTTGTCCCGTGTCTCTATGGTTCGACCCTGCTTGCCTTGTACTACTTTTTAGTGCATTAAAGCAGTGTATCTGGAGTCTATTGTGCCCATATTATTTGTTGGGTTTGACACGCCTAACAGTAAGCCCGAAATCTTAGTGAGTTACCCCTAAAATACTGATAAACATACAGTCCCAATAAACATATCATAACAAACTGAAACAACATGTAATGGTCGAAAACTTTACAAGCTGGATTACCCCTTGGCCCTCGGTACGAGTTTGGAATGCCTACCGGGCCCTCAACTCGTATCTGGAATGCCATCGAGCCCTCAGTATGAGTTTGGAATGCCTACCGGGCCCTCATCTCGTATCTGGAATGCTCCCGAGTCCTCAGTATGAGTCTGGAATGTCTACTAGGCCCTCAGCTCATATATGGAATACTCTAGGGTATGTTGGCTATCGCACGAAGCAGTACCACCTCAACCCATCCCACATAGCATGTCGACATGTAACAGATAAATACACATACAGGTAATCAATCAGTATCACAGGTAGTCCCAGCGACCTACCAAACTAGCATAGCAACTGGCATACATTACTAACTCAACTCAACATATCAGTAACTACTAAGATATTATATCAATGGGCCGGCCTTGGTGCCTTAGACCCCTTAGTATATTGAGGATAACTCACCTTGCAACTGCTGAACTGAACCACGAAAGCAAAATCCCGAAGCACTACCCAAACTCCAACACTTATAGCCATCAATGATCCATTCACACAAATATCCAAAAGTACCATAACACCCCTGAAGGTCAAACAGGTCAAAGTCAAAGTCCTGGCCAAAGTCAACCTTCCTGATTGACTCTACTCTCTGAGTCAACCCGTCGACTCGCTGAGTTCTCAAACTCAGAAAACTCTCATAACACGACTCAACTCGCCGGGTCACCCCAAGACTCGTCGAGTCCAACGATCTCTGAATTCCATCATGTCCAACTCACTGACTCGCCGAGTCCAAGGCAATCTTCAACAGATTCGCCGAGTTGTTCTTCCAACTCGTCGAGTATATCCCTATCTTCATATGACACGCCGAGTCCACCCAAGGAACTCGCTGAGTCTCTTCAGTCCTTCATCCATACAGAGGCTTTTTGAGCCACGTAGGGGCTCCAAACTGTAGATCCACTCTTCTAGGGCATGATTCTCACTTAAAGTTGCAAACTTTACATGAAACCAAGGAGTTAAAGGTCCAAATCACTCTAGGGCTTGGATTTAAGACAAAGGGGCTTCACCAACAACTCAGTGACTGATGCTTTACGACATTCTAAACCAACACAAGTCTAGATTTGGAGTAGCAACTTCAGATCTGAACTCTAAACCCGAAATAGATCTCAGACATACCAAAATGGCCCCAAATCTCATCCATGAATAGATCTAGATGCAAAAGAGTGAAGGTAACAGCTTATTACCTCCAAGATGTGTCCAAACTGAAATAGATTTGGGATCTACACCACTCTCTTGATGCAAGCCCTTTTGATCTTCAACTTTCTTCCATTAGAAACAACTTCCAAAGCTTCAATGTCTCACAAAAGGCCTCACACACACGAGCTTAGAGTTTTCTGGTTTTCAATGGCAATAAGGAGGCTGAGAGCAGGACATAAAGTCCTTTAAATAGGGTGCAACCCCCGAGAATAGGGTTTTTCTCATTCCAGCACCAACTCGTCGTGTCCAGCTTCTGACTCGGCGAGTTGGTCACTTAATTCGCGACCCAAAACCCGCTCCGACTCGGCGAGTAAGCATATCTACTCGTCAAGTCCCTTCTTCGAAATTACACTTTAAACCCTTAAATCATACTTCTGAAATTCGGGATGTTACATATTCCAAGTTCTGGTCCCTTTCCCTCTCAATGGCTTAGGCGTTTGGAAAATTAGAACATGTGAATATTATAGCATATGTAATTGATCCTATACCCGAAGCATATGGAATATGATTCATAATGTCTCACATAAAGACATGATATTGGACCAGTCTCTTGCTATAATATTTCCATATATAGAATTTCCTTATGTTGAATAATTTCAACATAGCATTCACATATGTTTGTGACTAAATTAAAAATTTTAATCTAAGCTTTTATATTCGAAATGAAGTATAAGTATCCTCTCCCTTACTATAGTGAAACAACTTTTCGAATTTTGCAACTTTGCAAATTTGTAACCTCTGTTTCCTATAATTATTATAGCTAACTTGAAACACTTCACATAATAATCATGCTCCCACTAGCATAAAAATAATTTTGTTACTAGCATAACACTTATGCTCCCACTAGCTTTAACATGTATCCAAAATCAGCTGGACTTCTAGAAATCAATACTTTATTGATTTTCTTACCAAAGCTCATATTTCTGATACGACATGCTTTGATAAGCCTTTATCTAAGCTCATACACCTTTTATTAGAAAGCTCATATGTGTGTCTAAACTATTTAGAACTTACAACAATAAGTTCTGAATGTTCAAACTATTTGCCATTTCTCACAATTCAAACTATGAAGAGGGATGTCGTAATCATAATCGAATTTGAGAACGCAATTAACACAACTTCTATCTACTTAAAATCTACTTAGTAAAAGTGTTTCCTCACAATCATTTTCATGAATTGGAGAGAAACCTTTTGTAACTTAGATTTTATGGTGTATGTGTTCCTATCCATGTGAAAATTGTTGGGTTTTGAGCACTATAACACTTCCTAAGTGCACATGCAACCCTAAATGCTTTGGATCTATGTTTTCTCTAATTATACTTGCATTAGCATTTTTCCAAAGCATTCTCCTAACTAGCATATAAATTGTCAAATGAACAATACAACTAGTTAGATGAATTACCTCTTATAAGGACTTGTAGTTCTTGACCTTTGAAAGCTTGAGCATCTCAAGTGTGATGCCTCTAATGTTTCACGAACACCATATGCAAGAGTATGGATTAAGAGAATAATCTATTTATCTCCAAGAGAAGAGGCAACCGATTTTGGTTTATAGAGGGTTCTATTTATAGTGTTGGACATGCTAGGGTTAAACCCTAATAACCCATGACTTTCCACATTCTCATGTTCCATGAGTTTAACCTCCATGGACTATCCATGGATTAGTTTAGCCCATAATCATGGATCATAAGCCCACACTACAAGAATGATTGATTTACATAATCAATCCCCATATATTTAATTAGTCTCTTTTGTTCACAAAATTAATAAATTCATTCTTGATCAATACTAATTAAATAATTCCATATTAATATACTATACTTATAATATATTAATAAACCATAAATAATCTTATTCTCAATAATCCATCCTATCAAGTTGCGCTGGTGAAGGCAAACCAAAAGGACCATGCTACAATTGGGTCAAGTACATACTAGTTATAGTTATGGGCTTAGACACCAAATCTAACAGTCTCCCTTTTTGATAAGTCTAATTAATATTACGGCTAATGTACTTCAGGATCCGACTTAGCAATCGTAAGCTTTCAAAAGCCTTTGTCGAATTGTGACCTTGTAACATCCTGATTTCCGAGACCAAAAATTTCATTTTTGGACTAATATTTTATAAAACATTTCACCAAAACATTGTCAATAAAACAACACATTACAAAATCATAATGTTGTGTCCCCACCCAGGACATCAAAAGTATTGAAAATCAGAGTACAATCCTAGAAACCCAATGCGGAAACCTTATGTGTGTGTGATGCGCTGCTATACCGCCCGCTCCTTCCCCTTCGACAACGTGGTGCCTGACACAAAAACCAAAACTATAAGCACAAAGCTTAGTGAGTTCCCCCATCATACCACATACAATATCATATCGTCGGTATCTTTCAACCAATAAATGACATCGGTATCTTTCTACCGGTAACTGCCATCGGTATCTTTCAACCGGTATACATCATCGATATCTCTCAACCAGTACCTGTCATCGGTGTCTTTCAACCGGTAACTCGGGACTATTTCACCCCTACTGCTATCATACAATATCAAGATATAATCATACAATCAAGCATATTTGGGTACTGACCTACCCTTCGATCCTAACAACCGATGTCAGGGAAAAACTATTCCCTACTACTGTCACTAACATACACATTGCATATGATACAGGCATATCTTATGACCATATCACATAACCACACCAAGATAATTATCACAGAGACAATTATCCACCAAATACCCCTGATGGGGGGTCAGAATCGTGGCCTTAAACCCACCCCTACTGGAAAGTAATTCACCTCGATGTCGTGTAGTGTCTAAACTATCTCCGGCGTACAAGTCGACTATCCTCGACTCCTCGATCCCTACACGACAATACTTCAAAGTTGTTCATTTGAGTATGCAACCCTCACCGGGGTCATACCAAAATTAGACAAAAGTCAACATTGGTCAAAGTCAACACCCAGTTCACCTGACTCGCCGAGTTGGTCTACCAACTTGTCGAATCCATACTCCACTAACACGATCCAACCCCGACTCCACTCGTCGAGTCTAGCAAGAACTTGATGAGTTCTCCTTCATTCGAACCATGGGGACCAGTTTCATCCGACTCGTCGAGTTCTTCCTTGAACTCGGCAAGTTCATCTCCCTCATAAGAATGTGTCCGGTCTATGACTCGCTAAGTTGTATGAACAACTCGTCGAGTCCATCTTCAAAGATTGGGAGATTGCCTTGGACTCGTCGAGTCCCATGATTCCCAGGTCCCTTTCCGCGTCTAAATATCTATGGGACTTTTTGTGACAACTTGAAATTTCTATCTTATAACAAACCCTGCATTCAATCAAAGTCAAACTTACTTCTACTAACTTTTAGCACTTTTGGATTCATTTTGGGTGTTTTAATCTTAAATACATCAGAGGTAGTTATAGGAAGTGTACTCTAGAGTTAAATGTGCAACACTTAAGTCTCAAAACTCCAAGAGTTTAGAGTTTACGGCCATAAAATGGAATTTATGGCCGTAAACTCTAAGGTATAAATATGACACTTAGTCATTTTTACCACTTTCAAGCCTAGAAACTCATTCTCTCTCAAGTATCTTCCGAATGTTTCACTAGATCTCCAACTCTGTAAGTGATTGTTTCCTTGATTAGTTGATATACTTCAATATCTAGTGCTTTTACATGATTTCATTCATGAAATCTCTTCATTTTGATAGATCTTTAAGTGTTCTTCATTTCACCAAGAACACCAAGAACACACACTAGTGTTTTTGAGCCTTAAACACCCTTACAAGCTTCTATATTGTATGTACTCTTGTATTAGCTTGTTTTATACTTGAATCAACTAGTTTACACCTAGAAAATATCAACAAAACAAGATCAAAAGGTGTTTACGGCCAAGGAAATCTCCATGGGCTGTAAACCCTAATTAAGGGTGCAGATGAACCCTAATCCCTTCCAAAGCCTTGGGACCAAGTCTAGAACACTTCCAACTTGAGTTAAGGACCTTAAAATTTGAAATGGTACAAAATACCATGAGTTTATGGCCGAAAACTCATGGAGAAATGGTCCTTGGTCCGTAAACACTAGTTAGTGGTGCAATGGTGCCACCATTCCTTCCTAAGGCTTAGACTTGATCATAGAACACTTCATTATGACTAGTAAGACCTTATAACACAATTTGGTACTTAATACCATGAGTTTATAGCCGTAACCTCATGGGAAAATTACCCCTTGGCCGTAAACTCATGTGGTTATCACCATATGGGCCATAAACTCCAATAAGAGGCCCTACACCCCTTATATGCAACCCTATGTGGTTTAACACTTAAGTACAAGTGTTTCCTAGTCCCTAAGGTTGTTCCATTACATAATTAGTTGTTATAAAAACTAATTGTAAGCATATATGTGTCATTAAATGTTAAATAGGATTCGTGTGTGCTCAAGTCTTCACTTGACACTTTGCATCCTTTACCAATCTTACATTCGCATCACTCACTTTAGGTGAGTTCATACCCCCCTTAAATTATCTTTTAAGTGATTTTAAATTCTTTTAAGGTGTGGGGGGGGGGGAATACAAGTAGAAAACATGCTAGTTATATAATCAATCACATGTGATTTATAATTGTGTTTCAAACAAGGATTTCATATACTTCAAACTATGTTTCAAAACTAACTACTTTTAAATCGTTTTATAAACTGACATCAAGTCATTATTTATTTATTGTTCAAAAATCTTTAAATCTATTACAAAACCTCTTTTTAACTTATATATAATGTCAAAAGCATGTCTATATATGTATAGTTATATACATAATGTTTAAAGGACTTAGGACTGCTAGCTTGCTTTACTTCCTTTTCCTTGTTTGGATGTGGACTAAGGGTATCTGCCAGTTGTCTGAAGGTCGTCTAAATATTAGATATATATTATGTATATATGTATACATAAAAGTTTTATTCAATCAGTTCAGTACCTTTGGGTAGCAAAGGTATGCATTCATCTATTCATATACATAACTTACGAGTAAACTATAATAGGTATAGTTTAGGAGAATATTATCATATACAAGTACTATAATAGAGAATACTATAACATAGAATACTATACAAAGGATACTATATAGAGAATACTATACACATAATACTATTACTATAACAAGTATACTATACCAAGATTCAGAGATAACATAATGTGAGATACTACTTCATGACACATCAACCATTTCGTTATGTCACGTTTTGTAACCAGAATCTCCTCTAGGGAGAGCGTGAGTTTGCGTATAGATCTATACTGGATTGACTATCCTACACCTTTGTTTTTTGCTATAATGGGATTTGCAAGTCTACGGGTGCCAAATGTCATTTCTTCCAACGTCTTTCATCGTTGTGTTATAGTCAGATTAGTTTGGTTACAATCATATCACATTTTGCCTTAGTTAACCCATTGGTTTTAAGGTAGTTATTACTTCAGTGATTAATACAAATAATACTGCAGTACACATATACATTTACCCACTATATTCAAATTGTGATCTTCTCACATAAAGGGTAATATAAAACTATATTTTGGTAATGATAGTCATACTTGGGAAAACCATTCACTTTTACAAAGGAACAAACATACAAAACAGTCGGGTCTTGGTAGAAGACTACTTTTTATACTAGTAGAAAATATAGAATTTTCTATGAGTTTTCAAACATATACAAACATTTACATTGATCAATTACAAACATTTTCATCAAACTCATACAAAAATTGACAGTAAATACTTATGAACTCACCAGCTTAAATGCTGATCTACGCTTTCAAAATAACTTATATTCTCAGGTCACCAGTAGACAGGTACCGATGATCAGGTTTTAAGAAGACGGAGCATCTTCAAGACTCGTCTTTTATTTTTATTATTCATTTTTTGGTGTCTTATTACTATTTAAGAACACACTTGTATGAAATTATACTATTAATGCAATGGATGATGTTGTTGCTTATTTACTACTTTTCATTGTTATGATACTTTACATGACGTCCTCCGCCCCAGAACGTTTTCGTCGTTCTTGGTTTTTGGGTGTGACCCTTTCCGCCCTAACAACTGGTCCATCCATAGAAAGGATTTGATGGTCAATACACCGCGACTCGCCGAGTCCCAATAACAACTCGTTGAGTACATCCTTGACCAACACTATACAGTCGATTGAAACGGGTATTAACTCACCAAAACCATAGATAAGGCCTCCTAATTTCCATTTTACACGTAAAGTTCAAAACTTGGTACACATGGAAGGGGTCTTTGGCCTAAAAAGTCATAAAAGATGGCCTCCAAGGTGCATGGGGTGTTCATGGCAGCAAAATGGGCACCTTTGGGCCATAAAACCCCCTAATAGACCTGGATCTAAGGCATACACTGACTTCCAAAACTTCATCCCAAATACAACCTCTCTAGGGCTTAGAAAGATGAAGGAAAAGGCCCAAAAATCAAGATCTATAGACAAAGGTTCAACTTCATACCTCCAATAAGCTGAAAAGGAGCTCCAAACTCAGGATCTTCTTGTTTCCCCTTGGTCTCACAAGCTCCTTTCCTCTTCTCAAGCTTCACAACCCACCAAAAAGCATCAAAATGGTCTTAGAACACACAAAAACAGCTAGGATTTCGATATGATGTCTACTGGAGTATAAGGGACGATGAAGGTTGAGATAAGGTGTTTAAATAGGGTGCAAACCCTTAATTCAGGGTTTTACCCAAACAACACCTACTCGCGGAGTCAGTCTTCTGACTCATCGAGTAGTCACTTAACCTGTCCGCGGATCTCGACTCTACTCGACGAGTTGGGCCTCCAACTCGTCGAGTCCCAGAGAAAAACACAAGAAATGCTTGAATTAACTGCATACCAGGAATCGAGTGTTACAAATCTCCCCCACTTATCTTAGAATTTGTCCTCGAAGTCTGCTGCTTGATCTTGAAAAAGCTCGGGGTAATGCTCCTTCATCTCCTCCTCCAACTCCAAGGTCCATTCCGAGCCCTTTTGGTGCTGCCACTACACCTTTACTAGCTCCATTCTCTTATTCCTTAGATCCTTTGACTTCATGTCGAGGATTGCCACTGGCCGCTCGACGTAGTTCAGGATGCCATCAACCTGAATATCCTCCAAAGGCACCACCGACGAATCGTCTATGTTGGGCTGAAGTTTTATTTAAAGTTGCGTCTTTTGGGCTCGTTAGATTAGCCTTGTATTCTCCGGTTTGGGCCTGTCCAACCGAGAGCCTTTTATGTATAGTATTTAAGTTAATGCTTGCATGCATATTAGGTAAAGATTCAAGATTTCAGATTTAAGATTCCAGAGTTTTACGATATAGTTTTCTTGTAATCTTCTAATCCTTTACAGTTGATGTTCTTAATCGAGCTCTTCTAAGGATTTTGTTTAAATCATTCGACACGATTGATTCAAGCTGTTTTGTTCTTAATATTGCGTTTTGCTTTGTTGTTAATATTGCGTTCTTGCTGTTTCATATTCATATACTTGTTCAAGATCTAATCGATCTTCATAGATTAAAAGTTGTTTAATCCCATCAATTGGTATCAGAGCAGGAGGCTGTGTAATCGATACACATCTTTTCTGTGAAAAAGATTTCCATTAGGGTTTTTCCGCAATCATCGATATTTATTGAGCCGTCATCTTAATTGAAGTATCTTAGTATTTATTGTTTTGCCCTAATCTGCTTTATTACAAGTCTGATCTTTGAACAGGTTATTATGATCATAATGGACGCGACGCAATCGAACCCCATTAATATCTCCAACAGCATCGGTTCGACGACAAAGATTCCAATCTTGTACACCCATGACTATGAAGTGTGGGCGCATCATTTTGAAGATTACGTGATTGGATCGGAGGAAAATGGTTTTCTCATATGGGAAGCCATCATCAATGGACCATTTTCTCATTCTGCGACATCCAGAATCATTAAGACGCAAAAAGAGTATAACGATCTGCTTAAGGACGTGACGAATATTGCGCAAGATGAAAAAGATAAATTTCAGTGCAATATTAAGGCACTAAGGTTGATCAGATTCGCCCTTCAGTCCGACACATTCAGACTGGTCAGCTCATGCACTACGGCGAAGGAAGTGTGGGATAGACTTCGCGAACTGTATTCCACAGACGAAGATCTTGAACATTCCATCCAAACCTTGCTTCTATCTGAGTTTGGAGAATTCAGGCAAGGGGCCGAGGAAACGGTGACCCAGACGTTTGATCGCTTCAATCATCTTCTCAGCAAGATGATCAAACACGATATTGAAAGGAAGCTCATCGAACAAAAGGTTACTTTCTTGAACGGACTGAGATCTGAATGGAGAGCAGTAGTTTCCACAGTCAAAGCCCATGAACAGTTTAAATCATACTCTTTGGCGAAACTGGTGGGTATTCTAAAGTCCCAAGAGAAGATTGTGGTTCAAGAAAAGAACGTTGTTTCTAGTCTTGGTTCGTTGGCCCTCCTATCTAAAAGTAAAGCCGTGATGGAGGATGAAGAGCTCAACTTGGAAGAGTATGACCTCACAACTGAGGATTATGCCATGATGGTATCCAATCCTAAGAGGTTCATAAAGAAGAGATTCCCCAGCAACAAAAACCGAAACTGGCAGGGGAGTTACAGCTCTGAAAAAGCGAACAATGAACCGAAGGCTGAGGAGCCCAAGAAGGAACCGAAGGCAGATGGCGATTCCGGAGTAAGCTGCTTCTACTGTGGTGGCAAGAACCACTATGCTAAAGACTGTGTTCTTAAGAAGATGGCTGAAAAGGACGATGGAAAGGATGAGGAAGCTGTGCTGCAGAAAAGATTGGATGAGTTGAGAAAGAAAAAGTCTACCGCTAACCCTTCTATTAATGCTCTTATTGTGCAGGGTTCGGTTAATGACGATGAGTTCGGTAGCACCGAAGTTTGGTCTACTGACTCAGAAGACGTAGAAGTGAGGAAGCCTACTCATGGAAAGGCTTACATGGCTAAGGAGGAAAGCAGTGGTGGAAAATGCTTCATGGTGTCTGGCGTATCTCAAATGAGGGGATACAATACCGATGGAGGAAGCAATGGACCGAAGGTGCAGGAGGATATGTGCTTTACGGCCAAACCACTCAGCCAACAGTTCAATGAGCTCGATGAACTGATAAAGAAGGTACAATCTGTTTTTATTTCATCTAAAGTACCATCATCCTCATATGAGAAAGAACTAAAAAACGTCAATACAGGAATTTCTCATTTAGATAGTAGCTTAACTCAAACTCGAGTCACCAATTCTAACCTGACTGATCAATTAAGCAGGGTGGCGTCGAAGAGTGAGGAGCGGCGTATGTGGATTGAGTTAAAAGAGTCGGAATTAATTAAAGTCAAAGACGAAAACATTTATTTGTAGAGAGACAATTTGAAATTGTTAAAACAACGAAATGTTTTTTGTTTAATAGCTAAACGTTTATATTCCAATATTACTCAACTTCACTTGAACTGTGAGATAGGCCAAAAGATCCATCATATGATTTTGCCCTTCCTAGAATTTAAGGAGGATGAAATCGATGCCGAAGCTTACAATTGTGAGAGTGTGATATCGTCTGATGATGTCAACCCAACTTATAAAATTGGACTGGACAAAATTGAGTCCTTCATTAAATCCAAAGACCACAAGGACATGCTCAAAAATCTTTTGGATGAAAATGACAGACTTAAACTGAGAACCGAAACCATACAAAAGTTTGACTCTCTAAACGCCAACGTAAGCTCAGAAAACAAAATCGATGTTGAAAATGCATCTGAGCTTAACGAGGACGAAAACATGAGTGAAATTTCTATAGAGGATACGGTTGACTGCTCAGAATTTGTTAAAAGCGAAACTGAAAACCACAAAAATCTTATTTCTGAAAATTCTGTGGAATTCGCTAGATTGTCCCAACAAAAGTCCCCGAAATTAGTAGAAAAAGCTGTTGTGTATCAAAAGGTCAGGACCACTCCGAATCAGGTATACAAGGTAACTGGAGTAACCGAACATCAAACAACTGAACTCACAGCTATTGTTAACGAAGACAATGCTGATGGCTGTGATGAGTTCTTCTGGGAAGCCCCTATTGATAATGGAAACGAAACCGTTGGCCTATCTGAAAGAACCTCCTGGATGAAGAAAGGGAGATACATACCTGAACCCTTGAACAAGCCTGATAATTTCAGTGAACCAAGCACAAGTGGTACAAAATATACTCCTCAAGAGGTTGATCGTTCAGCAAAAGAAGATATTCCTTCAACGCCAACAGCTCTAAGTGAAACTTCATCAGATACTCCTTCCACTTCCTCAGGGCAAACTGAATCTTCTTCAGATATTCCCTCTGCTCCCTCGGCTCAAAGAAAAACTCCTGCAGTTCAAAAGGAACCAGCCAAGGTGACATCAAAAGCTAAAGCGAACGTTCATCATCCACCTAAACAGATGAGAGATAAAAAGATAGAAAGGAACCTAAGATACAGGAAAAACCTTTCGGAAAGGAAACAATTCTGGCACTCCCAGAATGCATACTATTCACACAAAGACAAGAATCTGAAGTATGAAAACAATCCCGTAAGAAAGCCTGAATGTTCCAACAACCGAAAGCCAAGGTTCGGTTCACAAGAAAACAACAACCGAAAGCCAAGGTTCGGTTCGCAAGAGAATTTCAACCGAAACCAAAGGTTCGGTTCCAAGAACAACTCCAACCGAACGCAAAGGTTCGGCTCTGAAGTCAAAAGAGATCAAGACTCGAAGGTCTGCCCCTCCAATGATCAAAAGCAAAAGGGTCACCTAGAGTCATCAGCCAGGAAGTCCTCCCCATCCAAATTCTCTCGTTCTAATTCTTCTCATTCTTCTACTTCTACTCATTCATCACCATCTTGCTCTAAAGCTACTCCCGCTTTTCCTCAAAAATCTCATTCATCTGCTGAACAGAAGGGAAAGCAGAAGGTCGATGAATCCAAACCAGAGTCCAAAACGAACACAACCAATCCTAACAAAATAAAAGTCTACACCATTAAAAAGAAAGATGAAACAACAGTAATTAAAAGAACATATCTAGTTGACATCTCTCTTACTATTCCTGTTCCCATGAAAACCTCACATGGACCCAAGAAACTTTGGGTTCCTAAATCTGCTTAATTTTTGCAGGTTATAAGTGACGATCAGTTTGACGAAGAATGGTACATCGACAGTGGCTGCTCGCGTCACATGACAGGGAGGAAAGAGGAGCTCAGAGAATACAGATCTCTTGCAAATGGTGGCAACGTTAAGTTTGGAAATAACTCTTTCGGCACCATAAAGGGATATGGGATGATAACGAATGGTGATTTCACCATAAGGAAGGTGGCCTATGTGGAAGGACTTCAACACAACCTCATCAGTGTATCTCAGCTTGTTGGAGGTACAGGTCTCAAAGTTTCATTCGATGATGAAGGTTCTGAAATCATAGAGAAAAAGACAAAGAAAGTGATTCTGAAGTCAGAGCGAAAGGGTGAAATGTTTCCCCTGAACATGAAACCCATCAAAGGAAACCCAGCAATATGTCTGCTATCAAAAGCTCAATCCGACGAAAGCTGGTTGTGGCACAGAAGACTCTCTCATCTCAATTTCAAAGATATCAACCAACTTGTCACTGGAGGTCATGTTAGGGGTCTTCCATTGCTCAAGTTTGACAGAGAGCATTTATGTGCTGCATGCGAAATGGGAAAGTAGAGTCGTCAAAGTCACCCATCTGTAATTAACACAAAAGTTGTTGAACCACTCGAATTGCTTCATATCGATTTGTGTGGTCCTTCATCTATCGAAAGCATCGGTGGTAGCAAGTACATTCTTGTTATCGTTGATGACTTCTCAAGATTTACATGGGTGTTCTTTCTAAAGCTCAAATCTGAAGCGACTCAAAAGCTGAAAGTGTTTATCAAGCAAATTGAAGTCCAGCTCAAGAAGGTCGTTCGAAACATCAGGAGCGACAATGGTCTCGAATTCAAGAACAGGGAGTTTGAAGAGTTTCTTGCAGAAAAGGGAATTAGTCATAATTTCTCAGCTCCCTACACACCACAGCAGAACAGAATAGTCGAAAGACGAAACCGATCTCTGTGTGAAGCTGCCCGAACTATGTTAAGTTTCGCTTCCTTACCTCTTTATTTTTGGGCTGACGCTATTTCTGCTGCTTGTTATACACAAAACAGGTCCTATCTCAACAACCGATTCACGCTCACACCATATGAGATATTAAACAACAGGAAGCCCAATGTGAAATTTTTCCACGTTTTTGGCTCAAGGTGTTTCATCTTTAACTCTAAAGAACACCGCAACAAGTTTGATGTCAAAGCCGACGAGGGAATCTTTCTGGGTTACTCGCTCACTTCTAAGGCGTACAGAGTCCTAAACAAACGTTCAAGAAGGATTGAAGAGACATACTATGTGACCTTCGACGATAACTATGTCAAGAAGCTACAGGCCATAGATGACACTGCCAGGGAAATCTTTCCTCAAACTGGCCAAGTCACAGTCTCAATCGCCAATTTATACGACAATTTTCTGGAACTCTTTGACGAACCGGAAAAAGCTTCTCTCTCCGAAGCAGGTGCAGCTGACAACAAAATAGATCATATGAAGCAGATTGTCGAAGATGCTGCAAGAAGAATGCATGAAGGAGAATCGCCCACTGCTGAATCTCCAACCAACAATGCTTCAGTCGAAGGGGAGCCAAGTTCTCATGTCGAGGGGGAGCCAAGCTCAAAAGTCCAGGGGGAGCCAAACTCTACTACTTCAACCGAAGGTCCTTCACCAACCGAAGGTACCTCTCCAACCGAAGATGCCCCTCCAAACGAAGGTGCTTCAATACCTGCAAGTCCAGCACCGCAAGAAACCCCTGAACCTCATGTTTCTCAAGACTCATCAATTGAGGGGGAGCATGATGATATGACGCTTGATTTCGATAGCCAATCTGAGCCAGAAGAGATGATCAACGCTGAACTAGATCCAACCTTCGATCCAAATTACCCTCCTCTTACCAAATGGACCAGAGATCATCCCATCTCTCAAGTAGTTGGTGATGTATCTGAAAAGGTTCTGACCCGATCTCAACTGAAGGCAAAACAGACATCCTTATTTTCAAAGGTTGAGTTTTGTATGTTTAACTCATTCGTATCAAAAGTTGAACCGAAGACAGTGAACACTGCCCTCGATCACTCTGATTGGGTTCAAGCAATGCAAGACGAACTGAACGAGTTCGAAAGGAACAAAGTCTGGCGCCTCATTCCTACTCCTCCGAATGCTTCAGTTGTTGGTCTTAAATGGGTTTTTCAAAACAAAATGGACAAGGAAGGTAATGTCATAAGGAACAAAGCTCGTCTGGTTGTCAAGGGATACTGTCAGGAGGAAGGGATAGATTACGAAGAGACGTTCGCTTCAGTAGCTAGGCTAGAATCAGTTAGAATATTTCTGGCCTATGCTGCTCACAAAAACTTTGAGGTTTTCCAAATGGACGTCAAGTGCGCATTTCTAAATGGAGAACTCGAAGAAACTGTGTATGTGGAGCAACCTCCTGGGTTTGTGAACGAAAAGTATCCAAATCATTGCTATATTCTGGATAAAGTTGTGTACGGCCTCAAACAAGCTCCGAGAGCCTGGTATGAAACGCTTACAAAATTTTTAAAGATGTCCAAATTCAAACAAGGTTCGGTTGACCCAACCTTCTTTCGCAAAAAGGAAGGTAACCACCTTATGATAGTTCAAATTTATGTCGATGACATCATCTTTGGCTCTACGAATCCCAGCTTAACAGCTGAATTCAGAAAGTTGATGGAGACTAAGTTTGAAATGAGCTCAATGGGTCCTATTAATTTCTTCCTTGGTTTAAATATAAGACAGGTACCCGAAGGCATCTTTATCAATCAGGAAGCTTACACGAAGACTCTCCTAGCGAAGTTTGGCATGATGGGAGACTCAAAAGTCAAAGTCCCAATGGCATTCGGCACCAAACTTACCCCTTCACTAGATAAACCGGCTGTCGACATCACGCTCTATCGTCAAATGATAGGCTCATTGATGTATCTAACTGCTAGCAGGCCTGATATCATGTTTTCTGTGTGCTATTGTTCTCGATTTCAGGCCAACCCACGCGAACCTCACATGCTGGCAGTAAAGAACATCCTACGCTATCTCAAGCGAACCGCCTCCTTAGGTCTATGGTATCCATCCAATTCAGGCTTCTACGTTCAAGCCTATTCTGATGCTGACCTTGGAGGATGTGGACTCGACCGCAAAAGCACAACTGGTGGCTGTCAATTTCTTGATGGGAAGTTGGTCAGCTGGCAATCCAAGAAACAAACATGTGTGTCGCTGTCTACTGCTGAAGCGGAATACATTGCCGCTGCGTCCTGCACATCACAAGTGATTTGGATCCAGAGTCAACTTCGAGACTATGGACTCAATATGAAGAAGATCCCTCTATATTGTGACTCTGAAAGTGCAATTAGGATCTGTCATAACCCAGTGCAACACTCTAAAACCAAACACATAGCACTGAGGTATCACTTCATCAAAGATCATGTGGAAGATGGAAATGTCGAAGTTCACTTCGTAAGAACCACTGATCAACTGGCTGACGTCTTCACCAAAGCTCTTCCAGAAGCATCATTCAATAAAATATTGCAAGGGCTAGGAATGATGGAATCAGAGTCAGTACCTCACACTACCTCTCAACCTCAAACGTAAGAAGCGAAACCAACCGAACGTTCGGGTTCGGTTCAACCATCTCACTCGCTCATTACTTCAAAGGTAGTTCTTCTGTGTTGTATATTTCGTGTGCAAAATTTGTTTTTCTTTGTGTAAAAAGTTTTTCCTAATTGCATATCTAAACTCCTTGGTTTCTTAAAAATTTTCCAAAACCGAAACCTCCAGAAGGTTCGGGTTCGGTTTTTCAAAATTTTGTGGAACCGAAACCAACCGAAGGTTCGGGTTCGGTTTTTCAAAATTTTCCTGAACCGAAACCAACTGAAGGTTCGGGTTCGGTTTTTCAAAATTTTCCTGAACCGTAACCAACCGAACGCTCGGGTTCGGTTTTTCAACTTTTTCCCAACCGAACGTTCGGGTTCGGTTTTTCAATCTTTTTCCAAGTTTCTTTTTAAATCGTATTTTTTTTAACTCTTTTATAATTTTTTTTAGGTCTTATTTTTATTTTTACTCTTATTTTTTATTATTTATTTTTATTATTTTTTTTTATTATAAATTTCAAAAACTCCAAAAATATTTTATTTATTTTTCTTTGTATGCTCGTTCGTTTATGGGGATATATTTGATGGCTTACTTAAGTGTCCCTAGAAGCATGCTGCTGTATGTGTCCCAAGCCTCATAAGATTTTGAATAATAGCCTTCATGACCTGGTAAACACAAACCTTGTCTTCCCAATAAGGCTAACTTATTTATTCTAATCGTGAGTTACCTCACTCTCTTCTCACATGAGTTCAGAGTCTCCTGCTTGGTCCTTATGTTCGCAGCAGAGGTACTATGTCTTCTTTCACCATCCCCATTACACTTCTCCATAACATTCGTTTCATCCCTGTAACCCTTGAGACTCTCAGAAACTACCACTGAGGTTTATGGTTACACAACATCTGTGTTTATGATCTTAGTTTCGTGCCACTACGAGCTGAGTGAAACCCAAAATTCAACACCAACGAATTGACGGTGAGCAATTAACTTGATCAAGTTTTCACCAATGAATTGACGAATGTACCTTCATGAAATCTCATTTTTTTTTTCTTTTTTTTGCGTGATTCCAATGAAATTGTTACAAACCATAACATTTCTGCCAATGGGATCCAGTTTTTAAATTTTTATCTGAGATTTCATATTAATCCAAGCCACTACAAAATCATCTCAAACCTACTTGTTCAACAGACTACACTGGTCTCACAAGTACTTTGTTCAAGTTCGTTCTTATATCAAGAATTGAACTGTTGAATCAAAGGGAACCCACCCTTAATTAGTCTTATTAAAAGAAGCCTTTCAACATTTCTTAATAAATGTTTGATCGTCATTCAACGGGATTCCACACTAACACTTTGGGGTCTCTCTTGACCTTGAAGGAAGAGATTCGTGCCCGGGATCATCAGTTTCGTGTCAATAATGACATCACAGATTATCCTAAAAAGAGTTGCTTTATTTCTTTATTTTTTTTACACTCTTTGCACGAAAATCCTAGATTTTCAAAAATTCCGTTACTAATTATTTTACAGGCTGGATATTTACTGGATGGTTACAAATGAAGTTGTGGTCAAAAATAAGCCACGTGGATCATTCATTGGGAACAGCCGTTTAAAAGGGGATAAGACAAAAAGTTGCTGACTCGGCGGGAGTTAAATGGATAGAAATTCAAACGACGGTAAAAAGGAGGGCGCGTGAATTTGAAGCGGCCGCGCTTTTTCTGACACTTTTGGACGCGTGTGCAGTATTGAAGCGTCATCCATCTGGCATTAATGGCGCGTGTGGAAATGAAACGGTTCCTCTCTCTGAACCGGCGCTTATTGGGCGGTGTGATCCTAGGAATCTGACACTCTCTTTCCTACGTGATCATCGCACGTCCCAACTGTCGCCAATCAGTCACTCCAAAAACCCGTTTCGTATTTCCATAAGAGATTTGAAATGATTTTTCTCTCTCCTATCACCTACTATAAAAACCCATCAACACCACCTTTTACCTCTTTACTGCCCCCATAATTTCCAAAGCAAAAATACTTCCAAACTCTCTCCCGGTTATCTTCTTCTCCCAAACCTACAACAATGGCTGAATCTTCATCTGTCCATGCTACTTCTCAGATTCTTCCAATCCGTCCTCAGCAATGCCTTGTGATTGATCTCAACCCACTGGAGTATGATTCTTATATGTCGCCGGTCATCGAGTGTCTCAAATACTCCTAGCTTGCTCCTGCACTGTCACGGATTGAAACGGTGCCAATGGTGGCCTTATCTCAGGTCTACGCGACGACTTACTACGACAAGGCCGTCGACAGGGTATTTTTCGAAGTGGCGGAACACAAGACGTCGATTTCTCGTCCCCGCTTCTGCACCATGCTTGGGTTTGCTGCTGACCCATCACGAGTTCACCCGGAGACGATTCCGGTTGGTATGCTCTACAACATGTTCTACAACATGGGCTACACGGAAGTTCTCACCTCCGTCGCCAGGTTCAAGAAGTCCTGCCTACCGCCCCAGTGGAATGGGTTATTTACAGTTCTCTTCAAGGGACTGTCAGAGAGGAGCTCAGGATCGGACGGGGCCAGTCGTCTTTTCCTGTCGATTATGTATGGGGTGTACAACGGGATCAATCTGGACTATGGGTTTGTCCTTTGGCAACAACTGATTCAGAGCCTCTCTTCCTCTTCCCGACACTCCGAGGTGTCGCTGGCCCGGTTCTGGATCTTGATCACAAGATGGGCCATGGACAAGTTTAACGTTCCCACAACCGACGGGGCACCGATGTCTTCTATTGGTACGTTTCATACCAAGAAGATCATCGTATCCGATGCTTCCAAATTTTCCTTCATTGGCTCTATCCCAGAGTCGATGTATGCTGATGTGCCCGCTGATAGCAGACTGATCAGAACGATCAAGGAGTTTCGCCAAACTGGTCCGAGGGAACTGACACCGGACATGCTGCGATCGATTCATGATGCCGACAAACCGGTGGCCAGGGGCAAAAAGGGTGAGAAAGGGAAGCAAGTGTCCAAAGCTCCAAAGGGACCTTCTCCCAAGAAGCGAAAACAACAGAAAGCGGCTTCACCCCCACAACCGAAAAGGAGGAAACCCCAACCGAAGCGAAAGCTCCTTATTCCCTCCTCCTCAAGCAAATCCGAAGGTGGGAGTTCGGACTCTGAGGGCTCACAAGGAGACGACTCTCCTCAACGAGGCAACACACCCCCTCGGTCCCCAACCCCGGAGATGGAACTTCATCAATCCCCAGTTCCTTCACCTCCACCCACAATCCCTATTTTCATTCCCACCATAAACCCCACTATACCCCCAACCTCATTCCCTATACCCCCACCCATATTCACCACATCAACTGAAACACCACCTGTAACCGAAACCCCTCCTGTAACCGAACCTCCACAAACCGAAACCCATACACCACCACCACCCGAAACTAACCCTCCTCCCACTCAACCTGAACCAACCAAACCCATAACACCCCCAGCTTCACCACCACCTCAATCCCCAGAAGACGCCTCTAATGGCGATGATCAATACCTTGGTGGTGATCACATGAACTTTGATTCGGTCTACTATAGTCCGTTTCAAGTTCAGAGTGATGAGGAGGATGATGCTCCAGTGACAAAGAAGCATCTTCGTGAGCTTAATGAGAAGGTTGATCAACTTCTCGCCTCCTCTTCCAACCAGCAGTCATCCTTGTCTGAAGCTGCCATTCAGAAAATCGTTGATGCCTTCTCCAGGGCTCAACATGATTCAGTAGCCTCAGCAACTGCTGCGATAGACGCCTCCACCCGAGCCTGTGAGGCTGCGACCGAAAAAGTCGATAAACTATTCTCCGACGCTTCTGACCTGCTGAAGTCCCTGCAGGAAAGCGCCGATGCCACAAAGACAACTCTGGAACCGATTGTTCAGCAATTGGCCAAGTTCGTCTCGACGGAGTTGACTTCGTTCGCTACTCTCCGACAAAATATCAGCGACGACAACTCGGCACTCCGTGCCTCCATTGATGCCCGCCTGGCAAAGCTACAAGAGGATCTTGCAGCTGAGAACTCTCTAATGGACGTTTTGGCAAGTAAAACAACTGCCCTAAAGGTCAAGAGCACGCAACTTTCCAACTCTCAAGAACAATTGGAAGCTCTTCGATCCGAGAGGGAAGTCATAAAGACGTGTGTTTCGGATGTCCACGCAGCTCTATCCAACATCCTGGAAGCACACGATCCCATCCTTAATCATTCGGTGAGGCGCACCCTCGCTGAAAAGCTCTCCACGCCTTCTCCAACATTTTCGAAGTCCCGCATCCGAACGATGAGCTTGACAGGGAGCTCATTGAATTCTACCTGGAGGCCGCTCGCCCTCAATACCTTACATGGAGGACCCAGAAGATTGTCAATGTTCGGGTGATGAAGCCTTTTGCCGTGGGGAGATTTACAAACGTCAAGTTCAAGCTTATCCGAGGATCTGCAAGAAATGCTCACCTCATCACCCTGGCGGATCTACCAAATCTGAATCCTCATGACTGGATAGTCTTGTACAATATCCTGCTGACAAATGAAGCAGAATATGGTCCCATCTTAGACCATGTCAAAAGGATGTTGGCTTGCTACATCATGGAGGTTTCCCAAATGGATCAGGAGGTCGCCACTGTTTTCAAGAAGAAACCGAAAGTAGCACCAGTGGGATCGGCTATTGATCTAAACACAATGAAAATGGGCAAGATAGATCCAAGGCGAAACTCTGTGATGTTCACCAGAGCCGAAGGACAGAAATGCCTATTCGCTTTAGCGGACAAGCATCTCTACACCACTACCTGCTTGGAGCACGTCCTATCAATCGTCAAGCGGTGTAAAGACAATTCGGCGGATGACATCAAGTACTTCAGTGATATGATCAATTGGTACGTCCGGTTTAGACAGACCATCCTTTCAATAACCAAGTGTCTGTTTAGCACCGTGAAGAAGAAGGTACCAGCTTCAGCTGCCGGCCCAAGTAAGAAGTGAAGGTCTCGCTCCAAATTGACGCAAAGGGGGAGATTGTTGGGCTGAAGTTTTATTTAATGTTGCGTCTTTTGGGCTCGTTAGATTAGCCTTGTATTCTCCGGTTTGGGCCTGTCCAACCGAGAGCCTTTTATGTATAGTATTTAAGTTAATGCTTGCATGCATATTAGGTTAAGATTCAAGATTTCAGATTTAAGATTCCAGAGTTTTACGATATAGTTTTCTTGTAATCTTCTAATCCTTTACAGTTGATGTTCTTAATCGAGCTCTTCTAAGGATTTTGTTTAAATCATTCGACACGATTGATTCAAGCTGTTTTGTTCTTAATATTGCGTTATGCTTTGTTGTTAATATTGCGTTCTTGCTGTTTCATATTCATATACTTGTTCAAGATCTAATCGATCTTCATAGATTAAAAGTTGTTTAATCCTATCAATTGGTATCAGAGAACAAAGGATCGAAACCACCTCCTTCCTCCAAAGCTACTCACACCACCGAACCACCCCCAATTGGTCATGCCTCGGGTTCGGGTGTGAAGAACAAGGGTAAAAACATAGCAGAGGGAGGAGATGAAGATGAAGACAAGGAGACCATTGCCGATATGTTGAAACGGAAAAACAGTCGCAATGCTGATGATGATGCCAGTCGTGTGGCGCGTGAGGCTGAAGAAGCCGAACGAAAGCAAAAAGAAGCCCACGATCTCCTTGAGAGCCGAAAGCTGCTCTTCCCTGCCTGGACCAGGGATCGTTTAATAAAAGAGGCCATAGAGACTCCAAGCATACTATGGCTCGAGCCGGTGATATCGTTCGACTGCAACAACACCATCGATTCGCAGTTCGATATGCCACTAACTCGAAATGCGTTCGTCTTCCACGCCTTGTCCAACATTTTCGAAGTCCCGCATCCGAACGATGAGCTTGACAGGGAGCTCATTGACTTCTACCTGGAGGCCGCTCGCCCTCAATACCTTACATGGAGCGCCCAGAAGATTGTCAATGTTCGGGTGATGAAGCCTTTTGCCGTGGGGAGATTTACAAACGTCAAGTTCAAGCTTATCCGAGGATCTGCAAGAACTGCTCACCTCATCACCCTGGCGGATCTACCAAATCTGAATCCTCATGACTGGATAGTCTTGTACAATATCCTGCTGACAAATGAAGCAGAATATGGTCCCATCTTAGACCATGTCAAAAGGATGTTGGCTTGCTACATCATGGAGGTTGCCCAAATGGATCAGGAGGTCGCCACTGTTTTCAAGAAGAAACCGAAAGTAGCACCAGTGGGATCGGCTATTGATCTAAACACTATGAAAATGGGCAAGATAGATCCAAGGCGAAACTCTGTGATGTTCACCAGAGCCGAAGGACAGAAATGCCTATTCGCTTTAGCGGACAAGCATCTCTACACCACTACCTGCTTGGAGCACGTCCTATCAATCGTCAAGCGGTGTAAAGATAATTCGGCGGATGACATCAAGTACTTCAGTGATATGATCAATTGGTACGTCCGGTTTAGACAGACCATCCTTTCAATAACCAAGTGTCTGTTTAGCACCGTGAAGAAGAAGGTACCAGCTTCAGCTGCCGGCCCAAGTAAGAAGTGAAGGTCTCGCTCCAAATTGACGCAAAGGGGGAGATTGTTGGGCTGAAGTTTTATTTAAAGTTGCGTCTTTTGGGCTCGTTAGATTAGCCTTGTATTCTCCGGTTTGGGCCTGTCCAACCGAGAGCCTTTTTTGTATAGTATTTAAGTTAATGCTTGCATGCATATTAGGTTAAGATTCAAGATTTCAGATTTAAGATTCCAGAGTTTTACGATATAGTTTTCTTGTAATCTTCTAATCCTTTACAGTTGATGTTCTTAATCGAGCTCTTCTAAGGATTTTGTTTAAATCATTCGACACGATTGATTCAAGCTGTTTTGTTCTTAATATTGCGTTATGCTTTGTTGTTAATATTGCGTTCTTGCTGTTTCATATTCATATACTTGTTCAAGATCTAATCGATCTTCATAGATTAAAAGTTGTTTAATCCTATCAATTGGTATCAGAGAAGAAAGGATCGAAACCACCTCCTTCCTCCAAAGCTACTCACACCACCGAACCACCCCCAACTGGTCATGCCTCGGGTTCGGGTGTGAAGAACAAGGGTAAAAACATAGCAGAGGGAGGAGATGAAGATGAAGACAAGGAGACCATTGCCGATATGTTGAAACGGAAAAACAGTCGCAATGCTGATGATGATGCCAGTCGTGTGGCGCGTGAGGCTGAAGAAGCCGAACGAAAGCAAAAAGAAGCCCACGATCTCCTTGAGAGCCGAAAGCTGCTCTTCCCTGCCTGGACCAGGGATCGTTTAATAAAAGAGGCCATAGAGACTCCAAGCATACTCTGGCTCGAGCCGGTGATATCGTTCGACTGCAACAACACCATCGATTCGCAGTTCGATATGCCACTAACTCGAAATGCGTTCGTCTTCCACGCCTTGTCCAACATTTTCGAAGTCCCGCATCCGAACGATGAGCTTGACAGGGAGCTCATTGACTTCTACCTGGAGGCCACTCGCCCTCAATACCTTACATGGAGCGCCCAGAAGATTGTCAATGTTCGGGTGATGAAGCCTTTTGCCGTGGGGTGATTTACAAACGTCAAGTTCAAGCTTATCCGAGGATCTGCAAGAACTGCTCACCTCATCACCCTGGCGGATCTACCAAATCTGAATCCTCATGACTGGATAGTCTTGTACAATATCCTGCTGACAAATGAAGCAGAATATGGTCCCATCTTAGACCATGTCAAAAGGATGTTGGCTTGCTACATCATGGAGGTTGCCCAAATGGATCAGGAGGTCGCCACTGTTTTCAAGAAGAAACCGAAAGTAGCACCAGTGGGATCGGCTATTGATCTAAACACAATGAAAATGGGCAAGATAGATCCAAGGCGAAACTCTGTGATGTTCACCAGAGCCGAAGGACAGAAATGCCTATTCGCTTTAGCGGACAAGCATCTCTACACCACTACCTGCTTGGAGCACGTCCTATCAATCGTCAAGCGGTGTAAAGACAATTCGGCGGATGACATCAAGTACTTCAGTGATATGATCAATTGGTACGTCCGGTTTAGACAGACCATCCTTTCAATAACCAAGTGTCTGTTTAGCACCGTGAAGAAGAAGGTACCAGCTTCAGCTGCCGGCCCAAGTAAGAAGTGAAGGTCTCGCTCCAAATTGACGCAAAGGGGGAGATTGTTGGGCTGAAGTTTTATTTAAAGTTGCGTCTTTTGGGCTCGTTAGATTAGCCTTGTATTCTCCGGTTTGGGCCTGTCCAACCGAGAGCCTTTTATGTATAGTATTTAAGTTAATGCTTGCATGCATATTAGGTTAAGATTCAAGATTTCAGATTTAAGATTCCAGAGTTTTACGATATAGTTTTCTTGTAATCTTCTAATCCTTTACAGTTGATGTTCTTAATCGAGCTCTTCTAAGGATTTTGTTTAAATCATTCGACACGATTGATTCAAGCTGTTTTGTTCTTAATATTGCGTTACGCTTTGTTGTTAATATTGCGTTCTTGCTGTTTCATATTCATATACTTGTTCAAGATCTAATCGATCTTCATAGATTAAAAGTTGTTTAATCCTATCAATTGGTATCAGAGAAGAAAGGATCGAAACCACCTCCTTCCTCCAAAGCTACTCACACCACCGAACCACCCCCAACTGGTCATGCCTCGGGTTCGGGTGTGAAGAACAAGGGTAAAAACATAGCAGAGGGAGGAGATGAAGATGAAGACAAGGAGACCATTGCCGATATGTTGAAACGGAAAAACAGTCGCAATGCTGATGATGATGCCAGTCGTGTGGCGCGTGAGGCTGAAGAAGCCGAACGAAAGCAAAAAGAAGCCCACGATCTCCTTGAGAGCCGAAAGCTGCTCTTCCCTGCCTGGACCAGGGATCGTTTAATAAAAGAGGCCATAGAGACTCCAAGCATATTATGGCTCGAGTCGGTGATATCGTTCGACTGCAACAACACCATCGATTCGCAGTTTGATATGCCACTAACTCGAAATGCGTTCGTCTTCCACGCCTTGTCCAACATTTTCGAAGTCCCGCATCCGAACGATGAGCTTGACAGGGAGCTCATTGACTTCTACCTGGAGGCCGCTCGCCCTCAATACCTTACATGGAGCGCCCAGAACATTGTCAATGTTCGGGTGATGAAGCCTTTTGCCGTGGGGAGATTTACAAACGTCAAGTTCAAGCTTATCCGAGGATCTGCAAGAACTGCTCACCTCATCACCCTGGCGGATCTACCAAATCTGAATCCTCATGACTGGATAGTCTTGTACAATATCCTGCTGACAAATGAAGCAGAATATGGTCCCATCTTAGACCATGTCAAAAGGATGTTGGCTTGCTACATCAAGGAGGTTGCCCAAATGGATCAGGAGGTCGCCACTGTTTTCAAGAAGAAACCGAAAGTAGCACCAGTGGGATCGGCTATTGATCTAAACACAATGAAAATGGGCAAGATAGATCCAAGGCGAAACTCTGTGATGTTCACCAGAGCCGAAGGACAGAAATGCCTATTCGCTTTAGCGGACACGCATCTCTACACCACTACCTGCTTGGAGCACGTCCTATCAATCGTCAAGCGGTGTAAAGACAATTCGGCGGATGACATCAAGTACTTCAGTGATATGATCAATTGGTACGTCCGGTTTAGACAGACCATCCTTTCAATAACCAAGTGTCTGTTTAGCACCGTGAAGAAGAAGGTACCAGCTTCAGCTGCCGGCCCAAGTAAGAAGTGAAGGTCTCGCTCCAAATTGACGCAAAGGGGGAGATTGTTGGGCTGAAGTTTTATTTAAAGTTGCGTCTTTTGTGCTCGTTAGATTAGCCTTGTATTCTCCGGTTTGGGCATGTCCAACCGAGAGCCTTTTATGTATAGTATTTAAGTTAATGCTTGCATGCATATTAGGTTAAGATTCAAGATTTCAGATTTAAGATTCCAGAGTTTTACGATATAGTTTTCTTGTAATCTTCTAATCCTTTACAGTTGATGTTCTTAATCGAGCTCTTCTAAGGATTTTGTTTAAATCATTCGACACGATTGATTCAAGCTGTTTTGTTCTTAATATTGCGTTATGCTTTGTTGTTAATATTGCGTTCTTGCTGTTTCATATTCATATACTTGTTCAAGATCTAATCGATCTTCATAGATTAAAAGTTGTTTAATCCTATCAATTGGTATCAGAGAACAAAGGATCGAAACCACCTCCTTCCTCCAAAGCTACTCACACCACCGAACCACCCCCAATTGGTCATGCCTCGGGTTCGGGTGTGAAGAACAAGGGTAAAAACATAGCAGAGGGAGGAGATGAAGATGAAGACAAGGAGACCATTGCCGATATGTTGAAACGGAAAAACAGTCGCAATGCTGATGATGATGCCAGTCGTGTGGCGCGTGAGGCTGAAGAAGCCGAACGAAAGCAAAAAGAAGCCCACGATCTCCTTGAGAGCCGAAAGCTGCTCTTCCCTGCCTGGACCAGGGATCGTTTAATAAAAGAGGCCATAGAGACTCCAAGCATACTATGGCTCGAGCCGGTGATATCGTTCGACTGCAACAACACCATCGATTCGCAGTTCGATATGCCACTAACTCGAAATGCGTTCGTCTTCCACGCCTTGTCCAACATTTTCGAAGTCCCGCATCCGAACGATGAGCTTGACAGGGAGCTCATTGACTTCTACCTGGAGGCCGCTCGCCCTCAATACCTTACATGGAGCGCCCAGAAGATTGTCAATGTTCGGGTGATGAAGCCTTTTGCCGTGGGGAGATTTACAAATGTCAAGTTCAAGCTTATCCGAGGATCTGCAAGAACTGCTCACCTCATCACCCTGGCGGATCTACCAAATCTGAATCCTCATGACTGGATAGTCTTGTACAATATCCTGCTGACAAATGAAGCAGAATATGGTCCCATCTTAGACCATGTCAAAAGGATGTTGGCTTGCTACATCATGGAGGTTGCCCAAATGGATCAGGAGGTCGCCACTGTTTTCAAGAAGAAACCGAAAGTAGCACCAGTGGGATCGGCTATTGATCTAAACACAATGAAAATGGGCAAGATAGATCCAAGGCGAAACTCTGTGATGTTCACCAGAGCCGAAGGACAGAAATGCCTATTCGCTTTAGCGGACAAGCATCTCTACACCACTACCTGCTTGGAGCACGTCCTATCAATCGTCAAGCGGTGTAAAGACAATTCGGCGGATGACATCAAGTACTTCAGTGATATGATCAATTGGTACGTCCGGTTTAGACAGACCATCCTTTCAATAACCAAGTGTCTGTTTAGCACCGTGAAGAAGAAGGTACCAGCTTCAGCTGCCGGCCCAAGTAAGAAGTGAAGGTCTCGCTCCAAATTGACGCAAAGGGGGAGATTGTTGGGCTGAAGTTTTATTTAAAGTTGCGTCTTTTGGGCTCGTTAGATTAGCCTTGTATTCTCCGGTTTGGGCCTGTCCAACCGAGAGCCTTTTATGTATAGTATTTAAGTTAATGCTTGCATGCATATTAGGTTAAGATTCAAGATTTCAGATTTAAGATTCCAGAGTTTTACGATATAGTTTTCTTGTAATCTTCTAATCCTTTACAGTTGATGTTCTTAATCGAGCTCTTCTAAGGATTTTGTTTAAATCATTCGACACGATTGATTCAAGCTGTTTTGTTCTTAATATTGCGTTACGCTTTGTTGTTAATATTGCGTTCTTGCTGTTTCATATTCATATACTTGTTCAAGATCTAATCGATCTTCATAGATTAAAAGTTGTTTAATCCTATCAATTGGTATCAGAGAAGAAAGGATCGAAACCACCTCCTTCCTCCAAAGCTACTCACACCACCGAACCACCCCCAACTGGTCATGCCTCGGGTTCGGGTGTGAAGAACAAGGGTAAAAACATAGCAGAGGGAGGAGATGAAGATGAAGACAAGGAGACCATTGCCGATATGTTGAAACGGAAAAACAGTCGCAATGCTGATGATGATGCCAGTCGTGTGGCGCGTGAAGCTGAAGAAGCCGAACGAAAGCAAAAAGAAGCCCACGATCTCCTTGAGAGCCGAAAGCTGCTCTTCCTTGCCTGGACCAGGGATCGTTTAATAAAAGAGGCCATAGAGACTCCAAGCATACTATGGCTCGAGCCGGTGATATCGTTCGACTGCAACAACACCATCGATTCGCAGTTCGATATGCCACTAACTCGAAATGCGTTCGTCTTCCACGCCTTGTCCAACATTTTCGAAGTCCCGCATCCGAACGATGAGCTTGACAGGGAGCTCATTGACTTCTACCTGGAGGCCGCTCGCCCTCAATACCTTACATGGAGCGCCCAGAAGATTGTCAATGTTCGGGTGATGAAGCCTTTTGCCGTGGGGAGATTTACAAACGTCAAGTTCAAGCTTATCCGAGGATCTGCAAGAACTGCTCACCTCATCACCCTGGCGGATCTACCAAATCTGAATCCTCATGACTGGATAGTCTTGTACAATATCCTGCTGACAAATGAAGCAGAATATGGTCCCATCTTAGACCATGTCAAAAGGATGCTGGCTTGCTACATCATGGAGGTTGCCCAAATGGATCAGGAGGTCGCCACTGTTTTCAAGAAGAAACTGAAAGTAGCACCAGTGGGATCGGCTAGTGATCTAAACACAATGAAAATGGGCAAGATAGATCCAAGGCGAAACTCTGTGACGTTCACCAGAGCCGAAGGACAAAAATGCCTATTCACTTTAGCGGACAAGCATCTCTACACCACTACCTGCTTGGAGCACGTCCTATCAATCGTCAAGCGGTGTAAAGACAATTCGGCGTATGACATCAAGTACTTCAGTGATATGATCAATTGGTACGTCCGGTTTAGACAGACCATCCTTTTAATAACCAAGTGTAACGCCAAGATTTCCAAAAACAAAATTTTTATTTGATTAATCACTTTAATATTAAAAACACTTGTTTAAATCTTATTCACATTCAAATTACAAAACATAGTTTCGTTTTCATTATAAAAGAAGACCAGGATCCTCCAAGACACAATTCTTCCTTCGGTGTGTACAATCGAACCGTTGCCATCCCGCGTTACTGTGAGAACCTGAAACAACGTAACATAAACAACGTAAGCACGAAGCTTAGTGAGTTCCCCAATATACCTTATGCACATACGCCATCCGGCCCGGACCGTTCGGTCCACATAACATTGCCTTCCGGCCCGGATCTTTCGATCCACATAATATCGCCTTCCGGCCCGGATCTTTCGATCCACATAATATCGCCTTCCGGCCCGGATCTTTCGATCCACATAATATCGCCTTCCGGCCCGGACCTCTCGGTCCACAAGATAATTGCCTTCCGGCCCATACACATATATAACACATAATACAAATACTCTAACACATAAAGCACATATATCACATATCATACCTGACCTTTCTGTCACATAATACCTTGCCTTCCGGCCCATATATAAGCATGTGTAACACGCGTAGCAGCTAACTTTCCATTCATAGCATATAAACATAGCACACAACATACTTGACCTTCCGGTCACACAATCAAACCCCTTCCGGGTGAGGTATAGTGAGAAGACTCACCTCGGTACGCAGGCTATAACCTCTTCGAGCTACTCACACACAATCCGCTAGTTCCGCAGGTTCCCTATAACACCACAGCCTTAGTTAATGATCTTATCAACAAGGCAACTGACCCCTCTAAGATATATACAGGTCAACGGTCAATCCTGACTGGACTCGTCGAGTGCAAAGGGTAACTCGACGAGTATAAGCATCCTGACACCACTCGCCGAGTCTGAAGAACGACTCGACGAGTTCCAGTAGATCTTCAAGCTACTCGCCGAGTCTGAAGAACAACTCGGCGAGTTTCAGTGAATCTTCAAGCTACTCGCCGAGTCTGATCATCCGACTCGGCGAGTCCACGCCATGCAGTCAATCGAACTGCTTCCTGAGATACGTATATTCCCGAAAAACACACTAATGGGACTTCTGGACCTCTAATCATCCTATTACCAGGGTATAAACTTTTGTATAACAACATAACAATCCATCTAGACTCCAAATGGGTTTCACAAACCCTAAATCCATGCACACATTCACATAACAGGAAATAATCCGAAAGATTACCTGAATCATGCACTCTCAGTGTCCCCAAGCCTCAAAACGTGATTCCCTTGCTGTCCCATTAGCCATAACCTTCTCCTTCTTGGACCATAACTTCCTCAAATCACCAATGATCTTCAAACCTTGTTCTGGATACCCACAACCGATTTAGGATCCTTCTCAGTCGGCCAAAAGGCGAACAATGGAGGCATAAGATCCCTTAAATACTTCCCAAACCGAACGGCTAGGGTTTTCCACTGAACAGCGTCGACTCGCCGAGTCCGTACCTAGACTCGTCGAGTCCAGTCGTGAACCCGCGACCAACTCTGCGACCCTACTCGGCGAGTCTGGCTCCAACTCGCCGAGTCTCCCCTTTAAAACACCCCAAATTGCAATTTAACAATACTTGAGATTTTGGGCTGTTACAACTCTCCCCCACTAGAATTAGACTTCGCCCTCGAAGTCTCACCCTGAAAATAGTTCTGGATGCTGCTCCCGCATCACACGTTTCGGCTTCCCTAAACACTTCCGATATCTTCCAAGGTCGCTACTGAATCAATACCAGAGGTACCTCCTTGTTCCTCAGAACCTTGATCTTCCGGTCTCCAACGGCCACTGGCCTCTCGACGTAACACAGGCTCACATCCACCTAATCGTTCTCTAGTAGAACCACTGCTGGCTCATCCGCTATACACTTCTTCAACTGCGACACATATCAGTGTCATGGATCCGTCCCAATTCTGTTGACAGTTCCAAACGATAGGCCACCCTTCCTACCTTCGCACCTTCACGAAGAGACCCCACACACCGGGGCCCCCCATTTACCCCTCTTCCTAAATCGAAGCACCCGACAGAAATACGAAGTCGCTGACCTGAAACATATACTCGTAACGGCGTCTGCCTGCCTAACTTTCCTGTTAACTCTAAACGATCACTAACTCTCCTTAACCTGCTGAGTCTGCTCTGTCGACTGAAGCCCAAACTCTGTACTGTCCATCTCTCTCTGTAACCGAGAACCACCCAAGATGCAACTCTGCTCTTAAACCCCAACAATCACTCGACCAACAAGGGTTAGGAATCCCTGAACCACCGGATCCCCGATCCAAAGCCCACTTTGTCCATCCCAGACCAACTGAGAGATCCATCCTCACTCCCAGAGTAACTCCCACAAATTCTCCTCTTGCCATCATATATACATGCTGAACTAGCCCCAACACTCGTAAGTTGGAAGACCTGATACACTGATGATATCCTCGAACACCTCCCAAGATGAACCACTACATGCACCCTACACTCTGATCAGATTCACACTGAAAATTTAAAGTTTTCTCTCTCCATGCGTCCCTTCTGAGCCTCAACATACATCCCAACCGGATGGGTTCCTACTCCACTGCCGCGAACACGTTGCTCAGAACCATACTCGAAGTACTCTAACCATAACTCTGCTCTGCAGCTTTCACTTTCGTGAACTTGCACCCCCTTCGGAGTTACATACCCTCCTCTTTTCCTTTTCCACGGAACTCTCTTGAACATAATGCCACTCCAACCGGTGCCACGGTGCTCGCCCCAAGCGACACCACCCTTTTTGCGTAACTGCTATTCACATACTCTGGTTCTCATTGCAGGGGCTCTCAATCCCATGCACTCTCTCCACTCATCAAAATCACTGCCTCTGCTAAACAAGATCGATAACCCAGGGCCAGACCTTCCAATGCAATCACACTGCAACATACGTGATCCGCAAATCTCAAACTAATCCAGCAATACCAACAGAGCCTCCAGTGACTGGACCGACTCTCATAACACATACTAGCCACTCGAGGCTATATCTCTGTGGGTCCGTACACCCAACTCTGCGAACCCTCAGGTTCTAACTCTGGGAACCTTCCGGTTCCAGCTCTAGGAACATGCACAACATAATCCCGTGGGATTAATGCAGTACAACCATCACGTACCTCAAACGTACCAATACTCTGATCGCAAAATTTCCGATTACTTACTCAAACTCGATCCCGACCTCCTCTCAGGCCTCCACAATCAAATGCCCTAGGTCTGTATCTCGCCCCGCATACCCAACACTCGCTTTCGTTGGCCTATACTTTGCGCTGACAAACACTGCTGAATCCCAACAGCTAAGCACCCTCACATACTCATCAATCTCCCGGAGAATTTTCTAATTCTCCCCCACTAAAGCACTGACTAACTGCCACCAATCGTCATTAACGACCTCTCAGAACAATCCTGCACAAAGAGAACATTTACCCACTGACTGCTTCCCACAAGCGTAAGCAACCCTCAGCAAAACACATCTCCTCCCTGATCAATCCGCTCAAAAGAATCCGATCTTTCAATTATCCATTCCACAACTGCAGATGCTACCCGTCATTCAACCCAGTGCCGCACCTCCACTATCAACCCTCACGAACGATGACCAACGGAATTCCCAAGCAATAACCCATAACCAAACCCACAACCCGCCAAAGGTTTAATATCGCATCGAAAACCGCACAAAGTTACCGGCACTAAACACCAGACTATAACCATACCAAACCACCAGGGAACAACGAATGCCAAAACGAAACCTGACGCACCAATCCATAACCATGCCCGACCCGCGAAACAACGAATACCGCATCGAAATCCATACAAGATACCAGCACAAACAATACGCCACATCCATGCAAGACAACTAAGACATCCCGAAGCATCATACCTGCCGCTGCCTCCGGCACTGCTCCGTCTCCCTCTGTCGCACGCAGATAAACACGACCCTGAGCCCTCTGGGGCTCCGCTTCATTCTGTCCTCCTCAAATCCCGAATTGGCACTGACTGCCAACAGTCCCGCACACAGTGCCCCTCCTTTCCGCACTTGCGGCATGTACCACCGGACCCGCAAGCTCCGATGTAACCCCTTTTTACTCGATCATCGACACCTATGATCTCATGCTCTCCTACTGCATCTCTACACTCCACTTATTACTACTCCTGACAATTCTTGCTTTCTTACATACTGCACCCGGTTCTCCCCCACTAGAGTTCGAACCAACACCAAGTGGTATACAATCAACCCGTATCCAACGTCGGATTTGTCCCAAGAACAGGGACTTACTCTCAATACAGACGATAACTCTCCGCACTGCAAAACTCGTCTGAACTCTTCACTGCTACCACTATAACCCAACCTGCTATTCAACGTCTACGGTCATGGACCGTTTCGGCGCCGACTGCGACTGCATCGGGGCCTGCCTCATCTCACGCTACTGCAACTCAACCTCTAACTCACGCCACATGGCGGCCTCCTGCGATACCAACACGGTCTCGCGTCTCTGCGCAGACACGAACTGTCTGATACTCCCCTTCTTGAGCATACTCGGATTTCGGGACATCTGAGCCTGCTCCGAAGCGAACTCAGGGCAAAACATCGCCCTCTTAATAAACACCCCGGTGCTCTCAGTCACCGACTCCAAATCCTGCCTCAGCTTAAAGAACTTCCGAGCCACTTTCTCCTTTTCATCCCGCGGAACATAGCAAGTACTGAACATCCCTCAGAATTGATCCCATGAAACCGCAGCCCTCCGCGCATCGGAAAACAACCTCGTGGTCACTCTCCACCAATCCTTCGCCCCGAGCCTCCACAGGTTCAGAGCACACCCCACCCTCTGGTCAGCAGGGCATAAACTCGTGGAGGAACACCCCCCCATGTTTGATAACCATCTCATAGCGACAATCGAGTCCTGAACTCCATCGAATGTGGGAGGCTTCGCATAATAGAAGTCCCGATACTGAAAACCCCGACTAGTCCCTTTCTTTGCCGTTGCTACAGCCGCTGTACCCGCCGCGGCAGCCGTCTCTGCGAAAGCCGCATATCGCTCATCAAACTACTTCAATCACAGTGGTCCTGATCGACCCAAACAATTCTGGCGACTCAACCCGCAACAATGCAGCAACCTCATCACGCCGGATCTCGCGAATCCTCGCATCCCGCTCGCTCGTGCTCGTCCGATCGATAACCGGATAACAAGATAGCCACAAGCATCATCCACTACAAACCATGGTACTCATCCCACGACATCCTTCCTCAACATGCTTCGGTGTATGGTACCTGAACCATAGCACCATTCCTCAACCTGCTCCAATGTATAGCACTCGAACCACAACATCTATCTCAATCTGTTCCGATGTATGGTGCCCTGACCATAACATCACTCTGTATCCGCTCCAATATATGGTATCCGAACCATAACATCACCCCTCAATCTGTTCCTTAGGACCTTCAGAATGCCCCCTGTATCAAGTATGGGTCCTCTGCTTTCAGTAGTACGGGCCCATACTACCTGCCACATCTACCCATACTTTCCACATGGACCATTCCAGAGTTCCTAAGTAGCTGATAAACCTGCTCTTTCACCAATCTCATCGTGCGTGCTCGCTTTCCAGCGAAATCCTCTACTCTACCAGCGCACTCATCTGGCTAGGTTTACTCCCTAGTCCCTTCCGCTGTCCTCCCACTTCTTTGCTATCAGCTGCTGAAGAGTTCCCAATGATGCCAGCCCTCTACCTCCTGAGTATCGTCATACTCACTTGGTAGCTGACTCCCATCATCGATAACTCCACAAAGCACAAAGCAAGCAGCATTCGAGCATTGAAGCATACATAGGACTCCCCATCTGTGGTAGCTCCACCTTCTCGACTCATCCTCGGAAGTACCTCTGTACTCCGTAGCTTTACCCCTTGTGCGTTCTAACTAGATACTCTCACTCATCACATACACATAAAAGCATAACGCACATATAACAGCAAACCCTAGACTAAGGCATCACAAATCAGGCCACTCTAGTCCTAAGATGTGAAGTACCTAGCCTGTCTCTAGCATGCAATAATGTCTCATAAAATGCATAATAGATGTTTCATAATACAAAAGTAAAGGTATTTTGGGAAATCACCGTTTGGCTCTGGCTGATTGTACACACTGCTCTTTCTCTTTGAACTCTTATTCACTTTTAGAAAACCATTTATTTGAAAAACTTTTTCTTACTTCCTCAGTTTGAGTCCAGATTTACCCGTAGGCGTGTCCGAATCCCTCAAACCTGGCTCTGATACCAATTTGTAACGCCAAGATTTCCAAAAACAAAATTTTTATTTGATTAATCACTTTAATATTAAAAACACTTGTTTAAATCTTATTCACATTCAAATTACAAAACATAGTTTCGTTTTCATTATAAAAGAAGACCAGGATCCTCCAAGACACAATTCTTCCTTCGGTGTGTACAATCGAACCGTTGCCATCCCGCGTTACTGTGAGAACCTGAAACAACGTAACATAAACAACGTAAGCACGAAGCTTAGTGAGTTCCCCAATATACCTTACGCACATACGCCATCCGGCCCGGACCGTTCGGTCCACATAACATTGCCTTCCGGCCCGGATCTTTCGATCCACATAATATCGCCTTCCGGCCCGGATCTTTCGATCCACATAATATCGCCTTCCGGCCCGGATCTTTCGATCCACATAATATCGCCTTCCGGCCCGGACCTCTCGGTCCACAAGATAATTGCCTTCCGGCCCATACACATATATAACACATAATACAAATACTCTAACACATAAAGCACATATATCACATATCATACCTGACCTTTCTGTCACATAATACCTTGCCTTCCGGCCCATATATAAGCATGTGTAACACGCGTAGCAGCTAACTTTCCATTCATAGCATATAAACATAGCACACAACATACTTGACCTTCCGGTCACACAATCAAACCCCTTCCGGGTGAGGTATAGTGAGAAGACTCACCTCGGTACGCAGGCTATAACCTCTTCGAGCTACTCACACACAATCCGCTAGTTCCGCAGGTTCCCTATAACACCACAGCCTTAGTTAATGATCTTATCAACAAGGCAACTGACCCCTCTAAGATATATACAGGTCAACGGTCAATCCTGACTGGACTCGTCGAGTGCAAAGGGTAACTCGACGAGTATAAGCATCCTGACACCACTCGCCGAGTCTGAAGAACGACTCGACGAGTTCCAGTAGATCTTCAAGCTACTCGCCGAGTCTGAAGAACAACTCGGCGAGTTTCAGTGAATCTTCAAGCTACTCGCCGAGTCTGATCATCCGACTCGGCGAGTCCACGCCATGCAGTCAATCGAACTGCTTCCTGAGATACGTATATTCCCGAAAAACACACTAATGGGACTTCTGGACCTCTAATCATCCTATTACCAGGGTATAAACTTTTGTATAACAACATAACAATCCATCTAGACTCCAAATGGGTTTCACAAACCCTAAATCCATGCACACATTCACATAACAGGAAATAATCCGAAAGATTACCTGAATCATGCACTCTCAGTGTCCCCAAGCCTCAAAACGTGATTCCCTTGCTGTCCCATTAGCCATAACCTTCTCCTTCTTGGACCATAACTTCCTCAAATCACCAATGATCTTCAAACCTTGTTCTGGATACCCACAACCGATTTAGGATCCTTCTCAGTCGGCCAAAAGGCGAACAATGGAGGCATAAGATCCCTTAAATACTTCCCAAACCGAACGGCTAGGGTTTTCCACTGAACAGCGTCGACTCGCCGAGTCCGTACCTGGACTCGTCGAGTCCAGTCGTGAACCCGCGACCAACTCTGCGACCCTACTCGGCGAGTCTGGCTCCAACTCGCCGAGTCTCCCCTTTAAAACACCCCAAATTGCAATTTAACAATACTTGAGATTTTGGGCTGTTACACCAAGTGTCTGTTTAGCACCGTGAAGAAGAAGGTACCAGCTTCAGCTGCCGGCCCAAGTAAGAAGTGAAGGTCTCGCTCCAAATTGACGCAAAGGGGGAGATTGTTGGGCTGAAGTTTTATTTAAAGTTGTGTCTTTTGGTCTCGTTAGATTAGCCTTGTATTCTCCGGTTTGGGCCTGTCCAACCGAGAGCCTTTTATGTATAGTATTTAAGTTAATGCTTGCATGCATATTAGGTTAAGATTCAAGATTTCAGATTTAAGATTCCAGAGTTTTACGATATAGTTTTCTTGTAATCTTCAAATCCTTTACAGTTGATGTTCTTAATCGAGCTCTTCTAAGGATTTTGTTTAAATCATTCGACACGATTGATTCAAGCTGTTTTGTTCTTAATATTGCGTTATGCTTTGTTGTTAATATTGCGTTCTTGCTGTTTCATATTCATATACTTGTTCAAGATCTAATCGATCTTCATAGATTAAAACTTGTTTAATCCCATCAGTCTACAAGGCATTTCCGCAACTGGGAGACATGAAAAGTGAGATGAACTTGACTGAGTTCGCTTGGCAAATCCAACCTATATACCACCTTGCCCACCCAGGCCACAACCCTGAAGGGTTCGACATACCTGGGTCCCAACTTTCCCCACTTCCTAAATCGAATAACTCCCTTCCATGGCGACACCTTCAGGAGCACCATATCCCCGACCTAAAATTCCAGGTCTGACAGACGGTTATCGGCATAACTTTTATGCCGACTCTAAGCAGTATGAAACCTGCTCCGAACCTGTTGGATCCTTTCTATAGTCTTGAGTACCACTTCGGTACTCCCCATGACTCTTTGCCCAACCTCTACCTAGCCTATCGGGGTCCTGCACTTCCTCCCATACAACATCTCGAAAGGAGGACGTTCGATACTCGCATGATAACTATTGTTATAGGAGAACTCAGCAAACGGAAGGTAAGTATCCCAACTACCTCAGAAGTCTAAAACACACGCCTGCATCATATCCTCCAGAGTCTGGATGGTTTGCTCACTCTGACCATCCGTCTGCGGGTGAAAGGCAGTGCTAAAATGCAGTCGAGTACCCAGCTCGTCATGAAACATCTTCCAAAACATGGAAGTGAACCACACATCCCCGTCTAAAATCACTAAAACTGGCACCCCGTGCCGCGCCACTACCTACCGGATATAGATGTCGGCCAAATTTCGGCCGAAATACTCTGCTGAATCGGAATAAAATAGGCGCTCTTGGTCAATCAATCAATGATGACCCAAATCGAATCCACTCATCGCACGGTCCTGGGAAGCTTCGTAATGAAGTCCATAGTAATATCCTCTCACTTCCACAGCAGGATATCCAATGGCTGGACCTTGCTGTGAGGTCTCTGGTGCTCAGCCTTGACCTTCCTATAGGTCAAGCACCTCTCCACGAACCAAGCTACATCCCTCTTCATACAGGGCCACCAATAATCTGGACGAAGATCCTTGTACATCTTTGTCACCCCGGGATGGATAAAGAACCTGGATTTGTGCGCCTCTAACATCAATACCTGGCGCACACACCCATGATAAGGGACCCACACCCTACGGTGAAGAGTCAACAATCCTCGACTATTATAGTTGAAGGAGGAAACCTGACCCACGATTCGCTCACTCTTCCGATGTTCCTCCTTCATGGCCTCCTGATGGGCCTCCCGAATCTGCTCCAACATCGGAGTCACAACTGTCATCCTCAGACAGATGTCCATAATCGGTGCTACCTTGTGGCTAAGTGCATCGGCCACGACATTGGCCTTCCCCGGGTGGTAGAGGATCTCGCAATCATAATCCTTCACCACATCAAGCCACCGACGCTGCCTCATATTCAGACTTGGCTGGTCCATGAGATACCTCAGGCTCTTGTGGTCTGTGTAAATTGTACAATGAACCCCATAGAGGTAATGATGCCAAAGCTTGAGGGTAAAAACAATAGCCCCCAGCTCCAAATCATGCGTCAGATAATTCGCCTTGTGTGGATTCAGCTGCCTCGAAGCGTAAGCAATAAAATGCCCCCTCCGCATCAATACCGCACCCAAACCCGAGATGGACGCAGCGCAGTATATAATAAAATCCTCTATGCCCTCCGACAGGGCTAAGATTGGAGCCTCACACAATATCTATCTCAATGTCTCAAATGCAGCCTGTTGGTCAGGCCCCCAGCGAAAGACCACGACTTTCCTCGTTAACCGGGTCAGGGGCACGACTATCTTGGAGAAGTCCTGAATGAATCTCTGATAGTAGCCCGCCAGTTGTAGGAAGCGCCGAATCTCGGATGAAGACCTCGGAACCTCCCATCTCATCACGGCCTCCACTTCGGTCGGATAAACCGAAATCCCGTCTTGATTGAAAAGGTGCCCAAGAAACTGCACCTCACGCAACCAGAACTCACACTTGGTGAACATAGCATACAAGCTCTCCCTCCTCAAAGTATCCAACACCTCTCGCAAGTGCTCCTCATGCTGCTCTTGTGTCTTGGAATAAACCAAGATTTCATCAATGAAAACTATCACAAACCAATCCAATATTGGTCCGTACACGTGGTTCATGAGGTCCATGAACGCGGCAGGAGCATTGGTGAGCCCAAAAGGCATCACCACGAACTCATAATGGCCATAACTGATCCGAAAAGCAGTCTTCTTCACATCCTCCTCTCTGACCCTCATCTAATGATATCCTGAACGCAAATCAATGTTGGAGAACCAAGATACCTCCTGCAGCTAGTCAAAGAGGTCATCGATCCTCAGAAGTGGGTAATGATTCTTCACCGCAACCTTATTCAACACCTGATAATCTATACACATCCGATGCAACCCGTCCTTCTTTTTCACGAATAGAACCGCGGGTCCCCAGGGTGAACTGCTCGGTCTCATGAATCCCTTGTCTAACAGCTCATGCAACTATGTAGACAACTCCTGCATCTCAGGAGGAGCCAACAGATATGATGCCTTGGCTATCGGAGCTGCACCAGGGACTAGGTCGATCCTGAACTCTACCTACCTCTCTGGAGGTATCCCAGGCAACTCCTTGAGGAATACATCCGCAAACTCTTGTATTACTGGCACATCGGCCACCGTCGCCTTACCCGCCTCCCGGGTATCCATAACATAGGCGACAAATCCTGCACAACCCTGTTGAAGGTAGCCTCTAGCTCTCGCTGTTGAACATAAGGTTGGGTCTCTTTGTGGCCTCTCGCCCTGAATGACCATCTCTCCCCCACTCGGGGTCCTGATCTGCACCAACTGTTGCGCGCAGTCGATCATCACCCCATTGGGGTTAGCCAATCCATACCAATAATAACCTTGTTCCCCTGCAAAGGTATGAGAACCAGATCTACTAGGTAACACTCCTCGAACCGCCTCAAAACACAACTTCGGTAGACCTCTGATGCTCGCACTGACCGGTCGTCCGCAATCTCGACCTATAGAGGGCATTCCAACATGCCCAAAGACTCAGGAAACTTCGTGCTAGGCGCAAGAGAGACAAACGATCGGGTAGCACCCGAGTCAAACAATACCTGAACTAGGATACCGTTCACATGGAACGAGCCTACACCGAGCATACATATATCAGAATCACAACAACATAACAGCAAGAGTAAGGATAAGAAATCATACCCGTCACCACATTGGGTGCAGCACGTGCCTCCTCGGCTGTCAACTGAAATGCTCGGGTCCGCACTACTGGATCCTCTGCGTTGACCTTCCGGCCATCCGCAACTCGTGATGTTTCCGGAGTCAGCGCCACCACTGGCGCTGCTGCTGTCGCTGTTGTCGATCTAGGGAAGTTGGCCTTTTTATGGCCCCTCTGATTGCAATGAAAACAAATCAGGTCGGATATATGAACCGTAGGAGCAGGGGCAGTACAATCCCAACCAAAATGCCCAGTCTTGCCGCACTTATAGCAGCTGGAACCCAACCCAGTGCGGCAAACTCCCTCATGTGACCGATTGTACTTCCCACAGGGGTCCCGCCCCTGCTGTCCCTTCGACCTCGCGTCGAATACCTTTGGTTTCTTTCCCGAAACCCTCACAACCTACACAGTCTCTGACTTCCTCTTCCTGAGGTGCTCCAAATCAATCTCCCTCTCCCGCGCCGTGGCAATCATGGACTCCAGTGTCGGGCATGCCGAATAGCTGACATGCTCCCAAATGTCGGCTCTCAACATAGCATGATAGCGGGTCTTCCACATCTCCCCATCCCCCGCATACTGGGGTACCAACAACGCCCTCTCCTGGAACTTGGTGGTGATCTCCGCCACAGTCTCTGTAGTCTATCTCATATCCAAAAACTCTCTGTCTAGCTGCTGAAGCTCCACAGCTAGTGCAAACTCAGCCCTGAATCGGGTCACAAAATCTGACCAAGTCATAGCCTCGATGGTTGGGGTTCCCAATGAGTCACCAACTAACTCCCACCAATCTCCAGATTGATCCCTCAAACAACCTGCAGCAAAACGAACCTTCAACCCCTTCGGGTAGAAGCTCGTCAACTGCGCAGAATCGTTGTTTGCGATCCATATCCTTGCAGCAATGGGGTCCTTCACCCCATGGAAGTCCAACGCACCACTCCCCCTGAATTCCTTGAAGGATAGTATGTGCGTACCCGCCTGGCTAGATGCCAAATCACTCCTACATGATCGAAGGCGATCCTCCATCAACTCCACAATCCCCTCCTTGATCGACCCGAAAATTTATGGGGTCGACTCAAGGATACCTCTCATGTTCTCGGATGTGATGAACTCGCGTAACCCATCATCGACCTGCTCGGACCCTGCACCCGAGCCTGATTATGATCCTGATCCTGATCCTGAACCTCCTGCTCCATGACGTGTGACCACCATACTGAAAATAAACACGTAAACGTTAGGATCATACATACTCCCGAGAGGTCTCACACACTCTCCTGGTTTCCTGGTTCCATCTCGACCCTCCTTAACTCGAGTACATATCCTCTGCTTTCAGTAGTACGGGCCCATACTACCTTCCACATCTATCCATACTTTCCTCAAGGATAGCCTCAACTTCACCAAGTCCCCTTACCAATATCCCTTTCCAACTGATCTCATCCTATGCTTTCCTAGGGCACCCTCCGACCTACTCTTCGCCATCAGCTGCACTAGGAGTCCCTACTTCCCTTCTTTAACTATCTTGCAAATACTGTTACTTATCCGCTCACTAGTTAGTTAAAGTTAGCCAAGACCCCTATAACACAAAGCAAGCAGCATTCGTGCATTGAGTAACCACATCAAGCATAACCTAATCGTGTTATCCTACTACTGACTAGACAGTCCTAGCATACAGCTCATACAATCAGGCATTCAAGGCATCCTCCTAGATCCTTAGCCCTAATCTAGCATACAGTTCTCAGAATCATATATCAGGCATAAAAGGCATCCTCCTAGATCCTTATCCCTAATCTAGCATGCAGTTCTCAGAATCATAAATCATGTAACGTAACATAACAAGTATGGGTATCTGGGGTAAAACTTACTTGAGCTTGGCTGGTCGCAGGCATCACACACCTCATTCTTTTTCAAAAGTCTTTAGTTTAGATTTTAGAAAAACCATTTCCTTTTAAAAATCTTTCCAACCCTCGGTTTGAGTTTCCACACACCCGAGAGTGTGTCCGAATCCGTCAAACCAAGGTTCTGATACCAACTTGTAACATCCTGATTTCTGAGACCAAAAATTTCATTTTTGAAATAGTATTTTATAAAACATTTCACCAAAACATTGTCAATAAAATAACACATTACAAAATCATAATGTTTTGTCCCCCCAAGACATCAAAAGTAGTGAAAATCATAGTACAATCCCAGAAACCCAATGCAGAAACCATATATGTGTGTGATGTGCTGCTATACCGACGGCTCCTTCCCTTTCGACGAAAAGGTGCCTGAAATTAAAACAAAAATAGTAAGCACAAAGCTTAGTGAGTTCCCCCATCATACCACATACAATATCATATCATCGGTATCTTTCAACCGGTAACTGTCATCGGTATCTTTCAACCGGTAACTGCCATTGGTATCTTTCAACTAGTATTCGTCATCGGTGTCTCTCAACCGGTACCTGTCATCAGTATCTTTCAACCGGTACCTGTCATCAGTATCTTTCAACCGGTAACCGAGGACTATTTCGCCCCTACTGCTATCATACAATATCAAGATATAATCATACAGTCAGGCATATCTGGGTACTGACCTACCCTTCAATCCTAACAACCGATGTCAGGGAAAAACTATTCCCAACTACTATCACTAACATACACATTGCATATCATACAGGCATATCTTATGACCATATCACATAAACACACCAAGATAATTATCACAGAGACAATTATCCACCAAATACCCCTGATGGTGGGCTGGAGTTATGGCCTTAGACCCACCGCTACTGGAAGGTAACTCACCTCGATGTCGTCCAGTGTCTGAACTATCTTCGACATACAAGTCAACTACCCTCGACTCCTCGATCCCTACACGACAACACATCAAAGTTATTCATTTGAGTATGCAAACCTAATCGGGGTCATACCAAAACCATGCAAAGTCAACATTGGTCAAAGTCAACACCCAGTTGACCTGACTCGCCGAGTTGGTCTACCAACTTGTTGAAGTCAACCCCGACTCCACTTGTCGAGTCTAGCAAGAACTCGACGGGTTCTCCGTCATTCGAACCATGGGGACCAACTTCATCTAACTTGTCGAGTTTTTCCTTGAACTCGGCAAGTTCATCTCCCTCATAAGAATGTGTCCGATCTATGACTCGCTAAGTTGTTGAGCAACTCGTCAAGTCCATCTTCAGAGATTGAGAGATTGCCTTGGACTCGCCGAGTAAGTTCATACACTCGTCGAGTCCCATGATTCCCAGGTCCCTTTCCGCGTCTAAACATCTACAGGACTTTCCGCCTTAACAACTGTTCCATCCACAGAAAGGATTTGATGGTCAATACAACGCGACTCGCCGAGTCCCAAGAACAACTCGTCGAGTCCATCCTTGACCAACACTATACAGTTGATTTAAATGGGTATTAACACACCGAAACCATAGATCTGTCCTCATAATGTCCATTTTACACGTAAAGCTCGAAACTTGGTACACATGCAAGGGGTCTTTGGCCCAAAAAGCCTTAAAAGATGGCCTCCAAGGTGGATGGGTGTTCATGGCATAAAAATGGGCACCTTTGTGCCATAAAACCCCTTAATAGACCTGGATCTAAAGCATACACTGACTTCCAACACTTAATCCCGAATACAACCTCTCTAGGGCTTAGAAAGATGTAGGAAAAGGCCCAAAAATCAAGATCTGTAGACAAAGGTCCCACTTCATACCTCTAATAAGCTGAAAATGAGCTCCAAACTCTGGATCTTCTTGTTTCCCCTTGGTCTCACAGGCTCCTTTCCTCTTCTCAAGCTTCACAACCCACCAAAAAGCACCAAAATGGTCTTAGAACACACAAAAACGGCTAGGGTTTTGATATGATGTCTCCTGGGAGTATAAGGGGAAATGGTGGCTAAGATAAGGTATTTAAATAGGGTGCAAACCCTCAATTTAGGGTTTTACCCAAACAACACCTACTTGCCGAGTCAGTCTTCCGACTCGTCGAGTAGGTCACTTAAACTGTCCGCGGATCTTGACTCTACTCGTCGAGTGGGGCCTCAAACTCATCGGGTCCCAGAGAAAAACACAAGAAATGATTGAATTAACTGTGTACCAGGAATTAGGTGTTACATACTTAGTTAGTGACATGTCCTTAGAATAACATATCGTATAATCCTCTGTTCTCAAGATATCAGTTGGATAAATACATGGAACAATGTCATACTTATTTTCCAGTAGTTTGTTTCCCGATTTCCGATTCGTCTGACATAGAACATAATTGAACACATCAATTTACTTATGACCAGGCCCGACACATAAGTCAAAACAAAATCATCGAGGGGCCCAAGATATCACTTTTAATCCTCTTAGGATAAAAGGGAATAGATAAACTTCAACTCATATGCTTGTACTAACTATTCATTGAATTATACACAACATGTTATATAGCATCGAGTTACCGATGCGTTTTCGTACTATCAATGTACAACCAACTCATATATCTAGGTTTGAAGAATTATATGATATTATCGTCTCACGATCACTCGTGATAAATTTCATGAAGTGATTCAAGTGAGCGCGGGTTGAATCCAATACTCAAATCATATTTCAGAAGTACTCATGAATGGTGTAGCAAACTTGTTGCTATGCCTAACTCCTTAGACAATCATACAAGCCAACTCATGACAGTCATCTTTCATACCTACTTCCAAAGTATGATCGACTATGGATAGTTTGAATAAATCCTATTATTCTGGAAGTCAAAACATGCAAAGTGAAACACAAGGATAACACTACACCTATATGGCCCCAAAACTTGTGGGCATTAATAAAATACCTTTTATTTAATCACCATATTGATTACTCATTATTCATTACATAATGTTTTGATTGATCAACTTGATAGTTAAATTAAAACAACAGTTATCCTATGCTCTAAGCATACACACCATGTTTACCTATGGTCATTAGTTTGTGAAATAAATCAATTTGATAACATTTCCAATTAAACTCATTTCACAATTCCAAATTTTTAAGTGTAAGAATGCCAAATTCTTGCCACTATTAGAGCGTGTTAGTTCTAAACTAGTATGCAAAGATTCCTTTTGTAATTTCTAGATACAAAAGGTTACAGAGACTTGACCAATTATATTACAAAACCTTCCACTAGAAATTATTACAAGACAATTCCAAGGAAGTGAAGTCTCAAATTCAAAGTACATTTCTTTGAACATCCTTCTAGCATAAACGTTTCTAAATTTCTCAATGTCCAACTCCCATTATGGAGACTTTTCCATAACTGCCATATGACTATCTATTCTTAACATAATCCTATCTATGCAGAATTATATCAACATAGCTCATTCATTACTATACTTCCAACCATACATAAGCCACCAATCCTTAGCGAACTTTAGATTATCCTTGACAGTTGTTTAACCACTTTAGTTGTATCTGGTTTTAGTCCCTTTTCCCTCTTAATGCCCTAGGCATTTGGAAAATTAGAACACATGAATATTATAGCATATGCAATCGATCCTATATTCAAAGCATATGGGACACGATTCATAATGTTTTACATAAAGACATGATACTTGACTAGTCTTTTGCTATAATATTTCTATTTTCCATATTCTCATAATTCGAACTATGAAGAGGGATGTCGTAATCATAATCGAATTTTGAGAACGCAATTAACATTTTCATATATAGAATTTCCTTATGTCGAATCTTTTCAACATAATATTCATATATGTCCTTGACTAAATTTGATTAAATTTTGATTAAAAAATCTCACAATATAAGCTTTTAAATTTGAAATGAAGTATAAGTTCCTCTCCCTTAATTATAGAAAAACAAATTTTCAAACCTACAACTTTGCGAATTGAAAACTTTGTTTTTTTCTATAATTAACATTGCTAACTTGCAACTTTTAACATAATAATTATGCTCCCACTAGCATAACAATTATAACATTTATGCTCCCACTAGCTTCGACATGTACTCAGAAATGAGTTGGACTTCTAGAAATCAATACTTATTGATTTTGCATACCAAATTTTAGATTTATGACACGAGATGCTTCGATAAGCCTTTATCTATGCTCACACACCTTTTATTAGAAAGCTCATATGTGTGTCTAAACTATTTTAGAACTTACATCAATATGTTCCGAATGTCCAATCTTCATTTTTCATTTCTCACAATTTCAACTAACAAGAGGGATGTCGTAGTCATAATCGAATTTGAGAATGAAAATATCACAAATGGTATCTTCTTAAAATCTACTTAGTGAAATCGTTTCCACACAATCATTTTCATGAATTGGAGAGAAACCTTATGACACTTAGATTTTATGGTGTATGTGTTCCGATCTATGTGAATTTGTCATAACCATAATCACAAAACAAGGTGAGTGACAAAATCTACCTCATATGGACTCAACTTACTCGATCTTAATTTTTTGCTACTTGGCAGCACAAGGGCCTACCATGTCTTCCAAGTTGTTCAGCAGATCACTTTTACTGATCATTGAACTTTCACTGACCAGGGTGCATTGCCCTATGCAAACAATTGAGAACTCATAGAACTCACATGCATAGTCAACTTTACCTGGAATGGGCACAGAAACAAGAATATGTCAACACGATAGGTTACAAACCTCAAGTCGTGTGCTTGTGATTAACAACATGTTTATTCTTTATTAGTTCTTCAAACTTGTCAAGATCTTTAAGACTCCTACTGATCTTTTGACATATATATTCTCTTTGTCAAGAAACATTCCTTGACAACCAAATATTCAAGGGTTAGTTCGGTTCTTATCAAGAACAATACTTCACTCAATTGGTCTTAGTTGGTCTTTTTCCTTACCAAGACATCACAACTTACCAATTTCAAATGTACACGAGTAAGAAACATTTTACTCTTTATTTGATGAGTGTTATAAACCTTCTTAAGATATGTCACTCAAGTTACAATCTTGGAGTATGACTCTAAGACTTGTTTCAGAACGAAGTATGATTCACCTTAATTAATTTGGCCATTTCAACAATTTCCCGTTTCCTCTTCTTAATCATACAAGTGCACTAAGATTTCCATAGAGGATCAATTGTGATATGGTTTTCATAATCATTAAGATGATCACAAAACACGATAATCAAGTACTCTCCCATCCTTTCAGATTGGAGAAACTTTTATCTTTCTACCTAATTTGATTCTTCTGATTCGTCCTACTATACATTGAAACTTTTTCAATGATTCATAATTATACTTAAACTTAAAATCATAACCATATTTACTAAACTTTAGTAAATCATGACGAAAAGTGTTATTGTTCTTTGTAGTGGACCTGACCAACGCACAACCAAGTGTACCCGATCCTCTAGTCCTTCACTTGTCTCACATATACAAGGAATTAGTCTTAAATTCCCAAAGATGAAGTTTCCCATATGATTCCAAGTTTATATCCAACTGAAACTTGGGTGATGAGAATCATTACTTATTTGGTAAATTTAGACACTACCACAAACGAAAGAATTAAATCCATATTGCTAGAATATTCATAAACATAAATTTTTCATAAATATCATTGCAAGGTGGTATAAAATAAGATAAAAAACAAAATTTTATTTATTTATAAAATGTGGAAAACTTTTCCTTACAATGCATTTACAACTGAAAACTATGATACTAAAAATTTCTAAGCAATTTATCATAACTCCTAAGCAGCAGCTCAAAAATCCGATCATCGAACCATGCAATCGAAATCCATCTCTTTGCGATCAGACTCAGCTTGCTCTTCCTTTAAGTTTCCTTTCTTTTCTTCGATCATACAAAACATCAAAATGCGACCCTGTCACATCATGTATTAAGAATCTCCAAATAGGAACTTAATAGTGTTAGAAAGTGGACTTACCCGAAGCAGAGTCAAACTTTTTGATTTTACCTTCTCTTAGATCTTTCAGGTAGTCTGGGCAGCTTCGCAACCAATGTCCCTTCTCTTGGAAATAAAAGAAAACAGATTCTTTTGGAATGGTACACGGAACTATCTCAGACTTAGCCTTTCTCTTTACCATTTAGTCAACTGGGTTAACCACACACGCTCCATTGATATATGATTAACATGAAGCTACCCTTTGCCACACATTATCAGTCCCAGATTAATGTGTTGGTGTACCGTTTAGCCACACACGCTCCACTAACGACTTAACAAGGTGCAAAGTGCAATTTCATGGGTTAGCACCATTTTCACATTTTCCTAAAGTAACTAAGATTGGGATTTTAATAAAAGTTTAGTTACTTTATTTTTTATCATTATACTTTTAATGAGGGAGAATTAATTTCCTATCCTACCCGTTCAGATAACGGCCCTCGACTAGTCAAGGAAGCGGTGGGTGAGAGTGGACACCCACTAAACTGCCACTTTATAGGCAGTAACTTTATACCTCCTCCCACCCCTTTATAGACCGGCTTCGTGAATGAAGCCTACTAACGGTAAGACTGGCTTGTCTTACACAAACATATATATATATATATATATATATATATATATATATATATATATATATATATATATATATATATATAAGTATTAAACTTTAATATTATAATAGTAGAAGGGTAGCATTTTAACTTTTAAAACTCTAGGGTATTATTTGGAATTAAAGTATTCAAAGGTGAGACTTTACAAATTCCAAAACATGAGGGCAAGTTTTGAATTATTCAAGAAACTCTTGGAATCCATAACATATTAGTTTAATATAGGCTTTAATGAAAAGACTCTAGAAAATCCATAACTTGAGGACAAGTTATGGAGTTCATAAAACTATTAATGGGAAAAAGACTCTTCAAATACATAACCTATGATTTTAATGATCTTTTTAAAAGAAAAACTTTTCATTTTCCATAACTTGAGGACAAGTTATGGAGTACATTAAAGGCCATAAAGATCATCAAATAAACTAACAAGCAAGTCAGATAATGTCCATGATCTAGATTAAACTCACATGAACAAGATAATTCATATCAAAAAAAATTTCTTGTAATTAGCATAATCATATAAACAAATATAAAACATGAAATTTTGATAATTATCTTCTAAATTGGATAAGCATGATCATTATCACATCAAAAACAGGTTTATAAGTCCAAAAACAGTTTATGGTAATGATCCTAGTCCAATTCCAGCCTTAAAAGTCGAAACCTGCACTCTGGAGCACCAACTCGTCAAGTGCAAGAACAAACACGGCGAGTTGGTTGCATTCGTGCTTGGAATCGGCGAATCCACTAGTGGACTCGGCGAGTCTACTGTCCAGACAGCCACAAAAATCGATTTCTAAAGCATTTAGCAACTAGTAGCATCAAGTATAATTGAAAACATCCCTAGGCTCTGATACCACTGTTGGGTTTTGAGACCTATAACACTTCCTAAGTGCACATTCAACCCTAAATGTTTTGGATCTATGTTTTCTCTAATTATACATGCATTATCACTTTTCCAAAGCATTGTCCTAACTTCCATATAAATTATCAAATGAACAATACAACTAGTTAGATGACTTATCTCTTAGAAGGACTTGTAGTTCTTGACCTTTGAAAGCTTGAGCACCTCAAGTATGATGCCTCTGATGGTTCATAAACACCATATGCAATAGGATGGTTTAAGAGAATAATCTATTTATCTCCAAGAGAAGAGGAAACTGATTTTGGTCTATGGAGGGTTCTATTTATAGTGTTGGACACGCTACGGTTACACTTGGTAAACCCTAATAAACAATGATTTTCCACATTCTCATTCTCCATGGGTTTAACCTCCATGGACTATCCATTTTTGAGTTTAGCCCATAATCATGGATCATAAGCCCACACTACAAGAATGATGGATTTACATAATCAATCCCCATATATTTAATTAGTCTCTTTTGATCACAAAATTAATAAATTAATTGTTGATCAATACTAATTAAATAATTACATATTAATATATTATACTTGTAATATATTAATAAACCATAAATAACGTTATTCCCAATAATCCATCCTATCAAGTTGCACTGGTGAAGGCAACTCAAATGGACCATGCTACAATCGGGTCAATTACATACCAATTATAATTATGGGCTTAGACACCAAATCCAACAAAAATGTCATTTCCAACCATTACCATAAGATAAGGTCTCTAACAAACTCAACCTCATATGGACTGAACTTGTTCAATCTTATGTTCTTGCCACTTGGCAGCACAAGGGCCTACCATGACTTCCAAGTCCTTTAGAGATCACGCTTACCGATCAATGAAATTTCACTGATCAAAGTGCTTTACCTTATGCAAACAATTGAGAACTCATAGAACTCACATGCATAGTCAACTTTAATTGGAATGAGCACAGAAAAAAGAATGTGTCAACACGACAGGTTACAAACCTCAAGTCGTGTGCTAGTAATAAATGATATGTTTATTTTTTATTAGTTCTTGAAGCTTTTTAAGATCTTTAAGACTCCTACTGACCTCTTGACATATAATATTCTCTTGTCAAGAACCATTCGTTGACAAAAAAATATCCAAGAGTTAGTGTGGATCCTTATCAAGAATGACACTTCATATAATTGGTCTCCATTGGTCTTTGTCTTACCCAAGACATGACAACTACCAATTACAAACATGCATGAGTAAGAAAACTTTTCTACTCCACATTTCATGATGTGTCATAAACCTAATTAGGATATGTCACTCAATATACAATCTTGGAGTACAGCTCTAAGACTTGATCTTGGAACAAAGTATGACTCGTCTTCTTGATTTAAATCATTATAACAATTCCTAATACCTCTCCTTAGTCATATAAATGCACTAAGGTATCCTTAGAGTATCAATTGTGGTATGGTTTTCATAATCATTAAGATAATCATAAAACATGATACAAAAGTACTATCCTTTCTTTTCAGATTGGAGAAAATTTTATCTTTCTGCTTAATTGATTTTTCTTATTCGTTCTACTATACCTTGAAATTTTTTCAATGTTTTAAAATTATACTTAATCTTGTAAGCATAACCATATTTACTAAACTTTTAGTAAATCATGACGAACAATCTTATCGATCTTTGTGGTGGAGCTGACCAGTGCACAACAAGGTCTACTAGATCCCCTACTCCTTGACTTGACTCACATCTATATGTGAACAAGGAATTAGTCTTAATTTCCCAAAGAGGAAGGTTGTCATTCATCATACAATACAAGTCGCTTGATTTCAAGTTGGTGATGAGAATCTTTTCTTATTTGGTAAATTTAGACACTACCACAAACAAAAGAATCAAATCCATATTGCTAAAATAGAAACATTCAAACATCAATTTTCACAAATGCCATTGCAAGGAAATATAAAATAAGATAATATCAAAATTTTCTATATTTATAAAATTACGGATAAACTTGTCCTGAAAATGAAATTACAAATGAAACCTATGTTACTACATATTTCTAAGCAATTTATCATAACTACTAAGAAATAGCTCAAAGATCTGATCATCGAACCATGCGATCGAAATCCATCTCTTCACGATCATACACAGTCTGCTCTTTCTTTAAGCTTTCTTTCTCTTTTACAATCCTACAAAACATCAAAATGTAATCTTATCGCATCATGTTTATTAAGAATCTTCAAATAGGAATTTAATAGAGTTAGATAGTGGACTTACCTGAAGCAGAGTCATACATTTTGACTTTACCATCCTTGTGGTCCTTCAGGTAGATACCACAGCTTCGCATCTAATGCCCCTTCTCTTGGCAGTAGAAACAAACAGACTCTTTTGGAATGGCACACGGGACAATCGCATGCTTTGTCTTTCCCTTTCCATTGGGAAGAGAAGACTTTTCTAGAATTCCAATGTTTCCATTATCAATGTCCATGGAAGTTTGGGAAGTAGATCTTCCAATCACATTTACTTTACCGGTGTGCCATATCATTGCCGATTCAGCAACAATTAGCAAATAGGTAAGATCAATAAGGGTCCCGTTGTGAACTATCATATAGTAGTCTTTAACAGACTAACCATACGACTCGGGAAGTGATTAAAGAACCAAGTCAACAACCAACTTCCTTGACACAATGACTCCTAACATTCCCAGCCTGTCTATGTGTGACTTCATATCCAAGACATGTACACACACAGACCTTCCATCTTGGTGTTTTCTAGCTAATAGGGTTTTAGTCACCTTGAACTTTTCAAGTCAACGAACATGTAGGTTAGAAAGAACTATTGGAGGAGGTGGAGGAAGTGATGTATGATATTATGGAATATCATCTTCATGTGGAAAGCTTTTTCCAACATGATAAGGCAGACAATAGTTGTCTGAGCTAGACATCTATAAGGGGAGAAATTCAAGTTAGTTGATTTAAGTCCTTAATATAACACACAAAATGAAATATTAATGCTAGGACCCAACACGTGTCACACCCCCAAACCAGAACGGCGGAATCGTTCGACGGCGAATGACTTCATGTAGTATCGTAACAATTGAATACATAGTAAAGAAAGTAAAAACAACCATCATATATATAATTTAAAAGTTACATTGTTGAATGATACTTGTTTCAAAAACAAATTACAATATGATGACAAAACGAGTTTTAAAACTGACGCCTTATCATCGCTTCTCCAAAAGCTGAAGTTTACCTGTATTACTGAATCCCTGAGAAATACAAGTAGATTTGAAAGAGTAGATCAACATTTAAGCTGGTGAGTTAATAAGCATTTAATGTCAATGTTTGTATAAATTTGAATGAAATTTTTGTAGATGATTGAAAACTCCTAGAAAATCCCATATTTCCTACTAGTATAAAAGTAGCCTTCTACCAAGACCTGACTGGTTTGAATGTTTGCCTCTAGAAATTCAATATTTTTACATAAGTGTGTGATAGTTTAAAAGTTCCAAAACTGTAATGCAATAGTGTTTTTCATGCCTAGAATAGTAGATTTATGTAACACCCCAAATTCTGGTATGTTATTTAAATAATTATTTTTCAAGTTTCAAGAGGAACTCGACGAGTCAGTAGCCAGACTCATCGAGTAGAGTCGGGATATTGAGCACGTTTAAGTTGCCGACTCGACGAGTCCATATTCTAGACTCGGCGAGTCCGCCAGTCTGGATGAAACCCTAATTTCAAGGGTTTGCACCCTATTTAATCAACTTTTTGGGACCTCAAGTCAGCCCCCATCACCCCCAGAGCATCCTTCTCGAAACCCTAGAACTCTCTTAGAATTTTGTGTGTTTTGGTGTGATTCTTTGAAGATCTTGAGAGAAGAAGGAAGGTAGATCATGAGGAGAAGAAAGAGATCCAAGATCTTTGTGGCATTTCAGAGTATAGTAAGGTATAACTCGACCCTTTTCTGTTTCTATGCTTTAATCCACATTGGAACACCATTAAAGCTATTCTTGAAACATTTCTTGGCTTGGTAGTAGCATAGAGGACACATTGAGATGAATAGCCTTCGGATCTAGCTATGTTTGAGTTCCAGAAGCCTAGATCTAATACCACTATGGAGCCATATTTCATGAAAGCCCTAAATCTACTCTTATAGTGTGCTTTGAGCCTTAAAACCTTCATTTGGTGTTTATTTACACGTAAAGTTGGAAACTTTACGTGTTAAACAAGCCCTAAGAACCCAGATCTACGAATGGAATGAACTGGATTCAAGCAGAATCGAGTATACGGTGATTGCATGTATACGACTCGGCGAGTCGTTCTTCAGACTCGACGAGTCGAGTCGCGAGTCCCCTATTTTCCCCTTTTCGAGTTATGCTGAGTGGAACCAGTGAGTGAGAGATGGACTCAGTTAGCTGGAGGTTAGACTCATTCATGGAAGGACTCGGCGAGTCAATGCCCTGACTCGGCGAGTCCAAGGCAATCTTCATGCCTCAAGAACAGACTCAACGAGTTGTTCATACAACTCGGCAAGTCACAGTCAGAGTGTTCATGTGTTGAAGGAGGACTTCGGTCTGATGCAGTTAGTTCCGGACTTCGGTCCGATGTAGAGGGCAGGGCCCTGGTTAGTTCCAGACTTCAGTCCAATGTAGTTTTCGGACTTCGGTCCGATGCAGTGGGCGGGGCCCAGTAGTTGTTTATATGTTTGTATGGTATGTGGTAGTTTGGGGGAGCTCACTAAGCTTCGTGCTTACAGTTTCAGTTTTGGTTTCAGGTACTTCCGCAAGTAAATGGAAGAGCTCGAGATGATGGCATCGCTCACACCACAACTTCAGTCTTTATCCTGGGAGTTTGTTTTGATTCATAGTTTGATTTGGCACAATTGTTTCACGAAATTTTAGTATGATTTGAGATATTTGACGTATGGTTTCATGTTATGCCGATCAGTATATGATTATTATTATTATTTAAACAAAAAAATTTTGGGTGTATTTTCTAGATGGTACAATTTATGTATGTATAAAATCGCTAAGGCATCTGATAACCCCGTAAATCAACGTGTTTTTAAATACTCCATGTGAGTTTTACAACCATGCTATTGACCCAGACTGCCTGTAGTAACGTTCTTCAGGCGTTGGAATGATATGACGTTTGTCACCCCAGACTTGCCAGTCTAACTGTAGCTAACAGTTTAGCTGCGGGATTGTCAATCTCGTATAGATCTTTACACAAGTATCACGCTCTCCCTACAAGGGATTATGGTATATAATACAGGAATTTAACTGCATACTTGAAAGTACGTGAAGTTTAATGTCTCGCAAAACTTAGTATCAAATAGATTTACATATGAAAAGTCCATTTGGTCTTGTATATGAAAGTATTTACTTGACATAGTACTCGTAGTATGTAAACTTTTGTGAATATCTAGAAAACTATACCTATTATAGTTTTTCTAAATGTGTGATTCGTTTGTATGATAAACCCTAGTGCAATATCGACTTTGTATGCAAGTGTAACGTTTGTAACAATATTATTGCACATTCGTACTCAAAATATAAATAAAGTGTTTGATATTTATATAACAACATGTTTTCTTCCAAAAGGACAAAGTGTTATCATGATATGTTGTATGTGAACATTTTCGTACGATTATTATAAATCACATATGATTGATTATAACAAAAAGTATAAAAGATTGATGTTTTTCACACGAGGATGCAATCAGCCGAGCTCAAGTAAGTACTCCCAAATTACACATACAAGTTTATGTTATGATTATCAGTTTCAGTTTCAGTAGAACAACATGCTAGAATAGGACTAAGGATCTAGGAGGATGCCTTATGTGCCTGCTATATTTGTTTCAGCTTTATGAGAAATGCATGCTAGTTTGAGTAGACAGCAGTAGGATAGCCTGTTTAGGTTGTGCCTAATAGTATGAGCTTAACATTGTATGTCAGTACAGTTCCTTGTTATGAGGATAGAATTGCTTGAGTAGTTTCCAGTGTCTGAATGTTGCTTGCTTTGTGCTTCGTGGGGCTCTAAGTGATGGGAGTTAGCCATTAGGTGAATACGTCACGTCACATGTGAACATGGTTGAATAATCTCAGAGTGCTAGATTTGGCCCTATTGCGCAGCTTTTGTATGAGTCTAACCGTTGTAGGGACGAGCCTTTTACTCGAAGGATTATCTAAGCCTCGCCACATGTGATGGTATTCAGGTGATGGCTAATTGGCATTACAAGGGGGCCTTCAGCAGCTGAGGACTGTATTGCGTAGAGTCAGGGATTTCCCTAAGGCAAGCCTAGGATGGGAGTAGCAGAGCGTAGGGATAGATGTGGAAGGTAGTATGGGCCCGTACTACTGAAAGCAGAGGATCCGTACTCGAATCAAGGAAAGCTGAGATGAGACTTGGAAACTTGTGGTAGTAGTGATCCCTCGAGATATCTCTATGTTCCTGAAGTTTATTATGATGTGTTTTCAGAATGGTGGTATTACGCCCTAGGCCAGCAGTCGGCAGTTCAAATATCGGAGGGGGATCAGGATCAAGCATGGAGGTTGGGCAGTTGGATGAGTAGACTAGGGAGTTTCTCTCTTCAGATATTACTCGCACTATACTTGAGCAGACTCCTGTGATCTTCAGTTGGATCAAGGAGGGTATCTTAGAGTTAATGGACGAGAGGTTGAGCACTTTCCGTGTTGAGGTAGTGGCCATGATGGGGTTGCGCACACTTACTTTCAGGGAGTTTCGTGCATGTGGAGCTCCTGATTACCACGGGGCGTGGGACCCCATACCAAGTACTAGATGGTTGGCGAATGTGGCCAACGCTTTCCGCACGAGCAGATGTCCCGAGGGGGACAAGGTCAGATTGGCGTCCTGTCTTCTGAAGGATAGGGCACAGGATTGGTGGGAGGAGGTCGGACATGCCATTAGAGATGAAACAGCTTTGGATGCTATGACCTGGACTGACTTTACTACCAGGTTAAGGGATGAGTTTGCACCGGTTATTGAGGTGCAGCAGTTGGCCAGAGAGTTTCAGGACCTCACCCATACGACAGAGACAGTGGCTGAGATCACCGCCAAGTTCAGGGAGAGAGCACTACGTAGCTGATGAGGAAATGAAGAAGGCTCGGTATCATGAGATGTTGCGGAGTGATATCTGCTAGTTTGTGAGCCGGTCCAGCTGTAAAACGCTGGATGACATGATTGCTAGGGCGAGAGAGAGAGAGAGAGAGAGAGAGAGAGAGAGAGAGAGAGATTGAACTTGAGATGGAGAGAAAGAGGAAGTTGGAGGCGGCTCTAGGTTCAGGGAGTTCGGGCAAAAAGCCCAAGGGTTCAGATCACAGAGTTAGGAGTCAGCAGAGCCACGATCGGTGTGGCAAGTGTGGGAGATTGCCGGCTGCTATAAGTGCGGCCGGACTGGGCATATGAGCAGAGATTGTACAGCCACTACTACCGCCGTTGCGGCATCAGATCTGATTTGCTTCCAGTGCAATCAGAGGGGTCATAAAAAGTCCCAGTGTCCGAGTTTAGCTTCTACGGGGAAGGTGTTAGCACCTGCTCCTGCTACTTTGATGATTACGGATGGCTGTCAGGACCGAGTTGAGACGCCGGTGGCAAAGACTAGGGCTTTTCAGTTGACGGCAGAGGAGGCGCGAGCGACTCCAGATGTGGTGACGGGTATGTATTTCTCCCTTATCTCTGCATTTGTTATTTATTTGTTTCTTATGGTTATATGTTTTGTATAGGGTCGTTCTTAGTGAACGGAATTTCAGCTACAGTATTGTTTGATTCGTGGGCTACCCGATCATTCGTCTCTCTTGCGCTTAGTAAGAGGTTTAGCAGAGCTCCAGGGGAGCTAGATTGTCCACTTTAGGTTGAAATAGCTGCTGACGGGACCGTTAGGGTTGCAAGGGTACACAGAGGATGTTCTCTATAGTTATTCGATGATCAGTTCCCGGTGGACTTGGTCCCTATTCCCCTGCGAGGGAATAAGGTTATAGTAGGCATGGATTGGTTGAGCCCCAATGGGGCGGTGATAGATTGTGAGCTACAGTTGGTGAGGGTTCATACTCCCAGTGGGGGAGAGTTAGTGATTTAGGGCGAGAAGCCACAGCACGGACCAGTTCTGTGTTCAGCAGCGAGAGCGAGGCTCTATGTTCTAGATGCCCGGGAGAAGGGGAAGATGACAGTTGATGATGTTCCGGTAGTTCGAGACTACCCGGATGTATTTCCAGAGGATTTGCCTGTAATACCTCCCGAGAGGCAGGTCGAGTTCAGGATTGACCTGATCCCTGGTGCGGCTCCGATAGCCAAGGCACCTTATCGGTTGGCTCCCCCAGAGATGTAGGAGTTGTCTACGCAGCTGCAAGAGCTGCTATACTAGGGTTTTATCAGGTCGAGCAGTTCGCCTTGGGGAGCACCGATTTTGTTTGTAAAGAAGGACGGGTCGCACCGTATGTGTATAGATTACCAAGAGTTGAATAAGGTAATGGTGAAGAGCTATTACCCACTCCTGAGGATAGATGATTTGTTTGATCAGCTGCAGAGATCGTCTTGGTTTTCCAAGATCGATTTACGCTCTGGGTATCATCAGATGCGAGTCAGAGATGAGGATTTGCAAAAGACTGGTTTCAGGACCCGTTATGGTCATTATGAGTTTGTGGTGATGCCGTTCGGACTCACCAATGCTCCAGTCGCGTTCATGGACCTCATGAACCGCGTGTGCAGACCGATGCTGGATCGGTCTGTGATAGTGTTCATTTATGATATCTTGGTTTATTCCAAGACCCAGAAGCAGCACGAGGAGCACTTGAGGGAAGTGCTAGAGACTTTGAGGAGGGAGAGACTTTTTGTGAAGTTCTCCAAGTGTGAGTTCCGGTTGCGCGAGGTGCAATTCCTTGGTCACCTCGTCAACCAGAAGGGTATTCTAGTAGATACGGCCTAGATAGAGGTCGTGATGCAGTGGAAGGTCCCGAAGTCTTCATCTGAGATTCGGAGCTTCCTAGGTTTGGCAGGGTACTATAGGAGATTCATCCTGGATTTCTCCAAGATAGTTGTACCACTCACCCGACTGACTAGGAAGTCAGTGGTGTTTTGCTGGGGGCCTGAGCAGCAGGAAGCATTCGAGACCCTTAGACAGAGATTGTGCGAGGCATCGATTCTTGCCCTGCCAGAGGGAGTAGAGGATTTCGTAGTCTACTGTGATGCTTCGATCACACGTATGGGACCAGTCCTGATGCAGCAAGGATGTGTGATAGCTTACGCCTCAAGACAGTTGAAGCCTCACGAGGCTAACTATCCTACACATGATTTAGAGTTGGGGGCGGTGCTGTTTGCCCTCAAGATTTGGAGACATTACCTTTATGGGGTCTGTTGTACCATTTACACGGATAACAAGAGTTTGAGGTACCTCATGGATCAGCCGGATCTGAACATGAGGCAGAGGCGATGGTTAGATGTATTGAAGGATTACGACTGTGAGATCCTTTATCACCCAAGGAAGGCCAATGTGGTGGCCGACGCCCTAAGCCGCAAGGCAGAAGCAGACCCGATCAGGGATATATGTCTGAGAATGATAGTGATTACTCCATTATTGGAGCATATCAGAGAGGCACGGGTCGAGGGCCTCAAGGAGGAGAGGCAGAAGTGTGAGAGGATCGTGGGACGAGTTGCTTCCTTCGACTATGACAGTCGAGGATTGTTGACCCTTCATGGGAGAGTTTGGATGCCGTACTAGGGAGGGGTACGGCAGGTACTGATGGATGAGGCCCACAAGTCTCGATTTTCCATCCATCTAGGGGAGACGAAGATGTATAGAGATCTTCGACCCTATTATTGGTGGCCCTGCATGAAGCGGGATGATGCCTGGTATGTGGAGAGGTGCCTGACCTGCAGGAAGGTCAAGGTAGAACACCAGACGCCTCACGGCAAGATGAAGCCGTTATACATTCTAATGTGGAAGTGGGAAGACATCACCATGGATTTCATCACTAAGCTTCCCAGGACTGCACGTGGAGTGGATTCGATTTGGGTCGTTGTGGATCGGTTGACGAAGAGTGCTCATTTTATACCAATCCAGGAGAGTATATCGGCGGAGAAGCTAGCCAATATTTATGTGCGAGAGGTGGTGGCACGGCATGGAGTGCTTGTCTCGGTGGTGTCAGACCGAGACGTCCGTTTTACTTTCAGATTCTAGAAGCGGTTTCATGACGAGATGGGGACTCGTCTCCATTTCAGCACCGCTTTCCACCCTCAGTCGGACGGGCAGAGCGAGAGTACGATCCAGACTCTCTAGGACATGTTCCGGGCATGTGTTCTAGATTTCGGTGGTAGTTGGGATACGTATCTTCTATTAGTGGAATCTTCGTATAACAATAGCTAACATGCGAGTATTGACCGCCCTCCTTTCGAGATGCTATACAGGAGGAAGTGCAGGACCCCGATCTGTTGGGGCGAGGTCGGTCAGCATGTCATTAGGAGCACCGAAGTGGTGCTCAAGATGACAGAGTTGATCCAGCAGGTTCGTAGTAGACTCTAGACTGCGCAGAGTCGGTAGAAGAGTTACGCCGACAGGAAGCGTTCAGACTTGGAGTTTCAGGTGGGTGACATGGTCCTCCTGAAGGTATCACCCTGGAAGGGTGTCATCAGATTTCGAAAGAGGAGCAAGCTGGGCCCCAGGTTCATTGGTCCTTTTAGGGTTTTGGTCCGGGTGGTTCGGGTCGCCTACCGATTGGATCTTCCGGCAGAGCTTAGCCAGATCCACAACACTTTCCATGTTTCTCAGATGAGAAAGTGTTTGGTGGACGAGCCGGCAGTAGTACCCATGGAGGATATTCAGGCTGATAGCAGCCTGAATTATAGTGTGCTTTGAGCCTTAAAACCTGCATTTGGTGTTTATTTACACGTAAAGTTGGAAACTTTATGTGTTAAACAAGCCCTAGAACCCAGATCTACGAATGGAATGAACTGGGTTCAAGCAGAATCAAGTATATAGTGATTGCATGTATACGACTCGACGTGTTGTTCTTCAGACTCGACGAGTCGAGTCGTGAGTCCCCTGTTTTCCCCTTTTCGAGTTATGTCGAGTGGAACCAGTGAGTGAGAGATGGACTCAGTGAGCCGGAGGTTAGACTCATTCATGGAAGGACTCGGCGAGTCAATTCCCTGACTCGGCGAGTCCAAGGCAATCTTCATGCCTCAAGAACAGACTCGACGAGTTGTTCATACAACTCGGCGAGTCACAGTCAGAGTGTTCATGTGTTGAAGGAGGACTCGACGAGTTGTTCATACAACTCGGCGAGTCGGATGCAGATTGGCTAAGTGTTAGCATCGAAGAGGAACTCGTCGAGTCTATGCCAAATTCGACGAGTAGTAGCGAGCAGAAGCAAGAAAGTGAGAGTAAGGACTCGACGAGTTGGTGACCCAACTCGACGAGTCAGGTCAACTGAATGTTGACTTTGACCAATAGGTTGACTTTGACCAGGGGTAAGATAGTCATTTTACCCTCAGTATTATTATTAGTATTTGATTGAGGGTACTTATGTAAATTTTAGCCGGGGTGAAACCGGAGCCGCAGCAGAGAGATTCCGAAGCAGTTCTTTCAGCAGCTAGGCTACAAGGTGAGTTTCCTTCCAGTAGGAACGGGTCTAAGGCCATAATGTCGGCCCGTTTAATTAGTAGTAGTTTCCAGACCTCGGTCCGATGCAGTAGCTAGAATGTTTGATGCCTTCGTGGCTCAGACAGGTTTTGCGTGTTATGTATTTCGGGTACGACTCGACTCAGTATGCAGTCTATGTTGTTATGCTAGTTGATATGTGTATGCTATGCTATGTTCAGTAGTTCTAGACTTCAGTCCGATGCAGTCAGTTCCGGGCTTCGGTCCGATGCAGTTGGTTCCGGACTTCGGTCCGATGCAGTTAGTTCCGGACTTCGGTCCGATGCAGAGGGCAGAGCCCTAGTTAGTTCCGAACTTCGGTTCGATGCAGTTTCCGGGCTTCGGTCTGATGCAGTGGGCGGGGCCCAGTAGTTGTTTATATGTTTGTATGGTATGTGGTAGTTTGGGGGAGCTCACTAAGCTTCGGGCTTACAGTTTCAGTTTTGGTTTCAGGTACTTCCGCAAGTAAAGGGAAGAGCTCGGGATGATGGCATCGCTCACACCACAGCTTCAGTCTTTATCCTGGGAGTTTGTTTTGATTCATAGTTTGATTTGGCATAATTGTTTCACGACATTTTAGTATGAGTTGAGATATTTGATGTATGGTTTCATGTTATGACGATCAGTATATGATTATTATTATTATTAAAACAAAAAATTTTGGGTCGTAGTTTCTGGATGTTACAATTTATGTATGTATAATATCGCTAAGGCATCTGATAACCCCGTAAATCAACGTGTTTTTAAATACTCCATTTGAGTTTTACAACCATGCTATTGACCCAGACTGCCTGTAGTAACGTTCTTCAGGCGTTGGAATGATATGACGTTTGTCACCCCAGACTTGCCAGTCTAACTGTAGCTAACAGTTTAGCTGCGGGATTGTCAATCTCGTATAGATCTTTACACAAGTATCACGCTCTCCCTACAAGAGATTATGGTATATAATACAGGACTTTAATTGCATACCTGAAAGTACGTGAAGTTGAATGTCTCACAAAACTTAGTATTAAATAGATTTACATATGAAAAGTCCATTTGTTCTTGCATATGAAAGTATTTACTTGATATAGTACTCGTAGTATGTAAAATTTTGTGAATATCTAGAAAACTATACCTATTATAGTTTTTCTAAATGTGTGATTCGTTTGTATGATAAACCCTAGTGCAATATCGACTTTGTATGCAAGTATAACCTTTGTAACAATATTATTGCACATTCATACTCAAAATATAAATAAAGTGTCTGATATTTATATAACAACATGTTTTATTCCAAAAGGACAAAGTGTTATCGTGATATGTTGTATGTGAACGTTTTCGTACGTTTATTATAAATCACATATGATTGATTATAACAAAAAGTATAAAATTTTGATGTTTTTCACATGAGGATAATCGTGTGTTTACTTGTATTTCCCCCCTTAAAAGTGTATAAAAGCATTTACAAAGCATTTGAAAACGTAGTTATAGGTGTATGAACTCACCTGATAGATTGAAGAAAGTGTGACGAAAACCCAGCAGAACTTTGACATGAGAAAGCGGATTTCTTGGGATTCTCGGGAATATCAGGAGTGTAAAACCTTCCTTCGGAACTTGGATGTGAATACCAGGGCTTTGGGATATTTCTTGCACGCAAAACGGGGTAAAAACGCAAGATAAGCAGAGAAAATGAGCAATAATGCCTGGAACCCTCGGATCCCTTTTATAGGGTCTGGAAACCCTCGGTACGCGAGGCGTAACTTTGGAGTCGTCACTGCTTACGTCTCGGACCTGATCGCTGATGGGAGAGCTGCTGACCGATGGGACGAGGCCCTTATCGCCTGGTACGCAGGGCATACCTCCTTACGCGGAGCATAATTTGAATTCATAAACTTCTAAATTACGTAACTTTTGCATACGAGCTCCGTTTTTCGCTTTCTTTATATCCACACACAGGTGAGAATGTACTCTACCACTTTCATTAAGACCTCATTGGCTAGTTTTGAATTTATTTTCAATTATATAATTTTAATAGGCCGGGACACGAAAAGTCCGTTTAAAATTCATAACTTCTTCATCCGATGTCCGCTTCTGTCAGGCTTTTTACCGTTGTGCTACCATTGAAGAGATCTTCAATTCTCGTTTAGGTTGTGTCTTCTAAAAATCGCTCGATCTCTATTTCGAGATTTTAGCTGTCTACCGCTATCCCGAAACTTCGCAAAAATCATAACTTCCTCATACAAAGTCAGATTTAGGCGTTCTTTTTATGTATGTTCATAGTTTAATGATATCTACCACTTTCATTTAGATACCTAAGACTAATAAGTATTTTATTGAAATTTCTCGTTTTACGTTTAATCGTATTGACGGTTTTGCAGTGAATTTTAGGTTGGTCATAACTTCCTCGTTATAACTCGGATTTTAGTGTTCTTTATACTTCTGAAACCCTTGACACGATATCTATCATTTATGAAATCTAGTATATGACTTTTGAACATTTTATTTTTGACAATAATTTCATTATATCAAAAGAGGTTACAATTCTTGACTTTTGAACTATTTTCCACCATGAAAAACGAAAAAGAACATTAGGTTTTAAATGAATTGAAATTCCTAGATTCTTTGAGATTCATTGAACTTTTCAATGGCATGTTTAATCTCGATTATACACTTTAAGTTTGTGACTGGGATACTGAGGATCACAAACAAGGTATGAATAACCATGCAAATTATCTTGGTACTCTCGAAGTCATTTGTCACCTAATCAATGTGCCGGTTAGCCACACATGCTCCATTGATCTATGACAAACTATGAGCTACCCATTTCCATCATTCATTAGTCCCATATTAGTGTGCCAGTTAACCACACATGCTCCACTAACAACTAAGAAGTTGCAATGTGCAATTTCATGGGTTAGCATCAAATTAAAAATTTTCCTAAGTAACAAAAGTTGGGAATTTATAAAAGGTTTAGTTACTTTATATTTCATTATATTTTTAATGAGGATTTAAATGTCTAGTCAAACCCGTTCGACTAACGACCCTCCACTAGTCAAGAGTGCGGTGGGTAAGAGTGGATACCCGTTCAATCGTCATTTTATAGGAAATTTCCTTAAACACCCCTTATAGACCATCTTTGTGAATGAGGCCTACAAACGATAAGAATGACTTTTAACTTATACATATATAATATATTAAACTTTTAATTATATATAGTATAAGGGTGTATTTTACACATTTAAAATACTTGGTGGTTTGGTCTATTGATAAATTAAAATTAAACCATATCCTTATGGAATTATTAATTCTCTTTTAATTAAACACTTTAATCAATTTAATAATGTTCATAAGGTGTAATTGAACTATTCAAAAAAACATCAAGGTTCTAAATCTAAAAATTCAAAATTAAAAACTATTTAATTAAATTTGAAGTTATTGACCCAAGAGTTGCACCTTTTTGAACTCTTTCAATTACTAGATGTTTTAGAATTCAATATTTGAAGTTCAAACTTATTAATTAAACTTTTCAAATTCCAAAACTTGAGGGCAAGTTTTGAAACTCTTCAAAACCTTTTGGAATCCAAAACTTGATGTCAAGTTTTGTAACCATCCAAGACTCTTGAATTCTATAACTTAAGAGTTAATTTGTTTCATGAATGAGACTTTTCAAGTTCAATAACTTGTGGACAAGTTATGAAACTCTTCAAGAAACATTTAGATCAAACTTTAAACTAATAAAATAATCATATCATTTTATCTATTACTTAATTGATCTAATTCAACTTTCTTGTAGCAAAATGATTCAAATTTTACAAATAATTAGTTTTCACAAGATCAAGTAATTATCTTAAAATATAGCAATCATCATGTTATTGGATGGGGATAATCGTTACCATACCAACAAAATCAAATTTTATGAACCAAAACATTTTGTGGTAATGATCCTCATCCAAAACAAGCAAAAAATTCGAAAATTCTGCCAAAAGACTACCTAAATTGTCGAGTCAAGGCATGGATTCGACGAGTTCATCCCTAGATTATCCAACTCATGGAGTCCACTCATCGGACTCGTCAATTCTAGCAGTCAGAAGGTAGTTTTTCAGGTTTTTCAACTTTGAACAATTAGACAATGCATTTATATAACTGAAAACTACCAATGGCTCTGATACCACGGTTGGGTTTTAAGTACTATAACACTCCTATGGTGCACATACAACCCTAATAGCTTTGGATCTAAGTTTTCTATGTATAAAACCTACCTAGCATACAAATTTGGTACATGAATCATAAAACTAGTTAGAAGAATACCTTGTATTTGTAGCTTTTAGTTGTTGGCCTTTCAAGAGCTTAGCACCTCAAGTGTGATGCCTCAAACAAGTCACAAACACCATGAACAAATGGAGAATAAAGAGAGGTGGTATGGAGCACACAAAATAGTCCATCTCATATAATGATCCACCCTTGGTTTGATTTTTGGCTTTAGTGGGTTACATATATAGTGTAGAATTCCATGAGTTATATGTAACCCTAATTCTTATACTTAGGCTTATGATCCATAACTTATTTGGACTTTATGGACTTTCACATAACCTTAGCCCATTACAAATTAATCATGGATCATTTGCTCAAACCATATGTCTCACTGATTTACATAATCAGTCCCTGTTAATTTAATTAGTCTCTTTTGATCACAAAATTAATTGTTGATCAATACTAATTAAATAATACGATTTCTCAATTAATATATTATACATATAATATATTAATAAATCACAAATAACCTCTTTCTCAAATATCTATCCTATCAAATTGTTCTAGTGAGGGAAACCCAAAATGGACCATGCTACTCTCGGCTGAAGTACATACCAATTATAGTTATGGGCTTAGACACCTAATCCAGCATTAAGATGTTAGGGTTTTTGGTATTGAACACTTAATAGCCATGAATGACCTTAAAGTTGGAAAGTTTATGGTTAAGGACATGATTTGAGGACTAGATTTGGAATTTGGACGGAAAAGCCTAAGGAATTAAGCTCATAATAGAAGGGAAAGAAAGCAACTGCATACGCTAGGCATACCTAGGGTATGTTTTGCGTATGAGGTCGACCAACCCATTTTTGGTCAAGGCCTGAGTACACTAAACATATAAGTTGTGTACTTAGGCATACTCAATTAAGTTGACTCGGTTGACTTTTTGACCTATGACTTTGACCAGGATTTAACCAACTTTGACGTAAGGGTATTTTGGGTATTTTGATTTGTAGTTGAGATTTGTCATTATTTGACGTATAGGTGACTGGTAGAGCTGATATTTGGAGTAGTGACCTATTTAACTATTTGTTCAGACTGAGAGGTGAGTTTCATAAATGTACTTGTGGGTCAAAGGCACCAATGCCGACCCACTAGATTATATATCTTGGCATAGAGGATGTTGATATGTTGTAGTTATCTGTTAGATCTACCTATTTGTCGTTTGACTGGTTATATGATTATCTGTGTTAGATGTCTATTATTTGTTATGTATATGCCAATATGGTATGGTGGGGTTGAGCTGTACTACTTGGTTTTTTCAGTAAACAAACCAGGGCATTCCAAGCGGAAGGTTTTGTGATATATGTAATCCAAACAGGAGGTTGTAGACCCAACATGTATTCGGCAATCCAACCAAAAGGTTGTGGGTCAAGGCATTCCAACTGGGGTAATCCAACCTGGAGGTTATGGACCCAGTATCTATTTGGTTATATATTTGTGTGGTAGTACTTTGGAGGATGTAACATCCCGAGCTTTCAGGTGTTTTAAAATCCTTTATTAGGTAATTTAAATTTCTCATTTTGGCCCTTGAATTAGTTGGAAATTCGCCCTAGTGGCAAATTGGTAATTCATGGGAGCTTGAGTTGTACGTTGGGAGTACATGTGGATACAAAAAGCATGCTAGGGTGTGCCCTAGTATGCTGGGCGTACACATATGTACGTTGGGCATACGTGTGTCCGGGTGAAAACCCTAACTTTTATGGTTTGTGGAGTATTTAAGCATCATTATGGATCATTTTGCCTCACTCTTTCAGCCTCCAAGTCCTTAAGCAGTTTTGAGTAAACCCTAACCTCATAAGTGAGCATCTTGAGCTTAATGTGTGATATTTGTGTGCCAAAAGGAGACGAAAGTGGATCAAAGGAGTCAAGGAAGGAAATCAAGCTTGTAGATCTTGCATTATCATCTTCTTGGGAAGCTGCACAATGTAAAAAGCTTCTATCTTTATTCTTGGATTGTTTAGATCTTGTTTTGGTAGCTTCTTCGTGTTCTTCTTGTCCCAAAAGTCCCAATATTGTGCATGGTTTGTTTTGAACGTGTTTGGCTGTCCTTTCAGACCTAAGGATGGGTTCTAAGTCATAAAAATAAGGTTCCTTTAGCTAGTTTGGTTCCTTGTTCTTTGTAGGATGTCTTAATGGATTCAGACAATGTATTAAGGACTTTTTTGGATCAACAGAGTCTTAAAGTTTGAGACCTTATGGTTCTATAGTGCTTTTAAGTCATGGATCTGAAGTTTGAGCTTACGTGCTTAATCCATTAAGCACTTATGAAAGTCTTAAGCCCTGCGAGGGTATGTCCCGCATAAGGCAGTGTACGCCCTACGTACTAAGTCAACTACCCTGTAGGTGGTCAATGCGAGGCGAAGTACACCCAGCGTACCGAAGGGGTATGCCCCGCGTATGCCTTCTGTTTGGGTTTAAGAGTTTAGGCATTAGGTATCAGGCCATCTGTTGGGAATTGATACTGTGGCCTTAATGGACTATATGAATAAGTGTGTTTTGGGCTAATTAAAGGACCGGACCTTTGGATAAGGCCCAATAAGGGGTTTAGGCCTAATTTGGAAAATTGGGCCAATCATGGGTCGTGAGGTAATTTGGGCATTTTGGATCCAAAATTTGGACTAGGGCTTGGCCCGATTAGGGAAGGGGTAAAATGGGAATTTACCTTAAGTATGGATCCTTAGTCAAGATTAGTATTTCGATTGTTAATTGGATGTTTGTTTATTATGATAGTTCGAGATTTTCCGTAAGTCAGAAGTCGGAGGCTTTCTGGGTCGAAGGCACTAAGGCTGGCCCTTTTGGATTGGTTATCCTAATTATGCATGATTGAGAATTATAGTGATCGGTTAGATTTGTATCCTGGTAGATAGGATAATACTATGCTTATTGATCTGTAAGATCTTCCTGTTTGTCTGTTTATTGGTTATATGTTTATCAGTTATGTATATGTCGACATGTATGTGAGGTTAAGTTGAAGCGGTCCTGCTTTGTGCTGAAGGCAAATAGTCCCAGGGTGACACAGATAGACTGAAGGCCGATGAGGCGGACCATTCAGGCCAAAGGCCCGGAGAACGGTCCAGACAGGCTGAAGGCCCGGTGCAGCGGTCCAGACATGCTGAAGGTTCCGTATGCATGTTGTTGTTAGGATATTTATGATTATCTGTTGTGGTGGTATTTCGGGGAAACTCACTAAGCTTTGGGCTTACAATTTTGGGTTATATTTCAGGTACCTCAAACGATCGCAGAAAGGCGAAGGTGTGATCGTTCATCTCCTCATGTTTTTTACGATTTCGGGATTTCTCTGATGTGAAACTTTTTTTGAAAACAATTTGTAAACAATGATGATTTCGGGTTTGATTAAAAAGTTTAAAATTTTTAACAATTTTATGAATGTTACAAGTTGGTATCAGAGCCTTGGTTTGAGGGAATTGGAGGAACACTCATGTGAATCCAGTCTCAAGCTAAGGAAAAATATTTTCAAAATTATTTTCAAATGGTTTTCAAAATACCCAAGGAGGATGCGGCGTGTACGATCAGCCAGATCCAGTAAGTAAACTCCAAAATACCATACTATTATTTGATATTGTGATATGTTATAACAACATGCTATTGATAGGCTAGGGATCTTCAGGAATCGCATGATAGAATTTCCTGATTATATGATGCCTGATAGCCTAGGACTTATTTTATTGAATTAATATCATTATTTTAGTTGCTTGGTGTATGCATCATGGTTATATATAACTTAGATCTTATAGCCTAAGAATGTTTGTTTTGGCCTTATTTGCTATTCATGTTTGATGAAGGGCTTAAAGTAGGATCAAATATTCGAATGCCTATAAGGTCCAGTGTTACGTATAGCTAGCATACACGAGCGTTGCAGGGTTGGTGGAAGTTTCATGGATGAGTTGTAAGGGGTCAGCCGGCCAGTTGTGAGATGTTTATTCCTTCCTCTAAGGAGTGAGGATTGAGTGATTGGTTATGCTTATGAGTATCTTTAGGGTGTTTTGATGATCCTTGAGGCAAATACAAGTAGGTGTGGAACGTAGTATGGGCCCGTACTACTGAAAACAAAGGACCTATACGCATGGGAAGGAAGTCACAACCCCTAGGGCTTCATTGGGAGATGGTTCCCCATTATGATATACGTATTATCTGATATATTCCTAGTGTATTTTCAGTATGGCGGCTACTAGACGAGTTGAGATCCGATCCGCATCGAGAGTAGGGATTTAAAGGCAGATTGGATCAGATGACTTGGATACCAGGATTAGGAGGATTCTCCATGAGGAGGTTGTGGCCATTGTCTAGCATCAAATACCGGAGCTTTTTTGGGTCTATTAAGACCGCGATGATGCACTAATTTGATCACAGATACGCAGCCGTTGTTGAGACTGATGCTGCTGATGCAGCCTCCGCAACCATGGTAGCTGCAGGTGTTGGACGAAGTCGGGTTTTTCATTATCGGGACTCCAATAATACGAAGCCCACAACTTTCAGTGGAGTCCAGGACACGATCGTATCCATGAGATGGTTATCTAATGTTGAAGGATTCTTTTTCACCTGCTCTTGCCCAGCTGACCAGAAGGTCAGGTTCGCTCTGAACCTCTTGAGGTCCGAAGCGAAGGATTGGTAGAGACTTGTTACCGGATCATATTCTGCTAAGTAGAAGTTTGTGGTGGCTTGGGATCAGTTCATATAGATGTTTCGTACTTGTTATGTTCCAGGCGGCATGAGCTTGAGATAGATCTTCAGTTGAGAGTGCAAGGAAGGCCCTGACATAGCCGCAGCCGGTGCCAAAGCGGTTCAAGAACGCTCAGTCTAGATCTAGGGGTCAGGGAGGCCGCACTTGTGGGAAGTTCGGTAGGGTTCATGATGGAGCATGCTGATCTGGTAGTTTGTGCCATAAATGTGGCAAAGAGGGGCATTATGCCAGGGACTGCTGCCAGTTAGCCCAATTCAGAGTATGAGGATTTGCTATCATTGTCATCAGGTTGGCCTTATGAAGGTCTACTATCTGTTGTTCGCCGCCAAGCCAATGCAGGCCCCCATGCCAGCTACATTGAGGATCACAAATGGGTGTCAGAGGAAGGCGGACCCCCCGAGGGCTCAAGGTCACGCTTTTTAGATCACTGTCGAAGAGTCCGTAGTAGCTCCAGATGTAGTGACTGGTATGTTTCCATTCTTATTTCTATTGATTATGTTTTGTGTTAAGATTATGATTGTACCTCTATTAGGTACGTTCTTAGTGAACTCCTTGCCTATTCTTGTATTGTTTGACTTAGGTGCGAGTTGGTCCTTTGTATGTCGATCATTCAGTCGCGAGTTTGTCATGCCCATTAGGGAGTTAGAGTGTCCATTTCGAGTCTCTATCGCAAACGAACACGGGGATTCTGCATCATCAGTATATTGGGAGGTGTTCTAGAGATCTTCGTGGTATCCTTTCCGATCGACTTGATACATATTCCCATGGGGAACGTCTGCATGATTCTAGGGATGGATTGGCTTAGCCATTTTTGTGATATGATTGACTGTGAGGGACAGCGCAAGGTAGTTCAAACCCCAAGTGGGGGATAACTGATTATTTATGGAGAGGGCACTAGGACGGGTTCAAGGTTTTGTTCTGCAGCTAGAGCTCGACAGTATATTCAGCACGGGTGTGCGCGTTATTTGGTGTATGTGGTGGACACGCGGGTCAGGGATCAGGTTTCAATTTCAAAGGTCTCGATGGTCAGGGAGTTTGTCTATGTGTTTCTGGAGGAGTTACCCGGTGTACCTCTTGAGAGGCAAGTCGAGTTTAGGATCGAACTTGTGCCAGGTGCGGCCACTATTTCCAAGGTGTCGTATTGTTTGGCACCGCCTGAGATGCAGGAGCTATCATCTCAGCTGCAGGAACTGCTAGGCAAGCAGTTCATATGTCCGAGCAGTTCTCCATGGGGAGCACCGACTTTTTTGTCAAGAAGAAGGATGGTTCATACCGGATATGCATCGATTACCAGGAGTTGAACAAGTTAACGGTTAAGAACCATTATCCCCTTCCACAGATTGATGATCTGTTTGATCAGCTACAGAGAGCATCTTGGTTCTCCAAGATAGATCTGAGGTCTGGGTACCATCAGGTAAGGGTGAGAAAGGAGGATGTGGAGAAGACCGCATTTCAGACTCGTTACGGGCATTACAAGTTTATGGTGATGCCATTCGGGCTCACCAATGCACCTGCAGTATTTATGGATTTAATGAGTCGGGTATGCAAGTCGATGCTCGATCGCATGGTTATCATGTGTATGGATGATATCTTGGTGTATTCAAAGACCTGAAAGCAACATGAGGAGCATCTACGTGAGCTTCTGTGGGTTTTTAGGCGAGAATGGCTTTATGCTATCTTCTCGAAATGTGAGTTTTGGTTGTGAGAGTTTCAGTTCCTTGGACATCTCGTTTACCAAGATGGGATTTTGGTCGATCCGTCCAAAATCGAGGCAGTGATGCAGTGGGAGGTTCCGAAATCTCCCTCGGCTATCAGGATTTTCTTGGGTTTGTCAGGGTACTATCGGAGGTTCATTCAGGATTTCTCCAAGATTGCAGTACCTCTCACTCGCCTGACAAGGAAGGGGTGGATTTACGACGGAGCCCTAAGCAGCAGTCAGCATTTGAGACCTTATGGAAGAGACTTTCGAGGCCCCAGTTTTGACGCTTCCTGAGGGAATCGAGTATTTTGTGGTTTTCTATGATGTGTCCATCACTTGGTTGGAGGCAGTTCTGATGCAGAGAGGACGAATGATAGCTTATACTTTGTGACAACTGAAGCCGCATGAGACAAGATATCCCACGCATGATCTTGAGTTGGGGGTGGTGGTTTTCGCCCTCAAGATTTGGAGGCATTACCTTTATAGTGTCCGATGTACAATCTACACGGATCACAAGAGTTTTTGGCAGATTATGGATCAGCCGAACCTAAATATGAGGCAGCGCATGTGGCGGGACGTAGTCAATGATTAGCACTTTGAGATCCTTTACCATTCTGGTGAAGCCAGTGTGGTGGCGAATGCCTTGAGTCGCAAGTTGGCTGGACCTTCTATTGGGGTGTCATGTATGAGGATATCTGTGGATTCACCGCTTATGGGGTTGACTAAGGAGGCTCAAGCCAAGGGGGTGCAGGAAGAAAATCGGAAGATTGAGAGAATCAGGGGCGAGATCACCAGGTTTTTTCCGGAAAGTTGTGGTTTGTTGACCCGTTGTGGTCGTGTATGGGTTCCTATGTCTGGTGGGGTCAGACAAATTGTGTTGGAGGAGTCTCATAAGCCTCGTTTTTCGATCCATCCGAGAGCCACCAAGATGTATCGGGATCTGCAGTTGAGCTTTTGGTGGACGTGCATGAAGAGAAAGATCGCTTGGTACGTGGAGAGGTGCTTGACCTGCAGGATGGTCAAGGCCGAGCATCAGAGGCCGCATGGAAAGTTGCAGCCTCTGGAGGTTCCCATGTGGAAATAGGGGCAGATTTCAATGGATTTCATCACCAAGTTGTCGAATATGGCAAAGGGTTTTGACGTTATTTGGGTCATCATGGATCGATTGACCAAGAGTGCCCAATTCCTGGTGATTCGTGAGAGCTCATCGGGCGAAAAATTGGCCAATGTGTATATTCACGAGATCCTTGCTCGTCATGGGGTTTCGGTCTCCATTGTTTCAGACCGTGATGTTTGGTTTCACCTCCCATTTTTAGCAGAAGTTCCATGAGGAATTGGGCACGAGGCTGCACTTTAGCACAACTTATCATCCGCAGATCGCCGCTCAGAATGATCAGACATTTAGACTCTCGAGGATGTGTTGCAAGCATGTGTCATTGATTTTGGTGGGAGCTACGAATCCTACCTACCTCTTGCAAAGTTCTCCTACAACAATAGTTTCCACTCCAACATTGGTGCTCCGCCTTTTGAGCTTTTGTATGGGCGGAGATTTCATACCCCAGTCTGTTGGGGTGAGGTTGGTCATAGATTCATGGGTCGAACCGAGGTGGTTATTCAGACTATAGAGATGATTCAACAGATCAAGCATAGATTGTAGACTGCCCAGAGTCAGGTAAAAATTTGCCGACCGGCGCCGATCTAACTTGGAGCTTCAAGTCAGTGACAAGTTGTTGCTAAAGGTCTCACCTTGGAAAGGTGTGATTCATTTCAGGAAGAGTGGGAATTTGGGCCCCTAATATATCAGACCATTTCAAATTATAGCTAGGCTTGGCAAGGTTGCCTACGAGTTAGACCTTCCCGATGAGCTTAGTCTGATCCATATCACTTTCCATGTTTCGCAACTGTGGAAGTGCGTGTTGGATGAGGATGCGATTGTGTCATTAGATGAAATTCAGGTTGATGAGCACTTGAACTATGTTGAGAGGCCTGTAGCTATTTTGGATAGAAAGGTGAAGGTCTTGCGGAGCAAGGAAGTACCTCTAGTAAAGGTACGATGGCAGCATCAGAGGGGCTCTGAGTGGGCCTGGGAGCCAAAGGCTGAGATGAGGAAGCATTACCCGGATTTGTTTACTGCAACAAAATTTGAGGACGAAATCTAGATCAAGTGGGGGAGAGTTGTAACATCCCAGGCTTTCAACTATTTTCGAATCCTTCTTTTGGTAATTTAAATTTTTCATTTTGGCCCTTGAATTGGTTGCAATTGGCCCTAGTGGCAAATTGGTAATTCTTGGGAGCTTGAGTTGTACGCTGGGTGTACGTGTGTCTGGGTGAAAACCCTAACTTTTAGGGTTTGTGGAGTATTTAAGCATCATTATTATTAGGGCCAGGAATGTAACACCGTAAAACTTAAAACAAATTTTCACATTGCAAAACACATTTCTCATTCACATTTATTAATAAAATCTCATTGTATCATATCTCTGTTCCATAAAACATTCCCCAAAATCGAAATAAATAAAATTCCATGTGTGTGTATGAATCATGTCGGCGCCTTCCCGTGATCATCACTGGTACCTGAAACACATAACACATAACACATAACACTGTAAGCATAAAAGCTTAGTGAGTTCCCCAAAATATCACTCTAACACATATTAACCACTCCAGGACATAGCTCTGCTGACCCTCTGGTCAGTGTGTCTCAGTGGAACCCTCCAGTCCCAACTCTCTGTGGGCTCTCTAGCCCTAACTCTATGGACCCACTGGTCCTATCTCTGGAAACATTGAATCATGCATATCACATATCACAATAACACATAAATAGCATACAAATACACTGGCACATAACTCAACATTACACTAACACATAACTATGTTACCACTCTAGGTAAAGTATAGTGAGAAGACTCACCTCGGATGTCTCGGTAAATCTCTGACTCGGTAAAAATATGGTCTAGCCTCCGCCTAATCACATAAAGTAAATACTCTAATAAATATAACTCTCGAGACTAGACTCAACCCTCTCTTGGCATCCTCGGAAGGGTAGAAGACCATTTTACCCCTCTCCAAACACAAAGACCCCATTGTTGACCAAACCCTCAAAGTCAACAAAGTCAATCGTCAAACTTTGACCCGACTCGCCGAGTGCACTTGGGTGACTCGGCGAGTCTATGCGTGTCCACAAACCCTCTGGACTCGCATGACATGTCAATTCTTTCCCCATGCTCAACGGGTTACACCTGGCATGAATCGCGGAGCCACCCCGACTCAACTCGCCGAGTCCCAATATGAACTCGGCGAGTTCCGCCTTGAACTCCAATCCTCTAATTCCCTCTGACTCACCGAGTCATTCCCCCAACTCGGCAAGTACTCAATGAGTGAACTATGGGGAAACACTAACTCTACTCGTCGAGTCTGCTCTTGGTACTCGGCGAGTTCCTGCAATGCCCGAGCTCAAATGACCTCCTGAGGTCAGATCCGTTCCTCTAACTTCTGGCCTCCTTAAGCAATATAAACACGTAAAGTTTGGATCTTGATACCCATGCAAAGACCCAATGGCTCTATTTGAAGAAATGGCCTCAATATGTCACCCTAAGCTCATATCACCCCATATCACCGCATAAAGATCAAGGGGTTTAGGTCTCTGGACCTCTTTGGATCCAGATCCGAATCCTCAACACAAGAAGGGACCAACTGCACCATCATTCATATTCTAAATGGACTAGAAACCTTAACTCTAAAGGATTAATACCCAAAACTGACGAAGGATCGAATATATACCTCAATATTAAGTCCTTAGGCTCTGAAATCCACAGAATAGCACCCTCTTCAGCTTCCTCTTGCCTTGGTCACCTTCTTCTTGCAAACACCCACACAAGGATCAAAAATGGCCTCTTCTTCCTCACAAACGCTCTAGATCGCTAGGGTTTCACTCAGGGGTCTGGTACCCGCAATTGGTGGCTATAAACCCCTTTAAGTAGGCCTCAAACCCCGTGGATTAGGGTTTCATTAAACATCGTGGACTCACCGAGTCCACTACTTGACTCGCCGAGTCCAGTCATTAATCCGGATGGAAATTGCGACTCTACTTGGCGAGTCTAACCATCAACTCGCCGAGTCTCTCCAAAATATCCAAAATAAAATGAATAAATAATGTACCTAGAAATCCGGATGTTACAATTCTCCACCACTAGAATCAGACTTAGCCCTCGAAGTCTCTTTCCACAAATTACTCTGGATACTGCTCGCGCATCTCAAACTCTGGATCCCAGGTCATCTCGGAACCCTTCCGATGTTGCCACTGGACCTGAACCAATGGCACCTCCTTGTTTCTCAATGTCTTGATCCTTCTATCCCGAATCAAGATCGGCCTCTCAACATAGTTCAACCTCGCATCCACCTGAATGTCCTCTAATGGAACCACTGTCGACTCATCAGCGATGCACTTCCTCAGCTGAGACACGTGGAAGGTATCGTGAATCTGACTCAACTCCGCAGGTAGCTCCAAACGGTGCGCTACCCTACCCACCCTGGCGGTCACCCTGAAAGGACCAATATACCGAGGCCCCAAATTGCCTCTCTTCCTGAATCGGATCACTCCTTTCCAAGGAGATACCTTTAGGAGTACGAAATCACCAACTTGGAACTCGAGCTCCGAGCAACGTCTGTCTGCGTAGCTCTTCTGACGACTCTGAGCCGTCAGTAACCTCTTCCTGACCTGCTGAATCTGCTCAGTCTTCTGAAGTACTATCTCGGTACTACCCATCACACGCTGACCGACCTCACCTTAGCAAATGGGAGTCCGACACCTCCTCCCATACAACAGATTAAAGGGTGGCATACCGATGCTCGAATGATGGCTGTTGTTATAGGAAAACTCATCCAAAGGCAAAAATGTGTCCCAACTCCCTCTGAAGTCCAGTACACATGCCCAAAGCATGTCCTCGAGTGTCTGAATCATCCGCTCACTCTCGCCGTCGGTATATGGGTGGTATGCGGTCCTAAAATGCAGCCTCGTGCCCAACTCCTCATGAAAATTCTTCCAGAACCTGGAAGTGAAACGCAAATCTCGATCTGAGACAATCGAGATCGGCACTCCATGCCGTGATACCACCTCTTTCACGTACAACTCTGCCAACCTCTCTGCAGAAGAGCTCTCACTGATAGCAAGGAAATGAGCGCTCTTCGTCAACCTGTCCACAATCACCCAAATTGCATCGACGCCCTTAGAATTCCTTGGCAATTTGGTGATAAAATCCATGGTAATCTGTTCCCACTTCCACTCAGGAACCTCCAAGGGCTGCAACTTACCATGCGGTCTCTGGTGCTCGGCCTTAACCCTGCGACAGGTCAAACACCTCTCAACGAACAATGCAACGTCCCTCTTCATACAGGGCCACCAATACTCTCTCTTCAGGTCCAAATACATCTTAGTGGCCCCAGGATGGATTGAAAACTTCGATCTATGTGCATCCTCCATCAATATGGTACGCGTTCCGCCCACAAACGGCACCCAAATTCAACCTTGAAAGGTCATAAGCCCTCGGCTATCGGTGACGAACACTGATACCTGCCCGATAACCCGCTCCCTCTTACAGTTCTCTGGTCTCACGGCCTCAGCCTGGGCCCCTCGAATGGCGTCAAACACTGGGATCATCACTATCAGCCTCATACAAAGATCTCGTATCGGGGCGCCCTCTGCCCTACGACTCAGGGCATAGGCTACAACATTAGCCTTGCCCGGGTGGTACAGGATCTCACAATGCCCCCTCTACATAAGCACCGCTCCCAACCCCGATATCGACGCGTCACAATACACTACGAAGTCCTCCATCCCCTCCGGAAGGGCTAACACTGGGGCTTCGCATAGTCTCGGGCGAAGTGTCTCGAAGGAGGCCTGCTGCTCTGGGCCCCATGAAAAAGCAACACCCTTCCGGATCAACTTGGTGAGTGGCATGGCGATCTTGGAGAAATCCCTTATGAATCTCCTATAATAGCCAACCAACCCTAGCAAACTCCTGATCTTGGTGGGGGATCTCGGCACCTCCCAACTCATCACTGCCTCAATCTTGGCCGGATCAACCAATATCCCATTCTGGTTAACGAGGTGCCCAAGGAACTGGACCTCCCGTAACCAGAAATCACTCTTGAAGAATTTGGCGTAAAGCCTCTCCGATCTCAGAACTCCAAGGATCTCCCTCAAGTGCTCCTCATGTTTCTCTCTGGATTTCGAATACACCAATATATCCTCGATGAACACGATCACCGAGCAGTCCAACATCGGCCTGCACACCCTGTTCATGAGATCCATGAACGTCGCTGGTGCATTGGTGAGCCCGAAAGGCATCACCACGAACTCGTAATGCCCATAATGAGTCCTGAATGTTGTCTTCTGGATATCCTCATCTCGCACCTTCATCTAATGATATCCATACCTCAAGTCAATCTTGGAGAACCAAGATGCTCCCTGCAATTGATCGAACAAATCGTCGATCCTCGGCAATGGGTAACAGTTCTTGACCGTCAACTTGTTCAACTCCCAGTAATCAATGCACATCCAGTGTGAGCCATCCTTTTTCTTGACAAAGAGGATAGGTGCTCCCCACGGCGAACTGCTCGGACGAATAAACCCCTTTCCGAGCAGCTCCTGAAGCTGCGAGGATAACTCCTGCATCTCTGGAGGTGCAAGGCGGTAGGGCGCCTTGGCGATAGGTGCTGCCCCCGGAATCAAATCGATACGAAACTCTACCTGTCTCTCAGGAGGCACGCCCGACAACTCCTCCGGGAAAACATCCGGGAACTTTCGCACTATCGGAACCTCCTCAAATGTCCTCGGCCTCCCTGAATCAACCCTCGTATCCATCACATACACCACAAACCCACTACAGCCCTGCTGTAGACTCTGCCTCGCTCTAGAGGCCGAACAAAATGCTGACCCAGAATGGGTACCCTCGCCGTACACTGTAAGAACTCCCCCACTAGGGTCTCGTATGGTCACCATCTGTCTCTCGCAGTCGATGACCTCTCTAAATTTGCTCAACCAGTCCATGCCCACGATGACACAGACATATCCCATCGCAATAGGAACTAAATCAATTGGAAACTCAACGCCGAAAATCTCGAGTACACATCCTCAGATCACCTCAGTGGCATACACCGCCCTCTCGTCACCTATGGAAACTCTCAGAGGTCGACTCAACGCCTCTCGACTAATACTAATGTGGTGAATGAAAGCCAAAGATACAAAAGACTGACTCGCACCCGAGTCAAATAACACCAAAGCAGGTACAGAACTCACAAGAAAAGTACCTACGCAGAACATAATATAAACACAATATCTCAAACATCAAAATAAATACATGAAAGAATACATACCAGCTACGACATCGGACGCTGCACGGACCTCCTCCGCGGTCAACTGAAAGGCTCTCCCTCGTGACTTCGGTGCCTCGATCTTCACTGGCCGGCTCTCAGTAGCTCTGATAGTAGCAGGGGCAGATCCCTAAGATGCTCCTTGAGCTGTCCCTCGCAACTGTGGACACTCTGCCTTGCGGTATCCGGTCTGGTTGCAGTGAAAGCATACTGCAAACCCCTTGGGGCAATCCTTGGCCATATGACCCTCCTTGCCACATTTGTAGCAAGACCCCGCTCTGCACACCCCACCGTGGCTCTTGCCGCACTTGCCACAAGTGCGGCCCCTCTGACTCCCAGATCTTGAATCAGCGGGCTTGGCCTGCTTGGCTGCCGGTTGAGACTGCTCCGGTTGCCGATCCCTCCGCTGAGACTCAGCCTCCTCCCTAGCCTGAGTCTCCAGCTCTATCTCCCTCTTCCGGGCATTTTCCTGAAGCTCAGCAAATTTACGATACGTCGAGTTCGCCACGAACTCCCGGATATCCCTCCTCAAAATGCTCAGATATTGGCTCATACGTTCCTGTTTGGAGGACACGTGCTCTGGGTAGAACATCGCCCGCTCATGGAACATCCTCATAATCACTGTAACAGACTCAGTACCCTACTTGAGGGTCAGAAACTCCAGGGTCAAACACTCCTTCTCCACCTAGGGAACGTGCTCATCTCGGAACATAGCAGTGAACCTCTCCCAGGTCATTGCGGCAAGCTCAGCAGGTGAATAATGCGCCGTCACAAACTTCCACCAGTCCTTCGCTCCCAAGCGAAGTTGGTTCAACGCGAACCTGACTATCAACTGCTCAGGAGATGAGCAAGTGAAGAAACACCCCTCAATGTCTGAGATCCACCTCATAGCTGCAATCGGATCCTAGTTCCCATCAAACTCTGGTAGTTTTGTGTTGCTGAACTCCCGGAACAGCAACGCATCACCACCCTGCGGTCTAGCCGCAGCTACAGCTGCAGTGGCCGCAGCAACTGCACCATCAGAAAGAGTAGTGTATCTCTCGTCAAATGTCTCTATCAGGGTAGTCTTGATAGACCCGAACACATCTGGAACCTTAGCGCGGATGGAAGCAGCCACCTCATCGTGGATCATCTGGCGGAGCTCCTCGTCGCTCACCCCCCCCCCCCTCCCCTCACTAGTCCCTAGCCTATGGTGCGTCCCCACCGTGATGTCTCTCTGAAATACAACACAAGATATCAGAGACTCGCTCGGGTGTACATGTAACACCGTAAAATTTCATGATAAAATTTTAATTTAAAATAATCATTTTAATGTTAAAACACTTGTTTAAAATCTCATTCATAATTGAATTACAAAACATAGCTTCATTTTCACTTGCATAGAAAACCACGATCCTCCAAAATATGACCCTTTCTCTGATGTGTACAATCAAGCCGGTGCCGTCCCGTGATACTGAAAGAAACCTGAAAACAACATAACACAAAACAGTGTAAGCACGAAGCTTAGTGAGTTCCCCAAAATACCACACACATAACACATATAAGCCACTCGAGGCTATAACTCTATGGGTCCGTGCACCCAAACTCTGTGAACCCTCAGGTTCTAACTCTGTGAACCTTCCGGTTCTAACTCTAGGAACCCTTCGGTTCCAACTCTGCAAACATGTACAACATAAATCACATAGAAATAATGCAGTACAACACATAACATACATAGCATACAAATACTCTGTCACATAACTCTGGTTACCTACTCAAGGTAAAGTATAGTGAGAAGACTCACCTGGCAAGCAGAAAGCAGATATCTCCATACTTGAATCTCGAACTTGCCACCGCCTAACACGTAAGGCAAAACTCTCATGACTGTAACTCTCGAGACTAGAATCAATCCTCTCAATGCACCTTCTTAAGGGTAAAAGAATATTTTACCCCTCTCTTGGCCCAAAGGCCACATCGCTGACCAAACCCTAAAAGTCAACGGTCAACCCTTGGTCAAAATCAAAGTCCTCAGTCAAAGTCAACCCCTGACTGACCATACTCGCCGAGTCAACCCTATAACTCGCCGAGTTCCTATAATCAGAACTTCACTCAATCCGCGACCTAACTCGCCGAGTCACTCTGAGACTCGCCGAGTCCAACAACTCTGAGTCCACTCGCACACAACTCACCGAGTCATCCCTTGACTCACCGATTCTCGACTCAATCAGGGAATATCGGGACTCTTCGACAAGACTCGCCGAGTCCAAGAACAGACTCGCCGAGTCTAAGACTATCATCAACCTACTCGCCGAGTTGTTCATACAACTCGCCGAGTTCCAGGCCATCTTCAAGCAACTCGTCGAGTCCACTCATGTGACTCGCCGAGTACCACCGGTCTGAATCCACTCAGAAGCATTCCAGGCCATGCAAATGATCCAAAACATAGGTCCAGTCTCATACAACTCATCCATCACGTAAAGTGGCCAACTTTACGTGAATCCAAAGAGATCTAGGCCTTATTCACTTATAACTAGGGTTTGGGACATGCAAGCTTCACTAAACAGTCCAACACAGGGACTTTCATGCTCTCTGATTCTTCTCCATTTCAGATCTGAGGTAGCAACCTCAGATCTAACCTCTAGACTTCCAATTTCACCCATAGACTAGATCCCACAAACCCCAAAATGAAGAAACAACATACAATCAATCCAAGAACGAGATGTTACCTCCAATGGACGCCCCAACTGCAATGAAATTCGAATCCAAGCAAAGCCCCTTGCCCCAAGCCTTCAATCTCACAAGATTCCTTCAACAAACTCCTCCAATGCTCCAAATACACTCCAATCTTCTTCAATCACACTTTCTAGGGTTTCTGGACTTCAAGAGGGAATAAAGAGGTTGGGGGAAGGATATAATGTTCTTTAAATAGGGCTCAACCCCAAGAATTAGGGCTTTCTCCACTCAGCGCCTACTCGCCGAGTCCATCTCATCGACTCGCCAAGTCGGCTACTTAACACGCGACCAAGCCGCGACTCTACTCGCCGAGTCCATCCATGGACTCGCCGAGTCGCTCTTTCCCAAATAACACTTTTAGCCCTTCAACTCTACTCTTGCTATTCCGGGATGTTACAATTCTCCCCTACTTATATTAGGCTTCGCCCTCGAAGCCTACAGCAACTCAACTCCAAGGGTATTCCCACAACGCTCCACCGGGCCTTAACCGGCCCAGGTCTCTTAAGGCATAAATATCGAAACTCGAACATACTTTCTCCCTCCTTCACGGTGTCCTGATCACCATCTCGAACCGAGCATCGACTGTACCCCTGATCATCACTCTCAATAACCGAGAATTACCCAAGATGCAACTCTGCTCTAAATCTCAACGATCACTCGACCCATAAGGGTTAGGAAACCATGAACCACCGGATCCCCGATGCAAAACCCACTCTATCCATTCCGGAACGACTGAGAGACCCATTCTCACTCTCAGAGAAACTCTCACGAGTTCTCCTCTTGCAATCACATACACATGCTGAACTAGCCCCAACACCCACAGGTTGGAAGACCCGATACACTGATGATATCCTCAAACATCCCCCCAGGATGAACCACTGATACATACCCAATACCCTGATCAGAATCACACTGAGAGTCCAGGATTCTCTCCCTGGATCCCTTCCGAGCCTCCTGGCTCTACACCCGTGGAATCCCTTCCGCGTCCTTAGCAGACATCTCATCACGATGTCATTCCATACCACTGTAACGGACACCACGTTCAACCCTCATACTCTAAATCATCCATTCGCACTACTACCTTCACTTCCGTGAACGAACACTTCCCCCCCCCCCCCTCTGGGGTTACATACCTTTCTCTTTCCTTACCTAGGGAAATCCACTTGAGAACCTTGTCACTACTCCATGTATCGCACATGCTCTGGATCTGCTCACAAGGACTCTCGGGTCCATGCGTTACCTCTCCTCAGCAAATGAGGGTCCGACACCACCTCCTATACAACAGCTCAAAGGGCGGCATACCAATGCACTAATGATGGCTGTTGATATAGGACAACTCAACCAAGGATAATTACGTGCCGCAGCTTCCTCCGAAATCTAATACACATGCCCGAAGCATGACTTCGAGCGTCTGAATCTCTCACTCGCTCTGGGGTGTCCTCAGACAACCTCATGATAAGCTCTAGCTCATTTCTCATATCCCTCTTCGAGACTAAGCACCTGGTCAGCTTTTGACTCCACAGCTGAGCCTCCAAAGGTCTCCCATAACATGATCCAAACATCTCACTAACCTTTTCCCCGTGACCACTCTCCTTGCCCAGTGACACGCAAGTCACGAAATCCTCGTTTCCTCATGCGAGAAGAATACGATCCAATCGAGGATCGTCTCAGCCCTGATCTCTGGTTTCTGCTGCGCATATCCCTTGCGCATCTCACCGCATCCCCCGACAGAGACGGAGACCCCAGTCTCGCCCCCGATTCAACATCCAGGCTCCAAAGACTCAATACTAGGGCTACTCAAACCCAAAAATCTTCCACTTCATACACTGCTCGGAAAACATTCCAACATCACATTCTCTTGCCATCTAGTGAGTACTGCGACTCCACGCAGTATCACAACACCCTCTGAATAGTGAGTAATACGGCTCCCCGCAGTATCACAACACCCTCTGACTAGTGAGTACTACGGCTCCCCGCAGTATCACAACACCCTCTGACTAGTGAGTACTACAGCTCCCCGCAGTATCACAACACCCTCTGAATAGTGAGTACTACGACTCGAATATCCATCACAGACTCTGGAGGCAATCAACATAACAAATGCCCACCCTTGCGAAAATCCACTCTCTCAAATAATCTCCCTGGATGCCCATACTCGAAGGGCTCCCACTAGATCCATAGATACCTGATATACCACAAGTCGATTCAATTCAAGATTCACGAGTAACTCCTGAAATAAAGATATCATACCCGGATATCTCAGAATACCCCAACAGAACATCAAAAGATCCTGCCACAACCACTGATCTCCTGCCCCAAGCATCATATAGACACAATAATACATTTCCTCTGAATCCCAAAATTAGATCTGCATTTTCCAAATTGCAATCTCGGTGTATCCAATTTCTCAATTGGAATACAAGAAAACGCTAACGCTACTAAATACGCTGATAATTCTCCGAACTCATTTCCACCGCTCAAAATTCAAACAAGGATACACATACCGAACCGGGAGTTGGCTGCCCAATCATTCTCTATCTACTTGCAACAACACCAAACACCTGCCGTGGAGACATTCATCCTTCTCATCAAGTACTTCCCGCATTAACTCACTCTGACCCCTTTCCTCGATCACCGACATCTCTGGTCTCATGATTTCTTACAGCAGATCTCTATACTCCACTTATAACTACTCTTGACAAATCTCTGCTTTCTTACATACTGTACCCGGTTCTCCCCCACTTAGGGTTCGAACCATCACCAATTAGCACACAACCAACCCACAACTATTTTTCACCAGTGAAATCGCACCTGCCCCAGGAAAGTACTACACAACGCCCGATAATCCCCCCTTAAGGAAATCAATCAACCTCATATACTCTGAACCTCTGATGAACTACTCGAGAACTTCTCATCACGACTGCCTCTAGTCGTTCCAAATCTCATACCAATCTAGCACTAACCATCTCAACTGCTCAATAACATCCCTGGCTCATAGACTGAACCGCAAAATCATCGTACCTCTCACCTCAACTCATCAACCAACGCTCCAACACCGGAATCATCCCAGGGACAGGGACCCACTCCCAACATAGATGAAAACTCTCTGCACTGCAAAACTCGACTGAACTCCCCACTGATACCACTACAACACATCCTACTATTCTCGAATAGGTGTGGTGTGGTCCTCGACTACCTCAGTCCCAACTAACTGTCTGCTCATGATAAGTCACTGCCTCGCGGCACACATGCTGCCTGATACTCTGGGAGAAATCATCACCAATAACGACCTGCAGGGTTTACCCCCAAACCCAAAACTAAAACATCAGGCCTCTCATGTCTTGCACACAACATAAATAGCACCACCCACATAGAAGGTGACCTCTCCTCTATCGACTGATTGCTCAACTCAGACCGAAATTCTCCTCTCCCTCTAACTCCTTACCAAAATACCCTGATAGGCACTCGACTTCCCTCTCGAGGGACGCCTCTCCAAACTCAATCATGGCCTACAGGCCTAAAACCCATAGCGTCCAATCTCTACCTCATCAATCGTGACCGGATAACAAGATAATCACAAGCATCATTCACTACGAACCATGGTACTCATCCCATGACATCCCTTCTCAATATGCTCCGATGTATGGTACCCGAACCATAGCATCACTCCTCCATCTGCTCCGATGTATGATACTCGAACCATAAAATCACTCTTCAATCTGCTCCGATGTATGGTACTCAACCATAACATCACTCCCCAATACGCTCATTAGAATCTTCAGAATACTCCCTGTATCAAGTATGGGTCCTCTGCTTTCAGTAGTACGGGCCCATACTACCTGCCACATCTACCCATACTTTCCACACGGACTATCCCGGAGCTCCTAAGTAGCTGCTCGACCTTCTAGTTCACCAACTCCGTCGTGCGCTCGCTCCCTAGCGAAATTCTCTACCCTGCCAGTGCACTCATCTGGCTAAGGTTACTCCCTAGGCTCTTCCCAGATTCCCACACTTCTCTGCCATCAGCTGCTGAAGAGCTCCTAATGATGCCAGCCATCTACCTCCTGAATATCGTCATATTCGCTTGGTAGCTGACTCCCATCATCGAGAGTTCCACAAAGCACGAAGCAAGCAGCATTCGAGCATCGAAGAATATATATGACTCACTCTGGGTGATAACTCCGCTTGCTCTGCTCCTCTTCGGAAGTACCGCCGAACTCTGCAACTCTTCCCCTCGCGGGCTCTGACTATTCTTTCTCCAAGTACCACAGTACTCATCTAGGTATCTCCCCTAGATTACTCCTCTACTCAAATCCCTTAAAGGATTCCAATCAAATATTCTCACTCATCACATACTCAAAAGCACATCGCATATCACAGAAATTCCTAGGCTAAGGCATCACAAATCAGGCCACTCTAGTCCTAATATATGGAATACCTAGCCTGTCTCTAGCATGCAATAATATCTCATAAAGTGCATCATAAATATCTCATAACACAAAAGTAAGGGTATTTTGGGAAATCACCGTTCGGGCTCTGGCTGATTGTACACACTGTTCTTTCTCGTTTTCTCTTTGAACTCTTATTCGCTTTAGAAAATTATTTCTTTGAAAACCTTTCTCACTTCCTCAGTTTGAGTTCAGAATTACCCGAAGGCGCATCCGAATCCCTCAAACCAAGGCTCTGATACCAACTTGTAACACCGTAAAATTTCATGATAAAATTTTAATTTAAAATAATCATTTTAATGTTAAAACACTTGTTTAAAATCTCATTCATAATTGAATTACAAAACATAGCTTCATTTTCACTTGCATAGAAAACCACGATCCTCCAAAATATGACCCTTTCTCTGATGTGTACAATCAAGCCGGTGCCGTCCCGTGATACTGAAAGAAACCTGAAAACAACATAACACAAAACACTATAAGCACGAAGCTTAGTGAGTTCCCCAAAATACCACACACATAACACATATAAGCCACTCGAGGCTATAACTCTATGGGTCCGTGCACCCAAACTCTGTGAACCCTCAGGTTCTAACTCTGTGAACCTTCCGGTTCTAACTCTAGGAACCCTTCGGTTCCAACTCTGCAAACATGTACAACATAAATCACATAGAAATAATGCAGTACAACACATAACATACATAGCATACAAATACTCTGTCACATAACTCTGGTTACCTACTCAAGGTAAAGTATAGTGAGAAGACTCACCTGGCAAGCAGAAAGCAGATATCTCCATACTTGAATCTCGAACTTGCCACCGCCTAACACGTAAGGCAAAACTCTCATGACTGTAACTCTCGAGACTAGAATCAATCCTCTCAATGCACCTTCTTAAGGGTAAAAGAATATTTTACCCCTCTCTTGGCCCAAAGGCCACATCGCTGACCAAACCCTAAAAGTCAACGGTCAACCCTTGGTCAAAATCAAAGTCCTCAGTCAAAGTCAACCCCTGACTGACCATACTCGCCGAGTCAACCCTATAACTCGCCGAGTTCCTATAATCAGAACTTCACTCAATCCGCGACCTAACTCGCCGAGTCACTCTGAGACTCGCCGAGTCCAACAACTCTGAGTCCACTCGCACACAACTCACCGAGTCATCCCTTGACTCACCGATTCTCGACTCAATCAGGGAATATCGGGACTCTTCGACAAGACTCGCCGAGTCCAAGAACAGACTCGCCGAGTCTAAGACTATCATCAACCTACTCGCCGAGTTGTTCATACAACTCGCCGAGTTCCAGGCCATCTTCAAGCAACTCGTCGAGTCCACTCATGTGACTCGCCGAGTACCACCGGTCTGAATCCACTCAGAAGCATTCCAGGCCATGCAAATGATCCAAAACATAGGTCCAGTCTCATACAACTCATCCATCACGTAAAGTGGCCAACTTTACGTGAATCCAAAGAGATCTAGGCCTTATTCACTTATAACTAGGGTTTGGGACATGCAAGCTTCACTAAACAGTCCAACACAGGGACTTTCATGCTCTCTGATTCTTCTCCATTTCAGATCTGAGGTAGCAACCTCAGATCTAACCTCTAGACTTCCAATTTCACCCATAGACTAGATCCCACAAACCCCAAAATGAAGAAACAACATACAATCAATCCAAGAACGAGATGTTACCTCCAATGGACGCCCCAACTGCAATGAAATTCGAATCCAAGCAAAGCCCCTTGCCCCAAGCCTTCAATCTCACAAGATTCCTTCAACAAACTCCTCCAATGCTCCAAATACACTCCAATCTTCTTCAATCACACTTTCTAGGGTTTCTGGACTTCAAGAGGGAATAAAGAGGTTGGGGGAAGGATATAATGTTCTTTAAATAGGGCTCAACCCCAAGAATTAGGGCTTTCTCCACTCAGCGCCTACTCGCCGAGTCCATCTCATCGACTCGCCGAGTCGGCTACTTAACACGCGACCAAGCCGCGACTCTACTCGCCGAGTCCATCCATGGACTCGCCGAGTCGCTCTTTCCCAAATAACACTTTTAGCCCTTCAACTCTACTCTTGCTATTCCGGGATGTTACAGTACACACACTCGATATCCCAATCCTACTTGATCTATGGTACCCTAAGGATTCTTACTTGGGCTGCACACTGACCCGGTGCCTTCGGTAGTATGGGCCCAATACTACCGTCCACACCGCATCAGCATTCACCCCAAGTCCTCCTCCCAGAGTTCCAAATTCCAAGTACTCTACTCTCTTAAATCGTATGATACTCCCTAGTAGATCTCTCATAAGCTCCTCGCTGCTATCTAAACACTCTCAAGCATCCCTAGCAGCAAAACTCCTAGACTAAGGCATCATATATCAAGACACTCTAGTCCTAATAAGAATACCTATTCTACTCTAGCATGCATAATATAGCTCATCATATAACATAATATATCTCATAACACTAATTGCAAGGGTATTTTGGGAAATCACCATTCGGGCACTGGCCGATCGTACACACGGCTCTACTCTGTTTGTCTCAAAACCCTTTTTACTCTTTTTAAAATTGTTTTGTTATAAAAAAATTTCTCAAATCCTTAGTTTGAGTTCAGATACGCCCGAAGATGCATCCGAATCCCTTAAACCAAGGCTCTGATACCAACTTGTAACACTGTAAAAATTAAAACAATTTTTCACATTTCAAAACACATTTCTCATTCACATTTATTAATAAAATCTCATTGTATCATATCTCTGTTCCACAAAACATTTCCCAAAATCGAAATACATAAAATTCCATGTGTGTGTACGAATCATCTCGACGCCATCCCGCGATCATCACTGGTACCTGAAACACATAACACATAACACTGTAAGCATAAAAGCTTAGTGAGTTACCTAGAATACCACTCTAACACATATTAGCCACTCCAGGATCTAGCTCTGCTGACCCTCTGGTCAGTGTGTCTCAGTGGGACCCTCCAGTCCCAACTCTCTGTGGGCTCTCTAGCCCTAACTCTATGGACCCACTCGTCCTATCTCTGGAAACTCTAAATCACGCATATCACATATCACAATAACACATAAATAGCATACAGATACACTGGAACATAACTCAACAGTACACTAACACATAACACTGTTACCACTCTAGGTAAAGTATAGTGAAAAGACTCACCTCGGATGTCTCGGTAAATCTGACTCGGTAGAAATATGGTCTAGCCTCCACCTAATCACATAAAGTAAATGCTCTTATAAATATAACTCTCGAGACTAGAATCAAACCTCTCTTGGCATCCTCAGAAGGGTAGAAGACCATTTTACCCCTCTTCAGACACAAAGACCCCATTGTTGACCAAACCCTCAAAATCAACAATGTAAATGGTCAAACTTTGACCCAACTCACCGAGTGCACTTGGGTGACTCGGCGAGTCTACGCGTGTCCACTAACCCTCTGGACTCGCACAACACGTCGAGTCTTTCCCCTTACTCGACGGGATACACCTGGCATGAATCGCGGGGCCACCCCGACTCAACTTTTCGAGTCCCAATATGAACTCGGCAAGTTCCACCTTGAACTCCAGTCCTCTAGTTCTCTCTGACTCACCGAGTCATTCCCCCAAGTCGGCAAGTACTCACTGAGTGAACTATAGGGAAACCCTAACCTTACTCGTCGAGTCTGCTCTTGGTACTCGGCGAGTTCCTGCCATGCTCGAGCTCAAATGACCTCCTGAGGTCAGATTCGTTCCTCTAACTCATAGATCTGGCCTCCTTAAGCAATATAAACACGTAAAGTTTGGATCTTCATTCCCATGCAAAAACCCAATGGATCTATTTAAAGAAATGTCCTCAATATGTCACCCTAAGATCATATCACCCCATAAAGATCAAGGGGTTTAGATCTCTGGACCTCTTTGGATCCAGATCTGAATCCTCAACACAAGAAGGGACCAACAGCACCATCATTCATACTCTAAATGGACTAGAAACCTTAAGTCTAAAGGATTAACATCCAAAACTGAAGAAGGATCGAATATATAACTCAATATGAAGTCCTTAGGCTCTGATATCCACAGAATAGCACCCTCTTCAGCTTCCTCTTGCCTTGGCCACCTTCTTCTTGCAAACACCCACACAAGGATCAAAAATGGCCTCTTCTTCCTCACAAATGCTCTAGATCGCTAGGGTTTCACTCAGAGGTCTGGTAGCCGCAATTGGTGGCTATAAGCCCCTTTAAATAGGCCTCAAACCCTGGGGATTAGGGTTTTATTAAATAGCATGGACTCGCCGAGTCCACTACTCGACTCGTCGTGTCCGATCATTAATCCGGATGGAAATCGCGACTCTACTCGGCGAGTCTAAGTATCAACTCTCCGAGTCTCTCCAAAATCTCCAAAATAAAATGAATAAATAATGTACCTGGAAATCCGGATGTTACAAGGAACCTGAAAACATTCAGGATCCTCAAACCTCATCAAATATTCAGGATCCTCAACGATCTCAGGATCTCGACTATTACCGTTATTATTATTTACTAACATTTATGAAGGTTATATTTCGTTATTAATTAACACATGTGTAGAAATAGTCAAGAAAAGACTTATTCGCAACAGAGAGTCATCTCAACTATGCTAAAGACCCAGAATACGAAGTCCAACAACGTTCACAAAGCTGGTCATGTAGGATCTCGGGAATATCAGACATCTTGTTAGCTAGTTTAGACTATAAATCTACACATGTATCTCACACACGGCACACTCTACTTACTCTTAGCTTACTCTATGAACTTTTTCATTTGTTTTTACTGAAATAATCTTTGTAATCGTCATTTTATATTAAGAAAATCAACAAGGCAGGTGATCATTATCACCTCTTAAGGTTTTGTGTCAGGGATCCTAGCAAGGATCAAGGGCTTTCCTTGTAAACAATCATGTTATTCTCTTTACCTTTTTTCTATTTCACAATTCGAACATCATAGCCTCTCATTCAATTTGGTTGATTTATACTTCTGTACTTTTTGACCAAAATAATTTGGCGCCCACTGTGGGGCCGTGGTGTTTAAAATCCTCGAAAGATCATGTCTACACAACCGATCCTTTCTTCATCCTCCGCTCCTTCCATTCCAACCAAAAACCTACCACCTCCTCTGAGTGGAACCCCTGGTCAGAGGAAAGCACTTGATACATCCAAGAGAAACACCCTTTTGGTCACTAACCAAGGAAGTTTGGGATATTCAGGACCCTAGGAGCCGATTTCTCTGGTCACTATTGTTGAACTCTTCACTATGATGAGGAAAATGACGCAAAAGATGACTTAGCAGCAAGACGACAACAGAACACTACTTAGAGAAGTGGAGAGGATAAAGGCGGAATTTTAGAAATCCCAGGAAATGACGCCCATAGTTGTACAACCAAGGATCCTGAACTTAGACAATGCGGGATCCTCAGGAAATCAACAGGGGAACACAACTCCTGCTACTGTTGCATCACCTTGGGGGACAACTATGAACAAACGAGCATCTATGATCAATGATATCGATGAGCCTTTTAATACTCATAGAAACCTTGACTGTTGATGCAGAAATGAGTCCAAACATGGCTAAGGAACATCAGCAATTGAGACGGATGATCTCAAGCGTAGCCGGGGTTGTTCAACCCATACCAAAAGCATCCTCAACAAGTCACAGGATCTCAAGATTTTCTCCTCCAATAGCTGATACCAAAGGTCCTAAACGCTTCCAGACTCCTAGTATGAAGCCTTACGATAGAACTATGGATCCTGAAGAGCACGTAGCACAATACCAAGAAAGGATAGTGATCACTCCCATCTCAGTGCACTTAAAGGAAGCTTGCTTATGCAAAGGATTTGGTTCAACCCTCACGGGATCAACTCTTAAATGGCTGCTAAATGTTCCTCCTATTCTGTCATTTCATTTGCACACTTATTCAATATTTTCAATTACTAGTTTTCTTGTAGCAGAACGTTCGAGAAGATCACTAGTGAACTCTATCGGGTGGTTCAGGATCCTAAGGAACCACTTAGGGATTTTGTTAACAGGTTTGCCAGGGAAGCTCTGAGCATCCCCAACATTGATATGGCGACTGTTGTCGAGGCCTTTAGGATGGGTCTAAGGAAGGACTCACCCTTCTATGAAGATGTTGTGATGACTCCATGAAAGAGATTGGATGATGTTAGGTGCAAAGCATTGAAGTTCATAAGACTTTAAGAGGATAAAGAATTCCAAAATAGGAGAAACCCTTCAAGTCAATAGGAGAATCCCAATAGGAAGGCCAAATCGTCGGTTCCAAGATCCTACAAATCAAAGCCCTATTCCAAACCCAAACATCACATGGTTAATTCCCTCGAAGATGAAGGAGAGGAAGGGCAACCCCCTATGATCACTGGCTATTGTTTTTCTGTGGATGTTTCAAGTTTAATCCATGATATGCAAGATCTCGGAGACAAAGCAAGGTGGCCAAAGAAGGATAAAAAATCTACCAGTTGGAAAGACAAGTCCAAATGTTGTGCTTAGCACGAAGCTTTCGGTCACATGACGGAGAATTACATAGCCCTAAGAAATGAAATCAGCTACCTCCTTAACAAAGGGCATCTTAAAGAGATCCTCAGAAGAAAGAAAGAAAAGTCCAAGGAAAACAAATAGGATGGTCACAAGATCCATGAAAAACCAGGATCTCCACCCCCAAACTCCAAGATAATTAACATTATCTCAGGCGGATCTAACATTTGTGGTACTTCTTATTCTAAGGCTAGAAAACACGCCAAGGTCTCTAAAACAGAAAAAGAGGATAGACCACAGAAGAATACCTCAGTTAGCAATGAAAAGGAAATCACGTTTGACGAGACGGACAAGGAAGGGATCCGGGATCCTCACCATGATGGAATCGTGATAACACTATACATTGTCAACCACTTCGATAGAAGGATCCTTGTTGATGTAGGATCCTCATTCAACATCATACTCTTTGACGCACTAGAGAGGATGAACATCCCGGAATCAGAGATAATCAAAAGATCCTCAGTCCTCTTAGAATTTAGCGGTGAAACGAAACACACCATTGGGGAGATAAAGCTACCAATATACAAAGAGGGGTAAACTCTATACAAAATTTATGTGTTATTCACACCTTATCTTCTTATAATGTGATTTTAGGTAGCCCGTGGATCCACGGGATGAATTCAGTTCCATCAACATATCATCAGTATGTAAAGATGCCTACTCCATGCGGAACAGTGAAAATCATGGGAGTTCAACAAGATTCAAAGGAATGTTATAAACCCTCTACAAAGCCTACGACGAAACCCCAACAAGCATAGCAATTAAGGTAAGGGGAACAACATGTTCTAGAAATGAAGGAGCATGATATGAAGGAAGTGCCCCTGATCAACGAGGATTTTGAAGCCAAGTTCCTCATAGGATCCTCAATACCTGAGCAAATTGAGCAAGACCTGCTAAACTTCCTTCGAACCAGAAGCAAGATGTTCGCATGGAAACACGAAGATATGACAGATATAGACAAGAGTATTATCTCTCACAAACATAATATTGATCCCTCTTTCAGAATGATACATCATAAGAGAAGGAAGCTTGCATTCAAAAGGAATAAGATCATCCAAGAAGAAGTGGGAAAGCTCCTCAACACTAGGATGATCAAGGATGTGACGTTCCAGAGATGGCTAGCTAATGTAGTTGTCATACAAAAGAAGAACGGAAAGTGGCGAGTATGTGTAGACTGCATAGATCTTAACAAGGCTTGTCCTAAGGATCCTTTGCCTCTACCACACATTGACTACATGATAGATGGAATGACTAGCCACGAACTCTTAATGTTCATGGATGCTTTAGCAGGATTCCAACAAATCCAGATGGAGCCATCTGATCAAGAAGATACAACATTTATAGCACCAAAAGGTATATATTGTTACACGGAAATTCCTTTTGGTCTTAAAAATGTAGGTCTAACATATCAAAGACTGGTGAACCGGATGTTTAAAGACAAGTTGGGGGACACCATGGAGGTCTACATTGATGACATGGTGGTAAACTCCATGAAAGCTGAAGATCATCTCATGGATCTCAAAGAAACCTTCGACATTCTAGATGAATACAACATGAAGTTGAATCCGTTTAAATGCCACTTTGGGATGAAGTTGTTGGATAAGGTGTCTAAGTCCATAACTATTTCGGGCTTGTACTTGACCCGACCCGGCATGGTCCATTTGGGTTGCATGGCACCATGCAATTGGTTAGACTAAATGAGAGAAATAACACTTGGAGATTATTAATATATTATAAGTTCTAATATATTAATAATATTATTTGATTAGTTTGATCAAGAATTAATTTGGAATTAATTAAGTGATCAAAGGTTAACTAATTAAATATATGGGTTCATCCATATCTTGTATAGTGGGCTAAGAGGCTCCATGGATTATCAAGTTGGGTTCTACCCATAGGATGCTCCATGGGAGTTACAAACCCATGGGTCATGAAAATGAAGAGTCATGACACATTAGGGTTTACATGGTGTAACCCTAGATGTGTCAACACTATATAAGGATCCCATTCTCCACCAAAATCGGCACTACTAAGAAACAAGAGGGCTTGGCCGATTTTGAGAAGTGTGTGTTATCTCAAGAGTCTTTCCAAGAGCATTTGGTGTTGTGTGAAGCATTTGAGGCATCACACTTGGGGTGCTAGGCTCACAAGGTTTCAAGGAACACAAGCAACAACAAGGTAAGTTATTCTATCTATGATTCAAGTTAAAATTGTTCCCCATGTATGCTAGATAGGAATATAACCTTGGAATTCAACTTTGCATGATAATTAGACAAACATAGATCCAAGGTTATTAGGGTTGCATGTACACTTAGGAAGTGTTAGAATGCTCAAAACCCATCAGTGGTATCAGAGCCTAGGCTTGTTTGTTTGTTATTTGTGCTTAAAAGTTGAAGAAAGTCGAAAATCTTGCTGTCTGACTGATGGACTCGGCGAGTCCATGGGGAGGACTCGACGAGTTCATGTGTATCTTCAACCTACTCGGCGAGTAGGTTTATGCACTCGGCGAGTAGGGTCGACAGAGTGCAGAATTTCGACTTGAGTTGCTGGAAATGGATTAGAATCATTACCCTAAAATGTTTTGGTACTTGAAAACTTATTTTAGAAGGTGTAATGTCTTTTCTAACTCATTTACAACAACATATTATCAAAATTACAAAGATTAAATGTGATTTTGATTCTTGAAAGTGTTCATATTCATATTCTTGTTCTTATGATGTTTAGATGATCATAGGAATTATTTGTAACCTATGTGGTAGATTAATTCATGATCATAATGTGTTTTAATGGAGTCCATAACTTGTCCTCAAGTTATGGAAAACCAAAAGTCTCTTGGATTAAAAAACCATTAAAAGAACACAAGAGTTAGAAAAATGAAAAGTCCTCATTTTATTACTCTATTAAACTCATAAGTTACAAGAAATGAAAAGTTTTGAAAGATTACAAAACTTGCCCTCAAGTTTTGGAACAAGTAAAGTTAAGTTAAAACTTTAGTTCCAACCCCTAGAATTTTAAAAGTTAAAATTCAACCCTTATACTTATATTATTATGATTTAATAATTATATATATGTATAAGAACAAAGTCGTCTTACCGCTAGTACGCCTCATTCACGAAGCCGGTCTATAAGGTGGGTATAAGGTTGTTGCCTATAAAATGGTGACTTAATGGGTGTCCACTCTCACCCACCGCTTGCTTGATCGGTGGAGGGTCGTTAGCCGAACGGGTAAGACAAGGACTTATTAATTCTCATTCAAAGTATGATGAATATTATAAAGTAACTAAATGTTTTATTAAATTCCCAATCTTAGTTACTTTAGGAAAAATGTGAATAAGGTGCTATTCCATGAAATTACACTTTACACTTTGATTAAGTCGTTGGTGGAGCGTGTGTGGTTAACCGGCACACTAACTTGGACTTAACAAGGTAGGTAAAGGGTGACTTAGGGTTTATTATAGTATCGATGGAGCGTGTGTGGTTAACCGGCACATCGATTGAGTGATAAACTTTAAGGGTACCAAGTGATTTGCATGGTTACTTCACACCTCGTTTTGTGATCCTCGGTATCCCAGTCACAAAACTTGGAGGGCACACTCGAGATTGAAACATGCCTTTGAAAAGTTCATTGAATCTCAAAGAATCTAGGAATTTCTAAGAACCATTCAAAACCTAATACTAAAATATTGCGGTTTTCGTGGTGGAAATTGGTGAATCGTCATTCACCTACCTTTCAAATATGATATAGCTTAGATTACGGCATACCTCTTCTAAGTTATATTATATTGTGATTGGATCCCAGCCTTAATATTACATTTGGGTGTTTTATTAAGGACTCTCTTATATCTAAACTAATCTTGTCCTCTTTCCTTCAGATGTCTTTCAACAATGCTTCTGGCTCTAATCCTAATGGCTCCTTTTCCCTTATGAACTTGTGTGGGAAAGTCACCTTTGATGGATCCAACTTCAATGAGTGGATCAGAAACATCAGGATGATTACCCGCTACGAGGACAAAGAATATGTCCTTGACAAGGAGCTTAAGGAGATTGATGAGTCCACTGCAACTCCTCAGGAGATCGCTGAATTTCGGGCACATGAAAGGGATGCTACGAAAGTGGCTTGTATCATGATGGCCACGATGACAGCGGAACTCCAAAAGTCTTATGAGGATTTCTACCCTTATGAAATGCACCAAGATTTGATGGAAAGATACCATCAAAGTGCAAGACAAGAGAGGTATGAAATCATCAGCTCCATGATAACAACCATGATGAAGGACGGGGAATCCGTCACGAGCCACATGCAGAAAATGCAAAGGTATGTGGATCGTTTGCTGAAGCTTAATGTGAACTTCCCGGAGGATCTTGCAATAGATATTATTTTGCATTCCTTACCATCGTGCTATGATCAATTCCGCATGACATATCACATGAACAAGGAAGAAGTCACACTCAGCAAACTTCAGGGACTTCTCAAGACCGCAGAATCAGGTCTTAAGGGGAAGTCGGTTGCTATCACTCCTAATCAAAACTCTACTCCGATTTTGGCAATCGGGAAAAGTCGAGGGAGGAAGAGAAAGAGCTCTTCTAAGGGTACCAAGGTTCGGACCCTTGATGGCTCTTCTTCAAGTGGAACCAAGAAAGGTTTCGTTACTCCTTCTTCTGACCCAAAAGAGGCTGAATGCTTCTATTGCCATGAAAAAGCTCATTGGAAGCGGAACTGCCCAAAATACCAGCAAGATGTGAAGGATGGGAAAGTTAAACCCAACCATGCAGGTATTTACACTATCATTTCTAATAACTCACCCCATTCTAATTCTTGGGTCCTTGATACCGGTTGTGGTATTCACATTTGTTGTGACTTGCAGGGACTAAGAAGAAGTGAGGATGTGGAGCAAGGAAGGATAAACTTGATCATGGGGAATAGGAAAGCTATACCTGTTACCAAGATTGGAGTTTATACTTTATCGCTAAGTAGTGGGTTTAGTTTAGATTTGAATAAATGTTGTTACTCGCCAGGAATGGCAAGAAATATTATTTCCTTTCATGCTTTGTACAAACAAGGGTTTACCTTTTCATTTAATAATGAAGTTGGTTCTATTGATGCTTTCTTTAATACTGTTCTTTATTTTAAAGCATTACCTTGTGATGGTCTGTATGAAGCTGTATCTGTTGTAGATAACTTAGGAAATAATGTTTTGTGTATTGATTCTACTAATAACAACTTGGATAAAGCATCATTATGGCATTGTCGCCTTGGACATATAAGCAAGAAACGCATAGGCCAACTCCAAAAGGATGGAGTCTTGGAGTCGTTTGACCTAAAGTCAGATGATAGTTGCGAATCATGCTTACTTGGAAAAATGACAAAGTCACCCTTCACAGGTTCGTGTGAGAGGGGTGAAGGTTTGTTGGACCTTATACACACGGATGTGTGTGGACCATTCAAACATGCCACAAGGGATGCTAATCGTTATTATTTGACTTTTACTGATGATTATAGTAGATATGGATATGTCTACTTGATCAAGCATAAGTCAGAGACTTTCGAGAAGTTTAAGGAATTTAAACAGGAAGTCGAGAATCAATTGGGCAGGAACATTAAGATGCTTCGATCCGATCGTGGTGGTGAGTATCTTAGTTCAGAGTTCCTCGACTATCTAAGGGAATGTGGGATAGTCTCACAATTGACACCTCCCAGGACACCACAGTTGAATGGTGTGGCTGAGAGGCGTAATCGAACCTTGTTGGATATGGTTCGTTCCATGATGAGTCGAGCTACGCTACCAATCTCATTCTGGGGGTATGCCTTAGAGACTGCCGCCCATATCCTCAATCTAGTCCCTACAAAGAAAGTTGCCAAAACTCCTCACGAGATGTGGACTGGTAAAGTACCTAAACTAGACCACATCAAGATTTGGGGCTGCGAGGCTTTCGTGAGACGCGAGACTCATGATAAGCTCGAACCCCGAAGCGAGAGGTGTATTTTCATCGGCTACCCACAGCATTCCTTTGGTTACCTCTTCTACAGACCTAGTGACAATGTGGTCTTTGTAGCAAGAAGAGGAGTCTATCGAGAAAGAGAGTTTATAAGCCAAGGAGACAGTGGGAGGCAAATTGATCTTGAAGAAATTCAAGAATCAAGCGGTGAAGGAACTTCAAACTCTAGCCCTCAACTTGAGGAGGAAACTCCTGTTGAGTCAATTGACAAATCTGTACCTCTGAGACGTTCCACGAGAGTTAGGAGTGCACCTGAGCATTACTATGGATTCCATATTACTGCAGAAGGTGAGACACTTATTAGTGATGAGACACTAGTAAGTCAAGATGACCCTAACAGCTACGAGGAAGCCATGGCAGGCCCCGAGTCTGCTAAATGGAAAGAGGCTATGGATAGCGAGATACAATCCATGTATGACAATCAAGTTTGGAACTTGGTTGAGAATGTACCAGGTCGTAAGACAGTAGGGTGCAAATGGGTCTTCAAGAAGAAGACCGACATGGATGGTAAAGTACACACTTATAAGGCTAGACTGGTTGCAAAGGGCTTCTCTCAAATTCCTGGAGTGGACTATGATGAGACCTTTTCTCCGGTAGCCAAGATTAAGTCTATTCGGGTTCTGTTAGCCATAGCTGCATTTCATGATTATGAAATATGGCAGATGGATGTCAAAACCGCTTTCCTTAATGGGAAGTTGGCTGAAGATGTTTACATGAGTCAGCCAGAGGGTTTTGTCAGCAACGAGTACCCTAATAGAGTGTGTAAGCTTGAGAAATCCATTTATGGATTGAAGCAAGCACCTCGCAGATGGAATCTTTGCTTTGATGAAAAGGTCAAGGAATTTGGCTTTTCTAGGAGTGAAGATGAATCTTGTGTGTATGTCAAGGCTAGTGGGAGTATAGTTAGCTTTTTGGTATTGTATGTGGATGACATACTACTCATAGGAAACGACATTCCAACCCTGCAGGAAGTAAAGTCCTGGCTTGGGAAGTGTTTCGCTATGAAGGACCTTGGTGAAGCTGCCTATATTCTAGGGATAAGAATCTTGAGAGATCGGAGTAAAAGACTAATTGGACTTAGTCAGAGTACCTACTTGGATAAAGTGCTGAAGCGATTCAGCATGCAGGATTCCAAGAAAGGAGAGTTACCCATCCAGAGTAACACCAGATTGAGTAAGACACAAAGCCCTAGCACTGAGGCTGAGATAGCAGAAATGAGTCGAACACCTTACGCTTCGGCTGTAGGATCGATCATGTATGTTATGACGTGTACTCGACCCGATGTAGCTTTTGCCTTGAGCATGGTTAGCAGGTATCAGGCGAACCCTGGCAAGGCACACTGGACTGCGGTAAAGAATATCCTCAAGTACCTACGGAGGACTAAGGACTGGGTCCTTACCCTTGGTGGAAGTGATGACTTGAGAGTTGTAGGGTATAGTGATGCTAGCTTTCAGACTGATAGGGATTATTTCCGCTCTCAGTCGGGCTGGGTCTTTACCCTAAACGGAGGAGCAATTTCTTGGAAGAGTTCCAAGCAAGAGACAGTGGCTGATTCTACTTGTGAATCAGAGTATATTGCAGCTAGCGAAGCAGCAAAGGAAGCGATATGGCTGAGGAACTTCATTGGAGACCTTGGAGTTGTACCAGCTATTAAAGAGCCAATGGAAATTTTCTGTGATAGTGAAAGTGCTGTTGCCTTAGCTAAGGAACCAAGGGATCATGGGAGATCCAGACACATCGACAGAAAATACCATTTCATCAGACATCGGATCGAAGAAGGACTCCTCGTGGCAAAGAGGGTACCATCGGATGAGAACCCAGCAGATCCCCTCACGAAGGGACTGAGTAGGGTTAAGCATCTCCAGCATGCTCGGAGCATAGGGCTGAAGGATGATATAAGTTTTAGTAGTTAGATAACCCAGAAATTTGTAAAGTGTAATTGACATTTGATGATGAATAAAAGGAGTTTTATTTATGAGTAAAGTGTTGCTATCTCTTGTCGATCGTTTACTATATTTCTTTTGCATGTTTTGACTTCCAGAATAATTTTGTTTGGTGTAACATATTATTCAAACCTCCACAGTCGGTCATATGTCGGAAGTAGGTATGAATCAAGACTGTCATGATTGATTGTAGAGGTCTAAGGTGTTGGACAAGGCTACAACAATCATGAGTGCTCATAAGTTCTGAGCATTGGACTCAACCCACGCTCACTGGAATCACTTCATGGAATTCTATCTCGAGTGATCGTGAGACGGTAATATCATATAAGTCTTCAAACCTAGAGATATGATTTGTTACTTACGAGTTGGTTATGCATTGACTGTACGAAACCGCATTGGTAACTCGATGTTATAAAACGTACTTTTGTGTGTAATTCAATGAGTGGTAGAACAAACATATGAGTCGAAGTTTATCTGTTCCTTCTTGGATTAGAAGCTGATATCTGGGCCCCTCGATGATTTTGTTTTGACCCATGTACCGGGCCCGGTCAGAACTAAGTTGATGTGTTCAATTAAGTTCTATGTCAAACAAATCGGAAATCGGGAAACAAATGCTGGACAATAAGCAAGACAATGTTCCATGTATTTGTCCGGCTGATATCTAGAACGGAGGATTATATGATCACTTATCTTAAATGGCGTACTATCATCTTCTCAGTTCCGAGAAACCTTGAAAGAGTAACGATTGCCGGTCGGTTCCTGAAGTACTAGAGATATAGTTATTAGACTTATCCAAGTGGGAGACTGTTGGATAAGGTGTCTAAGTCCATAACTATTTCGGGCTTGTACTTGACCCGACCCGGCATGGTCCATTTGGGTTGCATGGCACCATGCAATTGGTTAGACTAAATGAGAGAAATAACACTTGGAGATTATTAATATATTATAAGTTCTAATATATTAATAATATTATTTGATTAGTTTGATCAAGAATTAATTTGGAATTAATTAAGTGATCAAAGGTTAACTAATTAAATATATGGGTTCATCCATATCTTGTATAGTGGGCTAAGAGGCTCCATGGATTATCAAGTTGGGTTCTACCCATAGGATGCTCCATGGGAGTTACAAACCCATGGGTCATGAAAATGAAGAGTCATGACACATTAGGGTTTACATGGTGTAACCCTAGATGTGTCAACACTATATAAGGATCCCATTCTCCACCAAAATCGGCACTACTAAGAAACAAGAGGGCTTGGCCGATTTTGAGAAGTGTGTGTTATCTCAAGAGTCTTTCCAAGAGCATTTGGTGTTGTGTGAAGCATTTGAGGCATCACACTTGGGGTGCTAGGCTCACAAGGTTTCAAGGAACACAAGCAACAACAAGGTAAGTTATTCTATCTATGATTCAAGTTAAAATTGTTCCCCATGTATGCTAGATAGGAATATAACCTTGGAATTCAACTTTGCATGATAATTAGACAAACATAGATCCAAGGTTATTAGGGTTGCATGTACACTTAGGAAGTGTTAGAATGCTCAAAACCCATCAGAAGTCAGGCAAGTTCCTTAGATATATGGTAACCAAAAGAAGAATAGAAGCTAGCCCGAAGCAAATCAAAGCAATCATCGAGCTGAAATTTCCATCTTCAACAAAAGACATCCAAAGGATAACCGGAAGAGTAGCAGCATTCAACAGGTTCATTTCAAGATCCTCAAAAAGGTGTCAGACCTTCTTTGATATATTGAAGAAGAACAAGAAGTTTAAATGGACATAAGAACACGAAGAAGCTTTTCAGGAATTCGAAAGATACTTAAGTTATGTGCCACTGCTGGTGAAGCCTATAAATGGAGAACCACTTTTCCTCTACCTCTGGATATCCTCAAGTACGCTAAGTGTTGTCCTAGCCAAGGATCTTAACAGAGACCAACATCATATCTACTATGTAAGTAAAAGTCTTCTGGATCCTGAAACCAGGTATTCTCATCTCGAAAAATTAATTCTTGTGTTGGTAACTGCTTCTACTAAATTAAGACATTATTTCGAGACACATACTATACATGTGAAAACTAATTATCCTATTAAGAATTTGATGAGAAAACCAGAGATGTTAGGAAGGATGGCAAAATGGTTAGTGAAGCTAAGCATGTTTGACATCAAATATGAGCCAAGATCTGCCATAAAGTCACATGCATTAGCAGAATTTGTGGCTAACTTAGTGGTGATCTATAAAACGAAGTAGACATTGAAGCTAAACAACTCCTAGAAGATGAACACTTGGGAAAATGGACACTATTCACGGATGGAGCTTCAAACCAAAAAGGAATCGGGCTATGGATCATACTAAAATCGCCACAGGGGGACATCCTACCCCAGGCAGTTAGTTGCGAATTCAACGCAACCAACAACCAAGTCGAATATGAAGCACTCATCACGGGACTACAATTGGCTAAGGATCTTCAGATATTTGTTGATTCTTTATTATTAACCAATCACTTCAATGGGTCTTATGTAGTGAAAGGTGAGAGGTTAACATCATACCTCGAGATCCTTAAAAAATTAGCGTCTATTTTGAAAACTTTAGCCTAACCCAAGTTCCCAGGGAAGAAAACACAGAAGCATATGGATTAGCCAACTTAGGATCCTCCCTAAAAATCACACCAGAAATGAAGATCCTTATAACCCACATAATAACTCCAACTATAGAAGCCCTTTCCGAAAAAACCTGACAATCTTGAACAACCAATAAGTGTAGCAGGCATCTGAGATCCTGACCCTCAGATCCCTTCTCAAAGGGATTCCAACGAACAGGTTCCTTGAAGAAGTCCACAATCATGGATCCAACCCATTATGGAGTACCTCCAAAATGGCATGATCCCAACAGATGAAAAAAGCAAAAGAATATTCAGAACAAGAGTCTCAAGATTCTTAGTAATCCAAGGTAAACTCTATAAAAAGTCTATGGCAGGTCCATATCTCACATGCTTGGAAGATCCTGAAGTTGCAGACGTCTTGAAGAACATACTGTTGGGTTTTGAGCAATCTAACACTTCCTAAGTGTGCATGCAACCCTAATAAACCTTGGATCTATGTTTGTCTAAATACATGCAAAATAATAATTTTCCAAGGTTTATAACCTATCTAACATGGCATGGGGAACATTTCAACATAAAAGAGTTAGAAGAGATTACATACCTTTGTTGTGTTGGGTTCTTAGGAGTTTGAGGGCCAAGCACCAATAGTGTGAATGCCTCAAATGGAATCACAAACACCACAAACTCTTGGAAAACTTTGAGAGAGTATACACACTCTTGTATTTTTCGGCCACACACATGCACACACACACTAGAACACTAGCTTTCTCTTAGGCTATCTTAGGCTCTTTTTCATGCTCCATAAGCATGCTTATATAGTATGCATGGTTAGGGTGAAACCCTAATAACCCATGTCTTTTCCCATACCAAGGATCCATGGGTTAAAAGCTCCATGGACTTCCACATAAGCCTAGCCCATTAACAAATGAGTATTAGCCCACACTATATAAAACAAATAGCCCATAATTTAATTAGTATTCTTTTAATCTCTAAATTAATCCATAATTAATTTAAGACTAAAACTAATTAAATAACGTAACTTCATATTAATATATTATAACTCATAATATATTAATAAACATATGTGTATTACTCTCATAAAATTATCCATAATAGTTTGGATGAGATGCAACCCAAATGGACCATGCCGGTCGGGTCAAGTATATACCAAATAAGTTATGGACTTAGACACCTTATCCAACAGACTCCCACTTGGATAAGTCTAATAACTATATTTGCCTATAACTTCAGGAACCAACCAACAATCATAGCTCTCGAAAACTCCCTCGAACAATGAAGACTCTGTCGAACTATGAAGCGCCATTTTAGATAAGTGATCACATAATCCTCTGTTCTCATGATATCAGCCGGACAAACACATGGAACTATGTCTTGCTTATTGTCTAGCAGTTGTTTCTCGATTATCCGATTTGTTTGACGAAGAACTTCACTGAACACATCGGTTTAGTTCTGACCAGGCCTGGTATATGGGTCAACACAAAATCATCGAGGGGCCCGGATATCGCTTCTATTTCTAGAAGGAACAGATAAACTTCGACTGATATGCTTGTTCTACTACTTATTGAATTGTACACAAAGGCACGTTTTATAACATCAAGTTACTGATGCGTTTACGTGCAATCAATGCACAACCAACTCATAGGTAACAACTCATATCTCTAGGTTTAAAGATTTATATGATGTTATCGTCTCACGATCACTCGAGATAAATTCCATGAAGTGATACAAGTGAGCGTGGGTTTATACCAATACTCATAACTTATGAGTACTCATGAATGTTGCAGCAACCATTGCCATGCCTAAACACCTTTAAGGCATCTACAAACCCAATTCATGACAATCTTGATTCATACCTACTTCCGACGTATGATCGATTGTGGAGGTTTGAACAAATTAATTGTTCTGGAAGTCAAAACATGCAAAACTGAAACAATAGTAAATAATTGACAATGATAGTAACACTTTACTCATAAATAAATCACAAATTTTATTCATCATCAAACGTCGATTACATTTTACAAGTTTCAGGAAAACTATCTAATCTGTAAAACTAATATCGTCCCTCAGCCCGATGCGTCTCGCATGCTGAAAATGCTTAACCCTCGTCAGTCCCTTCGTAAGGGGATCTGCAGGATTCTCATCTGACGATATCCTCCTAGTCACAAGGAGTCCTTCTTCAATCTTGTGTCTTATGAAGTGATATTTTTTGTCAATGTGTCGGGACCTGCCATGATCTCTTGGTTCCTTGGCTAAGGTAACCGCAGCATTGTTGTCACAGAAAATTTCTATAGGTTCCTTAATAGCTGGTACAACTCCAAGGTCTCCGATGAAGTTCTTTAGCCATATCGCCTCCTTCGCTGCTTCACTCGCTGCTATATACTCTGATTCACAAGTCGAATCAGCCACCGTCTCCTGCTTGGAACTCTTCCAAGAAATTGCCCCTCCATTTAAGGTAAAGATCCAGCCCGACTGAGAGCGGAAATTATCCCTATCAGTCTGAAAACCAGCATCACTATACCCTAATATTCTCAAGTCATCACTGCCACCAAGGGTAAGGACCCAACCCTTAGTCCTCCGCAGGTACTTGAGAATGTTCTTTACCGCGGTCCAATGAGCCTTGCCAGGGTTCCCCTGATACCTGCTGACCATGCTCAAAGCAAATGCCACATCAGGACGGGTACAAGTCATAGCATACATGATCGAGCCAACTGCGGAAGCATATGGTAATTGGCTCATCTCAGCTATCTCAGCCTCTGTACTCGGACTCTGAGTCTTACTCAGTTTGGTATTGCTTTGGATCGGTAAATCTCCTTTCTTGGAATTCTCCATGTTGAACCTTTTCAACACCTTATCCAAGTAGATACTCTGACTAAGTCCAATTAGTCTTCTACTCCTTTCTCTTAATATCCTTATCCCTAGGATATAGGTAGCCTCCCCTAGGTCCTTCATAGCAAAGCACTTCCCAAGCCAGGACTTAACCTCCTGCAAGGTTGGGATGTCATTTCCTATGAGTAGTATGTCATCCACATACAGTACCAAGAAGCTAACTATACTCCCACTAGCTCTGACATACACGCAAGACTCATCTTCGCTTCTCAAGAAGCCAAACTCTTTTACCTTCTCATCAAAACAAAGATTCCAGCTACGAGATGCTTGTTTTAATCCATAAATGGATTTCTTAAGCTTGCATACTCTATTAGGGTACTCTGCATTGACAAAACCCTCTGGCTGATTCATGTACACATCCTCAGCCAACTTTCCATTAAGGAAAGCGGTTTTGACATCCATTTGCCATATTTCATACTCATGAAATGCTGCAATGGCTAACATAACCCTAATAGACTTAATCTTGGCCACCGGCGAGAAGGTTTCATCATAATCAATACCTTGAGTTTGAGTAAAACCCTTCGCAACCAGTCGAGCCTTATAAGTATGCACTTTTCCTTCCATGTCGGTCTTCTTTTTGAAGATCCATTTGCACCCGACTGTTTTACGGCCTGGTACATTGTCAACCAAGTTCCAAACTTGATTGTCATACATGGACTGTATCTCGCTGTCCATAGCCTCCTTCCATTTAGCAGACTCCGGGCCTGCCATGGCTTCCTTAACACTGCTAGGTTCATCCAAATTTACTAGTGTACTATCACTAATAAACGTATCACCTTCCGTAGTAATATGAAAACCATAATAAAATGAAGGTGTGTTCCTAACCCGTGTGGAACGTCTCGGAGGTACAGACTCGTCAGCTGGATCAACAGGAGTTTCTTCCTCAGGTTGATTGCTAGTGTCTGAGGTTCCTTCACCAATTGATTCTTGAATTTCTTCAAGATCAATCTGCCTCCCACTGTCTCCTTGGCTTATAAATTCTTTCTCGCGAAAGATCCCTCTTCGTGCTACAAAGACCACATTCTCTCTGGGTCTGTAGAAAAGGTAACCGAAGGATTTCTGTGGGTAGCCGATGAAAATACACCTTTCACTTCGGGGTTCAAGCTTATCATGAGTTTCACGCCTCACGAATGCTTCGCAACCCCAAATTTTGATGTGGTCCAAATTGGGAACCTTCCCAGTCCACATCTCATGAGGTGTTTTGGTAACCTTCTTTGTAGGGACTAGATTAAGGATATGGGCGGCAGTCTCTAAGGCATACCCCCAAAAAGAGATTGGTAACGAAACTCGACTCATCATAGAGTGAACCATGTCCAACAAGGTACGATTACGCCTCTCAGCTACACCATTCAGCTGTGGTGTCCTGGGAGGAGTCAATTGTGAGACAATCCCACACTCCTTAAGATAGTCAAGGAACTCGGTACTGAGATACTCACCACCTCGATCGGATCGAAGCATCTTAATGTTCCTGCCCAATTGATTTTCTACTTCCTGTTTGAATTCCTTAAACCTTTCAAAGGTTTCGGACTTGTGTTTGATCAAGTAGACATACCCATATCTACTATAATCATCAATAAAAGTCACATAATACCGATTAGCGTCCCTTGTGGCGGTTTTGAATGGCCCACATACATCAGTATGTATTAGGTCCAACAAACCTTCACCCCTCTCACAAGTTCCAGTGAAGGGTGATTTTGTCATTTTTCCAAGTAGACAAGATTCACAACTATCATCTGATTTGAGGTCAAATGATTCCAAGACTCCACTCTTTTGGAGTTGGTCTATGCGTTTCTTGTTTACATGTCCAAGACGACAATGCCACAATGATGCTTTATCTAGGCTAGTAGAAGAATCAATATACAACACATTATTTCCTAAGTTGTCTACAATCGACACAGTTTCATACACGCCATCACAAGGTAATGCTTTAAAATAAAACACATTATTAAAGAAAGCATTAATACCACCACATTCATTATCAAACGAAAAGGTAAAACCTTGTTTGTACAAAGCATGAAAAGAAATAATATTCCTCGCCATTTCAGACGAGTATACACATTTATTCAAATCTAATTTTAACCCATTATTAAGCAACAAAGTATAAACTCCAATCTTGGAAACAGGTGAAGCCTTCCTATTCCCCATGATTAAGTTTATCTTCCCGTGCTCCACATCCTCACTTCTTCTTAGGCCCTGCAAATCAGAACATATGTGAATACCACATCCTGTATCAAGCACCCAAGAGTTAGAATATGTTGAGTAATTAGACAATATAGTGTAAATACCTGCATAGGTGGGTTTCACTTTCCCATCCTTTAGATCCTGCAAGTACTTAGGGCAGTTTCGCTTCCAGTGTGCCTTTTCATGGCAATAAAAGCATTCAGCATCCTTTGGAATGGCAGAAGGAGTGACAGAACCGTTCTTAGTCTTGGATGAGGAGCCTTCAAGAGACTTTCCCTTGGTACCCTTCGAAGGGTGCTTCCTCTTTTTCCCTTTGCCTTGCCCAATAGCTAAAACAGGGGTAGAAGTTGGAGTAGGAGTAGTAGAGGTAACAACCGCTTTACCCTTAAGACCGGTTTCAGCGGTCTTCAAGAGTCCTTGAAGCTTGCTGAGGGTAACTTCCTCCTTGTTCATATGATATGTCATTCGAAAATGATCATAACAAGAAGGCAAGGAGTGCAAAATGATGTCAATTGCTAACTCCTCGGGGATGTTAACATTCAGCTTCAGCAAACGGTCCACATACCTTTGCATCTTTTGCATGTGGCCCGTGACAGATTCACCGTCCTTCATGCGGGTAGTTATTATGGAGGAGATTATTTCATACCGCTCCTGACGAGCACTCTGATGGTACCTTTCCATCAAGTCTTGGTGCATCTCAAAAGGGTAGAAATCTTCATATGACTTTTGGAGCTCGGCTGTCATCGTGGCCATCATGATACATGCCACCTTAGTAGCATCTCTCTCATGAGTCCTGAATTCAGCGATCTCCTCAGGAGTAGCAGTAGACTCATCAAGTTCTTTTAACTCCTTATCGAGGACATATTCCTTGTCCTCGTAACGAGTAACCATCCTGATGTTCCTAATCCAATCCATGAAGTTGGAACCATCAAAGATGACCCTCCCACAAAGATTCATGAGAGAGAAAGAACCAGTTGGGTTAGAGCCTGAAGCATTAGTGTTGGAAGACATCTGAAAGAAGAAAGTAAGTTTAGATTAGATATTTAGGATCCTTAATAAGACACCCAAATGTAATATTAAGGCTAGGATCCAATCACAATATATTACACTTAGAAGAGGGATGTCGTAATCTAAGTAATAATATATTTGAAAGGTAGGCGAATGACGATTCACCAATTTCCACCATGAAAACGAAATGATTAATTAGGTTTAATTGGATTTGAAATTCCTAGATTCTTTTGAGATTCATTGAACTTTTCAATGGCATGTTTCAATCTCGATTGTGCCCTTCAAGTTTTGTGACTGGGATGCCGAGGATCACAAAACAAGGTGTGAATAACCATGCTAACTCACTTGGTACTCCTAATATTATCACCTAATCAATGTGCCGGTTAACCACACACGCTCCATTGATCTATGACAACATTAAGTTACCCTTCGTGATCCTTACTAGTCTAATTAGTGTGCCGGTTAACCACACACGCTCCACTAACGACTTGGTAAGGTACAAAGTGTGAATTCCATGGATTAGCACCATGTTCACATTTTCCTAAAATAACTAAGATTGGGAATTAAAAGAGTTTAGTTATTTTATAATATTCATTATACTTTTAATGAGGATTTAAAGTCGTTGTTCTACCCGTTCGGCTAACGACCCTCCACCGATCAAGCAAGCGGTGGGTGAGAGTATACACCCATTAAGTCGCCATTTTATAGGCAACAACCTTATACCCACCTTATAGACCGGCTTCGTGAATGAGGCCTACTAACGGTAAAACGACTTATTCTTATACATATATATAATAATTAACCATTAATGTTATAAATAGTATAAGGGTTGAATTTTAACTATTAAAACTCTAAGGTTTGGAATTAAAGTTTATTAAAGTGTGTGAAACTTTACAAATTCCAAAACTTGAGGACAAGTTTTGTAACTTTGCAAAACTCTTCATTTCATAACTTATGAATTAAAGGTTCATAAAAATGAAGACTCTTCATTTTCATGTAACTTATGTGTTTTAAGTGTGTGTTAAATGAAAGTGACCTTTGGTAATCCATAACTTGAGGACAAATTATGGACTCCATTAAAACACATAAATGATTAAGAATTAATTCTAAACAATTCAGCAAATAATTCCTATCATTTTCTAAATTCATAAGAACATGAACATGATCATCAAAAATTCAAGAATTATATGAACACATAAAATCATGGATTTTTGATATATGCTATTGTAAATGGATTAGAACAACCATTACACCAACTAAAATAAGTTTTACAACACCAAAACAATTTAGGGTAATGTTTCCAGTCCATTTCCAGCAGCAAAAGTCGAGATTCTGCATTCTTTCGATCCTACTCGCCGAGTGCACGAACGGACTCGTCGAGTAGGTTGAAGTTTGCCTTGGACTCGGCGAGTCCCCCCAATGGACTCGGCGAGTCTAGCATGCAGACAGCAACGATTTCGACTTTTTTCACTATTTTGCATCAAGTATCAAACAAGCAAGCCTAGGCTCTGATACCACTGTTGGGTTTTGAGCAATCTAACACTTCCTAAGTGTGCATGCAACCCTAATAAACCTTGGATCTATGTTTGTCTAAATACATGCAAAATAATAATTTTCCAAGGTTTATAACCTATCTAACATGGCATGGGGAACATTTCAACATAAAAGAGTTAGAAGAGATTACATACCTTTGTTGTGTTGGGTTCTTAGGAGTTTGAGGGCCAAGCACCAATAGTGTGAATGCCTCAAATGAAATCACAAACACCACAAACTCTTGGAAAACTTTGAGAGAGTATACACACTCTTGTATTTTTCGGCCACACACATGCACACACACACTAGAACACTAGCTTTCTCTTAGGCTATCTTAGGCTCTTTTTCATGCTCCATAAGCATGCTTATATAGTATGCATGGTTAGGGTGAAACCCTAATAACCCATGTCTTTTCCCATACCAAGGATCCATGGGTTAAAAGCTCCATGGACTATCCATGGACTTCCACATAAGCCTAGCCCATTAACAAATGAGTATTAGCCCACACTATATAAAACAAATAGCCCATAATTTAATTAGTATTCTTTTAATCTCTAAATTAATCCATAATTAATTTAAGACTAAAACTAATTAAATAACGTAACTTCATATTAATATATTATAACTCATAATATATTAATAAACATATGTGTATTACTCTCATAAAATTATCCATAATAGTTTGGATGAGATGCAACCCAAATGGACCATGCCGGTCGGGTCAAGTATATACCAAATAAGTTATGGACTTAGACACCTTATCCAACACATACATGAAGGAGACTGTGGCAATCACGTTGGGTGCAGATCCTTATGCTCTAAGGTATTGAGAACAGGATACTACTAGCCAACGATGAAGAGAAATTCTTTTCTACATGCTCAAAAGTGTGATGCTTACCAAAGAAACAGCAACATCCTAGATCAACCGGTGGAACCTCTACATTCTATTATCTCTCCATGACCATTCATGAAATGAGGAATGGATATACTAGGAAAATTACCAATAGCTCTAGGAGGAAAAGTCTTCATGTTGGTGATGACTGATTACTTCTCGAAGTGGATCAAATTTGAAGCCTTCGTTTAGGTTAGACAAACAGAGGTAGTTTCATTTATTAAACGTAATATCATGACCAGGTTTGGGATCCCAACTGAAATCATATGGGAAAATGGATCCCACTTCATAAGCAAGAGGACAAGATACTTTTGTACGAATTAGGGAATCAAAATGATAATGTACACTCATGTTCATCTTCAAGCTAATGGTCAAGCAGAATCCAGCAATAAAATCATAGTAAACATCTTGAAGAAAAGGATAGATGAAAAGAAAGGAAGATGGGCAGAAGAGCTTCCTTTCGTCCTATGGGCAGATAGGATTACTTCCAAAGTATCCACAGGTCATACCCCAATTCCTTGGTGTTTGGGAGAGAAGCATTGATCCCTACTGAAGTAGGGATCCCGACAACAAGATACTTGCTCCAAAATCAAGAAAACAATGACAGAATATTGATACTATTGACGAACTCAAAGATCTTGCCAAGATACGCATTGCTGCTCATCAATAAAGGCTCACCATGGCTTACAACAAGAACATCAAAGTTATAAGATTCTAGATATGAGGCTTGGTATTGAGGAAAACATTCCAAAACACCAAGGATCCTAGTGCAGGTAAATTATCTCCTAAGTGGGAATGACCATATCTCATAGATGCTGAAGCATGCAAAGGAGCATATTGGCTAGTAACACTCAAAGGATACATTTTGCAAAGATCCTAGAGTGCTATACATTTCAAAGCATACTATATGTAAACATGATCGATTGATGTTCAACAAAACCAAGGTACACATGTTCTTTACCTTAAACTTTTCATCATTACTTATTTTCTCCTCGAATACATCACTAACTTAAGCACCGGAGGGGCGTTAGCTAGACAAACGCCCACCCCTAGCTTATGTTTTCTATGCAGAACAACGTACAACTAAGGATCTCAATAAGGAACGATCCTGAAACATAAGGATCCTCAAGGTTGAAGATCCTGAAACATAAGGATCTTGACACACAAAAATCTCAGCATCTTAACACATAGACAATTCCATTATATCAATGGTATAATCTTTAAACTATCATATACACAAGCTAGAGACTAATCATCTCTCATATGCTTATAAGTACTTAATCCCCTCTAAGGTTGAAAGATCAAATTACCTCTTTCACACGAACTAAGGTTTATATACCTCACTTGAACGCACGATATCTAACTATGGGATACAAATAAAGGGGTCATTTCATGATGCAGTGGCTTGGAAACCCTCTTATCTTTGAGCATAAGTCAAGATCCTTAAGGTTTATAACATTTTCATGTTATCTGAAATTGGGATCTTACCCCATAAATTACATAAGGTTTATAACATCTTCATGTTATCAAATGTTTGGATTTTTCCCCAGAAAATACACACGAATCATAACATTTTCATTTTATCATAAGTAGGGATATTTCCCATGAAATATGTCACAACTTGGGATCCTCGCTAATACATAACATTAACATCTTATCCATTGAACTTATGATGTTACCCAATAATTTTGTCAAGGTTTATAACCTTAACAGGTTATTCTAAGAAGGGAATTCCCCCGTATGATATAATGGTTAAGGATCCTCATCCTTAAGGATCCTCATCATTAAGGATCCTCATCGGTATGGATCCTTATCAGTAAGATCTTTATCATCAGAAGTCAATAGAAATCCAAAGTTCTTTCCTAAGTTGAGATTTATCCTCAGTAAATTCTAAGACTGAAAAGCTGATGAAGCTTAAGGAAAAAATTGAAGACAATCAGGTTCCATCTATCCCTATTCTCAAAAAAATCTAAATAAAGTTTAAGGATTTTGAACTTTCTAGGATCCTAAGCAAAAATCATTTGATTATCAGAATTCAAGTATACTAAAAATGGTTCACTAAAAGAATTTTGTCTCAGGATTGTTAGTAGGAACCAAGTTTTATGGGATCCTGATTATTTAAGGATCCTAGTATCATAACAGTCATGCAAAAAAATCAAGAGATATATATAAAAAGAAGACACAACCATTGCATTCAAAAGGCGTTGCACACCAAAACAACCAAAAGATTAATTACTTTACATTACTGATGAAAACAAAAACTACCTAAACTAACTTCTTGCAAGCCTAGACCTTAGCCTGGTCATCATCGGTCGTATCCTTCTTCTCCCCTCCTTCGGTCAGCCGCAGTACAGGATCCTGATTAACAGTAGTAGGCTTGCTAGTCAATTTGGCCAGTGCCTCGCCCAAACCGTCCACATCCCAGGAACCTGTATTCTCCAGATCCTCCACAAGACGGATCTTGGCCTCCCAAACAACCACCACAACACTGACCTTCGCATCAGAGATCACTTCCTCCATCTCAAGCAAGTGCTCCTCCTCCTTTTCAGCATTCTCCTTGATGAGCAGCTCCACTCTCCTCAACAGATCCTCGTTGGTCACTTTCCACATCCCCTCTTATCCCTGAAGGGCTTGTTTATCCCTCGGCGCTTGGATCCTTAGATCAGCGGGAACATGATCAGAGACCTAAAACAAATACATAGTGGGTCAGCAAAAGGTAGAATAAAATACAAAATAAGAATAAAACCAACACTTACAACTTGAGAGAAAGATACCAATTTCTGGAGCGATTCCTCAGTCCCAATGCTCTCCAAAGATAGACCTGCAGAATCAACAGTTTTCCTTTTCCGGCATCCCAGGGTCTTCACTATTAAGTCAATGGCTGCTCTTTTGGGATGAAGAGAAGATGAGCTCTTATCCTTTTTCACCGTCAGTTGATCCTTCGACATGCTTGTGTCAAGATCAGCAAGTGTAAAGAGAGAACTAGAGTGAGTGAATTTGGATCCTATATAACAGAAGACTATTAAAAACCTTCATCATAAGCAAAAGGAATCAAGGGTCCTTACCTGTCGACATGAGGTTAGTGACAGAAGAGCTTTCTTGGAGAATGGCTTGATCAAATCGAAATGATCTCTCAGCTTGAGACAAGGCCAAGAACTTCTTGATCTTATCTTCAAATTCCTCAACAACAGGGACGAGCTCTTCGAATTTGAAACATGAAAAAAGTTAAACAAAATAAGAAGACGTGAATTCCAGGATCCTTATATTAATATAAAATAATCCTACCCCTCTTCACCCAGCATCCGGCAGGAGATCCCCATTAGGAACATAGTCCTGTCTCACAAAAGGGAATTTTTCTTTCCAAGCTCAGTCATTATGTTTGGTTTTCAGGACCAGAGGAGAACTGTGGGTTTTGACTTTGAGGAGAAAGCGAGAATTCCCGAAGGTTGTGAGATCATACATGCATGCCAGTTTAGTAAGACCTATATCAGGACCTTTTGACAGTTTTTCTTGGTCAATCCAGTATAGGATCCTCCAAACACTCGGCATGACCTGAATATATGAGATCCCAGTAACCCTGAAGAATTTATAGACAATCCTAGGGAAAGGATATTTCAAACCCAGGGAGAAGGGGTATTCGGGGAAGCACGCCCATGTAGGAGAAACAAAGTCAAGTTTGATGAGAGAATCGAAGGGCCTAAAAACATATTTAGGAGGGAAGGCTCCATTGAGTCTCAAAGACTCAATATCATCATCGCCGAAGGAATACGTCTCCTCGTAGGAGAGAATCCCTTGGTCAATGAAGTCTTCTTCAGGGAGAGCTAGGATGTTTTTTTTCAAGAAACGACCATTTTTCTAACCATGATAGAAGAAGTAAAAACGTAGAAGAAAAAGAGATAATTACCTTCTAATAAATCGATGGTGATCGAAAGATAGAAAGGGAGAGTAAATAAAATCATTATATAAACCATCTCTATTTATACTAAACCCACAGCTAATATGACCGCTTGATAACAGCTAGTAATCCATCCGTTAGAATTTGAATTATTCTAGCCGTTAAGGGTTAAAATTTAAAAATTACTATTATCTCTTTTCATTTATTTACTTTAAGTTATTCCTTCAGTATTATCGAAATTAAATCACTTATTTTCAGGAATAACTTGGGGGAAATTGTTAGGGCCAAGATCCTCAAAACATTCAGGATCCTCAAACCTCATCAAATATTTAGGATACTCAACTATCTTAGGATCCTGACTATTACCATTATTATTATTTACTAACATTTATAACGGTTGTGTTTCATTCTTAATTAACACATGTGCGGAAATAGTCAAGAGAAGACTAATTCTCAAAAGAGAGTCGTCTTAACTATGCTAAAGACCCAGAATACCAAGTCCAACAAAGTTCACAAAGCTGGTCATAGAGGATCCTAGGAGTACCGTACATCTTGTTAGCTAGTTTAGACTATAAATCGACACATGTATCTCGCATAAGAAACACTCTACTTACTCTTAGCTTACTCTACGAACTTCTTCACTTATTTTTACTGAAATACTCTTTGTTATCGGCATTTTATATTAATAAAATCATCAAGGCAGGTGATTATTATCACCTCCCAAGGTTTTGTGTTGAAGATCCTAGCAAGGATCAAAGGCTTTCCTTGTAAACAATCATATCATTCTCTTTACCTTTTTTCCGTTGCACAATTCGAACATTAAAGCCTCTCATTCAATTTGGTGGATTTATACTTGTGTAATTTTTGACCAAAACAATTATGGATCATTTTGCATCACTCTTTCAGCCTCCAAGTCCTTGACTTGTTTTAAGCAAACCCTAACCTCATAAGTGAGCATCTTGAGCTTAAAGTGTGATATTTGTGTGCCATAGGAGAAGAAAGTGTATCAAAGAAGTCAACAAAGGAAAGCAAGCTTGTAGATCCTGGATTATAATCTTCTTGGGAAGCTCCAGAAGGTAAAAAGCTTCTACCTTTATGATTGGATTGTTTAGATCTTATTTAAGTAGCTTTTTGGTGTTCTTCTTGTCCTAACAGTCCAAATATTTTGCGTGTTTTGTTTTGAACGAGTTTGGTTGTCCTTTCAGACCCAAGGATGGGTTATAAGTCATAAAGATGAGGTTCCTTTAGCTAGTTTGGTTCCTTTTTCTTTGTAAGAGGTATTAATAGATTAAGACCATGTATTAAGGACTTTTTGGATGACCAAAATCTTAAAGTTTAAGACTTTATGGTTCTAGAGTGCTTTTGAGTCATAAGTATGAAGTTTAAGCTTAAGTGCTTAATCCATTAAGCACTTATGAAAGTTTAAATTCCTACGACAGTACACCCCACGTACTGAGTCAACAACCCCGTAGTTGGTCAATGCGAGGGGAAGTACACCCAACGTACCAAAGGGGTATGCCCTGCGTATGCCTTCTGTTTGGGTTTCGGATTTTGGGCTTCAGGTATTGGGCCATCTATTGGGATTTGATACTTAGGCCCTAATGGACTATTTGGATAAGTGTGTTTTGGGCTAATTAAAGGATCAGACCTTTAGATAAGGACCAATAAGGGGTTTGGGCCCAATTTGGAAAATTGGCCAGTCATCGGCCTTGAGGTAATTTGGGCCTTTTGGATCAAAGATTTGGACTAGGGCCTTGGTCTAGTTAGGGAAGGGGTTAAATGAGCATTTACCCTAAGTATGGATCCTTAGTCAAGTGGTATTCCAATTGTTAATTGGATGTTTGTTTATTGTGATAGTTCGGGATTTTCCGTGATTTAGCAGTCGGAGGCTTTCTGTGTGATTCGTCGGTGTGGGGTGAGTGTTCCTCACTATACTTGTTGGGTCGAAGGCAACAAGGTTGGCCCTTTTGGATTGGTTATCCTGATTATTGTATGATTAAGTATTATAGTGATCTGTTAGATTTGTATCCTGGTAGATAGGATAATGCTATGCTTATTGATTTGTAAGATCTGCCAATTTTGTCTGTTGATTGGTTATATGTTTATAAGTTATGTATATGTCGACATGTATGTGTGGTTGGGTTGAGGCGGCCCTGCTTTGTGCTAAAGGCCAATAGACCTAGGGCGGCCCAGATAGACTAAAGGCCTGTGAGGCAGACCAGTCAGGCTAAAGGCCTAGAGAACGGTCCAGATAGGCTGAAGGCCCAGTGCGGCAGTCCAAACATGTTGAAGGTTTTGTATTCATGTTGTTGCTGTGATATCTATGTTTTGTATTGTGGTGCTATTTTGGGGAAACTCACTAAGCTTTGGGCTTACAGTTTTGGATTATGTTTCAAGTACCTCAAAGGATCGTGGAAAGGCGAAGGCGTGATCGTGCACCTCCTCATGTTTTTGTTTTACAATTTTAGGATTTGTCTGATGTGAAGCTTATTTTGAAAACAATTTGTAAACAATAGTGGTTTTGGGTTTTTATTAAAAAGTTTAAAATTTTCAAGAATTTTATGATTGTTACAGGGGAACTCACTAAGCTTTGGCTTACAGTTTCAGTTTATTGTTTCAGGTACTTCAGATTATTATGGCAAGGCGAAGGCATGATCATGCACATCCTTTAGATTTTATGTTGTGGGATTTCGAGTTACTCTGATTTATGAATTATACTTTTGAAACAATGTTTTTGTAAATTATAATTGTCTTGGGGCTGTTTTAGAAAAATGAAAATTTTACTCTGATTTTGGGGTGTTACAAGTTGGTACTAGAGCCTGGGTTTGATAGAATTGGATGAACATTCGTTTGAATCCAAACTTAAACTAAGGAACTGCAAAAGTTTTCAAATGGTTTTCAAAAGTAACCAAGGAAGGATGTGATGTGTACGATCAGCCGAAGCAAGAAAGTTATACCCCAAGCTACCCACATTGTTATTTTTATTGACGAGTATCATAAAACTATATGCTAATGGTAGGCTAGGGATCTTCAGGAATAGCATTATAGAATTAACTGATCTATGATGTCTGATAGCTTACGAGGATTTGTTAAGTGCTAGATGGAATTGACATCATTACTGTTGTTTCTTAGTGTGTGCATCATAGTTGTACATAACTAAAATTCTATAGCTTGAAAATGTTTGGTTTAGCCTTATTTCCTATTCCTTGTTTGGTTGTGGGCTTAGGGTAGGATCAAGTGTTCGACTATCTATAGGATCCAGCATTATGTATGATTATCAGGCACTTGCAGCTGCAGGGTTGGTGCAAGTTTCATGGGTGAGTATGTGGGTGAGAAGTCGACCATATGAGGAATTATTATCCACTTTTGAGAGAGTGAGGATAGGATGTATGTGTATCCTAGTTATGTATTGGTTTGGGTTTTTTGTGATGTTCCTTAATACAAACATAGGTAGGTGTGGAAGGTAGCATGGGGTTGTACTACTGCTAGAACAAGACCCATATGCATAAGCATAACAAGGAAGTCATGGACCCTAAGGGTTTGGTATCTCCATTTGATTGTAGCAATGTGTATTGGGGCCTTTCTGATATGTTTTGGTTTCTTTTCAGAATGATGGAGACGAGAGGTTCGGGATCTGGATCTGGTGGCTAGGGTAGGCTAGGTTTGACTGATGATCAGATTCGGGAGATCATTGCCACTAAGGTAGCTGCAGATGTCTGGTAGAGATCCTTCCATTACCGGGACTTCGACAATATGAAACCCCTGGATTTTGATGGGGTCATGGACCCGATTGTGGTGATAAGGTGGATGTATGATGTGGAGGGCTGTTTCTTCACATGTTCTTGCCCTTCTGGCCAGAAGGTCAAGTGCGCCCTAAACCTTATTCGGTTAGGGGCGAAGGATTGGTGGATCTCCAAGAACAGTTTCTTGGAAGCAGTTCATGGAGAGAGCTACTTTTACTTGGGAGAAGCTCTTGGAGATCTTCCATGCGAGATATGTTCCCTAGGTGGAGAGCGAGAGGTTGGCTCAGGAGTACTTGGATCTGAGGCAGGCGATTGAGACGGTGATGGAGATCACCAAGATGTTTACGGAGAGGGCTCTTTTCTTCCCTGAGGTTGCTACTTCGAAGCAGCCTCGGATAACTCGGTACATGAGCATGCTCATTATGGATATATGGGGTTCTACTAGGTACCTTCTTAGTGAACTCTTTTCCTACTCTTGTGCTTATTTACTCGTGTGCGAGTCGGTCCTTTGTATCTCAGTGCTTTAATAGGATTTTTGATATGACTCTTGGTGATTCGGAGTGTCAGTTGCAGATTTCTGTCGCCAACGAACATGGGGTTCTGCTTCAAGCATTTATCATGGTTGTGTTTTGAAGATCTTTGGGGTGTCTTACGCAATTAATCTGATCCCTATTCCCATGGGGGATATATGTGTGATATTGGGGACTAAGGATTGACTAGTTGAGCAGGTTTGGTGTGATGATCAACTATGAGGGTCAGTGGGTCGAAATTTGAACCTCAAGTGGGGGAGAAATGATTATCTATGGAGAGGGTACCAGGATTGGATCAGCCTTTTGTTCTGTTGCTAGGGATCGACAGTACCTGTAGCATGGTTACATGGGTTATATTGCATATGTGGTTGACACCTAGGTTGGGAAGGAGGTTTTAGTTTTAGATGTGCTTATTGTTAGAGAGTTTGTTGATGTGTTTCCAATGGAGTTACCCGGTGTGCCTCCTAGAAAGGCAGGTTGAGTTCAGGATCGATTTGCTCCTTCGTGCGACCCCTATTGCTAAGGCGTCGTACTGATTAGCACCACTGGAGATGCATGAGTTTCACTCTCAGCTTCAAGATTTGTTGGGCAAGCAATTTACTAGATCAAGCAGTTTGTTGTAGGGAGTATCGATCTTGTTTTTCAAGAATAAGGATGGTTCACACCAGATGTGCATTGATTACCTAGAGCTAAAAAAGTTAACGGTGAAGAATCATTACCCACTTCCACGGATTGATGACCTCTTTGACCAGTTGCACGGTGCATCTTGGTTCTCCAAGATCGATTTGAGGTCGGGGTATCATCAGATGAGGGTTAGAGAGGAGGATGTGGAGAAGACCGCATTTCGTACTCATTATAGTCATTACGAGTGCGTGGTGATGCCTTTTGGGCTCACCAACACGTCGGCAACATTCATGGACTTGACGAATCCAGTATGCAATTTGATGCTCGATCGATCAGTAATTGTTTTATTGATAATATATTGGTATATTCCAAGACCAGGGAGCAACATGAGGAGCACATCCGAGAGCTTCTGGGAGTTTTGAGGCGAGAGTGGATGTATGCCAATTTCTTGAAGTGTGAGTTTTGGTTATGAGAAGTCCAGTTCTTGGTACATCTCATTAACCAGAATGGGATTTCGGCTGAACCGGCCAAGATTGAGGTCGTGATGTAGTGGGAGGTTCTGAAGTCTCCCTCGAACATCAGGAGTTTCTTGGGATTAGCATGGTATTATCGGAGATTTATTTAGGAGTTCTCCTAGATTGATGTACCCCTCACTCGTCTAACAAGGAAGGGTGTGGATTTCCATTGGGGTCTAAGCAGCAGGCTGCATTCGAGGATTTGAGATAGAAGTTATGTGAGGCCCCATTGTTGGCCCTCCATGAGGTTGTTGAGGATTTTATGGTATTTTGTGATGCATCCATCACCGCCCTGGGGGTAGTTCTTCTGCACCGAGGGAGGGTTATTACTTATGCTTCTCAGCAAGTGAATCCGCATGAGGTTCGTTATCCGACTCATGATTTGGAAAAAGTGGTCTTTGCTCTTAATATTTGGGTGCACTATTTGTATGGGGTCTGGTGTACTATCTACACAGATCGCAAGAGTTTAAGATATCTCATGGATCAGCCGAATCTTAATATGAGACAGCGTATGTGGCTTGGTGTGGTCAAGGATTATGACTGCGAGATTTTATATCACCCAGGGAAAGTGAATGTGGTCGCTGATGCTTTGAGCCACAAGACGTCTAGTTCTTATGTTAAGAGCGTGTGTATGAGGATTTTAATAGTCATTGATTATTGACCCAGTGTAGTTAGGTTTGGATGCCTGACTTTGGTGGGTTTAGGCTGATTGTGTCAGAGGATGCACACAAGTCCAAGTTTTCGATACACCCTGGATCCACCAAAGATGTATCAAGATTTGAGACTTAGTTATTGGTGTTCGGGCATGAAGAGAAAGATAGCATGGTATGTCGAGAGGTGCTTGACCAGTCGGATGGTCAAAACCGAGCACTAGAGGCGGCATGACAAGCTACATCCATTGTAGGTTCACATGTGGAAATGGGAACATATTACCACGTACTTCATCACCAAGTTACCTTGGACGACTAAGGGATTCTATGCAATATGGGTTATAGTGGACTATCTGACCAAGAGCGCCCACTTTCTATCCATTCGAGAGAGCTCATCGGCTGAGAAATTAGCCGATTTATATGTGCGTGAGATTGTTCCTTGGCATGGTATTCTATTTTCCATTGTATCCGATCGAGATGTTCGATTCACTTCTCGTTTTTGGCAAAAGTTCCATGAGCAACTGGGTACGAGGTTTCATCTTAACACTGATTATCATCCGCAAACTGATGGTCAAAGTGAGAGGACCATTCAAAAACTTAAGGACATGTTGACAGCTTGTGTCATAGATTTCGATGGGAGTTAGGATTCATACCTTCCCTTAGCTGAGTTTTCTTACAACAACAACTATCACTCCAGTATCGGTGCACCGTCATTCGATCTCCTTTATGGGAAAAAGTGTTGCACCCCAGTTTGTTGGGGAGAGATTGTACATAGAGTCATAGGAAGGACGGAGGTAGTGCTTAAGAAGGCAGAGCTTATTTAGCATATCAGACAGTGACTGCAAATAACTCAGAGTTGGCAGAAGAGTTATGCAACAAGCCTCGATCTGAGTTGGAGTTCTAAGTCAACGACATGGTTTTGCTGAAGGTATCACACTGTAAGGGTGTAATACGCTTTAGGAAGAAGGTCATGTTGGGGCCCCAGTATATTGGGCCATTTCGAGTGATTGCCAGGGTTGGAAAGGTAGCCTATTGGTTGGATTTTCCTGAGGAGCTCAGTTAGATTCACATCACCTTCAACTTCGGAAGTGTGTGGCTGATGATTTCAAAGTAAATCCTTTGGATGATATTCAGGTTGATGATCGCCTGAATTATATTGAGAGATCAGTGGAGATCTTGGATTGGAAGACGAAGGTCTTGCACAACAAGGCGGTGTCTTTAGTCAAGGTTCAGTGGCAGCATTGGAGACATTCCGAATAGACTTGGGAAACCCGACACGGAGATGCGAGAAAACTACCCTGAGTTATTCATGGTAGCATACTTCGAGGATAAAGTATATTTCAAGTAGGGGAGAATTGTAGCATCTTGATTTCTTGCTATTCAATTTATTCCTTTGGTATGAAAATTGTTTGCAAATTGGTCCTTAATGGCATTTTTGCAATTTTAAAGACTGCATGAGTGCGTTGGTCGTACGCTGCGTACGTTGAGCGTATGTGGCAGAGTCCCAAACCTTAATAATTAGGGTTTGGACCCTATTTAAACATCCTTAACTCTAAAGGATCCCTTTTTTCATCATCATCCAGCCCCATTTCGACCCTTTCAAACACTAATCTCTTGAGTGAAGCAATCTTGACCTTGAGTGTGCAATTTGGTGTTTTTGAAGGAGAAAGAATGAAGAGGAAATCATCTTAGAAGAGTGGAGCACTTTGGATCCATAATCAAATCATTATTTGACACCATTTGGAGGTAAAAAGCTTTGATCTTATTTAGCCATGGATTTGTGATATTTTTGGTCCCATAAGCTTGGTATTATGAGTATGGGTCACTCTAATTCATATGAGCTATCATTTCAGACGTTTTGGAGTGTTTAGAAGCATAAAAATGTTGTCTTGTTGATTAGTTTCCTTCCATGCATGAACTAGGATATCTCAGTGAGTTAAGAACATAGGGTTTATGGTATTGAGCACTTAATAGCCATGCAAGACCATAAAGTTGGAAACATTATGGTTAATGGCATGATTTGAGGTCTAGATCTGAATTTAGACGGAAGAGCTTAAGGAATTAAGCTCTTAATAGAAGGGAAAGGAAGAAGTTGTATATGCTAGGCGTACCCAGGATATGTTGTGTATACGAGGTCAACCTACCCATTTTTGGTTAAGGCATGAGTACGCTAAACATACAAGCTGGGTATGTTGGGCGTACTCAGCTGAGTTGACTCGGTTATTTTTTGACTTTTTGACTTTGACCAGGATTTGACTAAGTTTAACCTAAGGGTATTTTGGGTATTTTGAGTTGTAGTTGAGATTTGTCATTATTTGATGTATAGATGAGTGGTAGACTAATATTCAGAGCAGTGACCTATTGAACTATTTGTTCTGACTGAGAGGTCAGTTTCCTAACTCTACTTGTGGGACAAAGCCACTAATTCTAGCCTACAAGATTATATATCCTAACATAGAGGATGTGATTATGTTGCAGTGATCTGTTAGATCTGCCAGTTTGTCGATTGACTGGTTATATGATTATATGTGATGGATGTCTGTTATTTGTTATGTATATGTCAACATGGTATGGTGGGGTTAAGACTGTACTGCTTTATGCTGTCAATCAACAAAGCGGTGCATTTCCATCGTAAGATTGTGGGTCAGGGGTAATCCAACCAGGAGTTTGTGGACCCAACATGTATTAGGCAATCCAACGAAAAGGTTGTGGGCCAGGGCATTCCAACTGGAAGGTTGTGCGCCAGGGGTAATCTATCCAGGACGTTATGGACCCAGTATCTATTTAGTTATATGTTTGTGTGGTGGTACTTTGGTGGAACTCACTAAGCTTTGGATTACAGTTTCAGTTTATTGTTTCAGGTACTCCACATGATTGTGGCAAGGCAAAGGCATGATCATGCACATCCATCAAATTTTATGTTATTGGATTTTTGGGCTACTCTAATTTATGAATTATACTTTTGAAACAATGTTTTTGTAAACAATTATTGTCTTGGGGTTGTTTTAGAAAAATGAAAATTTTACTCTGATTTTAGGGATGTTACACCATGACACGGTGGGCAAAGTGCATTGCTATGCAGATTAGTCGACACAACATGGAGAAATGGAAAACCACACACTCATTTAACCCATCGCAGTGCGGTGTGGTCTTGTCCGCAATGCGGTTTCGAACATATTTAAATACAAGGATTAGGGCACATTTCTTCATAATCGAATTCACTTCTTCTTGAGCTCTTCTCTAGCGATTTCAAGGTGCAAGAGAGTTCAAGTGGCGATTTTTCTTGCTAGAGGCAATGTAAGAGCATCTTAAACATTTGTAGTAGGTAGTTTGTTCATTTTCAATCATTTGAAGGTTTTAATGGTGAAATTCGAGTTTAGGATTTTGATGCTAGATTCTTCCGAGTAAACTTGATGTTAATGTTTGATTAAGCATTAGAAACTTAATCCATGTTTTGTATGAAGTTTTAATAGTTGAAATGATGATTTGATTATAGGTTTTTAAAACCCTAGAAATGTAAATGAAGAATATGATGATTGTATGGTATAATTTAGCTAGATAAGTGTTTATTGGCTTGATTGATATAGTTTGGTAAGTATTTTAGCAAAGAATGATCAAGTTAAGGTTTTTGTCTAAGCTTTAGAAGAGGAGTAGGTTGCAGTTCTTCAACAGAAGGTGTGTTATACTTTCCCTTTAGAGTCTGATTATGTGTTATAGGGCATGTGTAAGCATGCAAATGTATGGATGTAATTTTTAATTACATCATTATTATATTGTGTTATGATATATATAACTTGTGTTATGTTTTATGATATGTATATTATGCATGAAAAGAGTTACATTAATGGATCCCTAGGAAGAGTATGTAAGATTATGCATGGAAACAGAGATGACGATAACTGGCGGTTCACCACACGGTATATGCGTAGATGCTTAGTTACTTATATGACAATCTGGGTATGTTATGTATGATTATGTTATAACTCACCATGTTTATAGTCTGACAGATATTGTTTCCATGTGAACAAGTTCTGGTAGCAAGCATTACAGAGTGAGGACTTAGTAGCATCAAGGACTATGGACTAGACTTTTGTTTTCCACATTTATCCTTGTTTGCTTAGTTATGGTTATGATATGAATTTGGTAACACCCGTGAATGCCTAATGCCCACAAGATAGGGCTAGATGATTACAAAATAATAGAATAATTATTCATCACGACAATAAATAGATATTTTTTGATAGAAGGTTATTTAGGATAAATAATTGAAACGAAAGTCGTAGTTGTAAAAGTGAACTCGTACATATATCAAACATCTAAATTTGAATTCATATGAGGAAGTTATAATTTTTCGAAGTTTCAGCGTAGCAGTGGGACACAGAAACCAAAATAGAAATAGGTTGATAGTTAGCCAAAACAATATAAATGAAAATTAAAGATCACGTAGATCAAATTCCATCGATTTAAATACAGCTGAGAACGGATGTCGTGTGGAAGAGATATGATTTTAACACAGACATTAACAGTCTACTCATGTTAAAAATAAAGTAAGCTCTAGTCGATGGAGTCTAAATGAAAGTTGTAGATCTCGCCGATAGCTACGTGTGGCTATAAAGAACGCCGAAAATAGAGTTAGTATGAAGAAGATACGAATTTTCAAAGTTTTTAAAAATCAAGTGTGCCTGAGCACGTGTGACGTGCACTAACAAGCACGGGTGGACCAGCAGAAAGATGACACGTGCCGCAAATCGGGAGGATCATCTTGGCTGGAGTGTGTGGCACACAGCTCTAAAGGCGCAACACGTAAGGTCGAGATCCAGCCTATAAATACCCCCTCATCCCTCATTTCTCCTCAGATCATATCAGAACCTTTCATCTAGAGTATTCAACCTTTGTTCCGATTTCTCTTTAGATTCTAGGGTATTTAGCTATTAGGAGTCTTTTGAGCCCGACGAATAGAAGCTCTCAGGTCGGAGTTTTGCCTGCGCAATTTTCAGACTTCCATCTGGAAAATCACTGTAAGTTAAGCTACACTTATGTCTGTAACACCCGGTTCCTGGTACGCATTTTTAATTTAAGAATCCTGGCATTTTCACATGAGACTCGGCGAGTTGGTGGCCCAACTCGTCGAGTATAAGCGAATTGGACCCAGGTGTTAAGTAACTGACTCGGCGAGTCAGAGACCGGACTCGACGAGTCCGTGCTGTCTGGACAAAAACCCTAAAATGAGGGTTTGCAACCTATATAAACACCTTAAGTCGGCCTCCCTTGTCCCTAAACACTCTCCTAGAGCTACATATCAAAACCCTAGTCATTTGTGTGTGTGTTAAGGTCATTTTGGTGTTTTGTGGACTTGTGAAGCTTGGAAGGAAGAAGAAGAGCTTGAGTATTCGACTTGGGGCTTATAGATCCAGAAATCTCATTCCATCTTTAGCTTAATCAAGGTAAAATGCCCCTGATTTGGTCTTTCTTTTGGTGGTTCATCTTTAGATTGTAGATCTTGGGTGCATTTAGGCTTTTCAAGCCATTTTCGGATTTAAGGAGTGTTATATGGACTCTAGCTTCAGATATGGGCCTTAAGAGGGGTCTCATGGCATAAGGGTGCCAACTTTAGGGCCATGAGAGCCCCATGCACATTGTAGGACCATTTATATGGGTTTTTGAGCTAAAAACCCCATGCATGTGCATCAAGTTTGGAACTTTACATATGAAATGGACATTAGGAGGCCAGATTGTAACGACCAAAAAATACAACCAATTTTAAATTTTTCAAAAACAACTCGATTCCATTAAATCATTACAAAAAGGTTTTCAATACAAAACATTTATCGTATTCCCAGAATCACATTACTACAAAATCATGAGGAGCGGTACGATCACGCCTTCGCCTTGCCACGGTCTCCTGAAGAACCTGAAAAACATAAAACCACAACTGTAAGCCCGAAAGCTTAGTGAGATATCCCCAAAATACCAACCATATATACCATACACGCATAACATGCCACAACATATCGGATCACAGAACAGCCATGCACTTCGAGTCTACTGTGTGACTGGTCCGTCGCACCGGCCTACAGTCCACCTGGTCCACCCTCTGAGTCTAGCCATAAACCTCGAGTCTACAGTGTGATTGGTCCGCCCGCACCAGGCCTTCAATCCACCTGGTCCACTCTCCGAATCTAACCACATACATCGAGTCTGCAGTGTGATTGGTCTGCCCACACCGGGCCTTCAATCCACCTGGTCCACTCTCTGAGTCTACAGTATGACTGGTCCGCCCGCACCGGGCCTTCAGTCGGCCTGGTCCACTCTCTGAGCCTCGGCACGTCTGGTCCGCCCTCTTGGGGCCTACAGCCTATTCGGACCGCTCGCTGGGCCTTCGGAACAACCGGTCCGCCCTGGGTATCTTGGCCTACAGCACAAAGCAGGACCCGCCTCAACCCAACTCCAGTCCAAACAACCATGTGCACATATACATACAATCATATAGCAATTCACAGTCAACAAGCAGATCAAACAGATCACATAACATATCATCATCCTAACCAGGATACCGACCTAACAGGTCACTAGCATAGCATCACCCTATCTCTCAAGATACCGATCTCAACCAGGTCTCTAATATATACCATCCTAGCTCTCAGGATGCAAACATATCAAAGCAATAACATAACAACAACTACCCGGATCTCAATCCGATAAGGGCCAGCCTTGGTGCTTTAGACCCTGTTGATATAGTGAGGATAACTCACCTCGATACTGTCGACTGAACAGATAACCCAAGTTGCTCCGACCACTGATACGATCTCCACCACTGGACAACCACCAAGGCACTGAACTCAAAACAATAATCAACAATTACCAAAATGCCCCTGGAAACCACTGGTCAACCCTTGGTCAAAGACAAGGTCAAAGTCAACCCCTGACTGACTCTACTCGCCGAGTCAACCCGATGACTCGCCGAGTCCCCAAGCTCAGAACTTCCCTCAATCTGCGACCTAACTCGCCGAGTCACCCCGAGACTCGCCGAGTCCAACAACTCTGAGTCCACACGCCTACAACTCACCGAGTCATCCCTTGACTCGCCGATTCTCGACTCAACCATAAAATATTGGGACTCTTCGACAAGACTTGCCGAGTCCAAGAATAGACTCGCCGAGTCTAAGGCTATCTTCAACCTACTCGCCGAGTTGTTCATACAACTCGTCGAGTTCCAGACCATCTTCATCCAACTCGCCGAGTTGTTCTTCCAACTCGTCGAGTTCCATCCTATCTTCAAGCAACTCGTCGAGTCCACCCATGTGACTCGCCTAGTACCACCGGTCTGAATCCATACAGAAGCATCCCAGGCCATGCAATTGATCCAAAACATAGATCTAGCCTCCTAAAACCCATCCATCACGTAAAGTGGCAAACTTTACATGAATCCAAAGAGATCTATGCATTTTGCACATTAGGGCTACGGTTTGGGACATGATAGCTTCACTACACACTCAAACACAGGGACTTTCAGGCACTCCAACTCTTCTCCATTCCAGATCTGAGGTAGCAACCTCAGATCTAACCTCTAAACTCCAAAACACCAAAAGATAAACTCCCCACAAACCCCATAATGAAGAATCCAAAGAGTAACAGCCCAAGGACGAGATATTACCTCAAAAGAATGCCCCAACTGCAATGGAACTCGAATCCAAGCAAAGCCCCTTGCTCCAAGCCTCCTACCCTTCAAGATTTCCTCAACAATTGCTTCTCCAAGCTCCCAAATGCAACTTGATCCACTCACATACGAAGGTTAGGGTTTCTGGACTTGAGGATGAGTAAAGAGGCTGGGGGAATGGATGTTATGTTCTTTATATAGGCCTCAACCCCGAGAATTAGGGTTTTCTCCACTCAGCGCCTACTCGCCGAGTCCATCTTACTGACTCGCCGAGTCGGCTACTTAACACGCGACCAAGTCGCGACTCCACTCGCCGAGTCCACCCATGGACTCGCCGAGTCGCTTTTTCCCAATTTACTCTTTTAGCCCTTCAATTCCACTCTTGATATTTTGGGATGTTACACAGATCTATGGTTTTGGTGTGTTAGACCTCATTTAAATCGACTGTATGGAATTGGTCAAGGGTGGACTCGGTGAGTTGTTCTTGGCACTCGACGAGTCGGTGACCATTGTGCACCAAACACTTCCTGTGAATGGGTAAATGTTAGGAGGGAAGTCCCTTGTGGGTTTAGACGCAAAAAGAGACCTGGAAGTCATGGGACTCGACGAGTGGTATGAGCAACTCGGCGAGTCCATAACAATCTCCCAATCTTTGAAGATGGACTCGATGAGTTGTTCATTCAACTCGGCGAGTCATAGACTAGACAAGTTCTTAAGTTGGAGATGAACTCGACGAGTTCAAGGAGGAACTCGGCGATTCGGATGAAGATGGTCTCGATGTTTTTATTGAAGGAGAACCCGTCAAGTTTTGCTAGACTCGACGAGTGGAGATGGGGTTTGTGTGGGATTAGAGGAGCATGGACTCGACGAGTTGGTAGGCCAACTCGGCGAGTCAGGTCAACTGAATGTTGACTTTGACCAATGTTGAATTTGACTGAATTTGGACTGACCCTGTTTAGGGTTGTATGTGATGTGTGTTGGCTTGAAGGTTGTCGTGTAGGGATCGAGGAGTCGTAGGTGATGGGTTTTATGCATAAGAAACAGTCCTATGTGCTCATACAAACCCTAATGCTTGGATCTAGGTTTCTCTATTGCACATGCTTTGAATCCAAGAATAATAAACTTAGATCTAACATATTATAAACTGAATTAGGGTTTAGAGAATTACCTTTGATTGTTATATAGCAATAACAATCAATTCCTTGCTTGGATTGGCCTTAGAAAGCTTAGTGCCTTAAGTGCTGCACCTCTAATGGAGTCACAAACACCATATACAACTTAGATGAAGAGGAGAAGGAGAGAGGCTGCCCAAAAACGGCTGGAAACCCTAATGGAAGACTTGTACACGTTTTTGGGGCATAGGGGCCCTTTATATACATGTAGGCTATTAGGGTTTACAACTAGGAAACCCTAATCTGACTGCTTAGGCCCTAAGCAGCCCATGGACTCCTTAAACATATCCATTGGACGATTTCTAATGGGCTTCCCATAGAATTCATCCAACCTATATATTATTAGGTGATCCATAGCCCAATTATAATTATCTTATAATTACAACTTTAGTCCCCTAAGTTTAATTAATCCCTTTTAGCCACAAAATTAATTATCAATTAATTCTTGACTAATATTAATTAAACAATATGATTTCTCCTTTAATATATTATTCTCATAGTATATTAATAAATCATATTTAAACCTTTCTCTCCTTAAATCATCCTACATATTGCTATGGTGAAGGCAACCCAAAAGGACCATGCTCATAATCGGGTCAAGTACATACCAAAATAGTTATGGACTTAGACACTAATCCAACAGTCTCCCACTTGGATAAGTCTAATAACTATTTTCTGTATGACTTCAAAACCTGATCAGCAATCGTAGCTTTCAAAAGCCGCTGTCAACTCTGATCTTATCAGATAGCGTGTCCTCTAGATAAGGGATTATATATTCCTCCATTCTCAAGATATCGTATAGACATAAGACATGAATTTCAATCATTCTCTCTATACTATTTCCCGACTTCCGATTTATGACGACTTCCAACAGACTACAATTGAACACATCAACTTACTCTCGGCTTGGCCAAGCGCTTAGGTGTCATCACTAAATCATCGAGAGGCCCACAGATATCGCTTTTATCCCACTTTGGGTAAAAGGAATAGATAAACTTTGACTCAAATGCTCGCTTGCATTTACTGATCGAATCACACACAACAATAAGTTTTATAACACCAAGTTACTGGTGCGTTTACTTATTATCAATGTGTAACCGACCAACAAATAACAACTCACACGTCTCGATTTCAAGAATATACAATATTATCATCTCACTAATCACTCGTGATAAAACCATGAAGTGATCCAAGTGAGCGTGGGTTTAATCCAATACTTTAATCTTATCAAAGCACTCATGAACTCTGCAGCAAACTTGTGCTATGTCTAAACACTTCGGACAATCTACAGACAGATTCATGACAATCTTCCTTCATACTTACTCCCTACGTATGACCGACTGTGGATGTTTGAATAACCTAGTTATTCTGGAAGTCAAAACATGCAAATTGAAACATAACAATAATACTTAATCCTATATGGCCTCAAACTTGTGAGAGTAAATAAAACACTTCTATTTAACCACCATATTGATTACTCATTATTATCGTTTACTGTTTCAGAAAATCAACTTATTACTCGAATTACAACAATAGTTATCCCATGCATAAAGCATGCACACTATGTTTCCTATGGTCCTTACTTTGTGAAATAGATCAATTGAAAAACCTTTTTAATGACGCTAATTTCACAATTCCCAATCCTTATCATTAGTGTAAGAACACAGGGTTCTTTGCTACTGTTAGAATATGCTAGATTCTAACATTTTACGCAACGATCCTTTCATAAAGTCATAGCACAAAAGACACCAAGACTTGGCTAATGAAATTACAAAGTACTTTCTTAGAAATTGTTACAAGACAATTCCATAGACGTGAAGTCTCACATTCAAAGTACATTCCTTTGAACATCCTTCTTGCATAAAGTTTCTAATCTAGACATAGATTCTCAATATCCAACTCCCAATATGGAAACATTTCCACATTTGCCATATGACAACTCATTCTTAATAGAATCTTATCTATTCATAATAATGTCGATATGGTCCATCCAATATCATACTTCCAACTACTCACAAGCGACCAATCCTCAGCGAACTTTGGATCGTCCTTTGATAGTTGTTTAATAATTTTAGTCAAAACCCATTCTAGTCCTTTTTCCCTCTTAATGCGCTATACATTTGAAAATTTTTTGAATGGTAAATTATTATAGCATTTGCAATCGATCCTATACCCGAAGTGTATGGGACACGATGCATAATGTCTTACATAAAGATATGATACCTTACCAATCTTTTGCCATAATATTTTATGTGTCATGTTCTCACAATTCGAACTATGAAGAGGGATGCCGTAATCATAATCGAATTTTAAGAACACACAATGTATCCTTTGACTGAAAATATTAAAATTTCTTAATCTAAGCTTTAGATTTTGAAACGAAGTATAATATTCTCTCCCTTAATTATATCAAAACAACTTTTTCAACCCATGCAACTTTGCAAATTGAATCTTTGTTTTTCTATAATTAATATTGCTAACTTGCAATACCTTCCATAATAATCATAACACTTATGCTCCCACTATCATGATGATTATTATCATATAAGCATAACACTTATGCTCCCACTAGCTTTGACATGTATTTAGAGAACAAATGAACTTCCAGAAAACAAAGCCTATTGAATTTCTGAAATTCATATTTCTAATACCAGATGCTTCGATAAGCCTTTATCTAAGCTTCTTAAACTTATACACCTTCACCTTAGATAGCTCATATGTGTGTTTAAGCAATTTAGATTTTATGTTACTAAGTTCCAAATGTTCAAACTAATTGCCAAATCTCACAATTCGAACTATGGAAAGGGATGCCGTAACCATAATCGAATGTGAGAATACAATTTTCACAATTGCTATCTTCTTAAAACCTCTCTTAGTGAAAGTATTTCCTCACAGTCATTTTCATGAAGGAGGGAATCATATGACACTTAGATTTTATGGTGTATGGGTTCCTATCCATGTGAATTTGCCAAAACCAAGGTTTGCGACAAGTCCAAACTCATATAGAGTAAACTTTCTTAATCTTAATTTCTTGCCCTATGGTATCACGAGTGCCCACCATGTCTTCCAAGTAGTTTAGTAACTTGACCTTACATATCAATGTACTTTACATCGACTAAGGCTCTAGTATGCATTCAATTGAGAACTCATAGAACTCACATACGCAACTAACTCAATTGGAATGGCACAGAAACAAGATAATGTCAGTACGACAGGTTGTAAACCTCAATTCGTGTGCTAGTGATGATCTATAAGGTTTATTCTTGATCTGTTCTTGAAACCTTTCAAGACCATTAAGACTCCCACTGACTCCTTGATATATAAGATTCTCTTGTCAAGAAACATTTCTTGACAAAGCAAATATTCAAGAGTTAGTGTAGTTCTTATCAAGACAAAACACTTCACATAATTGGTCCTAGTTGGTCTTTGTCTTATCCAAGACAACACAACTTACCAATTTCAAATGTGCAAGAATAAGAAAACTTTTCCAAGTTCCATATTTGATGAGTGTTATAAAACCTACTTAACACTTTTCACTCAATGTCACAATCTTGGAGTATGAATCCAAGACTTGATATTGGAACGAAGTACGATTGACTCTTTGATTTAACCATTTCTCCCTTCTTCTTAGAATGGAGAAACTTTTATCTTTCTGCCTTCTTGATTCTTCTTATCCGTTCTGCTATTGATTGAAACTATTTCAGTTAACTCAGAATTATACTCAATCTTATAAGTATAACCATATTTACTAAACTTTAGTAAATCATGACGAATATCTTTGTCACTCTTGTGGTAGACTTGATCAACGTACGACCTAGTGTACTCGATCTCCTAGTCCTTCAATTGACACTTTGCCAAAGAATTAGTCTAAGTTTCCCAAATGTGAAAGTTTTTCACTCATCATACCATGCACATTGCATGATTCCAAGTTTCTATCCAATTGAAACTTGGGCGATGAGAAACTCTCCCTATTTGGTAAACTTTTGACATTTCCACAAATAACATAATTAAGAATCAAATCCATTATTGCTAATAATAGAAACATTCAAACATTAATTCTTTCATACATGCCATTGCAAGGATAAATAAATAAGATAAAGTCAAAATTCATTTTATTGCGGAAAAAATTTGTCCTTACAATGCAATTCAATTGAAAAACTATGTTATTACATATTTCTTAACAATCTATTCTAACTCCAAGTAGTAGCTCAAGAATCCATTCATCAAGTAATGCGATCGAAATCCATTTCTTCATGATTAGATTCAGCTCACTTCTTCCCTCAAGCTTCCTCTCTTTTCTTCGATCCTACAAAACATCAAAATGTAATCTTATCACATCATGTATTAAGAATCTCGAATAGGAACTCAAAAGAATTAGATAATGGATTTTACCTGAAGCAGAGCCATACATCTTGACTCTCCCATCTCTTAGATCTCTCAGGTAGGTAGGGCAACTTCGTCTCCAATGCCCCTTCTCTTGGCAATAAAAGCAAATGGACTCCTTTGGCACAGCACATCGGACAATCACAGACTTAGTTCTTTCTGGACTTCCAATGTTGCCAGTGTCCATTGAAGTTTGGGAGTTTGATTCACCAGACAAATTTGCTTGATTAGCACGCCAAATCATTGCTGATTCAGCAGCTATAAGCAAATAGGTGAGATCAATAAGGGTCACGTCGTGGTCCATCATATAGTACTCTCTAACGAAATCACTATATGATTCAGGAAGTGACTGAAGAACCCAGTCAACAGCCAACTCACTTGAAATCTCGACACCCAACATGTTTAACCTATCAATGTGTGTTTTCATCTCTAAGACGTGCGCACACACAGGTTTCCCATCTTCGTGTTTACTTGCCAAAAGGGATTGATTGAGCTTGAACTTTTCAAGCCTTTGAACTTGTGGGTTAGGGAGAACAATTAGAGGAGGTGGAGGAAGTGAAGCATGACTCTCATTTCCTTGATCGTATCTCGGAACGTCATCTTCATTTGGAAAACTTGTTCCATGGGATTTGGGAAGACCATTGTAAGATTCAGACATCTACAAAACGGGAGAAAATTCAAGTTAAGTTGATTTGAATTCTTGATGCAACACCCAAATGAAACATCAAGCTAGGATCCAACACAATACTCTACAACCTAGAAAAGGGATGCCGTAATCTAGTTGCAAAATATTTGAAGGTAGGTAAATGACGATTTACCAATTTCCACCATGAAAAACGAAAAGGAAGATTAAGTTTTAAATGAATTGAAACTCCTAGATCTTTTGAGATTCATTGAACATTTCAATGGCATGTTTAATCTCGATTATGCCCTACTATTTGTGACTGGGATGCCGAGGATCACAAACAAGGTGTGAATAACCATACGAATCACGTGGTGCACCCAATGCTACAATCACCTAATCAATGTGCCGGTTAGCCACACACGCTCCATTGATCTATGAAAAACATCGAGTCACCCTTCGCTACCAATGTCATCCCCAAATTAGTGTGCCGGTTAACCACACACGCTCCACTAACGTTTGACAAGGGTACGAAGTGTAATTCCATGGGTTAGCATACAATTTCACATTTTGCCTAAAGTAACTATGATTTGGGAATTTCAAAAAGCATTTAGTTACTTTGTACTTCATTATACTTATAATGGAAGGTTTCTGTCCTATCCTACCCGTTCGGCTAACGACCCTCCACTAGTCAAGAGTGTGGTGGGTAAGAGTGGATACCCATTCAATCGCCATTTTATAGGCAATTTCCTTAAACACCCCTTATAGACAAGCTTCGTGAATGAGGCCTACTAACGGTAAGATTGACTGTTTACTCATACATATATAATATTAGACTTTAAATGTTATATATAGTATAGGGTGTATTTTACACTTTTAAAATACCAGGTGGTTTAATTTAGAAAAATTATACTTTTAATTTAATTAAATGTAAACCAAAACTTTATGGGTTTATTAAATCACCTTTAATTATGCACTTTAATTAATTAACAAAATCATAAGGGTGTGATTTGAACTTTTCAAATTACTAGGGTTTTAGAATTTAACATTTCAAAATTAAACTTTTAGTCAAATTTTAAATTCCAAAACTTGAGGGCAGGTTTTGAAACATTTCAAAACATAAGGGATCAAATGACAAATAATTCAAATTAAACAATTAATTTGGAGATTATCTATATTTGACTTAATCTCATTTTATTTTTTAAATGTATGGAAAGGATAATACAAGATCTTCAATTATCCAGTTTAAACAATTAAATTGATAATCACAAAGATAGCAATATCCAAATCCCTAAAATCTTGGGATCTTATCTTGGGGGCAAGGGATTTTCGAAATCCCTAGGGTTTCCTAACCCTAATTTCGAAATTTGGAGGCTAGGCAAAAAAAAAAAATTTAAGAACCCTATCAAAAATCGCCAACTAGGGTTTTGCAACCCTAATTTGCGAAAAACACCATGCCTTAGGGTTTACATGCCATGAACCCTAATTTGTCAAATTCATAAAACATATAAGCATAAAATACAACTGAAACCAATCAAGGCTCTGATACCACTGATGGGTTTTATGCATAAGAAACAGTCCTATGTGCTCATACAAACCCTAATGCTTGGATCTAGGTTTCTCTATTGCACATGCTTTGAATCCAAGAATAATAAACTTAGATCTAACATATTATAAACTGAATTAGGGTTTAGAGAATTACCTTTGATTGTTATATAGCAATAACAATCAATTCCTTGCTTGGATTGGCCTTAGAAAGCTTAGTGCCTTAAGTGCTGCACCTCTAATAGAGTCACAAACACCATATACAACTTAGATGAAGAGGAGAAGGAGAGAGGCTGCCCAAAAACGGCTGGAAACCCTAATGGAAGACTTGTACACGTTTTTGGGGCATAGGGGCCCTTTATATACATGTAGGCTATTAGGGTTTACAACTAGGAAACCCTAATCTGACTGCTTAGGCCCTAAGCAGCCCATGGACTCCTTAAACATATCCATTGGACGATTTCTAATGGGCTTCCCATAGAATTCGTCCAACCTATATATTATTAGGTGATCCATAGCCCAATTATAATTATCTTATAATTACAACTTTAGTCCCCTAAGTTTAATTAATCCCTTTTAGCCACAAAATTAATTATCAATTAATTCTTGACTAATATTAATTAAACAATATGATTTCTCCTTTAATATATTATTCTCATAGTATATTAATAAATCATATTTAAACCTTTCTCTCCTTAAATCATCCTACATATTGCTATGGTGAAGGCAACCCAAAAGGACCATGCTCATAATCGGGTCAAGTACATACCAAAATAGTTATGGACTTAGACACTAATCCAACAGTAGGGAGTCGACTTGTACGCCGGGGATAGTTCAGACACTGCACGACATTGAGGTGAGTTACCTTCCAGTAGGGGTGGGTCTAAGGCCACAATGTCGGCCCACCAAAAAGGGGTATTTAGAAGATAATGGTCTTTGTGATAGTTATCTTGGTCTGGTTATGTTTTGGTAGTATGCTATGTGTATGGTAGGGATTAGTTTCCCTGACAGTGGTCCTTAGGACCCAAGGGTAGGTCAGTACCCGGATATGCCTGACTGTATGCTTATATCTGTTGACTGAATGTTAGTAGCAGGAGGTGAAATAGTCCGCAGTTACCGGTTGAAAGATACCGATGATGGTTATCGGTTGAAAGATACCGATGTTGGTTACCGGTTGAAAGATACCGATGAAGGCTACCGGTTGAAAGATACCGATGAAGGTTACCGTTTGAAAGATACCGACGATATTGTGTGGTATGTGGTATGATGGGGGAACTCACTAAGCTTTGTGCTTACAGTTTTGGTTTTGGTTTCAGGTACCTCTTCGTCGAAGGGGAAAGAGCCGGCGGCGTAGCAGCGCATCACACACATGTTTCCGCAAGAAGATTTTTGGATTGTACTCTGATTTTCTATACTTTTGTTGTTATGGTTTGAATTACAACATTATGATTTTGTAATGAATGTTTATTGATAATGTCTTGGTAAAAATGTTTGCTAAACGCGTTACTTCAAAAACGAAATTTTTGGCCTTGAAATTTGGGTCGTTAGAGTGTCGATTTCATTGCAACTTATTTATATTCACAGCCGCTGTTTTGAATTTAAAAATAAGATTTATCTATAATTCCAAGTCATAATACTAATTGATCTACGTACGAGATTGATATCTAGGCTGGATTTAGTGAGGTGTTTAAAGTTAGATTTCCAAACAGTATACTCTGTATACTAAATGGACCCAACCTCCGATATGATCCTACATGGTTGTTCCTTACTTGATAGATCTTGATGTAGACATTGGGGTTAGTGAGGAATCTACAATGTCATTAATCGCCAGGAATATAAGACTAAGACTTAGTCATATGAACCTAGGTCACATCAAAAGAAAAGCTCATTGTTGGAGTGAAGTATTGTCCAACCTTCCAGTCATCCCTTATTAACAAGTGAGTGCGTAGTTACTTTCATTTTACACACATATATGAAGTATTTAGATAATTGAATGCTATATGTGCTTATATGTAAAGATGGTATATGTTAGATGAAATGTTATAAAGATAAATTTATATGATTTATAGCGTATATGTATTTTTATGAATATAATACATTGGGAATGAAGGGTAATATAAGGTAAAAATGTTATAATGTCATAGTACGATGAAAGATGAAAATAATGATAGAATGTCATGACTTTAACTGGTACAATTATACTAACAATGTAGGAATCGGTATTATTGTACTGATTATGTAGGAACCGATACTATTGTACTAACGATGTAGCAACTGGTACTATTGTACTGACGATGTAGGAAGTGATACTATTGTACTAATGATGTAGGAACTAATATAATTGTATTAACGATGTAGAAACTGGTACTACTGTACTAACAATGTAGAAATTGATAATATTGTACTAACGATGTAAGAACTAGTACCATTGTACTAACGATGTAAGAACTACTACTATTGTACTAACGATGTAGTCATCTAATAGAATATAGATGGCAACCATGATAATACAATGTAGGAATCAGTACTATTGTACTGACGATGTAGGAACCGGTACTATTGTACTAACGATGTAGGAAGTGATACTATTGTACTGACGATGTAGGAAGTGATACTATTGTACTAACGATGTAGAAACTGGTACTACTGTACTAACAATGTAGAAATTGATAATATTGTACTAACGATGTAAGAACTAGTACCATTGTACTAACGATGTAAGAACTACTACTATTATACTAATGATATAGTCATCTAATAGAATATAGATGGCAACCACGATAATACAACGATGGTCGTTAAGGTAGGTCTCTATAGATAAATAAAGAAGATAATGAGAATTGGTAATCGGGTTAATTATTTGATATGAAATAGATAATTAAACAAATTAACTATATTATTGTGACTTGAAAACCCTATGTACTCACCAGGTTTTCCAACCTGACCCACTCAATTTCTTTGTATCACATGAAACAGTACAAAGATAATGATGTTCGAACCTGATGAAAGATTCGAGGAAATATAAGCCATAGTTAAAAAAAATTGTAAGACCTATAATGACTACGTTTATGCTTATGTTTCTTGAATCATTTATGACATCCCAAGTTTTAATTAATCAAAGAAAAATATTTCTTTGGAGAGGCTTTTATGGGACCAATTCCGCAAAATATAGAATACTCTGTTTTAAAGTAAGCGTAAATAAAAATGTATTTTCTGACCATGAAAATTAGGGATGTTACAGAATGTTTTGTTGGGAATAATTTTTTAAAGTTTTTAAAACTCTGGTTTTTTGTAGCATTTATGTAAACTCTAATATTATTCTCAGTATTTTAAATATTAAGTGTTTATAAAAAATACGGGTTGTTACATAGCTTTCATGCGAATCTTCCATCAGGTGATCGCATAGTTATTTTCATGGGCATGATTTAATATAAGTATTGAATACTTAAAGGATTAAATATATGCCGCAAGTTTGTTATTTGTATTCTTTATTGATAGTGTACTTTATATGTGAATTAAATGTCTATTATCTGGAATATGTGTTAACTGTATATTTGATAATACCACATAACACTCTGTACGATTCATATATGATTATATAAGTGCTAAAAGTATTTTTGGTTATACCACGTGACAATCTTATTACAAGTATTATTACTTAAAAATATTTAAGGTATGGCAGATGTTTAGCAATTAAATTTTGGGTTGAATATAAATACATGTAGGATGGACAATATTTCATAAAAAGGTTTTGGAAGTTAATTACATGCATCATAGTCTAATGATAAATTAAGACTTATAAAATATGCTTAATTCGAAGTAAGTTGAATAACCATAGTTGTTAATTATTCAAGAAAAACCAAAATATGCACAAGAAGATCCGAAGCCAGGATTTGAACTTCAGCAACAAGGATTGCAAATAACCAAGTTTACCACTAGCCGGAAAGCTTTTTGTTTATATTATTTGATAATGTTATTATTATTTGTTGTTATTATTATTATTATTATTATTTGTTTATTTTTATATATTTTTATTAATGTATACATATAGTTTTAAAAATGTTTGTAATATATATATATATATATATATATATATATATATATATATATATATATATATATATATATATATATATATATATATATATTAAATCATATGTATACTCTTACAAACATTTTGACGTATAAGTTGTGTTAATAAATCAAAAATTGTATTTATTTGTATTTGATATGTATAAATACATTTTTAAATATATAATACATTTTTTACGATATACTAATGTTTTCGAATATAAAAATACATATATAAATGTATAAATAAGCTTTTAAATGTATACAATTTTAAAATATATAAGTAATGTTTTTTGCATATAACATTTTTATTTGAAAAAAAATACATATTCAAATGATAAAATACACATAATATTTGTATATAAATAATGGTTTTTTATATATATATTTATACGTTTTTATACATATTTATATGAAAAAAATACATATTTAAGTGATAAAATACAAATATAATGCTAAAAAACCGTTTTTAAAGGTATAAAAATATTTAAAGGTATTTATATGTTTAAAAAATTTATTTATACATTTAATTATGTATTTATAAATTTGAAAACAAGCGTTTACCTTGAAAAACATATTTATACATTTATAATGTATTTATACGTATTAAATACAAATAAATACAACTTTTTAATGCATTAATACATATTTATTGGTATAAATATGTTTTTGAAAAATATACATATAATTTCGTATATATAAATAAATATTTAAATATAAAAATATGTTTTTTGCGTATAAATTTTGTTTTTATAAACGTATTTTTTAGCTTTAGAAAAAAATATTTATATATTTAAAAACATATGTAACAATATATATTTAGATCCATAAAAATATATAATATAAACAATAATAGTAATAATCAAAATCAAAATAATAATCCAAATAAGCAAAGAAGTATGATAATTATTATCAGAAACTAAAGTGTGCTGATTGCATTTGTTTGATTAGAGTTCGAACCTCGTCGGTGACAGTTCTTATGCACGCATATTGCATGTTTTTAATCAAATAACACCTCAGCGTGTTGTCAGTGCACGGTCATGTGGCGTGTCACCTATTCAGATGACCTGCAAGTAACCCGTGAAACCCTTTAAAAGGACAAAAATGCAAAATCTAAACCAAATATGCGGTTTTAATTAAACATAAAAGGGTAAAACCAACTATTTCTTGAAAACTTAAGAGTTTTAATGGCATTAGCCTTAATTATTTTTTCCACAAAATATAAAAAACAATAATTTTCTGATTTTAACTAAAGAAATCAATCGCAAACCAACATGCGATTATGTCAGTGATTTACGATTTCGTGGCCCGTCTGCGATTTCATGGCACAACCTGGAATATATTTAAATATTAAAAAAAATTATCATCATTTTTTTGGAAAGGAAACTTCCCTGACAGGGGTTTCTGGGCCAACTTTCGCGCAATGACTAATCATCTACTACGAACATGAAACTATGTATCATGTCTTGGAGTCATTGTAAGCGAACCTCCATGGTCATAGGGGCTAAGTAGTGCCAGAATTTTAACATGGATTAATAGGTTATTTACTATATCTTCCACATGTCTTACCAAATCACAACAACCCAAATGATTAAAAATAATTATTCATCGTTCAATGCTTAGAAATTATGTAATTTATGGTTAAAGACGATTTTCTAATAACAATGTTGAAAACACTCTTATTATTAGCTTTTTTGTTTGTAATTTATCATATTAGCTTAAAAATAGTTGTAATATATAGTTATTTTGTAAAATTTATGAAAAAAAAAACAAAATAGAAGACAACCCGATCTTTCGATCGACTTACAATCGTGGATGATCATGTCATCTACGATTTTTGTCTCTTAAAACACTTAAAACGATTGTGCATTAGAGCCTTGTAGCGCATAACACTTTATGTAGTAAAAACATAAAAACAAGAAAAAAATGACTAGACGAAATCGCTGATGAGTAGAGAGGAAATCATACATGATCATATGTCATCTATGATTTGTGCGCTGAGCAAATGACCAAATCCAAAAAAAAAAAAAAAAAAAAAAAAAAAAAAAAAAAAATTCCAACCTTAAATCGTAGCAACTTAACGAAGTTGCCGGCGCCTTTCCCTCATCTACAATATCACTAGCTGAACTTTGAATACTTCTTAAATTTGAAGTATTTTATAAAAGAAACATTAAGAAATATAAGTATTTTTCCTTTTCTCTTACAAAGATATGACCTCATATTTAAAATGCTAATCTTGATTTGCATCGTCATGTGCATCCGGCCGTCTTGACTATGTGCAACCTGGGCCCTGGGTCGTCATTATAAAACATAAGCAGCCATACAAAATGGTATCTTTTTTCTAAATTATTGTATTAATAAGTTATGATAAATATAAATGAGAGGGGATGACAAAAACCATACAATTACATGACGTAAACTATAAATAGAAGACAAAGTTAGTTTGACATTTCATTTTAAATGTCTAAACGCTTATCCTTGTTTAATCATACGTCTTTCTTCCTTTTTTTTATCATATGAAAAACATAATGTAAATTAAATTACCGATTATATAATGTAAAACAGTAAAACATAAAAGAGTTTGTAATAAAAGGTAAATCTCAAAGTATAAAAGATAAAAAGAAAAAAAAAAAAAAAAAAAAAAAAAAAAAAAACGTAACACCGTTAGTGTCATCAGATGAGAAATTTAAAACTTATAGAACCACGTAAAAAACTATGTTTATTTCTAAATATTTTGTATATTTAAAACCGAATTTACATGTGTTCATATGTGAAAATATATGTTTAGTTATGAACATTGGTAATTTTTATATGGTTTCATGGTTATGCGAGTTATTTTAGTTCTATATTGAACCCTGCCATAATTAGTAACTGATATCTAACTCATAAAGACGTAAAATTTATTTTTGTACATGATAGAAACTTTCAAGAAACTAATTAGGTAGAAATATTCATTTTAGCATTCACATTAGCGTCTAAAACAAACATTTACCCTATTTAGTATAATATATAACAATTACCTATTCAAGTTTTGACAACAATTATTTGAATTTATTTCTTACTAGGTGTATTTGAATTTATTTCTTACTAGGTGTGAAACTCATTTATTACATGAGTTTATTTAAAAAAAATTAAATATGAAATTTAACAATTTGAAAAGTTTGAATTTATAAGAAAAATAAGAAAAAATTTAAATTATTAAAATTAATGATACTTTAATGTATTGAATACATTACGTATATAAACCCTTTCTAATAAATACCTTACATATTAAATGTGAAATTTTAATTTAATAAAATGAAAAATACAATAAAATGACAAATAGAAAATAAAAAATTTTAAAAATTCTAGAAAATATCATGTGTCCAAATAAAGGAGAAGAGGACATGTAACAAAAAACATTCATTTATTATAATAGATTAAGATGGTCTGGTACTCAGGTATAGATCATTTAAGATTTAAAAATAATAATAATAAACATAAATTTTGTTATATATAACAAAAAAAAATTATACATGTATCAATTTTCATACTAACATGGTTGTTCCTTACTACTAACTCCGTTAAGTTATTTCCGTTAACTGAAGGGCATTTTCGTCATTTCACTACCATAAGGACCATTTATGATGTTTTATCTTTTTTTAAAGAAAAAATTGAATATAATTATTTTTAGAATATATAAAATTCTCTCTCTCTCTCTCTCTCTCTCTCTCTCTCTCTCTCTCTCTCTCTCTCTCTCTCTCTCTCTCTCTCTCTCTCTCTCTCTCTCTCTCTCTCTCTCTCTCTCTCAAAGAAAAAAACCCACATAGCCATACCCCATTTTCTTCTTCCTTAACCCTATACAAACAATAAAACAATCACCCTCTTCCTCAACCCCATACCGTCCCCTGTTCTTCAACAAATCCCAAATATGACAACCAAAACTAAACAACTTGAAAAACATCAAAACTTAACTAGCTTTCAAAATAATACAATCATACGTCTAGTAGGCCTTGTGTACATAGTTGATCTTAGGAACAACGGGTTGCCTCTAAACCTAGGCCCAAATCCAGTGAAAAGCAACAATAGGGTGGGATTAGTAGTTTGATTATCGGTTGGAGTTACTTTTTTTTGTTGTGCTTGCTTTTGTTTTATGGAGGTTGAAGAAGAAGAAAAGTAGGTAAGATGAACATGAAGATGAAGAATTTGGATTTGAGATTGAAATAAGCAATGAATTCGAAATGGGCACTGGCCAAAAAGATACTCTTACCAAGAATTAGCCCGATCTGGCAGGAGACCGTTGGATACTCTGTCCGTAAGACGTCTATTGAGATAGGTTCGACTATGATGGTGGAGATGGGAGTCGTCTTCGACTCAAGTGGCATGTTTTTATGCCTCCGGGAACCTACCCTCTAAAAATGTCGATGAACAAATGCAGGGTTACAATAATTTTGATGAAACAATGAAGGAGATTTGAACCAACGTTTCAATTGTTTTTCAAAAAAAAAAACAGCAGAACACTGAAACCTTCAACTGTGTGTATGTGTGTGTGAAATTAGAATAAAAACTGAAAAGAGATTGTTTTCTTACTGTTCATTGGCACTTTTTTCTTGATCATCATCTGAAAGAATTTTATCCAAAGAGTTTTCAGAAGGAAGTTCATCTGGTTTTTTATTTCATTGAAGATTTTCATGGGTTTATTTGATTTTCGTTGAATTCAATGGGTTTGTTGACATCAGTTTAGGGAAAGTAGCCATGGTGAAGGAATGAAAGAGGAAATGGGCAATGGTGTAGAGAGAGAGAGAGAGAGAGAGAGAGAGAGAGAGATGAGAGAGAGACTTTTATATATATTAAATAATTATATTTAATTTTTTCCTTAAAAAAAGAGAAAACATCATAAACGGTCTCTGTGGTAGTGAAAGGAAGAAAATGCCCTTTAGTTAATCGACAAAACTTAACGGAATTAGTAATAAGGACCAATTGTCAAAAGTTTTGAAAGCATAAGGATCATCTATGATGTTTTTAAACTATGGGGATTAAACTTCGGATTTACAGAAACCACAGGGACCATTTATGATGTTTTTTCATCTTTATAATATATTTTTTCCTAACACAATTTTAATTATTTAAAAGGAGCTGCAAAATAGACGGATGGAGTGTCGTTGGAGAAGACAACATGCTTAAGCGTGTGGTTTACGAGTGTGGACAAAACGGATTAGGTGGCATATGAATATTTATTTATTAATAACTTTGTAAAAAAATTTAGAGTGTGTTTGGAATTACTTTTGAAATGACTTTTGATTTTTAATTTTTTTTAAAAGTCAACAAGATTTTTGGGAGATACAAAAGTTCATTTTCAAAATACCTTTTGTAAAGAATACAAATGCGGGTTTCAAAAGTCAAAAAAAGTGTGACTTTTTATTACTTTTAGCTTTTTAAAATTAAATTACACTTAAAAGTCAAGAAATGCAACTCAAACACTTTTTAAAAACAACTTTTAGTTTTTGCCTCCTTAAAACTAAATTCAAAAAGAACTTTTACAGAATGAAAAAAAAAAAAAAAAACTTTTAAGCTCAAAAAATAATCCCAAACACCTTCTTAATATATAAAATATGAGATATGTTCAACAAAGATTCAAATTATACTAGATAAGTATAAAACCACATTAAAATAACTAACATTAACATATATCATTGGAATGCTTATATATATGAACATATGTCCGGTTACGAATAATCGAATATAAATTATTTTCGTATGATTTTATGGTTAGGCAGTTGAACATATCCGTATAAAATATAATTACAAGAATGTAGATTATCTAAACAATAAAGGTGCTATTTATGGTCCGTAGATGTTCTTTCTTGGCTCCTTTTAACTCCTAGGACTTGGAATGATTTAATTCAACAAGTGTTGGAGACATTTGAAGGATCGAGGTTTGGATGTGAGAGAGGTTTCTTCCATCTGTGTAGGTTGTGGGGAGTCCACCAGATTCTGGCACGACCTTTGGATTGGAGATCACCCGCTTACTACTTCATTTCTTAGGGTTTATTTTCTAAATCAGTATAAGGAGATTTCGGCTAGGGGTCGTATGGAGTTGGGTTAGGATCCAGGTCTTCTTAAACATTGCCCGAAAAGGGGGGGGGGGGGTGAGCAGGAGCAGTGGTAACATTTTTTTTGTATGTGGTTCCAGACGTTTCTCTTGAACATAAACCATATAGATTAGGGAGGGATGAATGTAGGCGGGTACCAGCCCTAATTATCGAGAACTGGAATCAACACCGACGGTTCCTAAAAGTTGAAACGGAAACCGGAACCGACGGGTAGCAGTTCCAATATCGGGTGCCCGGTTCGTTAAATTTTTTGAATTTTTAAAACTTACAAAAGTATATCTATTGCAAACTTAAAAGAACTTATCAATAACATTGTTATGTAATTTTCTACGAATTAAAAGTGAGAATTATAAAATATTAGTAGCTTGAATAACATGATGAAAAAATGTGTGCATGTTTTTTAAAACCTTTAAAGGTTCAAAACAAATTACTCAAAATTCTAGAATTTTAAATTAATTTATTCAACAGTATAAAATATGTAACTGTGATATATATATATATATATATATATATATATATATATATATATATATATATATATATATATATATATATATATATAAAGATCTAATATGCTCAATAATCATATTAAAGTGATATTGTTAATTAACAAATGATACTAAAAAGTAACAATAACAACTTGATATAATTGATTATTTATTAGAAATTGATTTTAATAAATATTCAATAAACTCTTATAATTAAATTGAAAATTATTTATTTCAAGGAAATAATAATTTTCATTATCAAGTGACAATACATAATTCAAATGATATGAATTAATAAGTCATGCACAACATTTTGGACTAGATAAATTCTTTTGTCTTTTACCAAAAAGTTAAAATTTATATTTTATAAACTTGGTTTATAAAATATAAAGTTTTTGTGATCTTTTGACTTTTTAATTTCAAAATTGAGGAAGAAGAAAGAACGCATGGTTAGTTGATTTATTTAATCAAAAGTATGACATGTCGTAAAGCATGGAGTGACAAGAGACAATATATCGTTCGCATTAGTTTATTGTAGGAGACATACTTTAGAAACATGTCTTAAGATAATAATAAACAATTGGGCTAGAGGTATGGTGCATTAAGAACTCTTCGGTAATGTCTTTACTTTAAGAAGTCTTTCACCACTTTCTCTTATATTGTAACACTCGGTTCCTGGTACGTATTTAAATTCAAGTAATGTTGTAATTTACTCTGGGACTCGGCGAGTTGGAGGCCCAACTCATCGAGTAGACTCGACTTTTGATCGGGGGTTTAAGTGACCTACTCGACGAGTCGGGAGACCGACTCGACGAGTAGGAGTTGTCTGGACAAAACCCTAATGTTTAGGGTTTGCACCCTATTTAAACACTTTATCTCGTCTCAAACCAACCTGCATCACCCTCCCAGCTCAAAAAACCCTAGATTGAAACCCTAAACCCTTATTGAGTGTTTTTGAGCCTTTTGGTGCTTTTTATGTGTGTTTGAAGTTGGAGAAGAAGAAGGAAGCTTGGAAGTTCAAGTAGAAGCAAGGAGATCCAGAAGTTTTACTTCATTCTCAGCTTATTCAAAGTAAAAAGTTGGAACCTTGCCCATCTATCTCTTAGATTTTGATTTAGGGCTATTTCTACCCTTTTATGACTATAGAGAAGCTAAAATCGGATTTTGTGGGCATGCTTGGAGTTGCACTTTGGATCTGGAACTATTGGGGGTCTTTATGGCATAAAGGTGTCAACTTTGTTGTCATAAACACCCCATGCATCTTGTAGACCTCCTTTTATGGCTTTTTGAGCCAAAGGCCCCATGCATGTACATCAAGTTTCTAGCTTTACGTATAAAATGGACCTTAAGAGGCCAGATCTATGGTTTTGATGCGTTAAGACCCATTATAATTGTTTGTATAGTTTTGTACAAAGAGGGAGTCGACGAGTCAGGGTGTATTTTCCACCAAATCCTTTCTGTTTATGGGCCAGATGTTAAGATCGAAGGTTCCCCAGTTGTTTAGGTTCACTAAGGACCTAGAAATCATAAGACTCAACGAGTGGATGAACATACTCGACGAGTTTAAGGCAATGTCCCAGCCACATGAAGACGGACCCGACGAGTTAAGGGGGAACTCGGCGAGTCACAGACTGAACACCTTCTTATGGATGAAGATGAACTCGACGAGTTCAAGGACGAACTCGGCGAGTCGGTTGAAGATAGTCTGATGTATTGTTGAAGGAGAACTCGTCGAGCTCTTGCTAGACTCAACGAGTAGGGACAAAATTATGGCATTTTGTGGATATGGGGACTAGACGAGTTGGCGGGCCAACTCGGTGAGTCGAGTCAACCAGATGTTGACTTTGACCAAGGATTCGACTATGACTTTGACTTGGATTTGAGTGAATCTTGTAAGGGTTATGAGTATGAGCTGATAACTTAGAAAAGTTGTCGTGTAGGGATTGGGAAGACGAGGAGAGTTAATTTTCACACCGAGGACAATATAGACACTACACGACGTTGAGGTGAGTCACCCTTCAGTAGAAGTGGGTCTAAGGCACCAAGGCCGACCCACTATTAGTTGATTACAGTTAAGATGATTATCTTCGTGACAATTTTTTGGTTTGCTATTACTTGATGAGTTCTATGTGCCAGTATGATATGTTCTATGTGATAGAGGTAGTAGGAGGGGAATAGTCTCCCGATTCGGTCATTAGGACCGAAGGGTAGGTCAGACACCCCATATATGTCTGAAAACTTGTTTATGATATGTTTTTATGTGATAGTAGTAGGGGTGAAATAGTCCCTGTGACCGGGTGAGATAGACCGGCGAGTAGGCAGGCACCCCAGAATGGCCTGACACGGATAGGTCAGCACCCCAGAATGACTTGACATGGGTAGGTCGGGAACCCCAGAATTGCCCACCATTATGTATAATTGTATGGTATGTGGTATGATGGGGGAACTCAAAAGATTTGTGCTTACAATTTTTAGTTTTGGTTTCAGGTACCTCTTCAACTAAGGGGAAGGAGCTGACAGGGTAGCAGCGCATCACACGCACATGATTTCCACTTTGAGAGACCTGAGATTGTTCTCCGGTGTTTTTCTATTTGATGATATGGTTTTTGAGACTTGTGATTTGTGACTTGATGTTTGAAATGATGACAATGATGTTTTCCGTAAACTATTTTCATAAGTAATATAATTAAGCAAAAAAAATTGGGTCTCGATTTTGGAATGTTACAAGTTGGTACCAGAGCCTTGGTTTGAGGGATTCGTGCACACCTTCGGGGGTGTCTGAACTCAAACCGATGGCTTGAAGGACTTTTACAAGAAAAGTAGTTTTCTAAAATTTGAAATAAGGAGTTTTGAGAAAGAACAAGGTGTCTGATGCGTGCGACCGGCCGAGCTCAAGTAAGTTTTCCCCAAGATACCCATACATGCTATGTTATGTTATATGATATGATTATGAGAACTGCATACTAGATTAGGGCTAAGGATCTAGTAAGAATGCCTTATATGCCTGTTGTATGAGCTTACTGAGCTATGTGCTAGGTCTGGTTAGTCAACAGTATGGTAGCCTGATTAGGTTATGCTCGGTATTGGTTACTCAATGCACTAATGTTGCTTGCTTTTTGCTAATAGGGGTTCCGGCTAGCTTTAACTGACTAATGAGCGGATATGTAATAGTATCCGCAAGCTAGTTAGGGAAAGATGGTAGGGACACCTTGTGCAGTTGATGGCGGAGAGTAGGTCAGAGAGTGCCATAGGACAAGCCTAGGATGAGACTAGTTGGAAAGTAAAAAGGTACTTGGTGAAGTCAAGGAAATTCTTGAGGAATATACAAATAGATGTGGAAGGTAGTATGGGCTCGTACTACTAGAAGCAGAGGATCCGTACTTGAATCAAGGAGGGCTGAGATAGAACCAGGAAACTTGGAGAGTGTGTGAGACCTCTCGAGAGTATGTACGACCTTAACATCATTGTGTTTATTTCCAGTATGGCGATTACGCAACATGGAGTAGGATATGGGTCAGGATCAGGGTTAGGCTCGGGTGTAGGATTCGAGCAGGTTGATGACGGGCTACGCAAGTTTATCGTGTCTGAGATCACGATAGGTATCCTTGAGTTGACCCCAGTTATTTTCGGGTCGATCAAGGAGGGGATTATTGAGCTGATGGAGGATCGCCTCCGAACATTCAAGAGTGACTTGGCATCCAGCTAGTCAGGTACGCACACACTGTCCTTCAAGGACTTCCAGGGGAGTGGTGTGCCAGACTTTCATGGGGCGAAGGACCCCATTGCTACCAGGAGATGGATCACAGACATCAAGTCTGCGCAGTTGACAAGCTTCTGCCTGGAGGGGTCGTAGGTCCGCTTTGTTGCGGGTTGATTGAGAAGAAAGCTAGGGATTGGTGGGAGTCATTCGGTGACTCACTGGGAGACCCAACCATCGAGGCTATAACTTGGTCAAACTTTGTGACCAGGTTCAGGGCTGAGTTTGCGCCAACTGTGGAGCTTCAACAGTTGGCCAGGGAGTTGTTTGATATGAGACAGACTATGGAGTCAGTGGCGGAGATCACCGCCAAGTTTTGGGAGAGGGCCTTGTTGGTACCTCGATATGCAGGAGATGAGGACATACGGAGGACCCGCTATTACGACATGTTAAGGGCTGATAACCGGGAGCATGCCAGCTTCTCAGCGTGTCCGACCCTAGAGTCCATGATTTCCAAGGCGATGGAGAGAGAGAGAGAGAGAGAGAGAGAGAGAGAGAGAGAGATCGACTTAGAACACCTTAGGAAGAGGAAGGCAGACATAGAGCAGAGTATTGGGGTTTTGGGGAAGAAACCCAAGGGATCTGACGCTATATCGAAGGGCTAGCCAGGCCAGAGCCTCTGCAGGAAATGCAGCAGGCCGCATAAGGGAGCTTATAGAGTGGGATCATCAGGCTGCTACAAGTGCGACAAGGCGGGGCATTTTGATAGGGATTGTACTGCACTTGCCCCCACTGTTCAAACTTCGGATCTGATTTTTTTTCATTGCAATCAGAAGGGCCAAAAAAAGGCCAACTTCCCTAGATTAACAACAACATCAGCTCCAGTGGTGTCACCGACTCTAGCGACTGCGCGAGTTACGGATGACCAGAGGTTCAAGTCAGAGGCTCCAGTTGTAAGGAGCCGAGCATTTCAGTTGACAGCTAAGGAGGCACGCACCGTACCGAATGTTGTGATGGGTATGGTTTCTTCTCTGTAACTTTTATTATATGTCACTTGTAATGTTGATGTATTATGCTATATGATTTGTTTAGGATCATTCCATGTGACCGGTATCCCGGTCCAAGTGTTGTTTGATTTGAGTGCTACCCAATCATTTGTCTCTCTTGCGCTTAGCAAGAGGTTTCCTGAGTCTTCAGACATGTTAGATTGCCCTCTAGAGGTCGAGATTGCAGACGACCGGTCAGTGCGAGAGTCAGAGGTTTTAAGAAATTGTGTTCTAAAGTTGTACGTGGAGCACTACTTAGTATATTTGGTTCCCATACAATTGCGGGGGAACAAGGTCATCATAGGGATGGATTGGTTGAACTGTAATGGGGAAGTGATCGACTGTGCGTAGTAGTTAGTTTGGATCAGGACCCCAGGTGAGGGAGAGCTGGTGATTCAGGGCGAGAGGCCACAACGTGGACCAGCTTTATATTCAGCAACGAGGGCTAGGCGTTACCTCCAGCAGGGTTGCGTGGGGTATGTCGCCTATGTTTTGGATACTCGAGAGGCGGGTCAGGCGACGGTGAGTGATGTACCAGTGGTACAAGAGTACGTGGATGTATTTCTAGAGGAGCTTCCTGGGATACCTCTGGAAAGACAAGTGGAGTTCAGGATTGATTTAGTCCCTAGTGTGGCTCCGATAGCCAAGGCACCGTATCTGCTGGCTCCTCCTGAGATGCAGGAGTTGTCTACACAACTATAGGAGTTGTTAGACAAGGGAAGGGATTCATTAGACCGAGCAATTCGCCATGAGGAGCCCCGATACTATTCGTGAAAAAGAAGGATGGGTCGCATCTGTTGGGTTTATTATGTTGCGTCATGGGCTCGGTCCTTAGCCCAGTTTTGGTATCCAGTTTGGGCCTGTACAACCATGATTATTTTACTCTAGGGTTTAGTATTTAAGGTGCATGCATGCAGTCTTTGTGAGTAACACTTTCCTTGTTTTTCTCGTTAAGTATTGTAAACCCTAGCTCGCCTCTACAGTGGAAGTTCTTCATCGAGCTCTGCTGAGGCATGACTATATTTGAATCATAAGCATTATGTTGATTCCATACTGTGTTCATAATCATATTGTATTTGAATTGTTTGTTCATCATCTTTTTACTTGTGAAAGATCTAAATGATCTGAGATTTATTCTCATCAATTGGTATCAGAGCAGGAGACTGTGTAATTCATACACATCTCTTCTGTCGAAGAAGTTATTAGGGTTTTATTCTGCATTGATTAATATTAATTGAGCCGTCATTCCATATTGACGTATCTCATTAATTGTCGATCTTACTCTAATCGATAAATTTACAAGTCTGATCTTTAACAGGTTATCGATCGAACTTCATCACAATGTCAATGGATGATTCGCAAACCAATCCAATCAACATCTCCAATAGTATCGGATCAACGACAAGGATTCCAATCCTATACACTCAGGATTATAAGGTTTGGACGCACCACTTCGAAGATTATGTGATTGGCTCAGAAGATAATGGATACTTGATCTGGGAAGCTATCACAGTTGGCCCGTTTGCTCGCTCAAGCACATCAAAGATTGTCAAAACTCAAAAAGAGTACAATTAGCTTGTGAATGATGTGAAAGACATTCCTCAAGAAGAGAAGGAGAAGTTTCAATGCAACATCAAGGCCTTAAAAATGATTAGGTTTGCTTTGCAGTTAGATACGTTCCGTTTGGTGAGTTCTTGCGCTAAAAATAAAGAGATATGGGATAGGCTAAAAGAATTGTATTCCACTGATGAAGATCTGGAACATTCGATACAAACTCTGTTGCTTTCTGAATTTGGTGATTTCAAATAGAAGCCCGAAGAGAAACTTGTTCAGGCTTTTGATCATTTTAATCATCTTTTAAGTAAGATGATAAACCATGGGATCGAAAGGAAGTTTATTGAACAGAAGGTCACATTCATGAATGGTTTAAGACCTGAATGGATGGCAGTCGTGTCAACTGTTAAGGCACATGAACAGTTTAAATCATATTCTCTTGCGAAACTGGTGGGAATTCTAAAGTACCATGAAAGTGCATTGTCTAAGGAAATGAACGTGGTTTCCAGTTTGGGTTTGTTAGCCCTTGTTTCTAAAGGGAAAAGTTCTGTTGAAGAAGAAGAAGAATTGGATCTTTCTGACTATGATCTAACCGGTGAAGAGTATGCCATGATGGTGTCCAACCCTAGAAAATTCATCAAAAGAAAGTTCCCAACCAACAAGAACTGAAACTGGCAGGGAAGTTACAGTTCTGAAAAGGTGAAGGAGGAACCGAAGATAGGTTCAAAGTCAGAAGAATCCAAGAAAGAGGCAAAAATTGGTGGAGACTCAGGATTTGATTGCCATTATTATGGAGGCAAGAATCACTTCGCCAAAGATTGTATGCTGAAGAAAAAGGCAGAAAAGATAGATGAGGATGATGAGGAAGCGAGCCTCCTGAGACAATTGGAGGAGATCAAGAAAAGAAAATCAGCTGCTAACAATAAAACCCTGAATGCTTTGATCGTACAAGATACAGGTAAAAGTGATGAATTCGGTGGAGTGGAAGTGTGGTCCACGGTTTTAGAGGACGAAGAAGTAAGAAAACCCACTCATGGAAAGGCGATGCTAGTGAAAGAAGAACCTGCAGCAGGAAGGTGTTTGATGGTGACCGAAGGAGTATCTCAGATGAGAGGGTATACAACTGATGGTGGGCTAGAAGATGAGAAGGAGCGAGATGATAGGTGTTTTGCTGCGAAACCTGTCAGTGCACAGATCAACGAATGTGATGAGTTGATCAAGAAGGTACAAAATATTATTGCTTCTCTAAAAATACTTGTTACTAACTATGAAAAGGAACTAAATAGCTTAAAATCTAAATTTTCTAGTATAAGTAGTAGTCTTACCCAAACCCGTGTCACAAACTCTAACCTGACTGATTAAATTAGCAAGATATCGTCAAAGAGTGAGGAAAGGAGGATGTGGATTGAGTAGAAGGAAAAAGAGTTGATTAGATCTAAGGATGAATCAATTTATTTACAACGAGACAATCTTAAGCTTTTAAAACAGCGAAATGTTTTTTATTTAATTGCTAAAAGACTTTATTTTAATATCACTCAGTTGCATCTCGATTGTGAAATAGGAAAGAAGATACATCGCATGATTTTACCCTTCCTTGAGTTAAAGGAGGATGAAGTCGATGCCGAAGCTTACAATTGTGAAAACGTTGTATCTTCTGATGAAGTCTCTTCAGCATACAAAATTGGTCTTGACAAAATCGAGTCCTACATAAAGTCCAAAGACCGTAAGGATATGCTCAAAAATCTATTGGATGAAAATGATAGATTGAAATTAAGAACCAAAACTGTACATAAATTTGACTCGTTGAATGCCAAACTAAGTTCAGAAAATAAAATTGATGTTGAAAATGCATCTGAACTTAATGTGGACGATGATCTGAGTGAAATCTCTGTAGAGGATGTGGTGGACTGCTTAGAATTGGTCAAAAGCGAACCTAAAACTCACAAAAATCTCATTTCTGAAAATTCCATTGAGTTAGCTCGCTCGTCGACAGACAAGACCAAAATTCTCAAGGCAAAGGCTGTGGTGTATCAAAAAGTTCAGACCACTCCCAATCAGGTCTACATAGTTCAAGGAGTCACTCCTCAACAAACAGCTGAACTAACTGCTATGGTAGAAGAAGATAATGCAGCTGGATGTGAAGAGTTCTTCTGGTCAGCATCAATAGACAACGCTGATGAGACAAAAGGCCTATCTCAGAAAACCTCATGGAGAGTGAAGGGTAGGTATGTGCCCAAACCACTTAATGAGCCTGCAAGATACGATGTGCCAAGCACTAGTGGCACCAAAACGTATTTGGGCGAACCAACGCTCACTACCAGTGAAACATCTTCGTCTAAGAGCGAAAGCAATGCTCGTGTCCCGAAGAAAAAGGCTAACATCCACAAAAATCCAAAACAAACACCAACGAAATCTGAGATACAAGAAGAATCTCTCAGAAAGAAAACAGTTTTGGAGATCACAAAACCCTCATTATGTCAGGTACGAAAGGACGCATAAGTCTCGAGAAGAATCAAAAAGCGACCGAAAGGATAGTTTCGGTCCTTCGAATACAAGGAATCGAAAGGACAGTTTTGGTCCACAGCAAGATAAAACCGAAAGAACGGTTTCGGTCCTCAAAACATCAGCAACCAAAAGAGCGGTTTCGGTCCTCAACACAATATCAACCGAAAGAGAGGTTTTGGTCCTCAACACAATATCAAACGAAAGAGTGGTTTCGGTCCTCAACACAATATCAACCGAAAGAGCGGTTTCAGTCCTCAACACAATATCCACCGAAAGAATAGGTTCGGTCCAAAGTTCAATAAGAAGAACAAAAGGGAAGAATGTTCCTGTTCTCAACCAAGGAAGATTAATAATCAACGGCCCAAAATCTCTTCTAAACCCTATTCTAATATTTATCCTTTGAATGATTTAAAAGGAAAAGGAAAGCTCTTTCCAGAAGACAACAGATGCCCGAATGAGAACCAAAAGAGTGCAGACGTCAAAAACTCAAAACCTGCGTCAAACAAAATTAAAGTTTTCACAATAAAAAGAAAAGATGAAACTACTTTAATTAAAAAAATTATATGGTTGATGTTTCTCTTGTTGGAATAGTGTCTAAGGCTACAACTATATTAGGCAAGTATTTGACCCGGTTGTGCATGGTCCTTTTGGGTTGCCTTCACCATAGCCACTTGATAGGATGATTTATTATGAGAGAATAGATATTATTAATATATTATGAGAATAATATAAGGAATAATAATATTGTTATTTGATTAATATAAGTCATAGATTAATTAGTATTAATTTGGTGACTTAAAGAGATTAATTAAATAAGAGGGTATAAACTGTCAATTGTTTGATAGTTACACTTTAGGCTGTAAATCCTTAAGGGATAAGGGTTGGACGAATTCTAGGGCTTGGGATAGCCTCAAATTCGTCCAAGGCATTATCATGGAAAGGATTTGGATTGCTTCAAGGAAAGATTATCCAACTAGGGTATAAGGGTGAAACCCTAAGAGCCTTACAAGTATAAATAGACCCCTATGGCAAGGGAAATCGGCACCTCTTCTAAAGAAAAGGAACCCTGGCCGAATCTTCCCTCTCCTCTCTCTCTCTCTCAAATCATCCTCCTTGCTAGTTGGTGTTTGTAAGCCATTAGAGGAGTGACAATTGTAACTCTAGAGCTCCAAGACAACAAGATCAAACAAGAGATTCAAAGGTAAACTTCTAGATCTGATTTTGTATTGTTCTTATACCTAATTAGTCATTAGAAGTCTTGGATTCAAAGCATGTTTAATTAGAGAAACCTAGATCCAAGCATTAAGGTTTTCATGTGCACATAGGAATGTTCATGTGGCCAAAAACCCATCATCTCTTACTATTCCCTGTCCTGTAAAAGGCTCATAAAGGACCCAAGAAACTTTGGGTTCCTAAATATGCTTAATATTTTGCAGATTATACGTGACAAGAAGTTTAACGAAGAATGGTATATTGATAGTGGCAGCTCGCGTCACATGACAGGAAGGAAGGAAGAACTGAGGGAGTTTCGGTCTCTCAAGGATGGTGGAATTGTGAAGTACGACAACAACTCATATGGAACTATCAAAGGCTACGGAATGATTACGAATGGTGATTTCTCTATAAGAAAGGTCGCATATGTTGAAGGATTGCAGCACAACCTTATCAGCGTATCACAGATGGTAGTTGGGATCAGATTGAAGGTATCGTTTGATGATGATGGCTCAAAGATAGTCGAGAAGAAGTCCAATAACATTCTGTTGAAATCGAAGCGAAAGGGGAAATGTACCCTTTAAACCTCAATCCAATTCGAGGGAGAGTGTGTGGTTTACCGGCACATCGAATAGGTGATCTTTACAATGAAGGCACCATGTGAATTTGCATGGTAATTCACACCCGCTTTGTGATCCTCGGTATCCCAGTCACAAACAAGAGGGGCATATCGAGATTTAAACATGCCATTGAAATGTTTCAATGAATCTCATCTTAACCTAGGAATTCTCAAATTCATTTAGAACTTAAAGTTAGGTTTTCATGGTGGAGAATTAGTGAATCGTCATTCACTTACCTTCAAATTGTTTGCATGTTAGATTACGGCATCCCTTTTCTAATATGTAAATATTGTTGTTGGATCCTAGCCCTAATTTTTCTTATTGGGTGATAATTAGGGATTCATATTCTAATCTATCTTTGTCCTTTCTATTTGTAGATGTCGAACGCGAACAACACTGCTTCTAGTTCTTTCACATTGATGAGCCTTTGTCAAAAGGTCACCTTCGATGGGACGAACTTTAGCGAATGGATAAGATACATTCACACAATTGCTCGCTATGAGGATAAGGAGTATGTCCTCGATGAGAAGCTCGAGAAAATCAACCCTGAAATCGCTACTCCGGCTGAAATGAACGCTTTTGAAACTCATGAGCAAGATGCAACGAAGGTACATTGCATCATGATTGCCACTATGAACTCCAAATTCCAAAAGTCCTATGAGGACATGTACCCGTACGAGATGCATCAAGACTTATTGGAGAGATACCACCAAAACGCGAGACAAGAGCATTATGAGATTTTCACTAACATGATTTCCGCTAAGATGGGTCATGGAGAGTCTCTTACCGTGCACCTGCAAAAGATGCAAAGGTATGTCGACCGTCTTCGCAAGTTGAATGTTGACTTTGGGGAAGACTTGGTGATCGACATGGTGCTTCACTCTTTGCCTCCAAGCTACAATCAATTTAGGATGACCTACCACATGAACAAAGAGGAGGTCACCCTAAGCAAACTCCAAGGTCTCTTGAGGGTCGCTGAGAGCAACTTCAAGGACAAGTCTGTTGCACCAACTCCCAATCCACCCGCTGCTCCTGTCTTGGCTATTGGACAAGGAAAGGGAAAGAAGAGGAAGGCTTCGTCTAAGAACTATCGCAAGGTTAAAGCCCGAGATGGTGCCTCTTCTAGTGGTACCAAAGTTGATCCTGCTAAGCCCTGCCCTAACCAAAAGGAGGCAGAGTTCCACCACTGCCATAAGATAGGACATTGGAAGAGAAGCTGCCTAGAGTACCTGCAAGCCATCAAGGAAGGAAAGATCAAGCCGTCTTTCGCAGGTATATACACAATTAAATCTAACGATTCATCTCATGCTATTTCTTGGGTTCTTGATACCGGTTGTGGTTACCACATTTGGTCTAATGTGCAGGGACTAAGAAGAAATAGGGATGTGGAGCATGGAAGGATTAATCTAATCATGGGGAACAGAAGATCGTCGCCTGTGACCAAGATTGGAGTGTATTCTTTAGTGCTTAGGAATGGTTTAAGTTTAGATTTGAACAATTGTTGCTATTCGCCATAAATGGCTAGAAACATCATTTCATTTCATGGTTTGTTTAGACAAGGTTATAGATTTTCTTGTAATAATGAGAATGGTTCTATTTTGGCTTATCTAAATGGTGTCTTTTATTTTGAAGCAATACCGTGTAATGGAATTTATGAAACTGTTATGATTGTTGATAACTTAGGAAATGATGTTTTGAACATAGATTCTTCCAATAGTATGGATAAATCATCCTTGTGGCATTGTCGTCTTGGACATGTCAACAAGAAACGCATGGCCCAACTCCAAAAAGATGGAGTGTTGGAGTCATTCGACCTTAGGGAAGATGACACATGCGAGTCTTGTTTGCTTGGAAAGATGAATAAGTCACCCTTCGTTGGTTCTTGCGAAAGGGGTGAGGGTCTATTGGACCTAATACATACCGATGTATGTGGACCGTTTAGATCAACCACGAAGGATGGGAACTGCTTCTACGTGACTTTTACCGATGATTATAGTAGATATGGGTATATCTATTTAATCAAGCAAAAGTCAGAAACTTTTGAAAAGTTCAAAGAGTTCAAGAATGAAGTGGAGAATCGATTGGGCAGGAAAATCAAGATGCTTCGATCCGATCGAGGAGGAGAGTACCTAAGTCTTGAATTCCACGATTATCTCAAGGAGTGTGGAATAGTTTCACAATTGACGCCACCTAGGACACCACAATTGAATGGTGTGGCAGAAAGGCGTAATCGAACCCTATTGGATATGGTTTGCTCTATGATGAGTCGTGCTTCACTATCAATCTCTTTTTGGGGGTATGCCTTAGAGACTGCCGCCCATATCCTTAACCGAGTCCCTACTAAGAAGGTTGCCAAAACACCTCACGATATGTGGACAGGGAAATCTCCCTCGTTAGCACATATCAAGGTTTGGGGTTGCGCGGCTTTCGTAAGACGAGATACTCACGACAAGCTCGAACCTCGTAGTGAGCGATGTATTTTCATCGGCTACCCACAGAAATCCTTTGGATATCTCTTCTATAGACCGAAGGACAATGTTGTCTTCGTTGCGAGGAGAGGAGTTTTCCGAGAGCGAGAACTCATAGGCTAAGAAGACAGTGGGAGGCAAATCGAGATTGAATAGATTCAAGAGTCGATAGATGAAGGAACCTCTACCGCTGGCACTCAACCCGAGGAGGAAACTCCGATTGAACCGATTGACGAGCCCTTACCTCTTATACATTCCAAAAGAGTTAGAGTTCAACCCCAGTTTTATGGTTTTCATATTACTACCGAAGGGGACACATATATTAGTGATGGTACACTAATAAACCTTGATGAACCTAATAGCTATAAGGAAGCCATGGCAGGCCCAGAGTCTGCGAAATGGAAAGAGGCAATGGATAGCGAGATCCAATCCATGTATGATAACCAAGTTTGGAATTTGGTTGATAATGTGCCCGGACGTAAGACCGTTGGGTGCAAATGGATCTTCAAGAAGAAGACCGACGTGGATGGAAACGTACACACATATAAAGCGCGATTGGTTGCGAAGGGCTTTACTCAAACTCCCGGAGTTGACTATGACGAGACCTTCTCACCAGTTGCGAAGATAAAATCTATTAGAGTGATGCTAGCTATTGCCGCATTTCATGATTTTGAGATTTGGCAAATGGATGTCAAGACCGCTTTCCTTAACGGAAAGTTGGCTGAGGATGTTTACATGGCTCAGCCAGAGGGGTTTGTGGATCCGAAGCATCCGAATAGAGTGTGTAAGCTTGAGAAGTCCATTTATGGACTTAAGCAAGCATCTCGCAGATGGAATCTTTGCTTCGATGAGAAAGTCAAAGAGTTTGGATTTGTACGAAGCGAAGATGAATCGTGTGTATATGTCAAAGCCAGTGAGAGTATAGTAAGCTTCCTCATTCTATATGTCGATGACATATTACTCATAGGAAACGACATCCCGACTCTGCAGGAGGTTAAGTCCTGGCTCGAGAAGTGCTTCGCTATGAAGGATCTCGGAGAGGCTTCTTACATTTTGGGAATAAGGATAGTGAGAGAAAGAAGTAAGAGACTAATAGGACTTAGTCAGAACACTTACTAAGAGAAGGTACTAAAACGTTTTAGTATGGAAAACTCAAAGAAAGGAGAATTACCGTTACAAAGTAATGCCAAGTTGAGTAAGACTCAAAGTGCGAGTACCGAAGTTGAGATAGCTGAAATGAGCCGAGTTCCATACGCTTCCGCAATTGGCTCAATCATGTATGATATGACTTGTACTCGCCCTGATGTAGCCTTTGCCTTGAGCATGGTTAGTAGATATCAAGGGAACCCTGGCAGAGCCCGTTGGATTGCGATGAAGAATATCCTTAAGTACCTTCAGAGGACAAAGGAATGGTTCTTAGTCCTCGGAGGGAGTGATGACTTGAAGGTGCGAGGGTATAGTGACGCCAGCTTTCAGACCGACAGGGACAACTACCGTTCGCAATCGGGCTGGGTCTTTACCCTGAATGGAGGAGCAGTGACTTGGAAAAGTTCCAAACAAGAAACCGTAGCTGATTCAATGTGCGAATCAGAGTACATTGCTGCGAGCGAAGCGTCGAAGGAGGCAATATGGTTGAAGAACTTCATCGGTGATCTTGGAGTTGTACCCGCCATAAAGGAGACCATGGAGATTTTCTGTGATAATGAAGGAGCGGTTGCCTTGACCAAGGAACCGAGGGATCATGGTAGATCTCGACATATCGACAGAAAATATCACTTTATTAGACATCGTGTAGAAGAAGGACAACTCGTAGTGAAGAGGATATCATCAGAAGATAACCCAGCAGATCCGCTTACGAAGGGACTAAGTAGGGTTAAGCACTTGCAGCATACTAGGAGTATTGGGCTGAAGGATGATATTAGCATAGATTAGATAGTATTAGAAACGTGTAATAGATAAATGTAATTAACATTTGATGATTAAATAAAGGAGTATTATTTATGAGTAATGTTACTGTCTTATGTTAATTGTTTAACTATTGTTTCTCTTTGCATGTTTTGACTTCCAGAATAATTGAATTTATTAAGAATAATCGAATTATTCAAATTGTCCACAATCGTTCATATGTTGGAAGTAGATATGAATGAAGATTGTCGTGAATTGGTGCATAGATTGTCTAAATGGTATTAGACATAGCAAAAGATTGCTGCGACGTTCATGAGTGCTTATGAACTAGTTTTGAGCATTGAAACAAACCCGCGCTTGCTGGAATCACCTTATGGAATATGATATAAAAGGGTTATCGCAAGACGATAATATCATATAGTCTTAAAACCTAGATATATGGTTTGTTATTTGTTAATTGATTGTACATTGATAATGCGAAAACGCATTGGTAACTCGATGTTATAAAACGCATTGTTGTGTACAGTTGATTAATGAATAAGTAAATGCATATAAGTCGAAGTTTATTTGTTACTTTTATCCCAAGAGGGTAAAAGCGATATCTCGGCCGCTCGATGATTTGATTTGACTTATGTGCCGGGCCCGGTCAGAACTGAATTGATGTGTTCGATTAAGTTCTATGTCAAATAAATCAGAGATCGAGAAACCTAAATGCTTGACTAATCATTCCATAGAATTGTCAGCATGATATCTAACAGAGGACTGTACGATCCCTTAACTAAAGGACAAGATTGATTAGATCAGAGTTTGACAGCGTCTTTGAGAGCTACGATTGCGAATCGGATTGTACTTGTGCATATAGTTACTAGACTTATCCAAGTGGGAGACTGTTGGAATAGTGTCTAAGGCTACAACTATATTAGGCAAGTATTTGACCCAGTTGTGCATGATCCTTTTGGGTTGCCTTCACCATAGCAACTTGATAAGATGATTTATTATGAGAGAATAGATATTATTAATATATTATGAGAATAATATAAGGAATAATAATATTGTTATTTGATTAATATAAGTCATAGATTAATTAGTATTAGTTTGGTGACTTAAAGAGATTAATTAAATAAGAGGGTATAAACTGTCAATTGTTTGATAGTTGCACTTTGGGCTATAAATCCTTAAGGGATAAGGGTTGGATGAATTCTAGGGCTTGGGATAGCCTCAAATTCGTCCAAGGCATTATCATGGAAAGGATTTGGATTGCTTTAAGGAAAAATTATCCAACTAGGGTTTAAGGGTGAAACCCTAGGAGCCTTACAAGTATAAATAGACCCCTAGGGCAAGGGAAATCGGCACCTCTTCTAAAGAAAAGGAACCCTGGCCGAATCTTCCCTCCCCTCTCTCTCTCTCAAATCATCCTCTTTGCTAGTTGCTGTTTGTAAGCCATTAAAGGAGTGACAATTGTGACTTTAGAGCTCCAAGACAACAAGACCAAACAAGAGATTCAAAGGTAAACTTCTAGATCTGATTTTGTATTGTTCTTATACATAATTAGTCATTAGAAGTCTTGGATTCAAAGCATGTTTAATTAGAGAAACCTAGATCCAAGCATCAGGGTTTTCATGTGCACATAGGAATGTTCATGTGGCCAAAAACCCATCATCTCTTACTATTCCCTGTCCTGTAAAAGGCTCATAAAGGACCCAAGAAACTTTGGGTTCCTAAATCTGCTTAATATTTTGTAGCTTATACATGACGAGAAGTTTGACGAAGAATGGTATATTGATAGTGGCTGCTCGCGTCACATGATAGGAAGGAAGGAAGAACTGAGGGAGTTTCGGTCTCTCAAGGATGGTGGAATTGTGAAGTACGACAACAACTCATATGGAACTATCAAAGGCTACGGAATGATTACGAATGGTGATTTCTCTATAAGAAAGGTCGCATATGTTGAAGGATTGCAACACAACCTTATCAGCGTATCACAGCTGGTAGTTGGGACTAGATTGAAGGTATCGTTTGATGATGATGGCTCAAAGATAGTCGAGAAGAAGTCCAATAACATTCTGTTGAAATCGAAGCGAAAGGGGGAAATGTACCCTTTAAACCTCAATCCAATTCGAGGGAAACCAACAGCCTTCTTACTAATGAAGGCTCACTCAGACAAAAGCTGGTTATGGCATCGACGACTCTCTCATCTTAATTTCAAGGATATCAACAAGCTGGTTTTAGGAGATCATGTTCGAGGTCTTCCAGTTCTCAAATTCGACAAAGAACACAAATGTGCAGCTTGTGAAATGGGAAAGCAAAGTCGACAAAGTCATCCTTCTATTATCAACACAAAGGTGATAGAACCATTGGAGCTGTTACATATCGATCTGTGCGGTCTCTCTTCCATTGAAAGTATTGGTGGGAACAAGTATATTATGGTCATCGTCGACGACTTCTCTCGCTTTACATGGGTGTTCTTCTTGAAGCATAAATCAGAGGCTATTCCTAAGCTCAAGCTCTTCATAAAGTAGGTAGAAGTTCAACTGAGGAAAGTAGTTCGTAATGTCAGGAGTTACAATGGCTTGGAATTCAAGAACAAGGATTTCGAAGATTTTCTAGCTGACAAGGGAATGACTCATAATTTCTCAGCCCCATATACTCCACAACAGAATGGGATCGTCAAAAGGCGAAACAGATCTCTGTGCGAAGCAGCTCGTACTATGCTAAGCTTCACTTCACTGCCTCTGTATTTCTGGGCTGATGCAGTTGCTGCTGCTTGTTTCACTCAGAACAGGTCATATCTAAACAAGTGGTTCTCCATTACTCCTAATGAAATCTTGAAAAATCGCAAGCCGAATGTGAAATTCTTTCATGTATTCAGTTCAAGATGCTTCATCTTCAACTCCAAAGAGAATCGTAACAAGTTTGATGCTAAGGCTGATGAAGGAATATTTATGGGCTACTCCTTGCACTCGAAGGCCTATAAAGTTCTGAACAAGTGTTCTAAGAAGATTGAAGAGACATACTATGTCACTTTTGATGATAACTATGTCAAGAAGATGAAGTGTACTAAAGATGCACTGCAAGAAATCTTTCCAAAGACCAGTCAAGTTACAGCTCCTATCTCAAATCTTTTTGAGCAATATACGCTTCTTTTTGATGAACCTGAAAAGGCTACCAATTCTAAATGCAAGGCGAAAGATAACAAAGTTGATAGTCTAAAACAAGTCATTGATGAAGCTGCACGAAAGATGGCTGACGATCAACCGAAAGCAATCGAAACACCACTCTTAAGTGAACCGTCCGGTGATCGTCCCTCTGTCCAGGGGGAGGGTCCGTCTCTACAAAAAGATCAAGCTTTTTCATTCCAGGGGAGAATTCAACTTCACAATCATCTAGCTCTACTGAAAAACCAAATGAAGGGGAACATTCTGATCCAGATATTGAACTCGTGTCATCATTCGAGGGGGAGAATTTGCATATGAATGATGATGATACACTATCTGAGTTGGAGGAAGAGATCAATGCAGAACTGGATCCCTCTTGTGATCCAAACTACCCACCACTTGTTAAATGGACCAAAGACCATCCTCAAAGTCAAATTATTGGGGAATCTTTAGAAAAGGTTTTAACTCGATCACAGATCAAAGCGAAACAAGTTACACTATTTTCTCAAGTGGAATTTTGCATGTTCAATTCTTTTGTTTCCAAAGTTGAGCCGAAGACTGTTAATTTAGCTCTTGATCATTCTGACTGGGTATAAGTCATGCAAGACGAGTTAAATGAGTTTGAAAGAAACAAAGTATGGCGTCTAATTCCAACTCCAAAAGATGCTTCAGTTGTCAGTCTCAAGTGGGTTTTCAAAAATAAGATGGATAAGGAGGGGAATGTGATTTGTAACAAAGCTTGGTTGGTTGTGAAAGGCTACTGCCAAGAGGAAGGTATTGATTACGAAGAGACCTTCTCTCCAGTTGTAAGATTAGAGTCAGTTCGAAACTTTCTTGCCTATGATGCACACAAAAACTTTGAAGTCTATCAGATGGACGTCAAGTGTGCCTTTCTCAACGGAGAACTTGAAGAAACTGTGTATGTTGAGCAACCACCAGGTTTCGTGAATGAAAAGCATCCAAATTACTGTTACGTCCTAGACAAAGCGGTATATGGTCTGAAGCAGGCTCCCAGAGCATAGTATGAAACTCTCACTCGATTCTTAAAAATGTCTAAATTCAAACAAGGTTCGGTTGACCCAACCTTCTTTCGTAAGAGAGAGGGTAACCACCTTATGATAGTCTAAATTTATGTTGATGACATCATCTTCGGCTCCACGAATCCCAGCTTAACAGCTAAATTCAGGACGTTGATGGAAACTAAATTTGATATGAGCTCAATGGGTCCAATTAACTTTTTCCTTGGCTTAAACATTAGTCAGGGACCAGAAGGCATTTTTATCAATTAGGAGGCATACACAAACACATTTCTTGCTAAGTTTGGCATGATGGGAGACTCCAAAGTTTAAGTTCCAATGTCTTTTGGGACAAAGCTTACACCTTCGTTGGAGAAGCCAGTCGCTGACATGACGTTTTATCGTCAAATGATTGGGTCACTAATGTATCTCACAGCCAGCAGACCTGACATCATGTTCTCAGTCTGCTATTGTGCCAGATTCCAAGCTAACCCTCGCGAACCTCACATGCTTGCCGTGAAAAACATCTTGCGCTATTTAAAGCGAACTTCCTCTCTCGGTCTGTGGTATCCAGCCAACTCAGGATTCTTTGTCCAAGCATTCTCAGATGCTGACTTAGGTGGCTGTGGATTAGATCGTAAACGTACCACCGGAGGATGCCAATTTCTCGACGGTAAATTGGTTAGCTGGCAATCAAAGAAACAAACCTATGTTTCTCTCTCCACTGCAGAAGCTGAATACATCACTGTCATATCATGCACATCTCAAGTTGTATGGATACAAAGTCAGCTTAGAGATTACAGGCTGAACATGAAGAAAATCCCACTATATTGTGACTCTGAAAGTGCAATTAGGATTTGTCACAACCCAATGCAACACTCGAAGACTAAACACATAGCACTGAGGTATGACTTCATCAAAGATCACGTGGAAGATGGCAACGTGGAAATTCACTTCGTAAGTACAACTGATCAACTGGCAGATATATTCACTAAGGATTTTCCTAAAGCAAGTTTCAACAAAATTTTGCAAGGCCTAGGAATGATGGAACCAGAATCTATACCAAAATCGCCTTCGCTTCAATAAAGGTAAAGCGAAATAGAGCGAATCAAAATGAACCGAACGCTCGGTCTATTTCGGGTTCGGCTAGACCAAGAACTGAAATGAATCGAGCGTTCGGTCTATTTCGGGTTCGGTCCTTCTGAATTCGTTCGCTTCTTTTTCATATCAAGGCATTTTGATTGTATTCTTTTGTTCACTATTTTAAATACTTCCTTTTATTTTTTTAAAAATCCAAAAATATTTCTCTATTTCATTTTTTTATATATAACCCAAAAATATTTTCTTTTTCGTTTAATTAAAATTTTTCACAAAATACAAAAATATCTTTTCTTTTAATTTTAATCTAATGCTCTCATTTGTATAAGTGTTACTCTCGATGATGAAGCTCTAGAAGGTATAATCTCTTTTCTATAAACTTCTTACGTGTCCCTAGATGCATGCTGTTGCATATTGACTAAAGCCTCTATAGATTTTGAGTGAAGCCTTAATAACATGATACATACAAATCATGTTTTCCCAAACTAGGCTGTTACATTCACTCTAATCATGAGCTACCTTACTCTTCTCGTATTGAGCTTAGAGTTTTCTGCTTGGTCCTTCTTTTCTAGCAGAGGTACACTCGCTTCTTATACCACCTATATCATTTTTCTTCATCACACTTCATCTCACCAATGTAACCCTTGCGACTCTTAGCATTTACCACTGAGGTTTACGGTTATACAAAAATCTGTGTTAATGATCTTAGTCTCGTGTCACTATGTACTAAGTGAAACCCATAATTCAACACCTTTAATGAATTGACGATACAACATCACTATGTTACAGTTCTTATATGAAATCTCTTTTTATTTTGAGTGATTCTTCTGAAAATTTCTATTACCAATATTTTTTCTTCCTCAAGGATCTAGTTAAGTTTTTTTTTTTTTTTGAGATTTCTCATTTGTCCACAAGTCAAAAAATATATTCCCTACCTACTTGTTCAACAAATCACATTGATCTCACAAGTACTTCGCTCAGTTTCGGTCTTATATCAAGTATCGAAATCATGAATTGAAGCGAAAGCCACCCTTTATAAGCTTTAATTAAAAAGATGTCTTTCAATACTTATTAACAAGTACTTGATCGTTATTTAATGGGAAACCACGCAAGAACTTTAAAGTCTCTCTTGACTTTGAAGGAAGAGATTCGTGCCTAGAATCAGTAGCTTTACGTCTCAACAAGACATCACTTAAACCCTCAAAAAGTTTCTTTTATTTCTTTATCTTTCACACTCTATGCATGAAAATCTTTGATTTTCTAAAATATGGTTCTATTAATGATGTCATACTTGTTACAGCTTCGTTTCTACAAGTACTCCAATGCCCGATAAAGTTAAAAGGAGATGACGGTTCATGTAAAATATGTGGGTGACGTTTGGGATAAAGTTAAGGCTGAGTCAGCAGTTATCCAACCGTTTTGACGATTTGAAAAAGCGCTTTTTTATGGAATGGCGTGTACAAGGGAAACGACCTTTCTCTTTCCTGTGTCATCATCGAGTATGACAACTGTTCACTCTGTCACATCAGGCATGGTTTCTAATTAAATCCAAGATCTCAGCCGAATATCTCTCTCTCCAGCTTACATGTATAAAAGGATCAGGCACGCTCCTCTTTACCCTTTTATCACTTACAAGTTCTCTCAAAGCATAAGGGCGATTTCTCTCACTGTTCATCTTCTTCTCAAGCTTCATCATTCTGGTCATACTACCTCTGTTCACTCCAACCTTCGCACAATCAAACCTCAACAAAACCTAATTATTGACCTAACACCCTTCATCTATGAACCCTATATGTTGTACGTTGTCGAATGTCTCAAATACTCACCTCTTGTCGACGCTCTTTCAAAGGTCGAAGTTGTTCCTATGACCTGCCTTTCTTACATCTATTCAACAACTTACTATGACAAGGCTGCAGAGCGAATTCACTTTTATATTCACAATGAGAAGACCTCCATCTCCAAGACTCGCTTCTGTGCCCTAATTGGTCTTTCTTAAGAACCAGCTCTGGTAAACCCCGACTTGATCACTACTGGTCAACTGTTCTCCATTTTCTACCAAATGGGGTACACTGAAACCCTAACCACAGTTACCAAGTTCAAGAAGTCTTTCCTTCCTCCACAGTGGAATGGCCTTTTCACTCTTCTTTTCAAAGGTCTCTCAGAACAAAGCGTCGGTTCAGATGGTGCAAGCAAGTCATTTATGACTGTGCTTTAGGGGCTGTATCATGGGAATAATTTGGACTATGGGACAGTCATCTAGCAACAACTGGTTCAAAGCTTGTATTCTTCATCCATACATTCAGAGATCTCATGTGGAAGGTATTGGTCCATCATTACGAAGTGGACAATGGATCGTCTCCATGTTCCAATCATGGCAGACTCTCTTCTCTCTTCCATCGCCACCTTTCACACCACAAAGATTATCGTCACAGATCCAACCAAGTATTCCTTCATTGGATCGATCCCTGAAGCCATGCTTGCCTGTGTGTCTGCTGCAAGCTATGTTCTTCAAGAATACAAGAAGCATCCTTCTTCGGGTCTAAGGGAACTCACACCAGCCATGGTTCGCTCCATTGAAGAGGCTGACAAGTCATCCAAGAGGGGAAAGAAAACCGAGACACAGAAGGAGGCGAATGTCACTAAACCAACCAAGGGTCAACCCCCAATAAGTGAAAGTCATACAAGGTTGTTCCTTCCCAACCAAAGCAGAAGAAGCAGAAGAAGCCCGCTCGGAGACTCATACTTCAATCATCAATCGATTCGGACTTAGAGTATGTTCCTCCTAAACACAAATCTACTGCTCCCTCAAAATTAGAAAGTGAAAGCTCTGATGTGGAGGCTTCGGGTTGTGGTGATACACCGCCTCGCTCTCCTACCCCAGAGGTACCCGTTCGCTCCCAACCCCCTTCTCCTCCACCCGTTTCTGTACCAATCTCAATCCCTCCAATTTTTCCCATCACTACCTCTCAGCCATCAACCACTATTCCCATTCCTGATCCAATCTTCACAGAAACTACCACTACCACAACTACTACGAGGACTCATTCTTCAACACCCACACCTCCTGTCACAACCGAACCACCAGTTACAACTGAACCTCCCGTTACTACAAAACCCTTATCCCCTACCCAATCCACTGACACCACCCCAGTTCTTGGAGGTGAGGACTTGGAGTTTGATTCCACTTACTTCAGTCCTTACCGTGTCCAGAGTGACGACGACGAAGATGCTCCTATCACCAAACGCCATCTCATGGTTGTTAATGACAAGCTTGATCAGCTGCTTTCATCATCTTCCACCAGTGCCTATTCAGATGTTGCTCTCAAAGCGTTGTTCTCCTCGGTTGTCCAAGAACATAATGCCTCTCTCACTGCTGCAGCTAAGGCTATTGACGCCTCTACTTTCCAATGCTAGAAGGCCTCTCTTGCCGTTGAAGCATCAACGAAGGAATGTAAAGAAGCGACTGCAAAAGTCGATAAACTAATTTCTGAGGCTCATTTGTTTTTAGATTCTTTGCGGGCGACTGCTCAAAAGAATTCTCAGATGGTGAATGCTTCGGTTGATAACCTTCAGCGCTCTCTTCAAGCTAAAAGGTCCAATATTGAAGCTGCTCGTCAAGCCATCGAAGTTGCCAATGCCACTCTACATGCTAATGTCAATGACCATTTGACTCAACTAGAGGCAGAGTTGGCTGTGGAAAATCATATCATGGATGAGTTGGACAAACGAACCTCTCAGCTAAAGATGCAGAACCTCAAGCTTCACCCTGCAACAACTGAGCTTAATGATTTGAAATCTGAACGGGAGGTCATTCGAAGCTTTGTTGGCGATGTTCATTCTATTTTACTTCACCTCCTTGATGCCCATGATCCCATCATGACCATTACCATCCGAAGGCATTTGGCTGAGAAACTCAGACCTGCACTGGACATCCTTAGTCATATTGTGGGTGTTTCGGTAACTGGTGTCCAACCGAAACAAGGGGGAGAGAAGGCGAAAACTCAACCTCCTCCTGAACCGAAGCCAATAGCTGAACCGAAGGTTAATGAAGCTTCGGTCAGCAAAAGGAAAAAGAAGATCGATGAAGATGATACTGATGATGAAGGTGACTATGAAGATACTTTGGGTGAAATTCCCAAAAAGCCTTATCAGAAAACAAAACTTTCTGAGAAAGAGCTTGCCGAAAATTTCAAGAAGCAAACGACTGACTTGGAGAAAAAGAAAAAAGAAAAGGAGCTCTTGGAGAAAAAGAAGTCTATTTTTCCAGAGTGAACCCTTGATTCGCTCCAAAGGTGTTGTATTGATGAACCAAGTGTTCTTTGGCTCGAACCAGTCATGTCGTTTGGGCTTGAAAACTCCAAGGATGCACAGTTTGACATGCCAATCACTCGAAAGGCATTCATCTTTCACTACTTCAACTCAACTACTGCTATCCCTTCTCCAGATCGGAAGGTGGATCGGGATCTGCTAGAGTTCTATCTGGAGTTCGCTCAGCCACAGTACTTGACCTGGTGCTCACATAAAATAACTATTGTCAAGGTACTGAAGCCCTACTCAGTTGGGAAGTTTGTCAACATCAAATTCAAAGTGACTCGAGGCTCTGAAGGCTTGGTTCATAACTTTACTCTGGCTGATCTGCCAAACCTCAATCGCCACGACTTGATACTCCTCAACAATATTTTGCTGTCAAATCCACAGGAGTATCAGCCGATTATAGATCACATCAAGCGAATGCTTGTTTGCTACATTCACGAAGTAGCAAAGATGTATCAAGAGATCGCCTCTGCCATTCACAAGCGAACCATGATCAAAACGATGGGCAGAGCAGGCGATGTGAATACAATGGTCAAGGGCAAAATCGACTCAAAGTATCACACATTGATGTTTACCAAGGGCGAAGGTTAGAAATGCCTGTTCGCTCTTGTTGACAAGCACCTCTTCTCAACCGCTTGTTTGGAGCATATTCTAGAGAGTATCCAGAGGTGTAATCAGAACACAACAGCCGACAAGAAGTTGTTTACTGACAAGCTGAGGTGGTACATTCAATTTTGACAGACACTTATTGTGATCATCCCTCGGCTGTTCAGGGTTGTGAAGACTATGAAGCCAACTCAGAAGAAATGATCTCTCGCCTCATTTGACTCAAAGGGGGATATTATTGGGTTTATTATGTTGTTTCATGGGCTCGGTCCTTAGCCCGGTTTTGGTATCCGGTTTGGGCCTGGCCAACCATGATTATTTTACTCTAGGTTTTAGTGTTTAAGGTGCATGCATGCAGTCTTTGTGAGTAACGCTTTCATTGTTTTTCTCGTTAAGTTTTGTAAACCCTAGCTCGCCTCTGCTGAGGTGTGACTATATTTGAATCATAAGCATTACGTTGATTCCATACTGTGTTCATAATCATATTGTGTTTGAATTGTTTGTTCATCATCTTTTTACCTGTGAAAGATCTAAACGATCCGAGATTTATTCTCATCAGCATCGGATGTGCATAGACTATCGAGAGCTGAATAAGGTAACGATGAAGAACCGTTACCCACTCCCGAGGATTGACGACCTCTTTGACCAGCTCCAGGGAGCATCTTGGTTCTCCAAGATCGATCTGCGTTCGGGTTACCATCAGATGAGGGTCCGAGAGGAAGATGTACAGAAGACCGTGTTTCAGACGCGATATGGTTATTATGAGTTTTTGGTAATGCCTTTTGGGCTCACCAATGCTCTTACCATGTTCATGGATCTCATGAACCGTGTGTGTAGACCGATGTTGGATCGGTCTGTGATAGTTTTCATTGATGACATCTTGGTCTATTCCAAGACTCGGGAGCGGCATGAGGAGCACTTGTGGGAGGTATTGGATACTCTTTGGAGGGAGAGCTTGTATGCCAAGTTCTCTAAGTGTGATTTCTGGTTGCGTGAGGTGCAGTTTCTTGGTCACCTTGTCAACCAGGACGAGATTTCAGTCGATCCGGCCAAAGTGGAGGCTGTGATTAGGTGGGTGGTCCCGAAGTCTCTATCTGAGATTCAGAGCTTCTTGGTATTGGCAGGTTATTATCGGAGATTCATTCAGGACTATTCCAAGATAGTCGTGCCCTTGACCTGGTTGACAAGGAAAGTTGTGGTCTTTCGCTGGGGGTTAGAGAAGCAGGCTGCATTCGAGACTCTGAGACAGAGATTGTGCAAGGCGCCAATCTTAGCCCTGCTAGAGGGCATGGATGATTTTGTGGTGTATTGTGATGCATCCATCTCAGGTTTGGGCGCGGTATTGATGCAGAAGTGGCATGTTATCGCTTATGCTTCAAGACAGCTGAAGCCTAATGAGGAGAAATATCTGACGCATGACTTGGAGTTGGGGGCAGTTGTTTTCGCCCTCAAGATTTGGCGCCATTACCTCTATGGGTTCCGTTGTACTATTTACACGGACCATAAGAGTTTGAGGTACCTTATGGATCAGCCGAATTTGAACATGAGGCAGCGTCAGTGGCTTGATGTGGTGAAGGATTACGATTGTGAGATCCTCTACCACCCGGGGAAGGCCAATGTCGTGGCCGATGCGCTTAGCCGCAAGGCAACGCCATTCAGAGACATCGGCATGAGGATGACCGTGGTGAATCTGTTGTTGGAGCGGATTTGAGAGGCCCAGCAGGAGTCTATGAAGGAGGAACATCGTAAGAGTGAGTGTATTGTGGTCCAGGTTTCCTCCTTCGATTATGATAGTCGTGGATTGTTGAATCTACACCGTAGAGTGTTGGTCCCATATCATGGAGGTGTATGCCAAGTATTGATGGAGGAGGCGCATAAATCCGGGTTTTCTATCCATCTTGGGGCGACGAAGATGTTTAGTGATCTTCGTCTTCATTATTGGTGGCCCTACATGAAGAGGTATGTAGCTTGGTTCGTTGAGAGATGCCTGACCTACAGGAAGGTCAAGGCCGAGCACCAGAGGCCTCATGGCAAGACCCATCCATTGGATATTCTGCTATGGAAATGGGAAGATATCGCTATGGATTTCATCAAAAAGCTTCCCAGGACTGCACGGGGAGTGGATTCGATTTGGGTCATCGTGGATCGGTTGACAAAGAGTGCCCATTTCATACCGATCCAGGAGACCATCTCGGCCGAGAAGTTGGCCGATATCTACATCCGAGAGGTGGTAGCTCGGCACAGGGTGCTAGTCTCAGTGATTTTGGACCGAGATGTGCGGTTTACTTCCAGATTCTGGAAGAAGTTTCACGACGAGTTGGGTTCTCGTCTGCACTTTAGCACTGCTTTTCACCCGCAGACGGATGGTCAGAGTGAGCGGACCATCCAGAATCTGGAGGATATGTTGCAGGCGTGTGTTTTAGACTTCGGAGGTAGTTGGGATACTTACCTTCCTTTGGCTGATTTTTTCTATAATAACAACTATCATGAGGGTATTAACCATCCTCCCTTTGAGATGTTGTATGGGAGGAAGTGCAGGACCCCAATATGCTGGGGTGAGGTTCGCCAGAGGGTCATGGGGAGTACTGAAGTGGTACTTAAGACTATAAAGAGGATCTAACAAGTGCAGAGCAGGCTTCAGACCGCTCGGAGTCGGCAGAAGAGTTATGCCGACAGGCATTGTGCGGACCTGGAGTTCCAGGGCGGGGATATGGTGCTCCTGAAGGTGTCGCCTTGGAAGGGCGTCATTCAGTTCAGGAAGTGGGGAAAGCTGGGCCCCAGGTACATTCGACCTTTCAGAGTTGCAGCCCAGGTGGGCAAGGTGGCGTATAGGATAGACCTACCAGCCAAACTCAGTCATATTCATAGCACTTTTCACATTTCCCAGTTACGAAAGTGTCTGGTGGATGATTCGGCAGTGGTGCCTTTTGAGGACATTTAGGTGGATGACAACCTGAATTATATTGAGTGACCAGTAGCTATCCTCGACAGGAAGTCGAAGAATCTGAGGAACAAGAGGGTCGAATTGGTGAAGGTGCAATAGCAGCACCGCAAGGGCTTGGAATGGACTTGGGACCCGAAGGATGAGATGAAGGAGCACTACCCCGAGCTTTTTTAGGGATCAACACCAGACTTCGAGGACGAAGTCTAAAATAAGTGGGGGAGATTTGTAACACCCGGTTCCTGGTACGTATTTAAATTCAAGTAATGTTGTAATATACTCTGGGACTCAGCGAGTTGGAGGCCCAACTCGTCGAGTAGACTCGACTTTTGATCGGGGGTTTAAGTGACCTACTCAACGAGTTGGGAGACCGACTCGACGAGTAGGAGCTGTCTGGACAAAACCCTAATTTTTAGGGTTTCCACCCTATTTAAACACATTATCTTGTCCAAAACCAGCCTCCATCACCCTCCCAACTCAGAGAAACCCTAGATTGAAACCCTAAACCCTTATTGACTGTTCTTGAGCCTTTTGGTGCTTTTTTTTGTGTGTTTGAAGTTGGAGAAGAAGAAGGAAGCTTGGAAGTTCAAGTAGAAGCAAGGAGATCCAGAAGTGTTACTTCATTCTCAGCTCATTCAAGGTAAAAAGTTGGAACCTTGCCCATCTATCTCTTAGATTTTGATTTGGGGCTATTTATGAGTATAGAGAAGCTAAAATCGGATTTTGTGGGTGTGCTTCGAGTTGCACTTTGGATTTGGAACTATTGGGGGTCTTTATGGCATAAAGGTGCCAACTTTGTTGTCATAAACACCCCATGCATCTTGTAGACCTCCTTTTATGGATTTTTGAGCCAAAGGCCCCATGCATGTACATCAAGTTTGTATCTCTACGTATAAAATGGACACTAGGAGGCCAGATTTATGGTTTTGATGCATTAAGACCCATTATAATCGACTATATAGTTCTGGACAAAGAGGGACTCAGCGAGTTGTTCATGGGACTTGGCAAGTCGGGGTATATTTTCCACAAAATCCATTCTGTTTATGGGCAAGATGTTAAGATCGAAGGTTCCCCAGTTATTTAGGTTCACTAGGGACTTTGAAATCATAGGACTCGGCGAGTGGATGAACAGACTCGGTGAGTTCAAGGAAATGTCCCTGCCACATGAAGACGGACCCGACAAGTTAAGGTGGAACTCGACGAGTCACAGACTGAACACCTTCTTATGGATGAAGATGAACTCGGCAAGTTCAAGGACGAACTTGGCGAGTCGGTTGAAGATAGCCAGATGTATTGTTGAAGGCGAACTCGTCGAGCTCTTACTAGAATCGACAAGTAGGGACAGAATTATGGCATTTTGTAAATATGGGGACTCGACGAGTTGGCGGGCCAACTCGGCGAGTCGAGTCAACCAGATGTTGACTTTGACCAAAAGTTGGCTTTGACCAAGGATTCGACTTTGACTTTGACTTGGATTTGAGTGACTCTTGTAAAGGTGATGAGTATGAGCTGATAACTTAGAAAAGTTTTCGTCTAGGGATTGAGGAGCCGGGGAGAGTTGATTTTCACACCGAGGACAATACAGACACTAGACGACGTTGATGTGAGTTACCCTTCATTAGAAGTGGGTCTAAGACATCAAGGCCGACCCACTAGTAGTTGATCATAGTTAAGATGATTGTCTTAGTGTTAATTGTCTGGTTTGCTATTACTAGATGAGTTCTAGGTGCCAGTATGATATGTTCTATGTGATAGAGGTAGTAGGAGGGGAATAGTCCTCTGATTCGGTCGTTAAGGCAGAAGGGTAGGTCGAACACCCCAGATATGTCTATCAGCTTGTTTATGATATGTTATTATGTGATAGTAGTAGGGGTGAGATAGTCCCCGTGACCGGGTGAGATAGATCGGAGGGTAGGCAGGAACCCCAGAACGGCCTAACACAGGTAGGTCAGCACCCCAGAATGGCTTGACATGGGTAGGTCAACACCCCAGAATGGCTTGACATGGGTAGGTCAGGCACCCGAGAATTGCTCGACAGTATGTATGATTGTATGGTATGTTGTATGATGGGGGAACTCACTAAGCTTTGTTCTTACAGTTTTTAGTTTTTGTTTCAGGTACCTCTTCAGCAATGGGGAAGGAGCTGGCAGGGTAGCAGTGCATCGCACACACATGATTTCCGCTTTGAGAGACCTGAGTGTAACGACCCAAAAATCACAACTAAAAATTTCTTTAAAAACATTATGTAACAGCCCGGAATCTCAGGTATTATTAAATTATGTTTTTGGGGGTGATTTAAGAGGGGACTCGACGAGTTGGAGCCTAGACTCGCCGAGTAGGATCGCAGACTTGGTCGCGGGTTCGCGACTGGACTCGACGAGTCCAGATATGGACTCGGCGAGTCGACGCTGTTCAGCAGAAACCCTAACCGTTCGGTTTTGGATCGTATATAACACCTCTTAGGCCGTCATTGTCCGTCTTTTGGTCGATTGAGAAGAACCCTAATCGTTGTGGACGTCTAGAGCAGGAGAGAAAGCTATTGGAACTTGGAGGAACTTGTTAGGCAAGAAGAAGAAGAATTTGGCCAAAGGAATATCAAGGAGGATCGAGTCCTGAGGTTTGGGGGACACAGAGAGTGCGTTTTCAGGTAATACTCGGACCATTTCTGTTATTTTGATGTGTATATGAATCTAGGGTTTATGAAACCCACTTAGTGATTTGATGGGTTATTGTGTTATTACCCAGACGTTTATACCCCAGTAATAAGATGTTTAGAAGTCCAGAAAGTCCCATGATTGTATATCTCGGGACCATACGTAATTTAGGAAGCAGTTGCTCGTCTGCATGGCATGGACTCACCGAGTTGTTCTTCAGACTCGGCGAGTAGCTTGAAGATTTACTGGGACTCGCCGAGTTGTTCTTCAGACTCGGCGAGTGGAGTCGGGGTGGCCCCGCGATTCTTCCAGGAGTAACTCGTCGGGTCGAGGAGGATACTCGACGAGTAGATAGGGAATCTCAGAGAGTTGGAGGACGTCTAGACTCGCCGAGTCGCCATGGCACTCGCCGAGTCCGGTCGAGTTGACCGTTGACCGTTGACCAGAGTTGACCTAAGTCTGACTTCTTAGGGATAGTCACACTTAGAAGATATAAGTGTTAATGAGATATGTGATGTTATAGGGAGGTTGTAGCTCGTCGGATTGTGCACGAGTCATTTCGGGATTGGCTAGCTTTCAGCTTTTACGAGGTGAGTCTTCTCACTACACTGTACCCGGAAGGGTTTGACTTTGTGACCGGAAGGTTAGATATGATATGTGATATGTATGCTATATGTGGTAAGTTATTTGTTATATGTGAGTTATGTATGTTATGTGGGCCGGAAGGCAATATGTTATGGGCCGGAAGGCGATTATGTTATGGGCCGGAAGGCGTTGTGTTGAGGACCGGAAGGTCAGGGCCTGGAAAGGCGTATGTGCGTAAGTGTATATTGGGGAACTCACTAAGCATTTATGCTTATAGTTGTTTATGTATGTGTTTCAGGTACTAGCGAGGACCGTGGGAAGGCGCCGGCGTGATCGATACACACTGGAGAATGTCTTTATGATCTTGGGATTTTGATTATTTGTATTTGACAAAATACTTAAACTATTTATGCCTTGTTATGAATGGAAATAAATATATTTTTAAAATGAAAATTTTGTTTGAAAATTTGCGTTGTTACAATTGGTATCAGAGCCTTGGTTTGAGGGATTCGGGTGCACCTTCGGGAGTAGCTGAACTCAAACCGAGGATTTGAGGAAAACTTTTTAAATAAAGGCATAAACTTTTGTAAATGGTTTCGTGGTAAGCAAGAAAGAAGCAGTGTGTATGATCAGTCAGCGCCCGAACGGTAAAGATCCCCAAAATACCTTACAATATTATATGATATGAATTGTTATGCTTGCTAGAAGACTAGGTATTCATGATAGGACTAGCGTGGCCTGATTTGTGATGCCTTAGTCTAGGGAAATTTGCCTATATGAGATGCGTTGCTAGTATGCGGGTAGATAGTGCATATCAGAAGTAGAGTACTCACTATCCAGAGTTTGGGGAGGAGGACTTGGGATGAACGCTGATGCGGTGTGGTCGGTAGTATTGGGCCCGTACTACCGAGGACACCGGGTCAGTGGGAGACCCAAGTAAGAATCCCTGGATATCGGGGACTGAGTAGGGTTGCGTATCGAGTACGATTATACTCGGTGGAGTCTCTGATAGTTTTATGTTGTATTTCAGAGACATCATGGTTAGACCGCGCCACGGAGCGAGTTCGAGCGGTGTGAGTGACGAGGAGATTCGTTAGATGATTCACGAGGAGGTAGCGGCGGCGATCTGGGCTGAGATCCCGGAGATGTTTGGGTCTATTAAGACCACACTGATGGAGACGTTCGATGAGCGGTACGCCGCATTGACTGAGGCTGCAACCGCTACAGCTACCGCAGCTGTGGCCGCTCCTAGGCCACAGGGGGGTGATTCGTTGCTGTTCCGAGAGTTCAGCAACACGAAGCCACCAGAGTTCGATGGGACGCAGGATCCGATTGCTGCGATGAGGTGGATCGCGGATATAGAGGGGTGCTTCTACACTTGTTCATGCCCGGAGCACCTGAGGGTACGGTTCGCATTGAACCAGCTCCGTCTGGGAGCGAAGGACTGGTGGAAGTTCGTGACGGCGAACTTCACTTTGGCAAAGACTACAGCGGTGACATGGGAGGGGTTTACTGCCATGTTCAGGGATGAGTACGTTCCCCCGGTGGAGCGGGAACGATTGGTTCAGGAGTTCTTAACCCTCAAGCAGGGTACAGATTCGGTGGCGGTAATCACGCGGAAGTTTCATGAGAGGGCGATGTTTTGCCCCGAGCTGGTGTCCACAGAGCAGGCTCGGATGAGCCGGTACTTGGGTATCTTGAGGAGGGATATCCGGGAGTTTGTGTCGAACTCCACCTATCATACATTTACGGAGCTTCAGGCGAATGCCAGGAAGCGTGAGATCGAGTTGGAGACTCAGGCCAGGGAGGAGGCCGAGTCTCAGCAGGCTGACCGACGGCCGGCTCAGTCTCAGCCGGCAGCCAAGCGGATCAAGTCCGCCGATTCGAGGACGGGAGGTCCGAAGAGCCGTACTTGCGGAAAGTGCGGCAAGGGTCACGATGGGGCGTGTCGAGTCGGTGCTTGCTACAAGTGCGGAAAGGAGGGGCACATTGCTAGGGAGTGCCCCAAGGGGTTTATGGTTTGCTTTCATTGCAACCAGACCGGCCATCGGAAGGCCGAGTGTCCGCAGCTTCGTCAGGGATCTGCACCTATTGCCAGGACTACTGAGGCTCGACCGGTGAAAGTCGAGGCCCCGAGGGCTCGTGGGAGAGCCTTTCAGCTGACTGCGGAAGAGGTCCGCGCTGCGCCCGATGTCGTGGCAGGTATGTTGTAATTCATGTATTTATTTTAAATGTCGAAATGTTATGCTTATGTTATTATATGCGTAGGTACTTTCCTTGTGAACTCTGTGCCTTCCTTAGTGTTATTTGACTCGGGTGCGAGTAGGTCCTTTGTGTTCTTAGCCTTTAGTCAGCATATCAGCGTTAGTCGTGAGTCGTTGAGTCGACCTTTGAGAGTTTCTATAGCTGACGAGAAAGTGATTTGTGCCACGGAGGTTCTTCGGGGATGTGTACTAGAGATTTTCGGGGTTGAATTCCCGATTGACCTGATTCCTATTGCGATGGGTGATGTCTGTGTCATCGTGGGCATGGACTGGTTGAGCCGATTCGGCGCTGTCATCGACTGTGAGCGTCAGTTGGTGACTATACGAGACCATAGTGGGGGAGTTCTTTCGGTGTACGGCGAGGGTACCAGTTCGGGATCAGCTTTTTGTTCGGCCGCTAGGGCGAGGCAGTGTCTACAGCAGGGCTGTAAGGGTTTTGTGGCGTATGTGATGGATACGCGGGAGGTTTCCGAGAGACCGAACCAGTTGAGGAGGTCCCTGTGGTGCGTGAGTTTCCAGATGTTTTCCCCGAGGAGCTGCCGGGAGTACCTCCTGTGTGGCAAGTAGAGTTTGGTATCGATCTGGTTCTGGGGGCCGCGCCTATTGCTAAGGTGCCTTATCGTCTTGCACCTCCAGAGATGCAAGAGTTGTCCTCGCAGCTCCAGGAGTTGCTGGGGAAGGGATTCATTCGGCCGAGCAGCTCACCATGGGGAGCACCTATTCTGTTCGTCAAGAAGAAGGATGGTTCACACCGGATGTGTATTGATTATCGGGAGTTGAACAAGTTGACGGTCAAGAACCGTTACCCGTTACCGAGGATCGATGATTTATTCGATCAGTTGCAGGGAGCGTCTTGGTTTTCCAAGATCGATCTGAGGTCAGGGTACCATCAGGTGAGAGTACGGGAGGGGGATGTCCAGAAGACAGCGTTTAGGACGCGATATGGGCATTATGAGTTTGTGGTGCTGCCTTTCGGGCTCACCAATGCCCCGGCTGTGTTCATGGATCTCATGAATAGAGTATGCAGACCGATGTTGGATCGGTCAGTGATTGTATTTATCGACGACATTCTGGTGTATTCTAGATCTAGAGAGCAGCATGAGGAGCATTTGAGGGAGGTCCTCGAGGTATTGAGGTCGGAGAAGCTTTATGCAAAGTTCTCCAAATGTGACTTCTGGCTGCGAGAGGTCCAATTTCTAGGACATGTTGTCAATCAGAAAGGGATATTGGTCGATCCGGCCAAGGTTGAGGCGGTGATGAGTTGGGAGGTGCCGAAGTCACCTTCTGAGATCAGGAGCTTCCTTGGGTTGGCAGGGTATTATCGGAGATTCATCAAGGATTTCTCCAAGATTGCAGTGCCCCTCACCAGATTGACCCGGAAGGGTGTTGCATTCTCATGGGGGCCCGAGCAGCAGACCTCCTTTGAGACACTTCGCCAGAGGTTGTGCGAAGCCCCGGTATTAGCTCTCCCAGAAGGGATGGAAGATTTTGTGGTGTATTGCGACGCATCGATTTCGGGACTGGGTGCAGTGTTGATGCAGAGGGGTCATGTGATGGCTTATGCGTCGAGGCAGCTAAAGCCTCATGAGGCGAGATATCCCACGCATGATTTAGAGTTGGGGGCAGTAGTGTTCGCCCTCAAGATTTGGCGTCACTACTTGTATGGGGTTCGATGTACGATATACACGGATCATAAGAGTTTGAAGTATTTGATGGATCAGCCCAACCTAAATATGCGTCAGAGGAGGTGGTTGGATGTGGTCAAGGATTATGATTGTGAGATCCTGTACCACCCAGGCAAGGCTAATGTGGTAGCCGACGCGTTGAGCCGCAAGGCGGAGAGCACTCCATTGCGAGATGTATGCTTGAGACTGACAGTGATGACTCCAGTGTTGGATGCTATTCGTGGGGCACAGGCCGAGGCTGTGCTACCAGAGATGCAGAAGAAGGAGCGGGTTGTAGGGCTAATTTCAGAGTTCGTTAAGGATGGACGAGGGCTTATGATGTTTCAGGGTCGGATTTGGGTACCGTTCGTGGGCGGTACGCGTATTACTTTGATGGAAGAGGCTCATAGATCGAAATTCTCGATCCATCCCGGTGCTACGAAGATGTATTTGGATTTGAGGAAAGAGTATTGGTGGCCCTGTATGAAGAGGGACGTGGCATGGTTCGTTGAGAGGTGCTTGACCTGCCATAGGGTTAAGGCCGAGCACCAGAGACCGCATGGCAAGCTACAGCCATTGGAGATCCCCGAGTGGAAGTGGGAACAAATCACTATGGATTTCATCACTAAATTGCCGAGGACTGCCAGGGGAGCTGATGCAATTTGGGTGATTGTGGATAGGTTGACGAAGAGTGCACACTTCCTTGCCATCAGCGAGAGTTCTTCAGCGGAGAAGTTAGCAGAGATATATGTGAGAGAAGTGGTATCTCGGCATGGAGTACCGATCTCGATTGTTTCAGACCGTGATGTGCGCTTCACTTCCAGGTTCTGGAAGAAATTCCTTGAGAAGCTGGGTACTAAATTGCATTTTAGTACCGCATACCATCCCCAGACAGACGGTCAGAGCGAGCGGACGATTCAGACACTGGAGGACATGCTTCGAGCGTGTGTGTTAGACTTCGGGGGTAGCTGGGATGCATATTTACCCTTAGCAGAGTTTTCCTACAACAACAGCCATCATTCGAGCATTGGTATGCCACCTTTTGAGCTGTTGTATGGTAGGAGGTGTCGGACCCCCATTTGCTGGGGAGAGGTGGGACAGAGAGTGATGGGCAGCACGGAGATCGTGCTCCAGACGACAGAGCAGATTCAGCAAGTGAGACAAAGGTTATTGACCGCCCAGAGCCGGCAGAAGAGTTATGCAGACAGGCGCCGATCCGAGCTTGAATTTCAGGTCGGCGACTTCGTTCTCCTAAAGGTCTCTCCTTGGAAAGGAGTGATTCGATTCAGGAAGAGGGGCAAGTTGGGTCCCCGGTATATTGGGCCATTTCGTGTGAGTGCAAGGGTAGGCCGGGTAGCCTATCGGTTGGAGTTGCCAGCGGAGTTGGGACAGATCCACGACACCTTTCATGTGTCGCAATTGAGGAAGTGCATAGCCGATGAGTCGGCGGTGGTTCCATTAGAGGATATTCAGGTGGATGCAAGCCTGAATTATGCAGAGAGACCAGTGGCTATCAGGGATCGGAAGATCAAGGTTCTGAGGAACAAGGAGGTACCTCTGGTGTTGGTTCAATGGCAACACCGTAAGGGATCGGAAATGACTTGGGAGCCGGAACGTGAGATGCGGGAGCAGCATCCGGAACTATTTTCAGAATGAAACTTCGAGGGCGAAGTCTAATCCTAGCGGGGGAGAGTTGTAACAGCCCGGAATCTCAGGTATTATTAAATTATGTTTTTGGGGGTGATTTAAGAGGGGACTCGGCGAGTTGGAGCCTAGACTCGCCGAGTAGGATCGCAAACTTGGTCGCGGGTTCGCGACTGGACTCGACGAGTCCAGATATGGACTCGGCGAGTCGACGCTGTTCAGCAGAAACCCTAACCGTTCGGTTTTGGATCGTATATAACGCCTCTTAGGCCGTCATTGTCCGTCTTTTGGTCGATTGAGAAGAACCCTAATCGTTGTGGACGTCTAGAGCAGGAGAGAAAGCTATTGGAACTTGGAGGAACTTGTTAGGCAAGAAGAAGAAGAATTTGGCCAAAGGAATATCAAGGAGGATCGAGTCCTGAGGTTTGGGGGACACAGAGAGTGCGTTTTTAGGTAATACTTGGACCATTTCTGTTATTTTGATGTGTATACGAATCTAGGGTTTATGAAACCCACTTAGTGATTTGATGGGTTATTATGTTATTACCCAGACGTTTATACCCCAGTAATAAGATGTTTAGAAGTCCAGAAAGTCCCATGATTGTATATCTCGGGACCATACGTAATTTAGGAAGCAGTTGCTCGTCTGCATGGCATGGACTCGCCGAGTTGTTCTTCAGACTCGGCGAGTAGCTTGAAGATTTACTGGGACTCGCCGAGTTGTTCTTCAGACTCGGCGAGTGGAGTCGGGGTGGCCCCGCGATTCTTCCAGGAGTAACTCGTCGGGTCGAGGAGGATACTCGACGAGTAGATAGGGAATCTCAGAGAGTTGGAGGACGTCTAGACTCGCCGAGTCGCCATGGCACTCGCCGAGTCCGGTCGAGTTGACCGTTGACCGTTGACCAGAGTTGACCTAAGTCTGACTTCTTAGGGATAGTCACACTTAGAAGATATAAGTGTTAATGAGATATGTGATGTTATAGGGAGGTTGTAGCTCGTCGGATTGTGCACGAGTCATTTCGGGATTGGCTAGCTTTCAGCTTTTACGAGGTGAGTCTTCTCACTACACTGTACCCGGAAGGGTTTGACTTTGTGACCGGAAGGTCAGATATGATATGTGATATGTATGCTATATGTGGTAAGTTATTTGTTATATGTGAGCTATGTATGTTATGTGGGCCGGAAGGCAATATGTTATGGGCCGGAAGGCGATTATGTTATGGGCCGGAAGGCGTTGTGTTGAGGACCGGAAGGTCAGGGCCTGGAAAGGCGTATGTGCGTAAGTGTATATTGGGGAACTCACTAAGCATTTATGCTTATAGTTGTTTATGTATGTGTTTCAGGTACTAGCGAGGACCGTGGGAAGGCGCCGACGTGATCGATACACACTGGAGAATGTCTTTATGATCTTGGGATTTTGATTATTTGTATTTGACAGAATACTTAAACTATTTATGCCTTGTTATGAATGGAAATAAATATATTTTTAAAATGAAAATTTTGTTTGAAAATTTGCATTGTTACACATTACTAAATTATATTTATAAAAACTGTATCATAAGTCATAACATAATTTCGAGTATTAATTCAAAACATATTATCATTATCAGAGTCAAACTTTCCCAAGTTAACTGACTATGGTGTGTGCACTGCAATCTTCCCGAGCTCCTCCTTTGAAAACTGAGTACCTGAAACCAAAACTGAAAAATCGTAAGCACGAAGCTTAGTGAGCTCCCCCAATCTACCACATACCATACAATAACATATAAAGCACATACTGGGCCTTGCCCACTGCATCGGACCGAAGTCCGGGCTAACTGGGACCTTGTCCCCATGCATCGGACCGAAGTCCGGGCTAATTGGGGCCTTGCCCCCTGCATCGGACCGAAGTCCGGACTAACTGGGACCTTGTCCCCTGCATCGGACCGAAGTCCGGGCTAACTGGGGCCTTGCCCCCTGCATCAGACCGAAGTCCGGACTAACCGGGACCTTGTCCCCTGCATCGGACCGAAGTCCGGGCTAACTGGGGCCTTGCCCCCTGCATCGGACCGAAGTCCGGACTAACCGGGACCTTGTCCCCTGCATCGGACCGAAGTCCGGGCTAACTGAACAGAACATAGCATAAACATATCAACTAGCATCAACACACATATATTGCATACTACATCGGGCCGTGGCCCGGAACACATAACACATAATTCATGTCTGAGCCACAAAGGCATCAAACATACTAAATACTGCATCAGATCAAAATCCAGAAACTGCTACTAGCTAAACGGGTCGGCATTGTGGCCTTAGACCCGTTCCTACTGGAAGGAAACTCACCTGAGACTGCTGAACTGATGCTGCTAATCCTTTTGACTGCTACCTGACCTCTGACTCCGAACTGCTGCTCCACTAGCTCCTCGAGCTACCAATGTCAATATAACACTTAGTCCAACTGACCTCCAAAGGTCAACTAGGTCAAAATCCTGGTCAAAGTCAACCTTTCAGGTCAACCCTACTCGCCGAGTCCTCCTAATAACTCGCCGAGTTCATATGCTCAGGGTCTTTCTATTCGCGACTCGACTCGCCGAGTCAGTCCATGACTCGCCGAGTCAACTATTCCCTAGTCCTGACCTGTCCAACTCGCTGAGTCTCCACCCGACTCACTGATTCGAGTTTCAACTCGAAGGGTTTGGGGTTTTGCGACCTGAATCGCCGAGTCCAAGAATAGACTCGCCGAGCCCAAGGAAATCTTCAACCAACTCATCGAGTTGTTCTTCCAACTCGCCGAGTTCATGCCTAACTTCATCTGACTCGACGAGCTGTTCATCCCACTCGTCGAGTTCCTCCTCATCTTCAAGCTACTCGCCGAGTCCACTCAAAGGACTCGCCGAGTCTATTCAGTCCTTAATCCATGCAGTGACTTTTCGAGCCAAACAGGGCTTCCAACTCATAGATCCATACTTCTAAGGCCTATCCCCCACGTAAAGTGGCAAACTTTACGTGTAGATCAAGAGATCTAGGCTTAAAACAATCCAAACTAGGGTTTAAGACAAAGAGGCTTCACTATCAACCCAAGAACAGATGCTTCATGACTTTCTAGGCCAAGATACACTCAGATCTGAAGTAGCAACTTCAGATCTAGGCTTCTAACTCGAAATAGTTCTTAAGCATAGCATAAAATCCCCAAATCACATAGCCAAGGTTGATCTATTAAACAAAAGAGGGAAGGTAACGATTTATTACCTTTAAATGCTCAGAAATGTTCCACCAACTCTGGATCCAAGGCCCCCTTCTTGCTCCACAAAGACTAACTTCTCTCTCAAGCTCCAAAAGCTTCACTAAGGGTAGATCTTGCTCCAAAACGATTATGGCAGCTAGGGTTTAGTGTTCTGTGTTAGAGAGGCAATAAAGGAACCCTAGGGGAGAGAATGAGACGTTTAAATAAGCTCCAAGTCCCGGATTTAGGGTTTTCCTTGCTCAGACCTGACTCGCCGAGTCACCTTGGCCGACTCGCCGAGTCGATCGCTTACACCTCAACCTGGATCCCGCTCGGACTCGCCGAGTCCCTCCTTGGACTCGCCGAGTCTCCCCTTAAAATTGGGGTTTTCTTTCTTTTCTTGGCTTTCCAACTTTGGGTGTTACACTGAGATTGTACTCTGATGTTTTTCTATTTGATGATATGGTTTTTGAGACTTGTGATTTTTGACTTGATGTTTGAAATGATAACAATGATGTTTTACGTAAACTATTTTCATAAATAATATAATTAAGCAAAAATTCCGAGTCTAAAAGATGTGCAAGATTTCCAATGATAGTTTATGAAAAGTGTCACTAATGCTATTTACCAAAGACAGTTGGACTTTTAACGACAATTGTTGAAATATAGTTATAAAGAGGCATTTCCAATTTTTTACAAGCAAATGGTGTTTTCTTAAGTGGGAGCTTCTACAACAACATTACAAGAAGATTTTTGGTCTCTTTAAAATATCCCTTTAGGAATCGACTTGGCAATTTTTTGTCTGGCTTACAAAAAATGTCATTAGTTGGTTATGTTTTTGCACATATGTTTTATGGATGTTTGTGTTGTTTATTTTATGCAATTATTATGTGTGGTTGATAAATTAGTGTTTCACATGCTAAAATAAATTTAGACAAGATAAACATTACATGGAGTTTGGTTTTCAAAATTTATAAAATGGACATATGATGTAACAAGTTATTGGTTTAAATTAAAATCTGGTTTTTTAAAACGTTAAATTTTGAAATACTCAAATATAAGTATTAAAATGGTGATTTTTATAACTTATAAAAACTCCAAATATATAAGTAATAAAATGTAACATCCGGATTCCCATGTATTTTATTTTAACCTTTTCTTTTGAGTTATAGAGAGGGACTCGACTAGTTGACGCCTAGACTCGTCGAGTAGGATCATGATTCACTGACTGGATTAATGAATGGACTCGACGAGTCTGTGCTGGCGGCAGAAACCCTAAATCTTTGGGCCTATTCCCTATTTAAAGGCCTTTATGGCCTTCATTTGCGACCACTACACCCCTGAGAAACCCTAAAGAGCAGAGAGAAAGCTTGTAATGCAAGACGAGGGCTAATTCATCATTCTTTGGTGTGTTTTAGCAAAGGGAAGGAAGGATTTCGAGCTAGGCTGTCTTGTGGGATTCAAATCTTCCATCATTTCGTTCAGATCGGTTGTGGGAGGTAAGGATTCATGTCTATCTTCATTTGAGTAACAAATTTCATGAATCTAGGGTTTCTTCTCTTCACTTTTCGTAAGAGATCTAGTGTGGGTGATGTCCCCTTGTGACAATATTATCAGATCTGGACCTTGAGAGGTCCAGAGAGTCCCTATTCTTCAGCTTTATGCAATCCATTATGAGATTTGGGGCCTAGGTTATCATATTAAGGGTTATTTTGGCATATAGAGATGATAGTGTGATGCATGGGCCTAAAGTTCAAACCTTTACGTGACTTTTGGGTGCTAGAAGGTTAGATCTACTAATTAGAGAAGCATATCTGACCTCATAAGGTCGTTTGAGTGTTGCCATGGAAGGAACTCGCCGAGTCCATAAGGGGACTCGACGAGTCACGTCGGGTTGCCCCGCGATTCATGACCAGTGGTAACCCGTCGAGTGGAAGGTTCGCTCGGCGAGTCGAGTGAGGTTTAGATAGACCTAAAGGAGACATTTGGACTCGCCGAGTCACCTATGTGCATTCAACGAGTCTGGTCAAAGTTGACAGTTGACTTTCGTTGACTTTTTAGGGTCTAGTCAATGTTTGGACTTTTGAGCCATTGGAGGGGTAAAATGGTCTTTTACCATTCTGAGAGAACTTAGAGAGGGAATAGCCTAGCCTTTGAGAGTCGTATTGATTAGAGTAATTATTTTATGTGATTAGGCGGAGGCTAGATTAATATTTCTGAGTTTGAGGTTTACCGAGTTACCCGAGGTGAGTCTTCTCACTATACTTTACCTAGAGTGGTAATTAGAGTATGTAACAAAGTATGTTGTATGCTAATATATGATGTGATATCTATGTGATTTTGTGCTATGTGTGATTCAGAGTTTACAGAGTTAGGATCGAAAGGTTCACAGAGTTAGGGCCAGAGGGTCCACAGAGTTATGGGACTGGAGGTTCCCACTGAGACATTTTGACCAAGAGGGTCATACAAAGTTATAGCCTCGAGTGGCTAATTCATAAAAACATCTCATGTCAAAACCAAAGTGTCAATAATCAAAAATTGTTATCATAAAACAATATTAGAGTGTAATCCCAAAGATCTCATGTGCGGAAAACATAGTGTGATGCGTTGCGATCGAGCCGACTCCTTTCCTTTGAAAACGAGGTACCTAAAACCAAAACCGAAAACCGAAAGCATGAAGCTTAGTGAGTTCCCCCATCATACCATATACCATATAAAAAACATACGGTCGGGCAATTATGGGGTGCCCGACCTACCCTTCGGTTTATCTCAACCGGCTACGGGGACTATTTCACCACTTACCACTACCATATAATAACATAGCATGACATACTGTTAGGAAATTTTGGGGTGCCCGGTCTACCCTGCCGATTTATCTCAACCGGACCCGGGGACTAGTCCCCTACCTACTACTATTACATAATCACATAGCATACTAGCACATAAAACATAACATATAGTAATATACCAGGCAATTATCACAAAAACAATCGTCTCAAATATAATTTCCTAGTAGTGGGTCGACCTTGGTGCCTTAGACCCACTTCTACTGGAAGGTAACTAACTCACCTCGCATTGCTGAAGTCCACTGCCAGAAATCCTTAACTGCTGCCCTGGCAACTCCTCAAGCTATCATTACGACAAAATCACCCAATTAGCAATTGGGTTTCTAAACCATGATCCCTAATCCATACTTGGGGTAAAATGACCATTTTACCCCTGGCCCAACAAGACACATAGCTAAGGCCCAAGTCTAAAACCAATCAAGCCTAAACTCCAAAATCCATAAAGGCCCACTAATGGACCACTATTGGCCTAATTTTCCAAATTGGGACCAAACCCTTACACGGGCCTTATTCTAAAGCCCAATGATTTATTCCTAATCTAAAATATATGCCCATAGCTGATCTAACAAAATCCGTGCACTTGTAGGCCCATAAGAAAGCCTGAAACCATTGGGCCCACCAAGGCCCAATACAACCCTTGGCCCAAATAGGCACGTCCAATCCAAAGTCCAAGACTGTAACATTCTCCTGACCAGAAAGCCTAACACACAAGGTCCAAAACCAAGTCTGCAGCCCAAACAAAACAAGCCCAAAGGCCCACTGACTGACGAACGCGGGGTGTACCTCTTTGGTACGCTCAACGCACTCGACGATACAGATTGGGGCCTCGAGTCAGTATGTGGGGCGTACGTGAATCTACACAGGGCGTATGCGTTGTTTCCTTAAGACTCTTATTTGGAATTAATCTGTTAAGTCCTTTGCATCCAAACTTCTAGGGAACCTTAAATAAGGATCTTAATGCATAAAGTCGGCACCTTTATACATTTGCATGACTCAAAGGGACCCAATGACCAACTTAACCTAATAATACCCATCTAGAACGTGCATGAATGGTTTCTAGCCTCAAAGATGACACTTTGTGGACTTATAACCTCTGAAATTCTAAGAGTAGCAACTCAAAGCTTCTGAAGTGGTGTCTAACCACTAGATCTTGCTCATGAGGCCTAAAAGGGACAAAAAAAACCCACATATTCATAAACAACAACTTCTAGTGATCAAGCTCAGAACTTTTTACCTTCTTTGAGCTGAAAATGTAGTAAGAAGTCCAGATCCACAAGTCCTCCCTTGACCACCCACCTTGTAATGAGCTTCCATTTCTTGAAATGCACCAAAAACCACCACAGTGCACCCACAAAGGTCACAACACTCTTATATGAAGCTACCACTCGAAATTAGGGTTTAAGGCTCTGAGAATGAAATAGAGGTGCACCACTTTGGAATTAAGGTGCTTTAAATAGTGATCCAACCCTAAAATTAGGGTTTTGGAGATCCTGGACGTACGTTGGGCGTACGTCTTTCGCACCCGCGTTTCACTTATCCAACACTACGCTGGGGGTTCTCCAGCTTATGTTGGGCGTACTCACTTGGTTGTCACCTTTGCATGCATGCTAAAATGCAAGCATTTCCCTCCTAGGGATCGAAACTGCCAAAACCTTCAAACTAACTTAACTCCCTCATTCTAGGTCTGTTTCCAACGGACCTTATATCCACGAAAAGGTAGAGTGAAGCCCTACTATGCTCCTAGCAATACACCCAAGCCTTAAGACCTTCCGAATAAGACCTAAAACACGAGATATCCATTTACAGTCGTACCCATGGCTCCCGAGGACGCAATCGGATATATGGATCACTTGAATCATAGCAACAACATCCGAAATGGCTAAACCCTTCTTTTCCCAAAGCTCTAATCCCCATGGCAGTTGATGATTGAGCCGTAGCCCCAATTAATAAAGCAAATCTGAAACCGGGTGTTATACAAATTCACCTCGAAAGAATGTAAACATATTAGATGAAAGGGCGTGGATCTGGTAAAGGGTGCAATTTGTTCCTCATTCCTTATGATTTTGGTACAATACACCTTATATGCGGCAAACATACCATTAAAATAAGGTGAAGATGGAGAAATATGAGATAAAAAGTCTTTACCATGGTAAAGCCATGACATGATGCCCTCTAACTAGGGCTGACAATTCTCGACACGACACGCAACAACACGACACGAAATAAATGGGTTTGGGTTGAGTTTTTCAACCCGCCAACCTGCTAACCCGCCAACCCGCCAACCCGTTTATTAAACGGGTCATATATGAGTTTCTCAAAAAATAAGTGGGTTGACCCGCCAACCTGTTTATATTCTTAATAAAAAAATTATTTTATTTTTAAATTTATTTATGTATCAAATATTAATATTTAATAAGTATTATATAATATATACCATTGATTCATAGACAATTTGATTGTTTTGACATTTTGACCCGTGGTGGATGATCTAAGGTCGTAAGTCGTAACCTACAAGGCTAAGTTTGTAACATGTTTCTATTAATGTTTTTAATTTTCATTTGGATGTTTAAGATTTAAATGTCTAAAATTCGGACCTACGAACCCAAATCTAACCCACGAACCCGTCAACTTGTGAACCCGTATAAATAAATGGGTTGGTGAGTCATATTTGGGGTTATGTTCCAAACCCGTCAACCCATGACCTGTATATTTAAATGGGTCGTGTTTGGATTCACATATTTTGACCCGCCAACCCGCGACACGCCAACTCGAACACGACACGATTGCCAGGCCTACCTCTAACCTTAGGCCACTTGTTTCGAATAGGGAATAGTAGTTTCAACCAACTTCTTAAATTGTAATAATTATGGTTGTGTGTTTATTAGTGAGACGTCTTCAGTCTTCACTCTTCAGGAACGAAAAAATGATGGTGAGCGTGACAACAACATGCCATCATTACCCACGCACATATGGCATTATCCTTCTTGAACTGATACGACACCGTTTGCGACGTAAACAACTGGTAATTCAACAAAATTCTTAAAGCGATTTGCCAGCTGGCCAAACTCTAACAAATCCGGAACAATCTTAGTATAAATACCAGAGTCCCCGAGAGGTTAGTGCTCATCGTTGCACAGTCAATTCAATCAATCGTGAAAGCTTTACTCAATTAACCAAGGGGCTTGACCGATCAACGACCGGAAAACACATATCCCGACTTCCGAGGACTCTCATCAATGGCTACAAAAGTGTATATTGTGTATGTGCTCTCTCTCTCTCTCTCTCTCTGCACGATGATCTCGTTGTTGCTAATAGGTGCTTTATTACGCAATTTGATTTAGTCGATTTGGTCTCAGTAACGATCGAACGACCTTTTTATTGTTGTGGATGAAATTTGTTATCAGATCGGTTCTCTATGGCTGTAATTATATTATTTTTCGTTACCGCTAAATTGAGAAAACGTAGGATAGACGACCGATGATCTGTGTTTTTTTGCGAAAAATTGCAGACTGAAATTAGACTCAGATGTGTATTTTAAGTGCATTGAAATTATAATTTGACCTTCGTAGGTAATTTTTAGTACCGCGTTGACTTTGTGGTACTGGCGATTGATGATATGGGTTTTAGCTATTCAGATCGGTTGATTAAAATTTATAATTTCGTGTATCAAAGCCGCATCTGAGTCTGTAGAATTGATGATTGACGATATGTATTTTTAAATGTGAAATTGAAGACAGAAAGTCGCACTAGATGTGCACTTTTGAGTGCATTTACCACTTAACATTTCCAAGTGATAGCCTGTTAAAACTTGATCTACTAGATATATGTCTTTATAAATTAGAAGCATGCTTATTTTAGATAAAGGTCTCCAATGTGGTTAAAGACTTCTGATTCTGATGTTTTGCTAGAAATGATATTTTGGTGCTTCTGTGTACTGTTCTATTGATGTGATATTTGATTGATGATGATATAAAACCAACTAAACTATTCAACTATAGTACAGGAAACAAGAATGAATTTTTTTTTTTTTTTTTTTTTTTTTTTTTTTAAGAATCGGAAATAATAAATCAACTTAGGGTTAGTTAAAGAAACATTGATCGAGAAAAATGTGTTGTTAAGTCTACAAGAATTTTTTAGGTAAAAGACTAAGATACAGTTAAGCTTCTTGATTATAATTTATATTATTGCTAGTATAGATGCTATAGTCCTACCATTTGAAACTTGTGTTTTAAAATCTTACATTGTTTTGGGTTGTTTGTGATAATCTTTGAGCAAATATAAATGTCTAGCCAATACATTATAACCAGGACTCCAGAACAGTCATGATGTATGCAATACAAAATTACAAAGGGGGTTCTTGAGGTCAATAAGTATTAAAGGGAAATAATGTGGGCTGCATTTTTTAGCTGCTGTTCATGAGTCAGTTATGTTTAATTCCAGTTATACTACTTGTACCATGATTGAATGAACATTTGTAGTATACCTACTGGTCTGCAATATTCTTGATGCCTTGAGAAAGGAGAGAAATAGCTTAAGACAGTTATAGGAGGGATGCATAGAGAAGAGAAAGAGCTGTTCCCTTTTGTGTTTCAGGAATAGAGAAAAAGTTGGTTTATAGACATGACTATTCTGATTTATAGACATGCTTGTTGGAAAATTTGTATTAGTGATAATCAATAACTTAAGATATAGAAATTGGACTATAAGCTGTAACAGACTTTCCTTAAAGTTAAGTAATATCACTAAATTTATTCTGGGTTAGTCCAATTCAGGACAATATCAAATATATACAAAAAAAAAAGGTAGTCTAATGACTTAATAGGTTTAGCTAAAAAAAAATAGTTGTCTTAATTAACTATTGGATTTATGAATATTCTGAAACAAACTTTGTTGGAAATTGGAATGTAAGGGTAAAAGTATAAGAGTTGATTCTTTGTTGTGGCAATGGCAGGTACTACTCCATGTATGGACATGTAGAAAAGCTGGCTGAAGAGATAAAGAAAGGAGCTGCATCCGTTGAAGGAGTGGAAGCCAAATTATGGCAGGTATAGAAAATCATATTTAATTTTAATTTTAATTTTAATGTTTACGGATTCTTTGTGAGGTGCAGGTGGCAGAGACATTGCATGAAGAGGTGTTGGGTAAAATGAGTGCACCTCCTAAAAGCGACGTACCAATAATCACAGCAAGCGAACTCTCTGAAGCTGATGGATTTGTTTTTGGGTTCCCCACCAGATTCGGTATGATGTCGGCTCAATTCAAAGCATTTTTTGACTCAACCGGTGGTCTCTGGAGAACCCAACAACTCGCCGGAAAACCCGCCGGTATCTTCTACAGCACCGGATCTCAAGGCGGCGGTCAAGAAACCACCGCGTAAGCACCCAAACCACCATCCCACAAATTACAAATATATTTTTTATTTTTAATTTAAAAAAAAAATTATTTTTTGTTAGGTTAACGGCCATCACTCAGCTGGTTCACCATGGGATGATATTTGTGCCGATTGGGTACACATTTGGAGCTGGAATGTTTGAAATGGAGCAAGTCAAAGGTGGGAGTCCTTATGGTGCAGGGACTTATGCTGGGGATGGCTCTAGACAACCATCTGACCTTGAGCTCCAACAGGCCTTCCACCAGGGCAAACATATTGCCACCATTACTAAGAAACTCAAGGGACTTGTTGTTGCTGCTTGATCTTTACATCACAAAATATCAAACCAAAAAAACCAAAACCATAAAATACTATTTTAATTTCTTTTCTTTTTTATACCATCTTCTATATCATTATCTATTTCTATTTCTGTTTCTATTGTCATTTCTGATTGTAAAAGGCTTCTTCTTTTGAAAAAAATACAACATAATATTTCTATGGCTTCTTGTATCTCCCTCACATAAGGACCCAGCTTCTTCACATTTACCACTTTCTCATATGCCACCTTTTAAAATAAATTGCTTTAATCTGATTAAATCATCATTTTATCTTTGTTCAAAACAAGTTTCTTAACCCTGTTCACTTTTAACATCAGATGACTTGAACGATAAAAAAATACCAATAGGTAAAGACTTGTCATGATAATCCATTAAACCATTTTTTTACACGTTTGTAGCCCAATGATATTTTGTGTTGGTGAAAATATGTCTCTTTAACTAAATATTGAGGGTTTAAGTTTTCTTGGAGGAAAAAAAGTTTAGGAGTGGTGTAAGTGTGTAACCAATAGCTTAAAAATAAACAACGCTTCAAGATGAACCTTATAGACTTTTATAATTAAGTAAAAAAAACAACCATGTACAATCCTGTTAAACTGTGAGGAGTGAAATGACAAGCAGCTCGACACTTTTTATGTGGAGCTCGACATACCGAGGGTACACCCCCCTCTTATCAGCAAGAGGCAAAAAATATTTTGCTCCACACTTGCTCACCAAGTCTGGCTCCTCTTGGCAAGTACTTGGCTGATTTGGACAAGGTTTTGGAGGAGATGACACTCGACAATGCAAACACAACTCCTTCTAGCCTTAAACCAATAACTCAAAAACAAATATGAACCTATGCTACCATGAATGGGGTTTAGCGAGTTAATTTGGGTAAAAGAGAAAAAAATAGCTAGAAAGAAAAATGCAAACAAATTATAAGATTTCTCAAATAAGTGCTTATAATCTAAAAGAAAGGGAAATTGAGTAATCTAACAACCTTTTTGGTTGTTTTTTTTAAATAACCTTTTTTTTTTTTTTTTTTTCAAAATGACCACTTAGTCCGGAATGGGTTGTTCTGGACCCGATTTCAAATTCGGTTAAACGGGTAGTAATTCCGATTTGATAATCTGGTTCTCCTATAAATACCATTTAACTCGTTTCAGACTGCATTTTGACATCCCTTGTTTCAGACTACACTACGACAATCAATTCCGGACACCTGTACAATTGAAAATGTCTTCCGATAGTAGTGAAAAAAATGCAATTTTTATTTGTAAGTTTCAAATTTGTTTATAATTAAATGCATTTATTTTTTTATTATACTTTAAAAAATGTTTAGTTTACGCAATTATATAGGTACTATTGGGTTTTCTGTGAATTTTAATATTGTTAATACAATTATAGGATTATATATGCTTTTACATCTATACTATATGATACATCGTAATCAAAAACCCTAATTTTTGCTAGTCCGAAACGTGTTCGGAATCCGAAAATCAAGTCCGGAATACGAATATCATGTCCGGAATACGATGAACTGGTCCAGAATTGTCCGGACTTTATGGTCCGGAACATACATACAAAAATCATAATTTCGAAATACAATAAAAAAACCTTAATTCCGGACTTTATGTCCCCAATACATTCTTTAAGTCTTGATAAAAAACAAACTCATGACTCTCCACTTTCAGTTTTCCCAACACCAAATGCAATAGGAATGATCTGCTTATTACCATCTATGTTTACTGCTAGGAACATGGTGCCTAAGTATTTCCTTTTAAGGTGTGCGTCATCAATGATAGGACGCAAACCTAAAAAGTAATTAACAATCTAATTAAAGCAAACACATGTGTATGTACATTAAATATAAAGAAGTAGGTATATAAAATATATTATCGCGCAACCTATAGCCATGAAAAAGTATTCAAATTTGTTGTCATCACTCGTCTTTATATGTGTCACTGTCCCTGGATTCTTCTTCTCTAAGTTGTAACAGTATATAGGTAGTTCAAGAAAGTTTTCTTAAGGGGCCCTTTCAATAGATTTAGAGCATACATTTAAGCATTCCATGCTTGCCAGTATGAAATATGTACACAAAAACGGTCATTTAAAGTTCGTTGTATCTGTTTCCACCGCAACATATTACCGATACTATCAGCTAATATGCCTTTCAAGAAGTGACCCAATACCTTTTTGTTGGCTTGTCGATGATAGGGACGTAGATGTGTGTTTGAGCAAGTGTGTTTCTCCGATAGTTTAACCACTTGAAATAAATTAGTAGTATTATGTTATGTTGCCCTAATCCACCAGTAACAATTATCCATTATAGCAAACAAGTTCAAAACTGTGTTTTGTAGATTTTTTCACTTTATATTGGAAACTTTCATTAACACTTTTCAATCCTAATAAAGCTTAAGTTATTCTTTGTTTTTGAAGAGTTGGAATAACTTAAGATGAGAATTATAGTTGTGTGTTGTGGCCCCTTTACGGTTTTTTTGAGCTAATTCGGGTAGTGGTAAAGGATCAAACATACCCTAATAGGTGGGTTGTGTTTCTTCAGAATTGAAAAAATAATAAAGAAACTTTTCCTGTTGTGCTTTTTGGGGTTGTGGTAAAGGATCAATTTCATCACCTCCATCTTCATGATCATCCCCATCAAATTCAGTGTAACTCTAAAAATGTTCCACTGACTCTCCATGTGGAACTATATTACCATCATCAACCAACATCATTAGTTTTGACTCATCATTCACAGATTCATCAACATCAACAGTAAGGTAATACTGAACAACAGCCTTACCTTTAGACCTATAATCACTCCCATGTACAGGGTCATTGTAAGAAGGAACATGGTTGGTTGTCATAGGTAATAAGTTACAAATTTGGTTCCTTCCAACACCAGAAGAACCATTTCCAGAATGATTTTCCCCGGGAAATTGATTAGTACCACTATCCATAACATTATTAACAACAAACAGCTGTACTGTGTTGGGAGGCATAGTAGTAACAAAATTAAGAAAATATCTAACATCTAACTATATTTGATCCAAGACATTGAAAAGATAGACGAATTTGATTTGTATGTAACCTGCATACATCTGTCGATATGCTGTCATTCCCTCCATAAGAAACTGAAACTTGAAAAAAAAACCTATATATGTATTTATTCTGGAATGTTTTTGGAAAGCATCGAACACACAAACGTATTAAAAACACAAATGTATTACATATTTGGAAGAAAAAACATAGAAAACCATAATTCTACCTCTCTGAAACGCCACTCTGGAATGTATAGCCGTTCTGGACGTCAATCCGGAATACAATTTTCCAATCCGGAAGGTACGGAGTGTCAGATTCCGGACCTCATCCCCACCAACCGACAACCACTTCGGAACAATATCATAAATACTCAGGAATATCGTATTCCAAAGCACACCTCCAGAACAAAACATCATGTTCCAAATATGGTATTCGGGATCAAACGGTCATTTTTCAAAAAAAAAATTGTTGGTTATTTTTATAAAAAGACAGTTTATAAATGTTAGATTACTCAATTTTCCTAAAAGAAATGTTTTATCTATAAGAATTAGACAATTAACTTCGATCATGTATTTGGTGGATGACTTAGCATAACGTCATTAGTTACCATTCCTTGTTGCTTTATTAAAAGAGAGATGGTTGAAGATTACAATCGCTAGAAATTTCTAAAATTGTGTCTATTCTAATAAATGAAAATCTTTTTGCCACGTACATTTTATGGTTTTTTTTCTATTTTATGAAATTTCACATAATATTTAAATGTAATAGTTGTAATAAATGTAATAATAAATACATATCAATTTCAATAATTGAATTACCTTTCAATTTCAAAAATTCTAAATTAAAGGCTCATTAGTTTTCTTTATTTATTTATCTAAATTATTTGTTTAAATTTAAAAAAAAACACTTTAATTCTAATAATTTAATATTTTTCTGATTCTTTTTATACAATCAAACTTTTCAAATGTTTAAAATTTTTAAATTTAATTTTTTCTTTTAATTGAAGCCATGTAATACATGGATTTTACACCTATTTTGAGAATATAAACTTATGCTAACCACGTTCAAAATTTACAAGCAAATTAAAATATTGACCATTTAGTTCAAAAATACGAAAAATACAAATGAAAGTCATAAATGTGAAAACAGTTAATGTATGAAAAATAAAATTTAGAAATCATGTATAAGTTTGTAGTCCATAAATATCTACTTCAAAAACACCAAATATAACGACAAACAACAAACGGAAGGCTGAAAGGCATGATCTTGTGTGGATACCATAAGGTAAGTACACAAAACCAACACGTATTTATAATTTTGATAAGTTTTAAACGTATAATTACATGATTACAAAACATGTATGATGATGAATAGGGATAAGTAAAGCCAGCTAAATGTACGAAAAACTGAATTCATAATCTAACTCGGAAATGAACATAACTCGAATTTATAGATAAAACACGTACTTATAACCTAAAATCATTACCACTTGATTCAAATATATATGTATGTATGCATATATGGACAAGTAGAAAAGGAAAGTCATAATTTAATGTATGAAAGTTGAAGCAAGGTTATGATGGGGAAGTATTGGGTGGGAAGAAGTATTATTAAAGGGAATGAGAGACGCCGAGTGTTGTCATTGTCGCTTCTTATTATAAACAACTTAAACATAGACTTTGCTCTTTTTGTTTCTTTTATCTGCTCTAGCTTTATGTCATGCTTACCTCATCAATACACATATAGGTTTGAGCAAACTACGATAGTCCAAGCGTTAAATTAAGTTTAGTTTTTATTTTTAAAAGTTTCTCTAATATGTTTAAAACTTACATGTTATTGTAGTTTTTGTCCATATAAAATCCGAAATTACCATAATATAATTGTGTATTTAATTTTTAATTAATGTAATATTATTATTATTATTTAGAATTTAAAGTAGACCTCATTCTCACCGGTCTTTTGTTGTATTAGATGTCTAAGTCAATAATTATAATTAATATAAACTTGAATTGATAGTAGCACATTCCTTTTGGGTTGCCTTCAAACCTAGCAATTGGACATGATGATTTTTGGAGAAAGATTGATTTATTATATGATTAATAAATTGAAATAAATAATTTATTAATATATTATGAGAATAATATATTAATTAGAAATAGTAATATTTAGCTAATAATTAATCAGATATTAATTGGAATTAATTTTAAGATTAATGTAATTAATCAAAAGTGCAGGGTCTAAAGTGCAATTGTTTAATAGTTGAACAAAAGGCTCCAGAACTTTCCACCAGGAGGGTGGATGATTTGTAAAAGCTTTTAGGGTTTCTGGAATTATACTTGGAGGATAATTAGGAAGCTGGATAATTACCAAATTTAAATTAATATTATTTAATTCAAATCAGGGTTATCTAGGGTTTCCTAGTTGTATTATATAAAGACCCCTAGGCTTCAATTTTCAGCCATCATTTCCTTCCCAAGGCTTGGCCAAAATTTTGCTCTCCCTCTCTGTCACAACCCAAACCAGAACGGTGAAAACGTTCGGGGGCGAAGGACGTCATGTAAGTATCACAACACATGCATTATAGTAATCAAAGTACAAACAACCATTGCATTAATAAGTATAAGTTTTACATAAGTGTTTAAACATTTCATATTAAAACATCAAAGTAGATATAGTAAAAGACAAAAGACGCAGCACGGTACTAAGCTGTCTTCTCACAAGCTTCGGGAGTGTACCTATCTGCTGGATTCCTGAGAATACAAGTTATTTTGAAGGAGAATATCAACATTTAAGCTGGTGAGTTCATAAGTATTTAGTTATATTTCGTTAAAAAAGTATATTCTAAGTTCTTGGGAAAGTTCACATGTTCCTCCAGAAATTCCTATATTTTCTGATATGATAAAATGATAACCACAATAGTTCCTTCTACAATTACTTAGTTTATGCTAGTTATATATAACCTAATATCGAACTGACAATTAAATGTGTGAATCTGCCATAAGCCCATAACCAAACAAGGAACAAGAAGTAAGGCGGAAATCACACATTCCACTTCCTTTCGAATATTATTTATATATAACTTTGATGTATAAACTAAGGAATTATAGAATTAACCACTAAAGGTCCTTTATGTTATACTAGTTTAAAGAAAGTGAATGACTATGTTCCAGAAAATCCTATATTTTCTACGTTACAATTGATAAGTAGTTTTAAATCCCCATAAAACCGTTCTGATAAGTAGTTTTAAATTCCCATAAAACGGTTCTGATAAGTAGTTTTAAATCCCCATAAAATCGTCCTGATAAGTAGTTTTAAATCCCCATAAAACCATTCCGTTTTGTTTGTGAAAAGTAATTACTACAGTAGTATTTCTTAAAAAAAATAAACTAATGGTAAATATAACTACCCTAATATTAACCTGGTTAATGATGGGTTTGAGCCACAAGAATTTTCCAATGTGCACATGCAAACCCTTATTGCTTGGATCTAGGTTTCTCTAATTGAACATGCATTGGATCCAAGACTTACTATACTAGATCTAATGTAAACAATTGATTCTTATCATATGAATTAGGATCTAGAACAATACCTTCGATTACTTGCTTGGTACTTCTTCTTCTTGGAGCTTAGAGTCACAATTGTCACTCCTCTAATGGCTTACAAACACAAGCTAGCAAGAAGATGATTTGAGAGAGAGAGAGAGAGAGGAGAGAAATCGGCTCTTAGGTTTCTTCAAAGATAGAGTGTCCGATTTCTCCAACCCTAAGGGCCTATTTATACTATGAGCTCCTAGGGTTTCCCCTTAAACCCTAATTGGATAACTTAGCCTCAAATCAATCCAAAGATCCTTCTAGATAAGGCCTTGGACGATTTTTTTTAAGATATCCATATCCTTAAAATCGTCCCTTCCCTTATCCATAAGGATTCATAGCCCTAAACAAAACTATCACACATTTGACAGTTTATGCCCCTTTATTCAATTAATCTCTTTAAGTCACCAAATTAATTCTCAATTAATATATGACTTATATTAATCAAATAATATTATTATTCCTTTAATATATTACTCTCATAATATATTAACAATAATATCTCTTCTCTCTTAACAAATCATCCTGTCAAGTTGCTATGGTGAAGGCAACCCAAAAGGACCATGCGCAACCGGGTCAAGTACTTACCAAATATAGTTATAGCCTTAGACACTAATCCAACAGTCTCCCACTTGGATAAGTCTAGTAACTATATATGCAAATACAATCCGATTAGCAATCGTAGCTCTCAAAGATGCTGTCAAACTCTGATCTTATTAGTATCCTGTCCTTTAGATAAGGGATCATACAGTGCTCTGTTTAGACATTATGCGAACAATCTTATGGAACTTATTGTTCAGCAATTGGTTTCTCGATCTCCGGTTCATTTGGTATAGAACTTAATTGAACACATCAATTCAGTCCTGACCGGGCCCGACACATAAGTCAAATCAAATCATCGAGGGGCCCTGATATTGCTTTTACCCTCTTAGGATAAAAGTAACAGATAAACTTCGACTTATATGCATTTACTATTTACTAATCAATTATACACAAAAATGCGTTTTATGACATCAATTTACTGATGCGGTTTCGCATTATCAATGCAAAACCAATTAATAAACAATAAATCATATATCTTGGTTTTAAGACCATATGATATTATCATCTTGCGATCACTTGTGTCTCATTCCAAAAAAATGATTCCAGCAAGCACGGGTTCACTCTAATGCTCAAAACTTGTTCTTAAGCACTCATGAACATTGCAGCAAACCTTTGCTATGTCTAATACCTTTTAGACAATCTACATACCAATTCATGACAATCTTCATTCATACCTACTTCCAACATATGAACGATTTTGGACCATTCAAATAATTTGATTATTCTTAATAACTCAATTATTCAGGAAGTCAAAACATGCAAAATGAAACAATAGTTAAATAATTAACATAAGACAATAGATTTACTCATAAATAATACTTCTTAATTTAATCATCAAATGTCAATTACATTTATCTATTATATGTTTCAAAAACTATCTAATCTAAACTAATATCGTCTTTCAGCCCAATGCTCCTAGCGTGCTGCAAATGCTTAACCCTGCTCAGTCCCTTCGTAAGCGGATCTGCTGGGTTATCCTCCGGCGATACCCTCTTTACTACGAGGTGTCCTTCTTCTACTCCATGTCTAATAAAGTGATATTTTCTGTCGATATGTCGAGATCTACCATGATCTCTCGGTTCCTTGGTCAAGGCAACCACTCCTTCATTATCACAGAAAATTTCCATAGGCTCCTTTATGGCAGGCACAACTCCAAGATCACCAATGAAGTTCTTCAACCACATCGCCTCCTTTGACGCTTCGCTCGCTGCAATGTACTCTGATTCGCATGTTGAATCAACTACTGTTTCTTGTTTGGAACATTTCCAAGTCACTGCTCCTCCATTAAGGGTAAAGACCCAGCTCGACTGCGAACGGTAGTTGTCCCTGTCGGTTTGGAAGCTGGCGTCACTATACCCTCGCACCTTTAAGTCATCACTCCCTCCGAGGACTAAGAAACATTCCTTGTTCCTCCGATGGTACTTAAGTATATTATTGACCGCAATCCAATGAGCTTTGCTCGGGTTCCCTTGATATCTACTGACCATGCTCAAAGAAAAGGCCACACCAGGGCGAGTACAAGTAATAGCGTACATGATCGAGCCAACTGCGGAAGCATAAGGTACTCGTCTCATCTCAACTATCTCGGCTTCAGTACTCGGACTTTGAGTCTTACTCAACTTGGCATTACTTTGTATCGATAGTTCTCTATTCTTCGAGTTTTCCATACTAAAATGTTTTAGTACTTTATCTAAGTAATTATTCTAACTAAGTCCTATTGGTCTCTTACTTCATTCTCTCACTATCCTTATTCCCAAAATATAGGAAGCCTCTCCGAGGTCCTTCATAACGAAGCACTTCCCGAGCCAGGATTTAGCCTCCTGCAAAGTTGGGACGTCGTTTCCTTTGAGCAGTATGTCATCGACATACAAAACGAGGAAGCTAACTATACTCCCACTGGCCTTGACATATACACATGATTCATCTTCACTTCGTACAAATCCAAACTCTTTGACTTTCTCATCGAAACAAAGATTCCATCTGTGAGACACTTGCTTAAGTCCATAAATGGACTTCTCAAGCTTACATACTCTATTGGGATGCTTCGGATCGACGAAGCCCTCTAGCTGAGCCATGTAAACATCCTTAGCCAACTTCCCATTAAGGAAAGCGGTCTTGACATCCATCTGCCATATCTCATAATCATGAAATGCAGCAATGGCTAGCATCACCCTAATAGTTTTTATTTTAGTAACTGGTGAGAAGGTCTCATCATAGTCAACTCTGGGAGTTTGATTAAAGCCCTTCGCCATTAGTTGTGCCTTATACGTGTGCACATTACCATCCACGTCGGTCTTCTTCTTGAAGATCCATTTGTACCCAACTGTCTTACGTCCGGGCACATTGTCAACCAAATTCCAAACTTGGTTGTCATACATGGACTGAATCTCGCTGTCCATCGCCTCTTTCCATTTTACAGACTCTGGGCCTGCCATGGCTTCCTTATAGCTATTAGGTTCATCTAGATTTATTAGTGTACCATTACTAATATACGTATCCCCTTCGGTAGTAATACGAAAACCATAAAACTGGGGTTGAACTCTAACTCTTTCGGAACGTGTAAGAGGTAAGGACTCGTCAATCGGTTCAACCGGAGTTTCCTCCTCGGGTTGAGCGCCAACATTAGAGGTTCCTTCATCGCTCGACACTCGAATCTCTTCAAGATCGATTTGCCTCCCACTGTCTCCTTGGCTTATGAATTCTCGCTCTCGGAAAACCCCTCTCTTCGCAACGAAGACAACATTGTCACTCGGTCTATAGAAGAGATATCCAAAGGATTTCTGCGGGTAGCCGATGAAAATACATCGCTCACTAAGAGGTTCGAGATTGTTGTGAGTCTCTCGTATTACGAAAACCTCACAGCCCCAAACCTTGATATGTGCCAACGAGGGAGCTTTCCCTGTCCACATCTCGTGAGGTGTTTTGGCAACCTTCTTTGTAGGGACTCGGTTAAGGATATGGGCGGCAGTCACTAAGGCATACCCCCAGAATGAGATAGGTAGTGAAGCACGACTCATCATAGAATGAACCATGTCTAACAGGGTTTGATTACGCCTTTCTGCCACACCATTCAACTGCGGTGTCCTAGGTGGCGTCAATTGCGAAATTATTCTGCATTCCTTGAGATAATCGTGGAATTCAAGACTTAGGTACTCTCCTCCTCGATCGGATCGAAGCATATTCATTTTCCTGCCCAATTGATTCCTCACTTCATGTTTGAATTCTTTGAATTTTTCAAACGTTTCTGACTTGTGCTTGATTAAGTAGATATACCCATATCTACTATAATCATCAGTGAAAGTCACGTAGAAGCGGTTCCCATCCTTTGTGGTAGATCTAAAGGGCCTACACACGTCGGTGTGTATGAGATCCAATAAACCCTCACCCATCTCACAAGTGTTAGTGAAGGGTGACTTGGTCATCTTTCCAAGTAAACAAGATTCGCACGTGTCATCTTCCCTAAGGTCGAATGACTCCAACACTCCATCCTTTTGGAGTTGGGCTATGCGCTTCTTTTTGACATGTCCAAGACGACAATGCCACAAGGATGCTCTACCCATACTATTGGAAGAATCCATACACAACACATCATTTCCTAGATTATCTACAACCATAACAGTTTCATAAATTCCATTACAAGGCATTGGTTCAAAATATAAAACACCATTTAGATAAGCATAAATCGAACCATTCTCATTATTAAACGAATATCTAAATCCTTGTTTAAACAAACCATGAAAAGAAATGATGTTTCTTGCCATATCTGGCGAGTAGCAACAATTATTTAAATCTAAATTCAATCCATTACTAAGCACTAAAGAATACACTCCAATCTTGGTAACAGGCGACGATCTTTTGTTCCCCATGATTAGATTTATTCTTCCATGCTCCACAACCCTATTTCTTCCTAGTCCCTGCAAATCAGAACAAATGTGGTAACCACACCCTGTATCAAGAACCCAAGAAATGGCATGGGATGAATCATTAGATTTAATTATGTATATACCTGCAAAAGATGGCTTGATCTTTCCATCCTTGATGGCTTGCAGATATTCCAGGCATCTTCTCTTCCAATGCCCTATTTTGTGGCAATGATGGCACTCTACCTCTTTTTGGGTTAGGGTTAGGCTTAGTGGGATCAACCTTGGTCCCACTAGAAGAGGAACCATCTTGGGACTTTCCCTTGCGGTGGTTCTTCGAAGAAGCCTTCCTCTTCTTGCCCCTTCCCTTCCCAATAGCCAAAACAGGAGCAACAGACGGATTGGGAGTTGGTGCTACAGACTTGTCCTTTAGGTTGCTCTCAGCAGTCCTTAGGTGACCTTGGAGTTTGCTTAGGGTGACCTATTCCTTGTTCATGTGGTAGGTCATCCTAAATTGATTGTAGCATGAGGGCAAGGAGTGAAGAACAATGTCGATAGCCAAATCTTCCCCAAAGTTGACATTCAACTTGTGAAGACGATTGAAATACCTTTGCATCTTTTGCAAGTGCACGGTTAGAGATTCTCCACTTCCCATTTTAGCAGTGATCATGTTCATTATGATCTCATAGCGCTCTTGCCTCGCGCTTTGGTGATATCTCTCCATCAAGTCTAGATGCATCTCATAATGATACATGTCCTCATAGGACTTTTGGAATTCGGAGTTCATTGTGGCTATCATGATGCACTAGACTTTCGTTGCATCACGCTCATGTGTCTCAAACACAACAATTTCTTTGGGATTGGCAGTTTCTGGATTGATCTTTTCGAGCTTCTCATCGAGAACATACTCCTTGTCCTCGTAACGAGCAATCATGCAAATGTATCTTATCCATTCACTAAAGTTCGATCCATCGAAAGTCACTTTTTGACAAAGGCTCATTAGCGTGAATGAGCTAGTAGCAGCGTTGTTTGCGTTAGACATCTACAAATAGAAAGGAATAAAGTTGATTAGAGTTAAGTCCCTAATTAACACCCAAAATAGAAATTTAGGGATAGGAACCAACAACATTATTTACACATTAGAAAAGGGATACCGTAATCCAACATGCAAATAATTTGGAGGTAAGTGAATGACGATTCACTAATTCTTCACCATGAAAAACATAAGATTTAAGTTTTAAATGTATTGAGAATTCCTAGATTTCTTTGTGATTCATTGAACTTTTCAATGGCATGTTTAAATCTCGATATGCCCCTCTAGTTTGTGACTAGGATACCGAGGATCACAAAGCGGGTGCGAATAACCATGCAAATCTACATGGTGCCTTCATTGTTACAATCACCTATTCGATGTGCCGGTAAAGCACACAAGCTCCACCGAACTATGACAAACAATGAATCACCCTTTGCCACCATTGCTTAGAACCAATTAGTGTGCCGGTTAACCACACACACTCCACTAATATCTAAACAAGGGTGCAAAGTGTAATTTCATGGGATTGCATCAATTCACTTTTCCTAAAGTAACTAAGATTGGGAATTTTATAAAATAGTTAAGTTACTTTAAATAGATTCATTATACTTATTAATGAGAAGAGGTTTGCCCTATCCTACCCATTTGGCTAACGACCCTCCACCAGTCAAGCAAGCGGTGGGTTTGAGTGTACACCCATTAAGCACCATTTTATAGGCAGCAACCTTATACCCACCTTATAGACTGGCTTCGTGAATGAGGCCTACTAACGGTAAGACTAGCATCTTTAATCATACACACACACACACACACACACATATATATATATATATATATATATATATATATATATATATATATATATATATATATATTAAGCTTCTAATAATATATTAGTATAGTGTTGAATTTTATACTTGTAAAATTCTAGGGTTTGAAATTTAAATTATTCAAATTAGACTTTTAATTACAAAACTTAAATTTCAAAACTTGAGGACAAGTTTTAAACTTTTCAAAACATAAGGATCAAATAGCAAATAATATAAATCAACTAATTAGATTATATCAATTTGATCTTATTTAATATTACTTGCAAGACAATCCACCAATTCAATTCAAATAATCAATTGTTATCATATAAGGAAATTATTATTCAACTAATTGGTAATTATCTTTTGTTTGGTCAAGAATATACTCATATATATGTTTAAAATCGGATTTTAATGACCCAAAGCAGTTAAGGTAAGTTTCCTCAAGTAAAACAGCAAGAAATCCTGAAACTCCCTCTTTCTGATGCTTGAACTTGCCGAGTTCCCACTATGGACTCTCCGAGTTGGAGCTACTCGTCGAGTTCATTAGGCAGAATCACAAAATCGAATTTTTCAAGCAACAAGCAATCAACCAATGCATCAATTCAATAGAAATCAATCAAAGCTCTGATACCAATGATGGGTTTGAGCCACAAGAACTTTCCTATGTGCACATGCAAACCCTTATTGCTTGGATCTAGGTTTCTCTAGTTGAACATGCATTGAATCCAGGACTTACAATACTAAATCTAATGTAAACAATTGATTCTAATCATATGAATTAGGATCTAGAACAATGCCTTGGATTACTTGCTTGGTACTTCTTCTTCTTGGAGCTTAGAGTCACAATTGGATAACTCCTATAATGGCTTACAAACACCAACTAGCAAGAAGATGATTTGAGAGAGAGAGAGAGAGAGGAGAGAAATCGGCTCTAGGGTTTCTTAAAAGATAGAGTGTCCGATTTCTCCAACCCTAAGGGCCTATTTATACTATGAGCTCCTAGGGTTTCCCCTTAAACCCTAATTGGATAACTTAGCCTCAAAGCAATCCAAAGATCATTCTAATTAAGGCCTTGGACGATTTTTTAAGATATCCTTATCCTTAAAATCGTCCCTTCCCTTATCCATAAGGATGCATATCCCTAAACACAACTATCACACATTTGATAGTTTATGCCCCTTTATTCAATTAATCTCTTTAAGTCACCAAATTAATTCTCAATTAATATATGACTTATATTAATCAAATAATATTATTATTCCTTTAATATATTACTCTCGTAATATATTAACAATAATATCTCTTCTCTCTTAACAAATCATCCTGTCAAGTTGCTATGGTGAAGGCAACCCAAAAGGACCATGCGCAACCAGGTCAAGTACTTACCAAATATAGTGACAGCCTTAGACACTAATCCAACTGTTAATTAGGGTTAAAATATGATAAAGTTGTAACCATGCTGGACTTGAATGAACACGACGACCTACTGGCATCGAAGACTGAATATGTGACATTTTTCATCCCATGGACGGTCTGTCGGAATATAGCTAGCAGTCGGGATGCGGGATTGTCAGTCCCGTATAGATCTATACACAAAATGCCCACTCTCCCTCTAGGAAACTCTGGTTACAAGAATGTAACATAGCAAGTATTGCCATGTCCTGAATACGTAACATCACATTTTAGTTTGAGTAAAGATCGAATTGTACCCTTTTCTTGACAAAGTAATTTAGACCTCATATACTTATCTAGAAAATAAATTTCTCATTGGTTCATAAATTATACCTATTATAATTTATACATTTTACCCGATTAGCATGATTTCTCATGAGTGTACCCCTTTGCTCAGCATGATACAAAGGAAATGATACCGATTAAAGTAACCTTTTTTTATTCCCATATGTATAATATATATAATTAAGAAAGTAACGGCCTTCGGACAAATAATCCCACCTTAAGTCCACATCCAAAAAAGAAAAAAGAATTAAGGTAACTCGTTAGTCCTAAGCCCTTTAAGTCTTATTTATATATTTATAGATATATGAACATGATTTTGACAATTATAAGTTTAAAGAGTTATAAAAACATTTAAAAGAGTTTATCAGTATTCTTAAAAAGAGTTTATGTGACTTTTAAGTCATTATGGAAGTATTTGATAATCCTTAAAAGCATAAGGAAAACTGTTATGCGATTGATATCACATACAATTATTAACACAATAAAATTGTGTTCAACTTGTATTCCCCCCTAAAAAGCATTTAAAATCATATAAAAGGTAGATTACAGGGGTATGAACTCACTTGATAAGTGGTGATTCGGCCAGCGTTTCATTTCTAGGAATGAGCTTTCTTGACGTAACTGTGAGTTTCTGGTAAAAAATCGGGCTTTACTCAGACATAGTTTCTTTTTCTCGATGACTTCGGGGCGTCGGAGCTTGCTTTAGCTGATAGGGGTGTTACCGCGTCTTCGGGGTGGTTTAGAGTGGCTAGAAAGGTATTTAGAATGAAAGGTGAATCCAAGAATGTAAACCAAAACCGGAGACCTCGCACTCCTTTTATACTTGGCTGAACCCTCGCACTATGTTGGGCGTACCTTCGTATGCTGCGTGTAGGTGCAATGTGGCGTGTGTTCGTAAACTGAGCTTCGTACGTGTCCGGTGCGTGTCAACATGCGAGGTAAGGCGACGTGGATGGCTCCGGTCAAGCTTCTAAGTATGTTAGGCGTACCTACGGAGTACGTTGGGCGTACTCCTCCGGTCCAGTCTCGTAAATTGTGTCACAAACTTCAAAAATTCGTATCTTTCATATACGAGCTACATTTTTGATGGTCTTTATACCTACGCGTAGGTGAGATTATGCTCTACAACTTTCGTTTAGACTCCGTTGGCTAATTTTGACTTTATTTTTAATGTTATATTTTTAACACATCAAGATAGGAAAAGTCCATTAAAAATTCATAACTTCTTCATCTGACATCCGTTTTTGTCTATCTTTTTACCGTTAAGCAACTATTGACGAGATCTTCGATTCTCCTTTAGGTTTTGTCGACTAAAAATGGCTCGATCTTTAATTCGATTTTTGGATTGTACACTGCTATGCTGAAACTTGGAAAAATCATAACCTCCTCATACGAAGTTAGATTTTGACGTTCTTTTTACGATCATTCTTGGTTTAAAGTATACTATAACTTTCATTTAGATAGTTAAGGCTAAAAAGCATTTTATTGAAAACTCACTTTTTACGTTAAACAGTGTTTTGCCGGTTTTGGCGCGAATTTTCGATAGGTCATAACTTCTTCATTATAACTCGGATTTCGGCGTTTTTTATATGCACGGAAACCTTGTGACTAATATTGCCATATTTATGCATATTTTTAGGCAATATTTATTTACATTTTTATTAATATTTTGGTTATTTGCATAGAATTATGGTACTTATAAGGATAAATTGTTATTTGCAGCCAAAGTAGAAGCATTTTTCAAAGAAAGGGACCAGAAATGACAATAATTGGAACTTTGGAGACTTGAAGGCTTAAAAGACAAGAAACCCACGAAATTTTCATATTCACAATGTGGGAAGTTGAAGATTCTCGACGTGAGCAGAGTATTCCAAAAGATATGCATCCGGGTGGAAGAATTCTTGTCGATCACGAGATTATCATATTCATGACGTGAGACTTATCGGTTCACGACGTGAATCCGAAAAATCCAGAAACTATATAAACTCTTGGCCATTACGAATTGGGGACTTTTGGCTGGCTTAGAGGGGTTCCTAGAGACGATTTCCAGAGGAAAAGAAGTTCTGAAATTGGCTTTCAACACCAAGGGAGAAGAAGTGCATAGTTTGATCCATAATTTGGTACACTTTTATTATGTTTTTGATTATGGATGTTATTTGCTTAGTTGCTAGGATGTCCAGCTAAATGTAGTTGCTTCTGTTAGCTAGATGAAGCTGGGACTCATGGAGTAATTACTTTAGCTTTGATGTGCTAGTTGGTTAAGACTTGTGTTGGATTGATTTTACCTAGCATGTTTGTTTTAGTAGTTGATTGCTTTGATATCTTATTATGTGTAGTTGATGACCATCAAATTGCATGAATTAGAATACTTGATAATTTAGTGAATATTAAATTATTGGAGCTAGGATTAATCCAATCTTAGTTAAGCAATTAATTATTAAATTAGGTTGTGATAAAAAACTCAAATTATGACTGTAATTATGTTTTATCAAATCAATCTTGCATAGCTCCAAATTAATCTAATAATTGATTTTGTGTTTACTATTGTGTGACCATACAGAGATTTACATGAATTGATTAATGTTAGTAGATTTAGAACTAAATTGATAATAATGACTTAATTGTAACCAACATTAATTGTCATAGCCAATTTATAATCCATTGAGTGAACGCGGATTCGAACTAATAGAAGTGTTTGTTTATTGACTGAATTAGTGTTAAAGGATTAAGTTCATCTAAACTTGCAAAATTAGATAAAGACCCTTCCTTTGTTAGTAATTAGGTTAATTTAGTAGTAGATAAATTAATCAGTTAACACCGTTCCATGTGATCGACACCTGACTTACCCACCTATTCTATAATTCGGCTAGGTACACTGCCTAGGTACATTTTAGTTAGTTAAGTTAGTTAGGTTATAAAATATAAAATTAGTGGGTACTTTTGTGCACATCAGTGACATATACTACAAATTAGATAAGATTATTTATTCTAAATAATCCTTTATCAAAAAGTCATGTTTGACGTGAAATAATGGGTTGTTACATTATTCCCCCGTTAGAGGGAATTTCGTCCCGAAATTAAGTCTAAGAGATACATATGGACGAATGTGAAAGATACAGATACTTATGTTCCATTCGATCCTCCCATTCTTAAGTGAATTCAGATCCCCGCTATGCATTTTAGCGGACCTTCACTATTGGGGTACAGTTTTGTTTTGTCCTATTGACTTCGTTGTTTAGGATTTCTACGGATTCTTCCACAAAGTTGTGGAACTCGTTTACCTAGATCTAATCGATTGGGATAACAAGAGTCTCGTCGGACAAACACTTTTTCACGTTAAATATGTGGAAGGTAAGGTGTGTTCTATTGAATTCTCGAGGTAGTCAGGGTCTGTAAGCTACTGGACCAAATCAAGTAAGAATATAAAATGGTCTTGTGTACCTTGGATTTATTATTCCACGCTTTTCAAAGCGTATCATGTTCTTCTGGGGTGAGGCCTTCACATGAAGAGGTTACCAACCTGGAATTCCAAGGGTTTTCTCGTATCAAAGTGTAACGCCCCGTTCTAAGAGTAAATTATTCATGGATCCCCGAGATAAGAGTAAGGGCGTTTTCGTCTTTTATGCGCAATGGGTTTTATTAGAGAAGGTTTCAGACCGTTGTATGTTGATAGAAGCATAGGGCTTCTCGCCACCTTTGCATGGATATAAAGTTCGTCGGGAACGGATCTAGAATGAAGGAGTTATGATACTTTTAAGTTATTGACACTTACGGAACTTATTAGAAGAAGTTGGCAAGGAGAGGCCATGCACGCATGGGACACACGTGGGTATGCCCAGCGTAGGTTGGGTTATGCCCAACGTAGATTGAACAGATAAACGCGGAGTCCCTCGACGTACGCCCAACGTAATAGAATTACGCCCATCGTACGTCTATCATCCAGAAACCCTAAATTTAGGGCCAGCCACTATATAAGGAGCATAATGGTTCTCACTCTAGCCTCCATAAACACTCTCTTGTCCTTAGAAACCCTAGATAGCCGTCCCACCTCCATTGTTGGGTGTGTTTGAACTTGGAAAACTTGTTTTGGCAAAGGAGAGTCTAGAAGGAGAAAGTGGAAGTTGTCAAAGAAGGAGTTGAGTGGATGGAGCTTGTGGATCTGGAAAGAAATCATCTTTTGAGGCCCTTTTGAGGTAAAAAGTCTCTGGCTTGGCAATCATTTTGTGTAGATCTATGTGTTGTGAAGTTTTGACATCATTCTTTTCCCAAAAACCTCATCTTGATGCATGATTCGAGTTGGTTGAGATTAGTTGTCCTTTTAGACCTTAGGAGAGGTCTTGAGTAAGAAAAATGAGGTTCCAAGGGCTTTGGTTGTCTCATATGTGATATAGATAGGTCTTAATGGATTAAGACCTTGGATTAAGAGCTTTATGGACCTCCCAAGTAACAAAGTTTGAGACTTTATGAATCCTATTCATATTTGGTCTATGGATCTAAAGTTTGGGCTTAAGAGCTTAAGCCATTAAGATCTTATGAGAAGTTGTAGTTCAGCGGAGTTACGCCCCGCGTAAATGGGAGTACGCCCAACATAGTGGGTTTGTGTCCCGATTCGAATCCGTGAGCATCATTGTATGCCCAACGTACCAAGGAGGGCACGCCCAGCGTACTCCCTCTGTTGGGTTTTCATTTTGGGCCTTAAGAGATTGGGATATTAGAGCTTGGGCCGTGACTAAACATTATGGATGGAGTATTTTGGACTCACTAATTATGATGGACCTTGGATCTAAGCCCATTTCGTGAGGTGGGCCCAATTTAGTAAATTGGGCCAATATTGGATTTCGCTTCGGACTTTTGGTCCTTGGGCCACTAGTGGGCTTGAGAGCTTACCTAGTGTTGAGCCTTTCATATTTTGATTATGGGCCTTAGTCTTGGACCAGATTGAGTCAAGGGTAAATTGGTCAATTTACCCTTGGAAGGATATTGTGCTTAAGCTGATGGTTATTTTGCTGCTTTGGTTAGTTCAGGATTCTTGGTGAGGCGGTGGTTCGGGAATCTGCTTCTTTAGTTTAGAGTTTCGGCAGTTGCAAGGTGAGTTATCGTTACTATATCGACAGGGTCTACGACACCAAGGCCGGCCCTTTTTCGGATGGAAATCCGGGTAGTTGTTTGTTATGTTACTGCTTTGTTATGTTTGCATCCTGGTAGTTAGGATGGTACATGTTAGAGACCTAGTTAGGGTCGGTATCCTGGTTTATAGGATGATGCTATGCTAGTGACTGGTTAGGTCGGAATCCTGGTAGGGATGTGCTACGTATGTGATCTGCTAGATTGGTCAATTTGTTGTGAATTGTTATATGATTATATGTTATGTGCACATGGTTGTTTGACTGAGGTTGGGTTGAGGCGGGTCCTGCTTTGTGCTATAGGCCAACATACCCAGGGCAGAACGGTTATCCTGAAGGCCCAGTGAGCGGTCCGAATAGGCTGTAGGCCCCAAGAGGGAGGACCAGACGTGCCGAGGCTCGGAGAGTGGACCAGGCCAACTGAAGGCTTGGTGCGGGCGGACCAGTCATACTGTAGACTTAGAGAGTGGACCAAGTGGATTAAAGGCCCGGTGCGGGCAGACCAATCACACTGTAGATTCGAGGTATATGGTTAGACCCGGAGGGTGGACCCGGTGGACTGTAGGCCTGATGCGGTGGACCAGTCACACAGTAGACCCGAAGTGCATGGCTGTTATGCGTTCTGTTGCGATATGGCATGTTGTGTTTATGGTATATATGGTTGGTATTTTGGGGGTATCTCACTAAGCTTTCGGGCTTACAGTTGTGGTTTAAATGTTTCAGGTACTTTAGGATACCGTGGCAAGGCAAAGGCATGATCGTACCGCTCCTCATGTTTTATGTGTTTATGATGTGGTTCTAGGAAATACTCTTATAATAAATGTATTGAAAACCTTTTAGTAATAACTTTATGAAATTGGGTTGTTTTTGAAAAGTTTAAATTGGTTGGAATTTTTAGAGCGTTACAAATTGGTATCAGAGCCTTGGTTTGAGTGAATTGGAGGAACATTCGTGTGAATCCAGTCTCAAATCAAGGAGAGTTTTCAAAAGAGACTTTAAAATGATTTTCAAAAATGAGTAAAGGAGGACGCGGAGGTACGATCAGCTGGAGCCAGTAAGTAACCGCAAAATACCATACAATTTTTTTTTATGAGATATGATAGAACAGCATGCTAGTACTTGGCTAGGGATCTTCAGGAATTACATGATAAAGTTGCCTGATTTATGATGCCTGGTAGCCTAGGGTTTATTTCAATGCCCCAAATGTGAATAGAGATATTGTCTTGTTAAGGATGCTTCCTGTGACTTCTAAGGGAGCTGCTAAGGATTGGTTAAAAACACTACCACCTGGTACAATCACTACTTGGGCTTAAATGCGTGAGCAGTTTCTAGACCAATTCTGTCCACCATCCAAGATAGCTAAACTCCAGAAGGCAATAGCCAATTTTGAGCAAAACCAAGGGGAGTCACTTTATGAGGCTTGGGAGCACTACAAGGGGCTGTTAAGGAATTGTCCTCAACATGACCTTAACAATCAACAAGAAGTGTCCATATTCTATGATGGGGTCAATGTAATGACAAGGCAACTCCTTGATTCTCAAGAACCACTTACAAAGAAAAATCCGGGTGAAGTCAAGGAATTAGTTGAATAATTTGCAAAGCATTCTCGTGAATACCACAATCCAAGGAATGAAGGAGTAAAGGGAGTTGGGAGTGCACATTCTGAAGAGATGGCTGCTATGATGGCAATGCTAAATAATATGGACCGAAGGCTGACCCAAATGGACCAATCAGTTTATGCAATTAGAGTTGGTTGTGAACGATGTAATGGTCCACACTTGACTAAAGATTGTAACTTGGATGAGTATGGGAACAAAAGAGTTCAAGTATGCTATTCAAGTGGAGATAAATACGATGAGGACTAGAGAAAACCAAAGAAAGAGTGGTTTCCATATGATGAGTACAAGAGGCAAAAAGAAGAAAAGTATAAGCAGGCATGCCGAGGCTTGTACCAAAAAGAGCAACCACCAACTGAAAAGAAAGTAGACTTGGAAAACATTTTGATCAAATTTATGGAAGCCTCCGAGAAAAGACATGATGACACCGATGCAGTGCTAAAGGAACACAAGAAAATGATGCAAGAACAATAAACAATGATGATTGACCAGCATGCTTCATTAAGAAATCATCAAGCATCAATCCATAATCTCGAAGTCCAAATTGGTCAACTAACTACTTTGGTGAGAAACAAATTATCTTCACAATTTCCCACAAAGAACACTCAATCCGATGTTATGGCTATTGATACTGAAGAAGAGGCAATCTCTGAGTTTTTGGAGGCACAAGAAGTGGAACCAAAGCAACCCGATCCAAAGCGGAAGAAGCCAAGGCTCGAAAATGAAGACATTGCTGAAACAGTAGACTCACGTCATGAGTCCTCCATGCTCACGTCGTGGACCCGGTCTGAACAAAAAAAGACAAAATTCGTTCCTGTTTATCAACTGCCTTTTCCATTCCCGTCCCGAGGTAATCTTAGTCCACTTGAAAGGGAACATCTGGAGTTTATTCAGCAAATAAAGGGTATTCCTATTAACACCCTGTTTATCGATTCGCTTTCAAAAATTCCAGAATACGCGAAGTTTTTACAAGACTTAATAGACACTCGTTAGCAACTAAAGAAGAATTCTAAGGTGATTCTAAGTGAGTAAAGCTCAAGAGCTGTATTGGGAGAGTTACCTAGGAAGATGGGAGATCCTGGACGCCTCACTCTTCCATGTGAGTTTGGTAACAATTTGAAGACTTATGCTTTAGCTGATTCTGGGGCTAGCATAAATTTGATGCCCTATTCATTCTATCAAAAGCTGAATATTGAGAAAATGACGGCTACAAAAATGACCATCCACATGGCCAATCTTTCGGTGACGCATCCAAGGGGAATTATAGAAGACATCCTTGTTAAAATTGGGAAGTTTTTTTTCCCAGTTGATTTTTTTATTATGGATATGAAGGAGGATGCAAATGTACCACTCATTCTTGGTCGCCCTTTGCTGTAAATACGGATGGCGCTTTAGTCGATGTTTGTAAATCTAAGCTTACATTGAGGGTTGGTGATGATAAGGAAGATTTTGGAATACAAGATGGATTTCTAGGATATGATGTTAGAGGTGAAGTGTTCAATATTGATGAAGAGAATGAACTTGAAGAATTAGAGAAGCTTATGGAAGAAGAAATAAAAACAATTCAACAAGTCAAACGCACTAAACCAAGAGCATCAATTCCATTTTCTGTTGAAGTCATTGCCTACACAAAACCAACAATTTTGATGAGTGAGGAACACGATGGGTTCTCAAGTGATGAAGACGAGGTTACTTCCATGGTGACGGTTCCAATGGTGAAAGAAGAGAAAGTTCCTATTGAGCTAAAGAAGGATGAAGAAAAGTTGGGAAAAAAGGCCAAAAAAGAAGCTTGACATAGACGAGGTGAGGGCTAAAAAGGAAAACTCGAAGAAGGCGTACATTAGACGAGTTCAAGCCCTTTGGTGCCACCTCTTGAAGATCCAGAGTCCGCTCTTCACAAAAAGAAAGATAAGAACATGAAAGAAGATTAAACACCAAAGAAGACACCCTTACAAGAATTCAAGTCAGTGTTCTCAAAGAAGCCGGGAAAGAAAATGGAAGAGTCGAGTTCATTTTTAAGGAACAAAAACAAGGTTGAAAAGTTAGATAAAATACCTATCCTAAACGAATCCGAATACGAATCTGAAGCCGAGTTTGGACTTTATACAAGTGAACCCGAGAACGAGCCAAGAAAAGAGATGGCGAATATTGAAGAAATGTCGATGGGAGCTCATAGAAAGAGAATTAGAGAGGATGTTGGTCAGGGTTTAGTACAACCTGCCATTCCTGCCACTGCCACATTCGAGCTGAAAGGACATATCCTCGCTGCACTTAAGGATATTCCATTTTATGGAAAAGATCATGAGGATGCTTTTAAGCATCTAGATGAGGTCAATGACAATGCGGATTATTACAATGTCCCGAATGTGACTAGGGATATTGTTATTTAAGGATGCTTCCCGTTACTTTTAAGGGAGCTGCTAAGGATTGGTTAAAAGCACTACCACCAGGTACAATCACTACTTGGGCTCAAATGCATGAGCAGTTTCTAGACCAATTCTATCCACTATCCAAGATATCTAAACTCAAGAAGGCAATAGCAAATTTTGAGCAAAACCCGGGGGAGTCACTTTACGAGGCTTGGGAGTGCTATAAGGGGTTGTTAAGGAATTGTCCTCAACATGACCTTAACATGCAATAAGAAGTGTCCATATTCTATGGCGGGGCCAATGTAATGAAAAGGCAACTCCTTTATTCTCACGGACCACTTACAAAGAAAAATCTGGGTGAAGTCAAGGAATTAGTTGAAGAATTTGCAAAGCATTCTCGTGAATACCACAATCCAAGGAATAAATGAGTAAAGGGAGTTGGGAGTGCGCATTCTGAAGAGATGGCTGCTATGATGGCAATGCTAAATAATATGGACTGAAGGCTGACCCAAATGGACCAATCAATTCATGCAATTAGAGTTGGTTGTGAACGATGTAATTGTCCACACTTGACTAAAGATTGCAACTTGGATGCGTATGGGAACAAAAGGGCTCAAGTTTTCTATTCAAGTGGAGATAAATACGATGAGTACTAGAGAAAACCAAAGAAACAGGTGGCTGCCATATGATGAGTACAAGAGGTAAAAGGAAGAAAAATATAAGTAGACATGCCGAGGCTTCTACCAAAAAGAGCAACCACCAGCCGAAAAAAAAGCAGACTTGGAAAACATTTTGATCAAATTTATGGAAGCTTCCGAGAAAAGGCATGATGACACCGGTGCAGTGGTAAAGGAACACAAGAAAATGATGAAAGAACAGCAAACAATGATGATTGACCAACAAGCTTCATTAAGAAATCATCAAGCATCAATTCATATTCTCGAAGTCCAAATTGATCAACTAACTACTTTGGTGAGCAACAAATTATCTTCACAATTTCCCAAAAAGAACACTCAATCCCATGTTATGGCTATTGATACTGAAGAAGAGGCAATCTATGAGTTTGTGGAGGCACTAGAAGTGGAACTAAAGCAGCCTGATCCAAAGCCGAAGAAGCCGAAGCTTGAAAATGAAGACATTGCTGAAACACTAGACTCACGTCGTGAGTCCTCCATGCTCACGTTGTGTGCCCGGTCTGAATAGAAAGAGTCAGAATGCGTTCCTGCTTATCAACCGCCTTTGCCATTCCCGTCCTGAGGTAATCTTAGTCCACTAGAAAGGGAACATCTGGAGTTTATTTAGCAAATAAAGGGTATTCCTATTAATACCCCATTTATCGATCCGCTTTCACAAATTCCAGAATATGCGAAGTTTTTACAAGACTTGATAGACACTCGTTAGGAACTAAGGAATAATTCTAAGGTGATTCTAGGTGAGCAAAGCTCAAGAGCTGTATTGGGAGAGTTTATGAAAGTGAAACCCACATCTTTCGATGGCACTGGAGGTGTCATTTCCCTAACCCAGTTGTTTGAGAAAATCGAATCTATTTTCGAAATCTATGCCTGTTCAGAATCCGAAAAAGTAAAGTTCGTTGCCTGCACGTTCACCGATAAAGCCCTGACTTGGTGGAACGGCCGAGTCAAATACCTAACCCTACCTGTAGCCAATGCTATGGGTTGGGAGGCCATGAAGGAACTTCTGCTTGCAGAGTACTGCCCGCGGGGCGAAATGCAGAAGCTAGAGCATGAACTCTGGAACCTGAAGATGAAGGGTTCCGATATCGTCGCTTACACTTCAAGATTTGATGATTTGGTGCTACTCTGTCCGGGAATGGATACCCCAGAGAGTAAAAAGATTGAGAGATTCATCTGGGGTACACCCAGCCATCCAAGGGCAATGTTTTAGCAGCGACGCCAGATACCTACGACAGCGCCAAATGTTTAGCGCAAACTTTGATTGACCATAGTGATGACCTTGAGGAAGCAGCCACCACTCCTGAGCCGACAAAGAAGAGTGGTGAGAAAAGGAAATTTTGGAAGAAGAAGAAGAGTCAGCCTTCTCAGGTGTCCTCGAAGAAGCAACAAACGGTGGCAGTCCGTGCTGCTACTGCCCCTGCTGCTGTTTCTGTCGTTGGTTCTACAGCTCAAGCACCTACCAGTAGGTATGCTGGTACCCTTCCCCGATGCGATAAGTGTAACTTCCACCATAACCCCGGCCCCTGCCGTGATCTGTCATGCTCCAACTGTGGTAAGAAGTGGTATACGATTCGATTCTGCAAAGCACAAACCTAATCAACAACTCAAACTTCCGGAGCGGGTGTTGGTCAGGCCTGCTAGGGATGTGGTGAAGTCGGGCATTTTATGAGGAACTACCCCAAAGCGACAACAACTGGCAACACTGGGAGAGTCCTAGCTTTGGGACGAGAGGAGGCAGTCGCTGATCCCACCGTTGTCTCGGGTACGTTCCTTCTCGACAACTCTTATACTAGCATCCTTTTCGATTCTGGTGCTGAACGTAGTTTTGTTAGCCATTCATTCAAACGCCTTCTTAAACATAATCCCCAACCATTAACCGAAACATTTACTATCGAGATGGCTAAAGGTGAGAAAGAGAACGCTAACGATATATTCATAGGCTGTACCCTTACCTTGAACGACCTTTCTTTTCCTATCGATCTTATGCCAGTCTCCATAAAGAGCTTTGATGTTATCATTGGCATGGATTGGTTGAGTCCCAATCATGCTGATATCATTTGTTATGAAAAATCCATCCGTCTCAATCTCCCCTCTGGCCAGACTCTCATGATCTATGATGATAAGTTTAGCTCCAATCTTCGCATCATTTCCTGCAACAAAGCTCAAAAGCTTCTATGAAAGGAGTGTCATGCATTCCTAGCCCATGTAATCAACGAGAAACAGGAAGTTAAAGACCTCGAGAGCATCCCCGAAGTCTGTAACTTTCTTGATGTCTTTCCTGAAGAGCTTCCAGGAATTCCTCCCGAACGTCAAGTTGAGTTTCACATCGACCTAATTCCTGGAGCTACCCCAGTAGCTAAATCTCTGTATCGTTTAGCGCCAGCAGAAATGCAGGAGTTATCCAGTCAGCTTAATGAGCTACTCAGCAAAGGGTTCATCAGACCAAGTTCCTCACCCTGGGGAGCCCCGATATTGTTTGTAAAGAAGAAAGATGGATCCTTCCGGATGTACATCGACTACCGTAAGCTGAATAAGTTGACTGTCAAGAACCGGTATCCTCTTCCTCGAGTAGATGAACTCTTCGATCAACTTCAGGGAGCCAGCTACTTCTCGAAGATAGACCTCAGATCAGGGTACCATCAGCTACGAGTTCATGAGAATGATGTTTCCAAGACAACATTTAGGACTCTATATGGTCACTATGAGTTCGTAGTGATGCCTTTCGGTCTAACCAATGCACCGGCTGTGTTCATGGACTTGATGAACCGGGTGTGTCGTCCCTTCTTAGACAAGTTCGTCATTGTGTTCATTGACGACATACTTGTCTACTCCATAAGCGAGGAAGATCACAAACAACACTTGAGATTAGGTTTGGAAACCCTTAGAACGGAAAAGCTGTACGCGAAATTCTCCAAGTGCGAGTTTTGGATTCGAAAGGTAGCTTTCCTTGGTCACGTGGTAAGCAAGGAAGGTATACACATGGACCTGTCTAAAATCAAAGCGATAGAGAATTGGTTGGCAATAAAGACACCTACAGAAATCCGTCAATTCGTGGGTCTCGCCGGCTATTATCGGAGATTCATCCAGAATTTTTCCAGGATCGCCAAACCCTTGACCACTCTGACACAGAAAGGTGTACCCTTTTGTTAGGGTGAAAAGCAAGAAACTGCGTTCCAAACGTTAAAGCAAGCCTTGTGCAGCGCGCCTATCCTGTCCCTGCCCGAAGGGACGGAGGACTTCGTTGTCTTCTACGATGCGTCCAATCAGGGCTTAGGCTGTGTGCTTATGTAAAGGGGAAAAGTTATTGCTTATGCCTCGAGACAGCTGAAGGTACACGAAGTTAACTACACGACTCATGAATTGGAGTTAGGAGCAGTGGTCTTCGCACTAAAGATTAGGAGACATTATCTCTATGGAACCAAGTGCACAATCTTCACTGACCATAAAAGCCTACAACACATCTTCAATTAGAAAGACTTAAACATGAGGTAGCGACGATGGGTAGAGCTGCTCAGTGATTACGAGTGTGAAATCCGCTACCATCCCGGCAAGGCCAATGTGGTAGCAGATGCCCTTAGCCGAAAGGAGAGTTCAAGCTGCAAGGCAAAGACATTGACGATGACTATCCATTCCCACTTATCTGCACAGACCCGAGAAGCCCAGTTGGAATCCCTAAAACCAGAGAACATGTTGAATGAAGTCTTAAGGGGAATGGATAAGAAGCTTGAGATCAGAGGTGACAGAGTCTATTGTTTAATGAATCAGATCTGGACCCCAAAGTTCGGAGGATTCAGGGAGGTTGTTATGAACGAAGCTCACAAGACCAAATAATCTGTTCACTCGGGTTCGCACAAGATGTACTTGGACCTCAAGAAAAAATATTGGTGGCCAAACATGAAAGCCGAGATCGCTACCTTCGTGGGCAAGTGTCTGACTTGCCCCAAGGTAAAAGTCGAGTATCGGAAACCCTCGGGTCTGCTCCATCAGCTCGAGATACCTGAATGGAAATGGGAGATGATTACCATGGATTTCATCACCAAGTTACCCAAATCTCCGAGTGGGTACGATACCATTTGGGTAATTGTTGATCGTTTGACAAAATCCGCTCACTTCATTCCGATCAAAGAATCATTCAAGATGGAAAGACTTACACGAACCTACATCCAAGAGATAGTCCGACTGCACAGTGTGCCTGTGTCCATTATCTCCGATCGAGATAGCAGGTTTACGTCAAGGTTCTGGAAGTCCCTTCAGAAAGCTGTTGGAACTAAGCTGGATTTGAGTTCTTGTATAACAACAGTTACCACACCAGTATCAAAGCTGCCCCGTTCAAAGCCCTCTACGGCCGTAAGTGCAGATCCCCTCTGTGCTGGGCCGAGGAAGGGGACACGCAGGTAGCCAAAATTCGAGTCCCCGACAGTGCTCTCACTGGTCCTGAAATCATTCGTGAAACAACCGAGAAAATCATCCAAATACGAGATCGACTGAAAGCTTCACGAGACAGACATAAGAGTTACGCCGATAAACGACGGAAACCTCTGGAATTCCAGGATGGAGACCGTGTCCTGTTGAAGGTCTCGCCCTGGAAAGGCATGATACGCTTTCAAAAGCGCTGAAAACTTAACCCGAGGTACATAGGACCCTTCGAGATCCTCGCTAGGATCGGTCTTGTAGCTTATAAACTCCGATTACCCCAAGAGCTTAGCAACATCCATCCTGTCTTCCACGTCTCTAATCTTAAAAAGTGTCTATCCGATGAAACACTCGTGATTCCTCTTGATGAAATCAGGATCAAAGAAAGCCTGAACTTTGTGGAAGAACCAATAGAAATCATGGATCGAGAGATCAAACGTACGAAACAAAGCCACATCCCGATAGTGAAGGTTCGATGGAATGCCAAGCGGGGACCCGAGTTCACTTGGGAGCGAGAAGACTCGATGAAACAGAAATATCCGCATCTCTTTCAAATTCCATGATTTGTATCTTAATTTTTAAATTTCGGGACGAAATTTTCTCTAATGGAGGGATAATGTGACAACCCGTAAATTGTTCCATCATTGTAAACTGTTCCCGTTAAATAAAACCGTTTGTATTTTAAATTTTTCCGTTAACTTTTGGGTTCAGCTAAATAAAGTGAGACTTTTTTTTATGACTTTGTGAGTGTCCAAACCCATTAGAAACGCACAAAAACACCCTTGCTTTTTATTCGGAAAAATTTAGTTACGACTAAGTTGTAATTACGACAATTAAATCTGGTATGACCATAAGCCTCGTTTAACGTCAGTATCGGGTAGATTTCCACCGGGCCACAAACTCAAGCCTTATATAAAGGATGAGTGGACCTTCATTTAAAGCCTTTTGCCCACCTCATAACTTTCTCTCACTACTCTCTCTCTCTAAAACTCGACTTTGATCCAAAAACACCCTCTTTCAAGTTTCAAATTGGTAAGTAATCTATCCTAGTATGTTTCTAAGCTTGTTTAGCATGCAAATCTATGTTTAAAATTCCCAAAACCATAAAAAAACTTGTGTTTATGGTTTGGGAACATCTCCCAAAAACCATGAACTCCTATAAGAGGGTTTTGAAGCCCCAAAACCCTTCCAAATCACTTCCAGTGCTTAGTTAAGACCTTTGGACTTGCAGGAATGGACTTAGAGCACCAAAATCTTTCCATTTGGGGAGTAAACTTGAGTTTATGGCCCAAGAACATGCTTGGACCATAAACCCTTATTCATAGACCTTAAACACCTTTTAAGGTGTTAGATTGCCCCTAAACACCTCCAAAAGCTTCTATGAGCTTCCATGAGTGCATAGAACCTTATATTCCTTCATGAGATGCACCAAAACATACAAAAATGAGTCAAACTTGATTTTACGGCCCAAGAACATTCTTGGACCGTAAAAACCACTTCTTAGATCATAAACACCTCCAAAGGGTGTTAAAGTGCCCTTAACACCTTGTATGGCTTAGAATTGGGCCTAGAACTTTGTATGCTTAACCTACAATCACCAAAACACATGATTCATGGAAAAACATGAGTTTATAGCCATAAAATCATGTGTTCAAGGTATTAAACTCACCAAGAACACCTTCATAGACCGTAAACTCTTTTTCCAAGGTCAATTCAAGTCCCGATCACTTCCTAAGCCATGGAATCAACCCTAGAACCTTCCTTTATGCATTGTAGGACCATTTAGCATCCAAGAACACACCACCCATGAGTTTACAGCTGTAAACTCATGAGGATATGGTCATTGGACCGTAAACTCCCCTAAAGGCTTACTCTTGAAGAGTAAACTCCTCATCTAGGCCCTACACATCCTTTAATGCTACCCGGATCACTCCTAACACTTGAAATAAAGTGTTTTCATGTATCGAAGTGCATATTCTTATCTAATTAGTAGTTCAAAGTCTAATTAGATACAAATTTGTATCTCTTCATATTACATAGGAACCTCGCGCGTAATCAAGCCCCGAACAGACACTTAGAATCCTAGCCGACACATTTCTCGTCTGGTGAGTTCATACCCCTATCCCTTTTTCTGTGTTTTCAATGTTTTCAAGGGGGGAATACAAGCAAAAGTACATGGAAATCTTGTAATTAAACTTATTATTTCATTTGATATGTTTCATATTCCGTATGCTTTTAACACTTGCAGAGTTAGTTTTCAAACGATTTGTGAATCCCGTTATAAAATGTTATATTTTATATTTCACAAATGATTTTTCCATGTCATTACTGTTAAAAGCATTAGCTTAGTACTTTTGATTCATCCTCAGTAACACTCCACAGAGATACGTGAATGGAGGACCACCACCTTTTGTAACAACATTGTCGCATTATTACTTGTAAATTTGCTATTCTTAAAAATTGGAGACACGTCCTCAGAAACACTCCACAGAGATACGCGAGTGGAGGACCGCCCCTGTAACCAGAATCTCCTGGAGGGAGAACGTAACTTGAGTGTATAGATCTATATGGGGCTGACTACCCCGCACCTGGCTGCTAGCTACAGCCGAACCGAAAGGATCAAGGGTGAGGAAAGTCATAAAATGATAATGGACTTCTTATTGCCATATCTAGTCTATCATATGGTTATAGAACTCGCAATTTGGATAATAGAGATTTACTTGTTAGTAATAATGAACCTAGTAATTGGTTTACTTCCTACATATTAGTCTTATATACGTGTTAAGGTAACTAGGTTTTTAGAATACTTCTCTTAACACTGCAAGTATGGTAGATACTTGTACATTTCCTTCAGGATTGGTAACCAACTTTTAGGAAAATAAGGGTTTTTTCCTGGGATAACATAACTGTTCTTCACCAACTGTGTAACATTGGATAACTAGACTTTTCTTATAAGAAAATATGGGATTTTCTTGTATAACAACTTTTTCAGAAAACCAAAGGAAACTTGTTCATTTTCAGAAAAAAAACCGCTTATAAACTCACCAGATTTATGCTGATTTTCAAACTGCTTGTATTCTCAGGTCCGCATTAGACAGGTACCTCACGATCTTTTGGAGAAGATGGAGCGACTAGAAGTCACGTCTTAACTTTTATTCATTTTGGATGTATATATTTATAAACATGTATAAGTTGGTTTTCAAACAAATGTAAATACTTCTATGTAATGTAATGATTGTGTTTACTACGCTTACTATGTACATTGGTTGTGATACTTAACATGATGTCACCTCCGCCTCGGAACGTTTCCGACTTTGGTTTCGGGGTATGACAACATATCTCTTCATTTTTTGTAGATGAGCTGTGACAGAATCTCCGTCCCTCATCTTGGTCGTTATCATTGAAGTGATGATCTCGTACCTCTCCTGTCTGGCACTTTGGTGGTATCTGTCCAGCAAATCTTGGTGCGTTTCATAGGGATAGTAGTCCTCATAGGAGTTTTGGAGTTCTGTAGTCATAGTCGCGAGCATTATGCAATGGTCTTTCGTAGCATCTTGCTCACAGGCCTCAAAGGCAACGATCTCCTTGGGAGTAACAGTGTTGACATTCACCTCCTTCATCTCCTTGTCAAGGATATACTCCTTGTCTTGGTAGCAGGTAACCATTTGGATGTTGCGGATCCAATCATTAAATTTGGTCCCATCGAAGATCCCCCTCCTACACAAATTCATGAGTGAGAATGAGCAAAAAGAGGTTGATCCTGAAGCGTTTTTGTTGTTTGAGTTAGAAATATGAAACGAAAAAGAGACAAAGCTTGATTTGATAAGAATCCCTAATTAAACACCCAAATGAGAAATTAGGTCTAGGATCCAAAAACATTATTTTCAATTTAGAAGAGGGATGTCGTAATCTAAACAACAAATAATTTGAAGGTAAGTGAATGACGATTCACAAATTTCCCCCATGAAAAATAAAAGGAATTAAGTTTTAAATGTATTAAAAGCTCCTAGATCTTTTGAGATTCATTGAACTTTTCAATGACATTTTTAAATATCGATATGCCCTTCAAGTTGGTGGCTGAGATACCGAGGATCACATACAAGGTGTGAATAACCATGCAAATGTACACGGTGCCCTTAATGTTGTAGTCACCAAATCAATGTGCCGGTTAGCCACACATGCTCCATTGATCTATGAGAAACATCAAGTCACCCTTTTCCACATTTTCTTAGAGCCAAATTAGTGTGCCGGTTAACCACACACGCTCCACTAACGTCTTAGCAAGGGTACAAAGTGTAATTTCATGGAATAGCGTCAAATTCACATTTTGTTTTCTAAAGTAACTAATATTGGGATTTTATAAAAGCATTTAGTTACGTTATTAATCATTATACTTTTAATGAGGAATTAGTTGCCCTATCCTACCCATTCGGCTAACGATCCTCCACTAATCAAGGAAGTGGTGGGTGAGAGTGGACACCCATTCAACGACCATTTTATAGGCCATAACCTTATACCCCCTGCTTATAGATCGGCTTCATGAATGAGGCCTACTAACGTTAAGACTAGAATTTATCTTATACATAGATAATAATTATTCTTATAATATTATAATAGTATAGGGGTGAGTTTTAAACTTGTAAAATTCTAGGGTTTGGAATTTAATTATTTCAAAATTAAACTTTTAATAAAAAATTTAAATTCGAAAACTTGAGGGAAAGCTTTTAAACATTTCAAAACTATTTAGATCAAAATTAAAATAATACAATTAAACAATTAATATGGTGATTATCTAATTTTGACCTTATCCAATTTCATACAAGATAATTGATCGAATAATTAAAATAATTAGGGTTTTATGAAATAAGGCAATAATTATCCAATTAAATGATCAAAATCTTTTATTTTGACTAAGATAATCACTTGGAATCAATAAAATTCGGATTTTATTAATTAAAAACATTTTCGGTAACTATCCCAAGTCAATATAAGCCAAAATCCCGAAAATCCATCTGTCTGACAGCCCGACTCGCCGAGTCCCCAATTAGACTCGTCGAGTTCATCTGACTCGTCGAGTTCACTTTGGGACTCGATGAGTCTGTTAGGCAGAAGGCAGAAACATCGAATTCAAGAAATGAAGAAACATGCAATGCATCAAATACAATAGAAACCAAGCAAGGCTCTGATACCACCTATGGGTTTTAAGCAAAAGAACATTCCTATGTATACATGCAAAACCCTAAAGCTTTGGATCTAGGTTTCTCTATTGTACATGCAAATTTATCTAAAGCTTGCAAGCCCTAATCTAGCATACTATAAAAATCGAAATCTACAACTAATACAAGTTTAGATGATTACCTCTTGATAGTAGCAAGAATCTTCAATCATCAAGAGCTTAGTATCACCATTGTAATACCTCTAATGGATCACAAACACCATGGCGAAAAGAGGATCTAGAAGGGAGGGAGAGGAGGCACAACTTCGACTATAGGAATTCTAGGGTTTCTTCTGGTAGCCGAAATCTGAAGCCCTAGGGGCCCTTAAATAGCTGAGTTGCTAGAATTTCAGTCAAAACCTTAATTGGATAGCTTAGGCCCTAAGGAGCTCCATGAACCTTCTAGAATAGGGCCCTTGGACAATTTCAAGGTGGGCTTCTACCCTAATTTCATCCAATCCCTTAATCCACCAGATCCATAGCCTAAAATCAATTATATTATAAATGGCAATTCGAGTCCCCTTTATTTTATTAATCTTTTTCAGCTACATAATTAATTCTTGGCCAATATTAATTAAACAATATGATTTCTCTTTTAATATATTATTCATATAATATATTAATAAACCATACTATCCTCTCTCTTGATAAATCATCCCGTCAAGTTGCTTTAGTGAAGGCAACCCAAAAGGACCATGCACAACCGGGTCAAGTACATACCAAATATAGTTATGGACTTAGACACTAATCCAATAATAACTAGCATTACATCAATTTGGTAGATTTTTGGTGTCTCAAGGGTTCATCCTCACTCCATAAACTTCCAAGCCTACCCTAGAGGACTCAAAGTCTTTAAAAGGTTGTTACCACTTCTTCCTTCTACGGTTGTGTTTTAAATCTTTCCTTTACTTTTAAGATGATCCCTGGTGGGCGATATAATGTTTATGTTATTTATAAAACACAAGACTTTCGTTTGTCGTTATTTGTAGTTTTTTGAAACTAGTTTTTTTAAATAAAACTCAATAATTGGTATCAGAGACACCTTGCAAGTTTGGTTAGATTTTTTGATTTATGGAAATCTTTGTTTTTGCATAAAAACAAGTTCATACATATTTTCTTTTACAACTTTATAATTGTTATTTTTGATGGGTTTTAGCCATAAGAACTTTCCTATGTGCGCATGCAAAACCCTAATGCTTGGATCTAGGCTTTCTAATAAACATGCTTTGAATCCAAGACTTCTAATTTACTAATTAGGTTAAACAAGAACATTAAAACAGATCTAGAATCATACCTTTGAGTTCCTTGTTGATCTTGAGGTCTTGGAGCTTCTAGAGTCACAAGTGTCACTCCTCTAATGGCTTACAAACACCAAAGCAAGGAGGATGATTTGGGAGAGAGGAGAGGGAAGGAATTCGACCAGAGTTCTCTTGCTTTTTCAGAAGTGTCGAATTCCCCATGCTATGGGGTCTATTTATACTTATAGATTCCTTAATGATTACAGATAAGTCCCTATCAGATAATCTTCTCTTAAGGCTATCCAAATCCATTCATAGATAACTCTAATGGACGATTTTAGCTATCCTAATCCTATTAGAATTCGTCCATAGTATATCCAAATGGATTTACAGTTTAAAGCTTAACTATCAAACAATTGACAGTTTATACCCCTTTATTTAATTAATCTCTTTAAGTCACCAAATTAATTCTAATTAATTCTATGACTTATATTAATCAAATAACAATATATTATTCATTATATTATTCACATAATATATTAATAATATTTACTCTCTCTTAATAAATCATCCTATCAAGTTGCTATGGTGAAGGCAACCCAAAAGGACCATGCACAACCGGATATAGTTACAGCCTTAGACACTATTCCAACAATTTTTTGTGAAGAAACTTACATGCATTTTTATAACTTAAAGTTGTCTTAGAAAAACAAAGGTTGTTTTATGTTTATATGTATTTTAGAGTGCATAAACAAGCCTTGGACCATTTATGCTGTTGTTTTTTTGATTTGGTTGAGAATGGTTTGTAATACTCTTTTATTCATAAAGTATGTAATAAAAGCAGCTAGTTTTTATTCTTGTTATTTTTATGTAATACGTTAGTTTTAAACTAGATTTATTTTATGAAAAATGTAACAAGATGAAGATGGAGGCCATTTCTTGAGGAAACATTGAGACCCACATGAAGAGCAAGTTGTATTATTTTGTCCCTCTTGTTCTCCGACAGGCGATGTGCCGAACGACCGTCACGGAAAACGTGAGTCATTATCGCCATGTGAGGCCTCGTCCACCACCTGGAAACATTGAGACCCACATGAAGAGCAAGTTGTAATATTTTGTCGCTCTTGTTCTCTGGCAGGCGAATTTCCGAACGACTGTCATGGAAAACGTGAGTCATTATCGCCATGTGAGGCCTCATCCACCACCTGCAACTTTGCCATCAGAGCGCCACCAGCCCTGCTGCTCCAGTGAAGTCGCACATGACCAGAGAAAGCCCCACCAAGGACGAAGGAGGAAGCTGTGAATGGTGGGATTTGGATCGTGCACGACGAAAGGCTCTCTGTAAGGACAATCGCCACCCCTCCATTGTTTTTCTTCATTTTTTCTGTTAACCCGACATCATGAACGCCGGCTGTGGTCGCCGATGGCCGTAGGTCGCTTTTGGTTGTCGTCTGCCACCCAAGGTGGCTGATTTTGAGGTATTCATGTGTTTAGTTTGTATATGTGAGGGTGTGCGTGGGTTTGCTCGACTGGATACCGAGGAAGGCCCACCACCACCACCGTGAGGTGGTGGCTGCCACCCACCGCTGTATTCTACCACCGTAGGGAGGGTGGTTAGGTGTTTATGAACTTACTACTTGGGTTTAATGTGGTATGGATATCTTTTGGCCTGGAAAACGGAAGGAACGCATCACTGCCACCTACTACCACCGTTATGCCACTTGTGGTGTTGTTGCCATCGTCAAATGCCACCAGGTAGGTGGCTCGATCCAATTGCAAGCAAGAAAATGTGTGGGTGTGTGTATTTATACTATAGAGTGTGGTTTGTATGGCCGGAAAACCGGGAAAGGCCACCGTCACGACCTTGAGGTGGTGGCTGCCGCCATGTACCACCACCAACCACTACTTGCTATTGATCCATCTGAATGCCAATTGTTTTGACTAGAATAATTTGTTGGGCCTTAAAGTAAGTCCATGTAGATTTTTAGGCCCAATTTGGAAAATTGGGCCATATGCTGGACCTTGGTTGACTATTGGGCTTTTGGGCCATCAAGGTTTGAGTTTGAGCCTTGGTTTTGAAGCAAGCTAGGTTAGGGGTAAAATGTTCCATTTACCCCAAATGTAGATTATGGTTGTGTATTGGAACCCATTTATTAATTAGGTGTTGTTTTGATGATTGACAGTTCGATAACTTGTTAACCAGTTGCTAGAGTTTATCCGTGGGACTTCAGCAGTGCGAGGTGAGTCTTCTCACCATAGCTATAGGTCTAAGGCAGCAAGGCTGACCTATTATGTGATTGTGGTATATATGTTAGTAAAGACCATGTGGGGCAGCCCATGACATGAAGGTGTAAGACCTTGGAGGGAGCCCACGACATCCTTACAGGTTTATGTTTGTGCAAGTAGGATGTTAGTCATTTCTGTGATTTGATATGCAATGTGATTGCGTGTTATTGCATGGAAGAACCTGGGGGAGCCCGTGGCAATTGGATGTAAGACCATGTGGGGTAGCTCATAGCATTCCCAGGTAAAGACCATGTGGGGTAGCCCATGACACGGTTGATGTAAGACCATGTGGGGTAGCCCATGGCATTCCCAAGTAAAGACCATGTGGGGTAACCCATGGCACAAAGGTGTAAGACCCTGGGAGGAGCCCATGCCATCCTTATAGGTGGATGTATTCATAGCTTATGTGGTATGTGTATCTTTATAGCTAATATGATATGTATTATGTGGATTGTGTGAGGTATGCTCTAGGGAACTCACTAAGCTCCGTGCTTATAGTTTTGTATATGGTTTCATGTATCATTGTTTTGGAAAGGGTGTAACACCCAGAATAAGAAAGAAAAAGAAAAGAAAGGAAAGGCTCTAAGTCAAGAGTCAACTCGTCGAGTCCAGGGAGGAACTCGACGAGTCGGAGCAGGATCCGAGGCATTGAGTAAGTGACCGACTCGGCGAGTCAGCTAGTGGACTCAGCGAGTTTGGTCTGGGCGAGAAAAACCCTAATCCCGGGGGTTGTGCCCTATTTAAAGAACATTACATCCCTTACCCAGCCTCTTTGCTACCCTTTTGAGATCCAAAAACCCTAAATCGTGAGTGATAGTCCTTGGAAGCAATTTGGAGCTTAGATAAGTTGTTTTTGTGAAGAGATCTTGAAGATCAAGAAGCTTGGATCAAGGGGGTTTACAGAGATTTGGATTATTCTTCTATAGGAGGTCATCTTGGAGGTAATAATTTGTTACCTTCACCCTTTTTGCGTCTAGATCTATTCTTGAATGAGATTTGGGGCTATTTTGGCAAGATTGAGGTCTATTTCGGGTTTGGGGATTAGATTTGAGGTTGCTAATTCAGATCTAGGGTTGTGATGGTCTAGAATGTCTTAATGCAGCAGTCAATGTGTCATTGATGAAGCCCCTTTGTCTTAAACCCTAGACCTAGAGTGTTTTGGGCCTATATCTCTTTGGTATCACGTAAAGTTTGCAACTTTATGTGAGGGTTAGACTGTAGAAGAGTGGATCTATGGATTGGAGCCCCTGCATGGCTCGAAAAGCCACTGTATGGATTGAGAACTGGAGAGACTCGGCGAGTCACATGGGTGTACTTGATGAGTTGTATGAATATGTGCATGGACTCGTCGAGTTGGAAGAACAATTCGGCGGGTTTGTTGAAGATTGCCTAGGACTCGACGAGTCTGCTCTTGGACTCGACGAGTCAGGTAGCAGAACCTCCAACCTCTTCTTGTTAAGACGAAGATCAGTGAGTTGAGTGGTGACTCAGTGAGTTGGACAGGATGGGACTCAAAGATCATTGAACTCGATGAGTCCTGGGGTGACTCGGCGATTTGGGTCGTATTTTGAGAGTTTCTAAGTTTAAGGACTCGGCGAGTCAAGTCAACAGGAAGGTTGACTTTGACCAGGACTTTGAATTTATCATAGTTGACTTAGTTTGACTTCTAGAGTTCTGTTTGGAACTAAATGTTATATTGATATTAGTAGCTCGGGGAGCTAGTGGAGCAGCGGTTTAGAGAGTTGTCGGACAGTAGCCAAAGTATTATCAGCAAAGTTCAACAGTGCGAGGTGAGTCTCCTTACTGTTTGTATGGGTCTACGGCCACAATGTCGACCCATTTAGTTATGTATGATAGAAACACCCGGGGGTTAGCTGTAGGCATAATGCATGAAAGACCAGGAAGCGGCTCCTAGCACACAGTATGTTATGTATGATAGGAAGACCCGGGGGTTAGCCCTAGGTATAATGCATGAAAGACCAGGAGGCGGCTTCCGGTACACAGTATGTTATTATGTATGATAGGAAGACCAAGGGGTTAGCCCTAGGCAATACGTATGAAAGACCAGGAGGTGGCTCCTGGCACACTGTATGCCATTGTGTATGAAAGACCAGGAGGTGGCTCCTGGCACACTATATGTGGAGTAGCCTAGTAGAGTAGTATGTATAGTTGTCTTTGTGATACTTGCATGAAAGACCAGGGGGTGGCCCTTGGAACTTGTCTGTAAGACCCAGGGAGTGGCCCAAACCTTGACACATAGCACCTTAGAAAGACTATGTTTGGCACATAGCACCTTACTTGATTTTGGATATATTGGTTATGTATGGCTCTTGGCTATGTATGGCATATATGGATCAGTTGGTTTGTATGGTATGTGGTATCTGGGGAACTCACTAAGCTTTGTGCTTACGGTTTTCAGTTTTGTTTTCAAGTACTTTGTTTTCAAGGAAAGGAGTCGGCTCGATCGCAACGCATCACACTATGTTTTCCGCACATGAGATCTTTGGGATTACACTATGATATGGTTTTATGATAACATGTTTTGATTATTGACACTTTGGTTTGTCACGAGATATTATAATGAATGTTTTTATACTGATGGTTTTATGTAATAACTTATTTAAAAAATGAAATTTTTGGCCTTGAATTTTGGGATGTTACAAGTTGGTATCAGAACCTTGGTTTGAGGGATCTGGACATACCCTTAGGTGAGTGCGAACTCAAACTAAGGGCTTGGTATGAAAGTTTTCAAAAGGAAAGCCATTTTATAAAAAACGAGTTTGAAAAGATTCTGAAAAGAGGAAAAAACTTTGAGAAGAACAAAGTGTGTGATGCATGCAATCAGCCGAGCTTAAGTAAGTTTACCCCAAGATACCCATACCAGTTTATATTATGTTTATAAGTTTCATTAGAACAGCATCTTAGAATAGGACTAAGGATATAGGAATGATGCCTTATGTCGTTGCTTTATGTGCTTCAGCTTATGAGCATTGCATGCTAGTATTGAGTAGACAGTAATAGGATAGCATGTTTAGGTTATGTCTGATTATATGAGCTAAGCATCGTATGCTAGTACAGATTCTTGTTGTGTGGATAAAATTGCTTGATTATGTTCTGGTTAGATTTCCCTTTTGTCTGAATGCTACTTGCTTTGTGCTTTGGGGGACTCTGATTGATAAGAGTTAGCCATTAGGTGAATACGCCAAGTCACATGTGACCAGGGTTGAATAATCTCAGAGTTTTGGATTTGGCCCTATTTCGCAGCTCTCGTATGAGTATAACCGTTGTAGGGACAAGTCCTTTACCCGTAGGATTATCTGAGCCTCGTCACATGTGATGGTATCCAGGTAGTGGCTAATTGGAATTATAAAGATGCCTTTAGTAGCTGAGGATTGGGTGTGGGTTGGAGGTTACCCTAGGGCAAGCCTAGGATGAGAGTAGTGCTGGGAGCATTGTTAGTAGTAGTGAAAGGGACTTGGTGAAGTTGAAGCAACCGTTGAGAAAAGTACAGATAGATGTGGAAGGTAGTATGGGCCCGTACTACTGGAAGCAGAGGATCCGTACTCGAGTCAAGGAGGGCCGAGATGGAACCAGGAATCTTGGATAATGTGTGAGACCTCTCGGGGTATGTTTTGATCCGGACATTTATGAGTTTATCTCCAGTATGGTGACCACGCGACATGGAGCAGCAGGCTCAGGATCTGGGTCAGGATTAGGCTCGGGCGCGGGATCCGAGCAAGTTGATGATGGGTTACGCGAGTTCATCGCGTCTGGGATTATGAGAGGCATCCTTAAGGTGACCCCGGTCATTTTCAGGTCGATCAAGGAGGGGATCATTGAGCTGATGGAGGATCGCCTCCGACCTTTCAGGAGTGATTTGACGTCCGGCCAGGCGAGTACACGCACACTGTCCTTCAAGGACTTCAGAGGGGGTGGTGCGCCGGATTTTCATGGGGTGAAGGACCCCATTGCTACCAGGAGATGGATCGTAGACATTGAGTCTACGTAGTTGACGAGCTTCTGCCCGGAGGGTTCGAAGGTCCGCTTTGCAGCGGGATGTTTGAGAGACAAAGCTAGAGACTGGTGGGAGTCAGTTGGTGATTCCTTGGGAGACTCAGCCATTAAGGCTATGACCTGGCCCGACTTTGTGACCAGGTTTAGGGCGGAGTTTGCACCGGCGGTGGAGATTCAGCAGCTGGCCAGAGTGTTCCTATACATGAAACAGACGACAGAGTCGGTGACGGAGATTACCGCCAAGTTTCGGGAGAGGGCCTTATTGGTGCCTGAGTATGCAGGGGATGATGAGATGCAAAGAACCCGCTATCATGACATGTTGAGAGTTGATATCCGGGAGCATGTCAGATTCTCGGCATGCCCGACCCTGGACTCTATGATGGCTAGGGGACGGGAAAGGGAAATTGATTTGGAGCACATTACGAAGAGGAGGCTGGGTCAAATGTATACTCTGGAGGGTCCCAGGAAGAGACCCAAGACTTCAAATCAGCGATTAGTAGGTCGGTAGGTCCGAAGTCAGTGCAGCATGTGCGGGAAACCACACGAGGGAGTTTGTCGTTCCAGGGGTTCAGGCTGCTACAAGTGTGGCAGTGATGGTCACGTCAGCAAGGATTGCCCACGAGGGGCAAGCCTATTATTTTTTCAATGTAATCTGGTGGGCCACAAGAAGGCCGACTGCCCGACGATGAGGGGAGAAGCAAGGAGTGCGTTTGATCGACAACTTTGAGGATTGCAGATGGGTGAGAGGGTAGGGCCTTGCAGTGATAGAGGAGGGAGGTCTGGATTACAACAGAGAATGTTGCAGACTTGTCATATGCCAATTGCATATCGGGAACTATTAGTAGCTAGTGTAAGGTCATCTCTCACTTCGGGATCGAAGTGTCCAGTATTGTCTCGGTTGTGACCAAAACGGATCAGGAGCGTTGCATGGAGGTTGGTGGGCAGGGTCCATGGAGTAGCCCTCCGCCATCATCATGGTTTGGTGGTTCTAGTCTTGGTACTTGGGATAGCTTTTGGAAGCATCAAGGGAAGTGGTCTATCATTGATGGGGTTGCTCTGAGCATTAGTTATACGGACCTTAAGGGAATTAGTTGGAGCTCAGGGGATTATCAGTATCATGGGTGCAAGAGGTGTTAATCTAGTATTCGGTAATCGTACGGTATTTGGAGTGGGCTAGTGATGGATCGCTAGCGACATCAAGGCGATGGTAGTTATCATGCCTTCTATGCAAGGAAGGAAGGAATGGACATCCTCGGGTTTTCACGTGCAGTAAAGACTTAGCCGAAGCTAAGTGGGGGAGAAACAATCATGCTATAGGAGCAGCAACAGTTTTGGAATTGGGATAAGTTTTGCTATCCCGTCAGGAAGAAAGAGGGCCCAGGTGGTTGTATGAATTGAGGAAAGTGTGAACTGGAAGTTCATAAAACTTGCCAATTATGAGATGACATTCTCGGGCTGCCCGATAGCAGATCGCAGAAGAATCGGTTGGGAGTTTCAAATAGGACATGAGTACAGCTTGGGGATACTAGATTGTGCTTGTATGCTCGACTATGGGTTAGTCGTTGCATCCACTAGTATCTAGTCGGTGTGGAAAGGTGTTGTCAGACTACCGGATGGCCGTAGCGTTCACCGGTGGTTAGATTGTAAAAGGAGTGTGGTAAGACTGCGGTGTGGCCCATAGCAATCGTATGTGAGGATAGTTAGACTACGGTGTAACCGGTAGCATTAGTTTAGTAAGACTGCGGTATGGACCGTAGCATTAGTTTAGTAAGACTGCGGTGTGGCCCGTAGCAATCGTATGTGAGTATAGTTAGGCTGTGGTGTGGCCCGTAGCACTGGTTTAGCAAGACTAAGAGGTGGCCCGTAGCTTTAGTTGGCTGGCAGCATAGAAGTGTTGTAAGACTATGTGGGTGGCCCCTAGCATTCACTAGTTGGCAGAGCGAGTATAGTAAGACTACGAGGTGGCCCGTAGCATTCGTCGGTACCTATTTGCTAGTGCAAATGTATCAGGTGTGTGATTCATTGGCAGGGTTTTTCAGATAGTCAAGTCAAAGACGGGGCAACCGCCCGGATGTGAGTGGGCCACATTATGATTGGTTCTGGAAGACGGTAGTTCATTGGAGACCAAGAGTGGCGTAAGACTACGAGTAAGCCATGGCAGTCATTAGTAGGTTGGTTTGTGGATTGTAGGCGGGGGGCATATCTCCGAGGTAGCATGGGGGAAACCAGTATTCCGGGTAATGGTAGATCAGTTGGGACCAGGGCGGTCTCGGTTCATCTGGTAGGCGGATGGGAGTCAACATGACTTCAGGCAGGAATGATAGTAAGGGATTCGGTGTGAAAAGTCATGAGCTGATCAGATGATGCTAAGCTGCTCATTGCGGGATCAAATGATCTCAGAGTAAAGGATTTGGCTCGGTGACACCGTTCTCGTCTGAGCCTTAAACGTAGTAGAGAGGGATCTGCTACCCGAAGGATTGGGTGGAGCATTCAGTATTGGAGCATTGTATGGGTTTATTATGTGAGTATTGGTATGACGGTCGGCACTGGGAGTGGCCGGGATTGCGGTTTTAGCTGGATATCAGTCATCGAAGGAAATTGGGAAGGTTGTTGCTTGTGGAAAGTGCCTTAGAAAGGCCAGTGACAGTGTAGGGTAAAAGGGTAAACCCCATGCAAGTCAAGGGTAAGTGTAATAGGAGTATCAATATGATTACCGGTTGGATAAAAGTGTTGTACTCAAATGCAGTATAGAACGGGTTATTCTGAAGATGACACCTTCAAGGTTTTGATCGGATGGGCGGAGTGTGTACCTAGTGGTAGTGGCGACCAGATGGTAAGGTAGTTGGTCATGGCAGATTTCGAGGACGAAGTCTAGTTTAAGTGGGGGAGTGTTGTAACACCTAGAATCAGAAAAACAAAGAAAAGAAAGGAAAGGCTCTAAATCAAGAGTCAGCTCGTCGAGTCCAGGGAGGAACTCGACGAGTTGGAGTGGGATCTGGGGCATAGAGTAAGTGACCGACTTGGCGACTCGGCGAGTCTGGTCTAGGCATGAAAAACCATAATCTCAGGGGTTGAGCCCTATTTAAAGAACATTACATACCTTCCCTAGCCTCTCTGCTACCCTTATGAGATCCATAAACCCTAAATCGTGAGTGAGAGTCCTTGGAAGCAATTTGGAACTTAGATAAGTGGTTTTTGTGAAGAGATCTTGAAGATCAAGAAGCTTGGATCAAGGGGGTTTACAAAGATTTGGATTATTCTTCAGTAGAAGGTCATCTTGGAGGTAATAAGTTGTTACCTTCACCCTTTTTGCATCTATATATATATATTCTTGAATGAGATTTGGGGCTATTTTGGCAAGATTGAGGTCTATTTCGGGTTTGGGGCTTAGATATGAGGTTGCTACTTCAGATCTAGGGTTGTGATGGTCCATAATGACTTAAAGAATCAGTTAATGAGTCATTGGTGAAGCCCGTTTGTCTTAAACCCTAGCCCTAGAGTGTTTTGGGCCTATATCTCCTTGGTTTCATGTAAAGTTTGCAACTTTATGTGAGGGCTAGACTGTAGAAGAGTGGATCTATGGATCTGAGCCCCTACATGGCATGAAAAGTCACTATATGGATTGAGAACTGGAGAGACTCGGTGAGTCACATCGGTGTACTCGACGAGTTGTATAAATATGTGCATGGACTCAGCGAGTTGGAAGAACAACTCGGTGAGTATGTTGAAGATTGCCTAGGACTCTCCAAAATTGCTCTTGGACTCGACGAGTCAGGTAGTAGAACCCCAAACCTCTTATGGTTAAGACGCAAATCAGTGAGTTGAGTGGTGACTCAGTGAGTTGGACAGGATGGGACTCAGAGATCGTTGAACTCGACAAGTCTTGGGTTGACTCGGCGAGTTGGGTCCTATTTTGAGAGCTTCTAAGTTTAAGGACTCGGTCAGTCTACGGGTTGAGTCGGCAAGTGAGTCAACAGGAAGGTTGACTTTGACCAAGACTTTGACTTTAACTAGAGTTGACTTAGTTTGACTTCTAGAGTTCAGTTTGGAACTAAGTGTTATATTTATATTAGTAGCTCGGGGAGCTAGTGGATCAGCGGTTCAGAGAGTTGTCGGACAGCAACCAGAGGATTATCAACAAAGTTCAGCAGTACAAGGTGAGTCTCCTCACTGTTTTTATGGTTCTACGGCCACAATGTCGGCCCATTTAGTTATGTATGATAGGAAGACCCAGGGGTTAGCCCTAGGCATAATGCATGAAAGACCAGGACGTAGCTCCCGGCACACAATATGTTATGTATGATAGGAAGACCCGGGTTAGCCCTAGGTATAATGCATGAAAGACCAAGAGGCGGCTCCTGGCATATAGTATGTTATTATGTATGATAGGAAGACTCGGGGGTTAGCCCTAGGTAATACATATGAAAGACTAGGAGGTGGCTCCTGGCGCACTTTATGCCCATGTATATGAAAGACCAGGAGGTGGCTCCTGGCACACTATATGCGGAGTAGCCTAGTAGAGTAGTATGTATAGTTGTCTTTATAATACTTGCATGAATGACCAGGGGGTGGTCCTTGGCACTTGTCTGTAAGACCCAGGGAGTGGCCCCAGGCTTGACCAAGAAGACCACGTGCGGCCCATGGCATAACCACAAGACTATGTTTGGCACATAGCACCTTAGCAAGACTATGTTTGGCACATAGTGATGGGTTTTGGCCATATGAACATTCCTATGTGCACATGCAAACCCTAATGCTTGGATCTAGGTTTCTCTAATTAAACATGCATTGTATCCAAGACTTCTGATGGCTAATAGAGTATAAAAACAATACAAAATCAGAGTTAGAAGCTTACCTTGAAACACTTGTTTGATCTTCTTGTTCTTGGAGCTCTAGAGTCATAGATGTCACTCCTCTAATGGCTTACAAACACCAACTAGCAAGAGGATGATTTGAGAGAGAGAGGAGGTATTAGAAATCGGCCAGGGTTTCTTTGCTTTAGCAGAGGTGCCGATTTCCCTTGCCCTAGGGGTCTATTTATACTTGTAAGGCTCCTAGGGTTTCACCCTTAAACCCTAGTTGGATAATCTTTCCTTAAAGCAATCCAAATCCTTTCCATGATAAGTCCTTGGACGATTTGTGGCTTATCCCAAGCCCTAGAAATCGTCCAACCCTATCTAAGAAGGATTTACAGCCCAAAGTGTAACTATCAAACAATTGACAGTTTATACCCTCTTATTTAATTAATCTCTTTAAGTCACCAAATTAATTCTAATTAATTTATGACTTATATTAATCAAATAACAATATTATTACTCCTTATATTATTCTCATAATATATTAATAATATTTATTCTCTCATAATAAATCATCCTGTAAAGTTGCTATGGTGAAGGCAACCCAAAAGGACCATGCATAATCGGGTCAAATACTTTCCTAATATAGTTGCAGCCTTAGACACTATTCCAACAGTCTCCCACTTGGGTAAGTCTAGTAACTATATGCACAAGTACAATTCGATTTGAAATCTTAGCTCTCAAAGACGCTGTCAAACTCTGATCTAATCAATCTTGTCCTTTAGATAAGGGATCGTACAGTCCTCTGTTAGATATCATGTTGACAATTCTATGGAATAATTAGTCTAGCATTTTGGTTTCTCGAACTCCGATTTATTTGACATAGAACTTAATTGAACAGATCAACCCAGTTCTGACTGGGTCGGACACATAAGTCAAATTAAATCATCGAGCGGCCGAGATACCGCTTTTATCTTCTTGGGATAAAAGTTACAGATAAACTTCGACTTATATGCATTTACTTATTCATTAACCAACTATACACAACAATGCGTTTTATAACACCAAGTTACTGATGTGTTTTCGTATTATCAATGTACAATCAATTAACAAATAACAAACCATATATCTAGGTTTTAAGACTATATGATATTATCGTCTTGCGATCACCCTTTTATATCATATTCCATAAGGTGATTCCAGCAAGCGCGGGTTTGTTCCAATGCTCAAAACTAGTTCATAAGCACTCATGAATGTTGCATCAACCCTTTGCTATGTCTAAAACCATTTAGACAATCTGCACACCAATTCATGACAATCTTCATTCATATCTATTTCCAACATATGAACGATTGTGGACAATTTGAATAATTCGATTATTTTTAATAAACTCAATTATTCTGGAAGTCAAAACATGCAAAATGAAACAATAGTTAAACAACTAACATAAGACAGTAACATTACTCATAAATAATACTCCTTTTATTTAATCATCAAATGTTAATTACATTTATCTATTACACGTTTCTACTACTATCTAATCTATGCTAATATCATCCTTCAGCCCAATACTCCTAGCATGCTGCAAGTGCTTAACCCTACTCAGCCCCTTCGTAAGCGGATCTGCTGGGTTATCATCCGATGATATCCTCTTCACTACGAGTTGTCCTTCTTCCACACGATGTCTAATAAAGTGATATTTTCTGTCGATGTGTCGAGATCTACCATGATCCCTTGGTTCCTTGGTCAAGGCAACCGCTCCTTCATTATCACAGAATATCTCCATGGGATCCTTTATGGCAGGTACAAGTCCAAGATCACCAATGAAGTTCTTCAACCATATCGCCTCCTTCGACGCTTCGCTCGCTGCAATGTACTCTGATTCGCACGTTGAATCAGCTACGGTTTCCTGCTTGGAACTCTTCGAAGTCACTACTCCTCCATTCAGGGTAAAGACCCAGCCTGACTGCGAACGGTAGCTGTCCCTGTCGGTCTGAAAGTTGGCGTCACTATACCCTCGCACCTTCAACTCATCACTCCCTCCGAGGACTAAGAACCATTACTTTGTCCTCCGAAGGTACTTAAGGATATTCTTAACCGCAACCCCATGAGCTCTGCCAGGATTCCCTTGATATCTACTAACCATGCTCAAGGCAAAGGCTACATCAGGGCGAGTACAAGTCATAGCATACATGATTGAGCCAACTGCGGAAGCGTATGGTACTCGGCTCATTTTTGCTATTTCAGCTTCGGTACTCGGACTTTGAGTCTTACTCAACTTGGCATTACTTTGTATCGGTAATTCTCCCTTCTTTGAGTTTTCCATACTAAAACGTTTTAGTACCTTCTCTAAGTAAGTGTTCTGACTAAGTCCTATTAGTCTCTTACTTCTCTCTCTTACTATCCTTATTCCCAAAATATAGGAAGCCTCTCCGAGGTCCTTCATAGCGAAGCACTTCCTGAGCCAGGACTTAACCTCCTGCAGAGTCGGGATGTCGTTTCCTATGAGTAGTATGTCATCGACATACACAACGAGAAAGCTAACTATGATCCCTCTGGCTTTGACATATACACACGATTCATCTTCGCTTCGTACAGATCCAAACTCTTTGACTTCTCATCGAAGCAAAGATTCCATCTGCGAGATGCTTGCTTAAGTCCATAAATAGACTTCTCAAGCTTACAAACTCTATTCGGATGCTTCGGATCCACAAACCCCTCTGGCTGAGCCATGTAAACATCCTTAGCCAACGTTCCGTTAAGGAAAGCGGTCTTGACATCCATTTGCCAAATCTCATAATCATGAAATGCAGCAATAGCTAGAATCACTCTAATAGATTTTATCTTCGCAACTGGTGAGAAGGTCTCGTCATAGTCAACTCCGGGAGTTTGAGTAAATCCCTTCGTGACCAATCGCGCTTTATATGTGTGTACGTTTCCATCCACGTCGGTCTTCTTCTTGAAGATCCATTTGCACCCAACGGTCTTACATCCGGGCACATTATCAACCAAATTCCAAACTTGGTTATCATACATGGATTGGATCTCGCTATCCAATGCCTCTTTCCATTTTGCAGACTCCAGGCCTGCCATGGTTTCCTTATAGCTATTAGGTTCATCAAGGTTTATTAGTGTACCATCACTAATATACGTGTCCCCTTCGGTAGTAATATGAAAACCATAACACTGAGGTTGAACTCTAACTCTTTCGGAACGTATAAGAGGTAAGGACTCGTCAATCGGTTCAACCGGAGTTTCCTTCTCGGGTTGAGTGCCAGCGGTAGAGATTCCTTCTGATGGGTTTTGAGCATTCTAACACTTCCTAAGTGTACATGCAACCCTAATAAACCTTGGATCTATGTTTGTCTAAGATACATGCAAATAATTATTTTTCCAAGGTTCATATCCTAACTAGCATGGCATGGGGAACATGAATCAAATAAAGCTAGTAGAAATACTTACCTTGAAGTTGTAGTTGATTGCTTGGAGTTTTAGAGCCTAGCACCAATAGTGTGGATGCCTCAAGTGGAAATCACAAATCACCACAAACTTGGAACTTTGAGAGAATAGTTATTACTATCTTGAAATCGCCCTCACCTCAACAAGTGTCAACTAGTATCATTTCAAGAACCAAAGCCTCCTTTATATAGTGTGGTGGATTAGGGTTACATCCATGTAAACCCTAATACCCATGTCTCTTCATTTCCATGAGATCCATGGGTTAAAGCTCCATGGAGTATCCATGGACTTCTCCATGCAAGCCTAGCCCATTCGAAATAAGCATAAGCCCACACTATATAAATATAGAAGCCCATATTTAATTAGTAATATCTTTGATCACTAAATTAATCCTAGATTAATTATAGATCACTACTAATTAAATAATATGATCTTATATTAATATATTAGAACTTATAATATATTAATAAATCATAACTTGTACTATTCTCAAATATTATCCATAAATTGTTCGGGTGAAGTGCAACCCAAATGGACCATGCCGGGTCGGGTCAAGTACATACCAAATATAGTTATGGGCTTAGACACTATATCCAACAGTCTCCCACTTGGATAAGTCTAATAACTATAGTTGCAAGTGTGACTTCAGGAACCGATCAACAATAGTAGGTCTTTAAACTCTGTTGAACTAGAACGCGCCATTTAGATAAGTGATCATATAATCCTCTGTTCTAGATATTAGCCGGACAAATACATGGAACATTGTCTTGCTTATTTTCCAGCATTTGATTCCCGATTTCCGATTTGTTTGACATAGAACTCAATTGAACACATCAATTTAGTTATGACCGGGCCCGGTACATAGGTCAAAACAAAATCATCGAGGGGCCCAGATATCAGCTTCTAATCCAAGAAGGAACAGATAAACTTCGACTCATATGTTTGTTCTACCACTCATTGAATTACACACAAAAGCACGTTTTATAACATCGAGTTATCAATGCGTTTTCGTATAATCAATGCATAACCAACTCGTAAGTAACAAATCATATCTCTAGGTTTGAAGACTTATATGATATTACCGTCTCACGATCACTCGAGATAAGATTCCATGAAGTGATTCCAGTGAGCGTGGGTTGAGTCCAATGCTCAGAACTTATGAGCACTCATGATTGTTGTAGCCATGTCCAACACCTTAGACCTCTGCAACCAATCATGACAGTCTTGATTCATACCTACTTCTGACATATGACCGACTATGGAGGTTTGAATAATATGATATATCAAACATAAATATTCTGGAAGTCAAAACATGCAAAAGAAATATAGTAAACGATTGACAAGAGATAGCAACACTTTACTCATAAATAAAACACCTTTTATTCATCATCAAATGTCAATTACACTTTACAAATTTCATAATTTATCTAACTACTAAAACTTATATCATCCTTTAGCCCTATGCTCCGAGCATGCTGGAGATGCTTAACCCTACTCAGTCCCTTTGTGAGGGGATCTGCTGGGTTCTCATCTGATGATACCCTCTTCGCCACGAGGATCCCTTCTTCTATTCGATGTTTGATGAAGTGATATTTTCTGTCAATGTGTCTGGATCTCCCATGATCTCTTGGTTCCTTGGCTAAGGCAACCGCACTATTGCTGTCACAGAAAATCTCCATTGGCTCTTTTATAGCTGGTACAACTCCAAGGTCTCCAATGAAGTTCTTTAGCCATATAGCCTCCTTTGCTGCCTCGCTTGCCGCTATATACTCTGATTCACAAGTAGAATCAGCCACTGTCTCCTGCTTGGAACTCTTCCAAGTGATTGCTCCTCCGTTTAAGGTAAAGACCCAGCCCGACTGAGAGCGGAAATTATCCCTATCAGTCTGGAAGCTAGCATCACTATACCCTACAGCTCTCAAGTCATCACTCCCACCGAAAGTAAGGACCCAGTCCTTAGTCCTTCGTAGGTACTTGAGGATATTCTTTACCGCAGTCCAGTGTTCCTTGCCAGGGTTCCCCTGATACCTGCTAACCATGCTCAAAGCAAAGGCTACATCAGGTCGAGTACACGTCATAGCATACATGATCGATCCTACAGCTGAAGCATAAGGAAATCGACTCATTTATGCTATCTCAGCCTCAGTACTAGGGCTTTGTGTCTTACTCAATCTGGCGTTACACTGAATGGGTAACTCACCTTTCTTGGAGTTATGCATGTTGAATCTTTTCAACACTTTGTCCAAGTAGGTACTTTGACTAAGTCCAATTAGTCTTTTACTCCTGTTTCTCAAAATCTTTATCCCTAGGATATAGGCAGCTTCACCAAGGTCCTTCATAGCGAAACACTTCCCAAGCCAGGACTTTACTTCTTGCAGGGTTGGGATGTCATTTCCTATGAGTAGTATGTCATGCACAAACAGTACCAAAAAACTGACTATGCTCCCACTAGCCTAGATATAGACGCAAGATTCATCTTCACTCCTTGAAAAGCCAAATTCCTTGACTTTTTCAACAAAGCAAAGATTCCACCTGCGAGGTGCCTGTTTCAATCCATAAATGGATTTCTCGAGTTTACACACTCTATTGGGGTATTCTGTACTGACAAAACCCTCTGGCTGAACCATGTAAACATCCTCAGCCAACTTTCCATTAAGGAAAGCGGTTTTGACATCCATTTGCCATATTTCATAGTCATGAAATGCAGCAATGGCCAACAGAACCCGAATAGACTTAATCTTGGCTACTGGAGAAAAGGTCTCATCATAGTCCACTCCAGGAATTTGAGAGAAGCCCTTTGCAACCAGTCTAGCCTTATAAGTGTGTACATTACCATCCATGTCGGTCTTCTTCTTGAAGATCCATTTGCACCCTACAGTCTTACGACCAGGTACATTCTCAACCAAATTCCAAACTTGATTGTCATACATGGATTGTATCTCGCTATCCATAGCCTCTTTCCATTTAGCAGCCTCACGGCCTGCCATGGCTTCCGTGTAGCTGTTAGGTTCATCCAGACCTACTAGTGTCTCATCACTAATAAGTGTCTCACCTTCCGCAGTAATATGGAAGCCATAATAATGCTCAGGTGCATTCCTAACTCTCGTGGAACGCCTCAGAGGTACAGGCACATCAACTGGCTCAACAGGAGTTTCCTCCTCAAGTTGAGGGCTAGGGTTCGAAGTTCCTTCACCACTTGACTCTTGAATTTCTTCAAGATCAATTTGCCTCCCACTGTCTCTTTGGCTTATAAATTCTCTCTCTCGAAAGACTCCTCTTCTTGCTACGAAGACCACATTATCACTAGGTCTGTAGAAGAGGTAACCAAAGGATTGCTGTGGGTAGCCGATGAAAATACACCTCTCGCTTCGAGGTTTGAGCTTATCATGAGTCTCGCGTCTCACAAAAGCCTCACAACCCCAAATCTTGATGTGGTCTAGCTTAGGTACTTTACCAGTCCACATCTCGTGAGGAGTTTTGGCAACTTTCTATGTAGGGACTAGATTAAGAATATGGGCGGCAGTCTCTAAGGCATACCCCCAGAATGAGATTGGTAGCATAGCTCGACTCATCATGGAACGAACCATATCCAACAAGGTTCGATTACGCCTCTCAGCCACACCATTCAACTGTGGTGTCCTGGGAGGTGTCAATTGTGAGACAATCCCACATTCCCTAAGATAGTCGAGGAACTCTGAACTAAGATACTCACCTCCTCAATCGGATCGATGCATCTTAATGTTCCTGCCCAATTGATTCTCGACTTCCTGTTTAAATTCCTTAAACCTCTCGAAAGTCTCTGACTTATGCTTGATTAAGTAGACATATCCATATCTACTGTAATCATCAGTAAAAGTCAAATAATAACGATTAGCATTCCTTGTGGCATGTTTGAATGGTCCACACACATCCGTGTGTACAAGGTCCAACAAACCTTCACCCCTCTCACACGAGCCTGTGAAGGGTGACTTTGTCATTTTTCCAAGTAAGCATGATTCGCAACTATCATCTGACTTTAGGTCAAACGACTCCAAGACTCCATCCTTTTGGAGTTGGCCTATGCGTTTCTTGCTTATATGTCCAAGACGACAATGCCATAATGATGCTTTATCCAAGTTATTATGATTAGTAGAATCAATACACAAAACATTATTTCCTAAGTTATCTACAACAGATACAGCTTCATACACACCATCACAAGGTAATGCTTTAAACTAAAAAACATTATTAAAGAAAACATCAATAGAACCAACTTCATTATTAAATGAAAAGGTAAACCCTTGTTTGTACAAAGCATGAAAGGAAATAATATTTCTTGCCATTCCTGGCGAATGACAACATTTATTCAAATCTAAATTAAACCCACTACTTAGCGATAAAGTATAAATTCCAATCTTGGTGACAGGTGAAGCTTTCCTATTCCCCATGATCAAGTTTATTCTTCCTTGCTCCACATTCTCACTTCTTCTTAGTCCCTGCAAGTCACAACAAATATGAATAACACAACCGGTATCAAGGACCCAAGATTTAGAATGGGGTGAGTTATTAGATAAGATAGTGTAAATACCTGCATGGTTGGGTTTGACTTTCCCATCCTTCACATCCTGCTGGTACTTTGGGCAGTTCCGCTTCCAATGTGCCTTTTCATGGCTATAGAAGCATTCAACCTCTTTTGGGTCAGAAGAAGGAGTGATGAAACCTTTCTTGGTTCCACTTGAAGAAGAGCCATCAAGGGTCCGAGCCTTGGTACCCTTCGAGGATCTCTTTCTCTTCCTCCCTCGACTTTTCCCAATTGCCAAAACCGGAGTTGAGTTTGGAGTAGCAGTGATAGCAACCGACTTCCCCTTAAGACCTGATTCTATGGTCTTGAGAAGTCCCTGAAGTTTGCTGAGTGTGACCTCTTCCTTATTCATGTGATATGTCATGCGGAATTGATCATAGCACGATGGTAAGGAGTGCAAAATGATATCTATTGCAAGATCCTCAGGGAAGTTCACATTAAGCTTCAGCAAACGATCCACATACCTTTGCATTTTCTGCATGTGGCTCGTGACGGATTCCCCGTCCTTCATCATGGTTGTTATCATGGAGCAGATGATTTCATACCTCTCTTGTCTTGCACTTTGATGGTATCTTTCCATCAAATCTTGGTGAATTTCATAAGGGTAGAAATCCTCATAAGACTTTTGGAGTTCCGCTGTCATCGTGGCCATCATGATGCAAGCCACTGTCGTAGCATCCCTTTCATGTGCCCGAATGTCAGTGATCTCCTGAGGAGTTGCAGTGGTCTCATCAATCTCCCACTGTCTCCTTGGCTTATGAGTTCTTGCTCTTGGAAAACTCCTCTCCTCGCAACGAAGACAACATTGTCCTTCGGTCTATAAAATAGATATCCAAAGGATTTCTGCAGGTAGCCGATGAAAATACATCGCTCACTACGAGGTTCGAGCTTGTTGTGAGTATCTCGTCTTATGAAAGCCTCGCAACCCCAAACCTTGATATGTGCGAACGAGGGAGCTTTCCTTGTCCACATCTCGTGAGGTATTTTGGCAACCTTCTTAGTAGGGACTCGGTTAAGGATATGGGCGGCAGTCTCTAAGGCATACCCCCAAAAAGAGATAGGTAGTGAAGCATGACTCATCATAGAGCGAACCATGTCCAACAAGGTTCGATTATGAAACTATTCCACACTCCTTGAGATAATCGTGGAATTCAAGACTTAGGTACTCTCCTCCTCGATCGGATCGAAGCATCTTGATTTTCCTGCCCAATTGATTCTCCACTTCATTCTTGAACTCTTTGAACTTTTCAAAAGTTTCTACTTTTGCTTGATTAAGTAGATATACCCATATCTACTATAGTCATCGGTAAAAGTCACATAGAAGCGGTTCCCATCCTTCGTGGTTGATTTAAAGGGTCCACATACATCGGTATGTATTAGGTCCAATAGACCCTCACCCCTTTCACACGTACTTGTGAAGGGTGACTTGGTCATCTTTCCAAGTAAACAAGATTCGCATGTGTCATCTTCCCTAAGGTCAAATGACTCCAACACTCCATCCTTTTGGAGTTGGGCTATGCGCTTCTTGTTGATATGTCCAAGATGACAATGCCACAAGGATGCTCTATCCATACTATTGGAAGAATCCATGCATAAAACATCATTTCCTAAGTTATCTACAATCATAACGGTTTCATATATTCCATTACATGGTATAGCTTCAAAATAAAAGACACCGTTTAGATAAGCCAAAATAGAACCATTCTCATTATTAAAAAAGAAAATCTAAAACCTTGTCTAAACAAACCATGAAATGAAATGATGTTTCTAGCCATTTCTGGCGAATAGAAAAAATTGTTCAAATCTAAAGATAAACCATTCCTAAGCACTAAGGAATACATTCCAATCTTGGTCACAGGCGACGATCTTCTGTTCCCCATGATTAGATTTATTCTTCCATGCTCCACGTCTCTATTTCTTCTTAGTCCATGCACATTAGAACAAATGTGGTAACGAAAACCGGTATCAAGAACCCAAGAAATATCATGAGATAAATCATTAGATTTAATTATGTATATACCTGCGAAAGATGGCTTGATCTTTCCTTCCTTGATGGCTTGCAGGTACCCTGGGCAGCTTCTCTTCTAATGTCCTATCTTGTGGCAGTGGTGGCACTCTGCCTCCTTTGGGTTAGGGCAGGGTTTAGCAGGATCAACTTTGGTCCCACTAGAAGAGGCACCATCTCGGGGCTTAACCTTGCGATGGTTCTTAGACGAAGCCTTCCTCTTCTTTCCCCTTCCTTGTCCAATAGCCAACACAGGAGCAGCGAGTGGATTGGGAGTTGGTGTAACAGACTTATCCTTGAAGTTGCTCCCAGCAACCCTCAAGAGACCTTGGAGTTTGCTTAGGGTGACCTCTTCTTTGTTCATGTGGTAGGTCATCCTAAATTGATTGTAACTTGGAGGCAAAGAGTGAAGCACCATGTCGATCGCCAAGTCTTCCCCAAAGTCAACATTCAACTTGCGAAGACGGTCGACATACCTTTGCATCTTTTGCGGGTGCACAGTAAGAGACTCTCCATGATCCATTTTAGCGTAAATCATGCTAGTGAAAATCTCATAACGCTCTTGTCTCGCATTTTGGTGGTATCTCTCAAATAAGTCTTGGTGCATCTCGTACGGGTACATGTCCTCATAGGACTTTTGGAATTCGGAGTTCATAGTGGCTATCATGATGCAATGTACCTTCGTTGCATCACGCTCGTGAGTTTCAAAAGCGGTCATTTCAGCCGGAGTAGCGATTTCAGGGTTGATTTTCTCGAGCTTCTCATCGAGGACATACTCCTTATCCTCATAGCGAGCAATTGTGTGAATGTATCTTATCCATTTGCTAAAGTTCATCCCATCGAAAGTGACCTTTTGAACAAGGCTCATCAATGTGAATGAACTAGCAGCAGCGTTGTTTGCGTTCGACATCTACAAATAGAAAGGACAAAGATATATTAGAATATGAATCCCTAATTATCACCCAATAAGAAAAATTAGGGCTAGGATCCAACAACAATATTTACATATTAGAAAAGGGATGCCGTAATCTAACATGCAAACAATTTGAAGGTAAGTGAATGACGATTCACTAATTCTCCACCATGAAAACCTAACTTTAAGCTCTAAATGAATTTGAGAATTCCTAGGTTTAGATAAGATTCATTTAAACATTTCAATGGCATGTTTAAATCTCGATATGCCCCTCTTGTTTGTGACTGGGATACCGAGGATCACAAAGCGGGTGTGAATTACCATGCAAATTCACATGGTGCCTTCATTGTAACGATCACCTATTCGATGTGCCAGTAAACCACACACGCTCCATCGAACTATGATAAACAATGAATCACCCTTTGCCACCTTCGCTTAGAACCAATTAGTGTGCCGGTAAACCACACACGCTCCACTAACTTCTTAGCAAGGTGCAAAGTGTAATTTCATGGGATTGAATCAATTCACTTTTCCTAAAGTAACTAAGATTGGGAAATTTTTTGAAAAACATGTAGTTACTTTTTATTTCATATTATACTTTTAATGAGAGGATGAGGTTGCCCTATCCTACCCATTCGGCTAACGACCCTCCACCGATCAAGCAAGCGGTGGGTATGAGTGTACACCCATTAAGCGCCATTTTATAGGCCGCAACCTTATACCCACCTTATAGATCGGCTTCGTGAATGAGGCCTACTAACGGTAAGACTTGATGGTTTTAGGTAAAACAAATAAACTAGAAAACAATTCCTAAGTTCACATTCAACCTACTTTGGATCTATGTTTTATCTATCGAACATACAACTTTGAATTGCAAAACAAGAACCCTAGAGGAGAGAGGCTAATATGAAAATTAACAAACTAGGGTTTAGTAATTACATACCTTTCAATTGTTATAGTAAACAATTGATAATTCCCTTGATCTTGATCTTGATCTTCTTGGAAGCTTAGCACCACAAGTGTAATGCCTCTAATGGAATCACACCCAAACTAGCAAGAAGGAAAGTAGACGGAGAGAGAGGGAGTATGCAATTTTCAGCCCTAAGGGTTTCTTCCAAAGAAAGAGTGACCAAAATGTGAACCAGGAGGCTCCTTATATAGTTGAGGGATCTAGGGTTTAGGAAAAACCCTAATGCTCCTTGCTTAGGGCCTAAGAAAAGCCAAAGGCCTTATCCAAGCCCCCTTGGACGAAATCCTTAGGGTTTCCCCTATAGATTTCGTCCACCTCCTTCCAAGGAGGTTCTGGAGCCTTCCACTCAACTATTAGATAATTGCAAACTAGTCCCTGAACTTTATAATTAATTCTTTTAACCCCAAAATTAATTCTAATTAATTTCTGGCTAACAATTAATTAAACAAAATGATTTCTTATTAATATATTAATATTTTAACATATTAATAAATTCATTTATATTAATTTATTAATCTTATAATAAATTAATATCTCTCCTTTCATAATTTCCTTGTCCGGTTGCTAGGTTTGAGGGCAACCCAAAAGGACTGTGCTGCTATCAATTCAAGTACATACCAATTATAGTTATGAGCTTAGACACCTAATCCAACAGTCTCCCACTTGGATAAGTCTGTAACTATAATTGCGAGTATGCCTTCTAAATTTGACCAGCAAATTGTAGCTTCCAAAAAGCTGCTGCCGAACTCTGACCCAGTCAGTTACGAGTCCTAAGATAAGTGATCATATAATCCTTCGTTCTGCAAGATATCCCCAGACATAAGACATGGAATACAATCAATCTCTTTGTCCAGAATCTATGTTTCCCGATTTCTGATTTTGTGATGATATAGGACTTCTAATCGAACACATCAATTCAGTCCTGGCTGGGCCCAACGCATAAGTCAACACCAAATCATAGAGGGGCCCACATATATCGATTTTCCCGTTAGGGCAAAAGGAACGAATAAACATTGACTCATATGCTTTTATCTGTTACTCATCAAACCATACATGACAATATGTTTTATAACACCAAGTTACTGATGCGTTTTCATATCACCAATGTATAGCCGACTTGCAAATTACAACTCATATATCTCTATTTCAAGATCATAGATATTATCATCTCGGTATTACTCGTGATGAATTCCATGAAGTAATACTCTGAGCGTGGGTTTATCCAATACTCAAATCTTAATTTCTGAGTACTCATGAACGTTGCAGCAAATCTATTGCCATGTCTATCCTTAGACAATCTACAATCCAGTTCATGACAGTCTTGATTCACTACTGACTTCCAAAAGTACGAGCGACTGTGGAGTTTGAATAATCTTATTATTCGGGAAGTCAAAACATGCAAAGTGAAACGCAATAATAATATTAATCTTATATGGCCCCTAAGCTTTTGAGCGTAAATAAAAACACTTTTATTTAAACACCATATTGATCACTCATTATTCATTGCTTATAGTTTCAGAAAATCAACTTATTAATTGAATTATAACCACAATTGTCCCATGCTCCAAGCATGCACACTTTGGTTTCCTATGGTCCATACTTTGTGAAATAAATCAATTGAAAAACCTTTCCAATGATGCTCATTTCACAATTCCCAATCCCTATTACTAGTGTTAGAACACAAGGTTCTTGCAACTACTAGAATATGCTAGATTCTAACATTTTATGCAACGATCCTTTCGCAAAGTCATAGCACAAAAGTCACCAAGACTTGGCCAATGAAATTACAAAGTACTCTATCGGAAATTGTTACAAGATAATTCCAAAGAAGTGAAGTCTCACATTCAAAGTACATTCCTTTGAACATCCTTCTTGCATAAAAGTTTCTAATCTAGACACAGACTCTCAACATCCAACTCCCAATATGGAGACATTTCCATATTTGCCATATGACAGCTTATTCTTAATAGAATCTTATCTATTCATAATAATGTCAATATAGCCCATTCAGTACTATACTTCTAACTACTTACAAGCGACAAATCCTCAGTGAACCTCAGATTTTCCTTTGATAGTTGTTTAATTATTTTAATCAAAACCGATTTTAGTTCCTTTTTCCCTCTTAATGCCCTAGGCATTTGGAAAATTTTAGAATGGTAAAATATTACAGCATATGCAATCGATCCTATACCCGAAGCGTATTGGACATGATGCATAATGTCTCACATAAAGAAGTGATATTTTATCATCCTTCTGCCATAATATTTTATGTGTCCTGTTCCCACAATTCGATCTATGAAGAGGGATGCCGTGATCATAATCGAAAATTTTGGCCTTTACGGTTTAATGGCTATAAACCCTAGTTTGCAATTCAACTATTATAGCAATTCAATTTAAAACAACAATGGCTTTGATACCACTGATGGTTTTAGGTAAAACAAATAAACTAGAAAACAATTCCTAAGTTCACATGCAACCTACTTTGGATCTATGTTTTATCTATTGAACATACAACTTTGAATTGCAAAACAAGAACCCTAGAGGAGAGAGGCTAATATCAAAATTAACAAACTAGGGTTTAGTAATTACATACCTTTCAATTGTTATAGTAAACAATTGATAATTCCCTTGATCTTGATCTTGATCTTCTTGGAAGCTTAGCCCCACAAGTGTAATGCCTCTAATGGAATCACACCCAAACTAGCAAGAAGGAAAGTAGACGGAGAGAGAGGGAGTATGCAATTTTCGGCCCTAAGGGTTTCTTCCAAAGAAAGAGTGACCAAAATGTGAACCAGGAGGCTCCTTATATAGTTGAGGGATCTAGGGTTTAGGAAAAACCCTAATGCTCCTTGCTTAGGGCCTAAGCAAAGCCAAAGGCCTTATCCAAGCCCCCTTGGACGAAATCCTTAGGGTTTCCCCTATAGATTTCGTCCACCTCCTTCCAAGGAGGTTCTGGAGCCTTCCACTCAACTATTAGATAATTGCAAACTAGTCCCTGCACTTTATAATTAATTCTTTTAACCCCAAAATTAATTCTAATTAATTTCTGGCTAACAATTAATTAAACAAAATGATTTCTTATTAATATATTAATCTTTTAACATATTAATAAATTCATTTATATTAATTTATTAATCTTATAATAAATTAATATCTCTCCTTTCATAATTTCCTTGTCCGGTTGCTAGGTTTGAGGGCAACCCAAAAGGACTGTGATGCTATCAATTCAAGTGCATACCAATTATAGTTATGAGCTTAGACACCTAATCCAATAGTCTCCCACTTTGATAAGTCTGTAACTATAATTGCGAGTATGCCTTCTAAATTTGACCAGCAATATGTAGCTTCCAAAAAGCTGCTGCCGAACTCTGACCTAGTCAGTTACGAGTCCTAAGATAAGTGATCATATAATCCTTCGTTCTGCAAGATATCCCCAGACATAAGACATGGAATACAATCAATCTCTTTGTCCAGAATCTATGTTTCCCGATTTCTGATTTGTGATGATATAGGACTTCTAATCGAACACATCACTTCAGTCCTGGCTGGGCCCAGCGCATAAGTCAACACCAAATCATCGAGGGGCCCACATATATCGATTTTCCCGTTAGGGCAAAAGGAATGAATAAACATTGACTCATATGCTTTTATCTGTTACTCATCAAACCATACTGTTGGGATGAAACCCTAATTGTGATTTGATGAACAAGATGCGGAAAATAAGAACAAACACAAATAATGAAGATTATGTCGAATGATCACTCGATTTATTGAATTGTGAGGAACGAATTACACTTAAGAAATAAGAATCTAACTCTACAAGAAACCTCACGTGGCGGCTACATTTTGCCTCACACTCTTAACCCTAATAATGAATAATACATGACTATTTATAGGGAAAAGACAAGTCTTGGGCTTTTAACCTAGAATTCATCAAAGGGGCCCATTGCCATCATCCATGGAGTGCTTTGAAACCCTACAATCTCCCCCTCAAAGTATGGAATGGATGACAATGCTTTAACTTCCAAAACAAGCATCTAGGAAATAAAAAGATCTGCAACGAGGAATATATGAAGCAATCCACGAATCTTGATTCTTCAATGGTCTTCAAACACGGGCTCTAGGATATATAAATCAAGCACTGAAGTAATGTATTTAAACTTCATTTTCGAATGTAATCCCAAAGAATCTTCATGAAAACGAAACCCGCCATAAAACCCATCTCAGAACAAAGATACTGAATCACTTCTTGTCTTTGAAGAGCTCCCCCTCCAAGTCACAATGATCTTCAAATAAGCTAATGATATAAGCCATCAAAAAATATCATGTAACAACCCAAACTTTAAGATTCGTAACACCACTTGATCGAGAAAATACAAGAAGTCGGAGATATAACAAGTCCTTAGCAGAGCTCGATGAAGAACTCTTGCTGTAAAGGATACTTCTCTGTAAAAACCTTAGTAGAGCTCGATGAAGAACTTCTGTAAAAAAGCTACCTTCATAATTTTCCCACAAGCTTTATCAAAAATCTTCGACTTTGAAAGGTCACAAATCCAATTTCGAATGGCCATACCAAATTCTCCCCCGATTTATAATCAAAAACATGATTATAAAGCCTTCAAAAGGTCATGAGAATGATCTTGAATGGATAAAAATTTACTATGCTCCCCCGCGACAAAAAAAAATCCGAAAAAATCGTGAAAACTTGACGTTAAAAAAAAACGACTTTCCGAACCGCCAAGACTTGATGGAATCATTATTTTTCTGTTCACAAAAAAATATGAGCGTTAAAGAATCCAAAACTGTTCACCGGCCCTCAATGTAGTAATTTTTCTGAAAATTGGGCCGAAACTGTCACTTTCTGAAAGACAGGGGCTGGAATGGTAATTCAGCATCAACAAACCCTTTTATATGTAACAAAATCTGCAAATGGTCCAAAACTGCCAAGGCATGAAAAGTATAGGGACCGGAATTGACAAATCGTAGGTGTTGCAGGGACAAAAAAAGAAACTTTAAGTCATCTTCCCCAATTTAAAGAACACGACTGGAAGGTGATTTCAAGCGAACGGGAATTTGAGCCACTATCGTTTCAACCACAAGCAACCGAACCAAGGTTCGCTTCAAGATCGCCATGTAATCACGCGAACCGAACGTTCGGCTCGTTTCAAATCAAGCATTATCAGGCGAAACTACTTTCGCTTTCGGTTCATCCTTCGATCGCTCCAACCATTAACAACCAAACCCAGTTTCAAAAGCAAAACCGAGCATCCCGATTAGAATAAGGAGCGAAACCTTAGTCAAACCGAATCACAGGTTCGCTTTCGGTTCATCTCCTATTTCAGTCCCAGCATAAACACGCGAACCCAAGATCGAGGTTCGTTCCATGAGCTGCTAACGCGAATCTACCCCCTTTCGTTCCAAGTGCTACCAACCGAACTCAAGTTCGCTCCAGGTACATTCCAAGGCCATTGATACAAAAGCGAAATCAAGCATCACGATGCAAACAAGGAGTGAAATCTTATCCTAGCCGAACAACAGGTTTGCTTTCTGACTTCCCTTCATTCGTTCCAAGGCAACAGAAGAACCCAATCATAGATTCGCTTCAATATCGTCGCTTATACCCCAAAGACAAGCACAGTAAACGAGTTTTCACAGGTAAGGCTTTCATAGCGACTTTTCTGTTGACCAATGTTCATCCCAATTAAGATCGATTCGTTTGCAGGTGAGATTTTCAAACCGTTTTGACTTCCATTTGATCGATGTTATAAAGCCCCTATTAAGAGACCTGGTTGGCGAAGCGAACAGGACGTCAAGACAAATCCGAATGCAATTACCCAAGCTAGATCACGATTCAAGTTCAGGCATTGACCACAAATCTCCTTCGTTCCAATTTCTATTCTAACAATCTGATTTTACAGTTCCGATAAAAGAATGTTTTCACACCTCCGATTTTGACTTTTGTGGTTTGACTATTCACATCGAGATATGGAAAAATGTATCTGTTCCGATTCCTTCATTTTGATTGCGGTCATCATCGTTGCGAATTGAAACAAAATTTACACAATTTCGATTTAGAGATCAAACACCACTTCAATCGAATTTATCACCATCTTCATCTGTTCTTGATAATACTTCATCTGTTCTTTAAACTCAAAAACATCGAATAACAATTCTGGATAAATCCACGAATCACTAACTGATTTTGAAGATGAAAATGATTCGATTGTAAAACATAAATCAATTAAATAAATATGATGAAAGATCGACATCACGAGAATCACGATTCAGAAGGAGCTTGAATCGATTACACAGAAATTGATTTGGGCTTCAAATTGAATCATATGAACAATAACGATAATGTTTGACGAACAGTAACTTATCAAGAATAATAATATCTTCAGTCGATCAAGACATAATCATCGATTGTTAATTGAGACAAACCATGAGTGGTCGAACATATGGATGTAGCGAACAAAGGAGATACAGAAGCAAATGACGCAAATGGAAACTCTGTGATATGATATTAGGGCTAAAAAAAATGAACACTAACGAGCAAAAACTTGGCCCAAATCAAAAGAAATTGATTTACGAGGCAATCGACCAGATGAACAGTATCATAATTCATAAATGTCCATGAACAGTTTCTTGAACAAGAATCTTGATTCCATACCGCCAAAACACCAATAATCTTCAATATATGTGCAGAAAATCACCAAATCAAGAATCGATACTTCAAAAATCAATAGATTTTCAAAGACCCGCTCTGATACCACTTGTTGGGATGAAACCCTAATTGTGATTTGATGAACAAGATGCGGAAAATAAGAACAAACACAAATAATGAAGATTATGTCGAATGATCACTCGATTTATTGAATTGTGAGGAACGAATTACACTTAAGAAATAAGAATCTAACTCTACAAGAAACCTCACGTGGCGGCTACATTTTGCCTCACACTCTTAACCCTAATAATGAATAATACATGACTATTTATAGGGAAAAGACAAGTCTTGGGCTTTTAACCTAGAATTCATCAAAGGGGCCCATTGCCATCATCCATGGAGTGCTTTGAAACCCTACACATACATGACAATATGTTTTATAACACCAAGTTACTGATGCGTTTTCATATCACCAATGTACAACCGACTTGCAAATTACAACTCATATATCTCTATTTCAAGATCATAGATATTATCGTCTCGGTATTACTCGTGATGAATTCCATGAAGTAATACTCTGAGCATGGGTTTATCCAATACTCAAATCTTAATTTCTGAGTACTCATGAACGTTGCAGCAAATCTATTGCCATGTCTATCCTTAGACAATCTACAATCCAGTTCATGACAGTCTTGATTCACTACTTACTTCCAAAAGTATGAGCGACTGTGGAGTTTGAATAATCTTATTATTCGGGAAGTCAAAACATGCAAAGCGAAACACAATAATAATATTAATCCTATATGGCCCCTAAGCTTTTGAGCGTAAATAAAAACACTTTTATTTAAACACCATATTGATCACTCATTATTCATTGCTTATAGTTTCAGAAAATCAACTTATTACTTGAATTATAACCACAATTGTCCCATGCTCCAAGCATGCACACTTTGGTTTCCTATGGTCCATACTTTGTGAAATAAATCAATTGAAAAACCTTTCCAATGATGCTCATTTCACAATTCCCAATCCCTATTACTAGTGTTAGAACACAAGGTTCTTGCAACTACTAGAATATGCTAGATTCTAACATTTTATGCAACGATCCTTTCGCAAAGTCATAGCACAAAAGTCACCAAGACTTGGCCAATGAAATTACAAAGTACTCTATCGGAAATTGTTACAAGATAATTCCAAAGACGTGAAGTCTCACATTCAAAGTACATTCCTTTGAACATCCTTCTTGCATAAAAGTTTCTAATCTAGACACAGACTCTCAACATCCAACTCCCAATATGGAGACATTTCCATATTTGCCATATGACAACTTATTCTTAATAGAATCTTATCTATTCATAATAATGTCAATATAGCCCATTCAGTACTATACTTCTAACTACTCACAAGCGACAAATCCTCAGTGAACCTCAGATTTTCCTTTGATAGTTGTTTAATTATTTTAATCAAAACCGATTCTAGTTCCTTTTTCCCTCTTAATGCCCTAGGCATTTGGAAAATTTTAGAATGGTAAAATATTACAGCATATGCAATCGATCCTATACCCGAAGCGTATTGGACATGATGCATAATGTCTCACATAAAGAAGTGATATTTTATCATCCTTCTGCCATAATATTTTATGTGTCCTGTTCCCACAATTCGATCTATGAAGAGGGATGCCGTGATCATAATCGAAAATTTTGGCCTTTAGGGTTTAATGGCTATAAACCCTAATTTGCAATTCAACTATTATAGCAATTCAATTTAAAACAACAATGGCTCTGATACCACTAATGGTTTTAGGTAAAACAAATAAACTAGAAAACAATTCCTAAGTTCACATGCAACCTACTTTGGATCTATGTTTTATCTATTGAACATACAACTTTGAATTGCAAAACAAGAACCCTAGAGGAGAGAGGCTAATATCAAAATTAACAAACTAGGGTTTAGTAATTACATACCTTTCAATTGTTATAGTAAACAATTGATAATTCCCTTGATCTTGATCTTGATCTTCTTGGAAGCTTAGCCCCACAAGTGTAATGCCTCTAATGGAATCACACCCAAACTAGCAAGAAGGAAAGTAGACGGAGAGAGAGGGAGTATGCAATTTTCGGCCCTAAGGGTTTCTTCCAAAGAAAGAGTGACCAAAATGTGAACCAGGAGGCTCCTTATATAGTTGAGGGATCTAGGGTTTAGGAAAAACCCTAATGCTCCTTGCTTAGGGCCTAAGCAAAGCCAAAGGCCTTATCCAAGCCCCCTTGGACGAAATCCTTAGGGTTTCCCCTATAGATTTCGTCCACCTCCTTCCAAGGAGGTTCTGGAGCCTTCCACTCAACTATTAGATAATTGCAAACTAGTCCCTGCACTTTATAATTAATTCTTTTAACCCCAAAATTAATTCTAATTAATTTCTGGCTAACAATTAATTAAACAAAATGATTTCTTATTAATATATTAATCTTTTAACATATTAATAAATTCATTTATATTAATTTATTAATCTTATAATAAATTAATATCTCTCCTTTCATAATTTCCTTGTCCGGTTGCTAGGTTTGAGGGCAACCCAAAAGGACTGTGCTGCTATCAATTCAAGTGCATACCAATTATAGTTATGAGCTTAGACACCTAATCTAATAGTCTCCCACTTTGATAAGTCTGTAACTATAATTGCGAGTATGCCTTCTAAATTTGACCAGCAATATGTAGCTTCCAAAAAGCTGCTGCCGAACTCTGACCTAGTCAGTTACGAGTCCTAAGATAAGTGATCATATAATCCTTCGTTCTGCAAGATATCCCCAGACATAAGACATGGAATACAATCAATCTCTTTGTCCAGAATCTATGTTTCCCGATTTCTGATTTGTGATGATATAGGACTTCTAATCGAACACATCACTTCAGTCCTGGCTGGGCCCAGCGCATAAGTCAACACCAAATCATCGAGGGGCCCACATATATCGATTTTCCCGTTAGGGCAAAAGGAACGAATAAACATTGACTCATATGCTTTTATCTGTTACTCATCAAACCATACTGTTGGGATGAAACCCTAATTGTGATTTGATGAACAAGATGCGGAAAATAAGAACAAACACAAATAATGAAGATTATGTCGAATGATCACTCGATTTATTGAATTGTGAGGAACGAATTACACTTAAGAAATAAGAATCTAACTCTACAAGAAACCTCACGTGGCGGCTACATTTTGCCTCACACTCTTAACCCTAATAATGAATAATACATGACTATTTATAGGGAAAAGACAAGTCTTGGGCTTTTAACCTAGAATTCATCAAAGGGGCCCATTGCCATCATCCATGGAGTGCTTTGAAACCCTACAATCTCCCCCTCAAAGTATGGAATGGATGACAATGCTTTAACTTCCAAAACAAGCATCTAGGAAATAAAAAGATCTGCAACGAGGAATATATGAAGCAATCCACGAATCTTGATTCTTCAATGGTCTTCAAACACGGGCTCTAGGATATATAAATCAAGCACTGAAGTAATGTCTTTAAACTTCATTTTCGAATGTAATCCCAAAGAATCTTCATGAAAACGAAACCCGCCATAAAACCCATCTCAGAACAAAGATACTGAATCACTTCTTGTCTTTGAAGAGCTCCCCCTCCAAGTCACAATGATCTTCAAATAAGCTAATGATATAAGCCATCAAAAAATATCATGTAACAACCCAAACTTTAAGATTCGTAACACCACTTGATCGAGAAAATACAAGAAGTCGGAGATATAACAAGTCCTTAGCAGAGCTCGATGAAGAACTCTTGCTGTAAAGGATACTTCTCTGTAAAAACCTTAGTAGAGCTCGATGAAGAACTTCTGTAAAAAAGCTACCTTCATAATTTTCCCACAAGCTTTATCAAAAATCTTCGACTTTGAAAGGTCACAAATCCAATTTCGAATGGCCATACCAAATTCTCCCCCGATTTATAATCAAAAACATGATTATAAAGCCTTCAAAAGGTCATGAGAATGATCTTGAATGGATAAAAATTTACTATGCTCCCCCGCGACAAAAAAAAATCCGAAAAAATCGTGAAAACTTGACGTTAAAAAAAAACGACTTTCCGAACCGCCAAGACTTGATGGAATCATTATTTTTCTGTTCACAAAAAAATATGAGCGTTAAAGAATCCAAAACTGTTCACCGGCCCTCAATGTAGTAATTTTTCTGAAAATTGGGCCGAAACTGTCACTTTCTGAAAGACAGGGGCTGGAATGGTAATTCAGCATCAACAAACCCTTTTATATGTAACAAAATCTGCAAATGGTCCAAAACTGCCAAGGCATGAAAAGTATAGGGACCGGAATTGACAAATCGTAGGTGTTGCAGGGACAAAAAAAGAAACTTTAAGTCATCTTCCCCAATTTAAAGAACACGACTGGAAGGTGATTTCAAGCGAACGGGAATTTGAGCCACTATCGTTTCAACCACAAGCAACCGAACCAAGGTTCGTTTCAAGATCGCCATGTAATCACGCGAACCGAACGTTCGGCTCGTTTCAAATCAAGCATTATCAGGCGAAACTACTTTCGCTTTCGGTTCATCCTTCGATCGCTCCAACCATTAACAACCAAACCCAGTTTCAAAAGCAAAACCGAGCATCCCGATTAGAATAAGGAGCGAAACCTTAGTCAAACCGAATCACAGGTTCGCTTTCGGTTCATCTCCTATTTCAGTCCCAGCATAAACACGCGAACCCAAGATCGAGGTTCGTTCCATGAGCTGCTAACGCGAATCTACCCCCTTTCGTTCCAAGTGCTACCAACCGAACTCAAGTTCGCTCCAGGTACATTCCAAGGCCATTGATACAAAAGCGAAATCAAGCATCACGATGCAAACAAGGAGTGAAATCTTATCCTAGCCGAACAACAGGTTTGCTTTCTGACTTCCCTTCATTCGTTCCAAGGCAACAGAAGAACCCAATCATAGATTCGCTTCAATATCGTCGCTTATACCCCAAAGACAAGCACAGTAAACGAGTTTTCACAGGTAAGGCTTTCATAGCGACTTTTCTGTTGACCAATGTTCATCCCAATTAAGATCGATTCGTTTGCAGGTGAGATTTTCAAACCGTTTTGACTTCCATTTGATCGATGTTATAAAGCCCCTATTAAGAGACCTGGTTGGCGAAGCGAACAGGACGTCAAGACAAATCCGAATGCAATTACCCAAGCTAGATCACGATTCAAGTTCAGGCATTGACCACAAATCTCCTTCGTTCCAATTTCTATTCTAACAATCTGATTTTACAGTTCCGATAAAAGAATGTTTTCACACCTCCGATTTTGACTTTTGTGGTTTGACTATTCACATCGAGATATGGAAAAATGTATCTGTTCCGATTCCTTCATTTTGATTGCGGTCATCATCGTTGCGAATTGAAACAAAATTTACACAATTTCGATTTAGAGATCAAACACCACTTCAATCGAATTTATCACCATCTTCATCTGTTCTTGATAATACTTCATCTGTTCTTTAAACTCAAAAACATCGAATAACAATTCTGGATAAATCCACGAATCACTAACTGATTTTGAAGATGAAAATGATTCGATTGTAAAACATAAATCAATTAAATAAATATGATGAAAGATCGACATCACGAGAATCACGATTCAGAAGGAGCTTGAATCGATTACACAGAAATTGATTTGGGCTTCAAATTGAATCATATGAACAATAACGATAATGTTTGACGAACAGTAACTTATCAAGAATAATAATATCTTCAGTCGATCAAGACATAATCATCGATTGTTAATTGAGACAAACCATGAGTGGTCGAACATATGGATGTAGCGAACAAAGGAGATACAGAAGCAAATGACGCAAATGGAAACTCTGTGATATGATATTAGGGCTAAAAAAAATGAACACTAACGAGCAAAAACTTGGCCCAAATCAAAAGAAATTGATTTACGAGGCAATCGACCAGATGAATAGTAGCATAATTCATAAATGTCCATGAACAGTTTCTTGAACAAGAATCTTGATTCCATACCGCCAAAACACCAATAATCTTCAATATATGTGCAGAAAATCACCAAATCAAGAATCGATACTTCAAAAATCAATAGATTTTCAAAGACCCGCTCTGATACCACTTGTTGGGATGAAACCCTAATTGTGATTTGATGAACAAGATGCGGAAAATAAGAACAAACACAAATAATGAAGATTATGTCGAATGATCACTCGATTTATTGAATTGTGAGGAACGAATTACACTTAAGAAATAAGAATCTAACTCTACAAGAAACCTCACGTGGCGGCTACATTTTGCCTCACACTCTTAACCCTAATAATGAATAATACATGACTATTTATAGGGAAAAGACAAGTCTTGGGCTTTTAACCTAGAATTCATCAAAGGGGCCCATTGTCATCATCCATGGAGTGCTTTGAAACCCTACACATACATGACAATATGTTTTATAACACCAAGTTACTGATGCGTTTTCATATCACCAATGTACAACCGACTTGCAAATTACAACTCATATATCTCTATTTCAAGATCATAGATATTATCGTCTCGGTATTACTCGTGATGAATTCCATGAAGTAATACTCTGAGCATGGGTTTATCCAATACTCAAATCTTAATTTCTGAGTACTCATGAACGTTGCAGCAAATCTATTGCCATGTCTATCCTTAGACAATCTACAATCCAGTTCATGACAGTCTTGATTCACTACTTACTTCCAAAAGTATGAGCGACTGTGGAGTTTGAATAATCTTATTATTCGGGAAGTCAATACATGCAAAGCGAAACACAATAATAATATTAATCCTATATGGCCCCTAAGCTTTTGAGCGTAAATAAAAACACTTTTATTTAAACACCATATTGATCACTCATTATTCATTGCTTATAGTTTCAGAAAATCAACTTATTACTTGAATTATAACCACAATTGTCCCATGCTCCAAGCATGCACACTTTGGTTTCCTATGGTCCATACTTTGTGAAATAAATCAATTGAAAAACCTTTCCAATGATGCTCATTTCACAATTCCCAATCCCTATTACTAGTGTTAGAACACAAGGTTCTTGCAACTACTAGAATATGCTAGATTCTAACATTTTATGCAACGATCCTTTCGCAAAGTCATAGCACAAAAGTCACCAAGACTTGGCCAATGAAATTACAAAGTACTCTATCGGAAATTGTTACAAGATAATTCCAAAGACGTGAAGTCTCACATTCAAAGTACATTCCTTTGAACATCCTTCTTGCATAAAAGTTTCTAATCTAGACACAGACTCTCAACATCCAACTCCCAATATGGAGACATTTCCATATTTGCCATATGACAACTTATTCTTAATAGAATCTTATCTATTCATAATAATGTCAATATAGCCCATTCAGTACTATACTTCTAACTACTCACAAGCGACAAATCCTCAGTGAACCTCAGATTTTCCTTTGATAGTTGTTTAATTATTTTAATCAAAACCGATTCTAGTTCCTTTTTCCCTCTTAATGCCCTAGGCATTTGGAAAATTTTAGAATGGTAAAATATTACAGCATATGCAATCGATCCTATACCCGAAGCGTATTGGACATGATGCATAATGTCTCACATAAAGAAGTGATATTTTATCATCCTTCTGCCATAATATTTTATGTGTCCTGTTCCCACAATTCGATCTATGAAGAGGGATGCCGTGATCATAATTGAAAATTTTGGCCTTTAGGGTTTAATGGCTATAAACCCTAATTTGCAATTCAACTATTATAGCAATTCAATTTAAAACAACAATGGCTCTGATACCACTAATGGTTTTAGGTAAAACAAATAAACTAGAAAACAATTCCTAAGTTCACATGCAACCTACTTTGGATCTATGTTTTATCTATTGAACATACAACTTTGAATTGCAAAACAAGAACCCTAGAGGAGAGAGGCTAATATCAAAATTAACAAACTAGGGTTTATTAATTACATACCTTTCAATTGTTATAGTAAACAATTGATAATTCCCTTGATCTTGATCTTGATCTTCTTGGAAGCTTAGCCCCACAAGTGTAATGCCTCTAATGGAATCACACCCAAACTAGCAAGAAGGAAAGTAGACGGAGAGAGAGGGAGTATGTAATTTTCGGCCCTAAGGGTTTCTTCCAAAGAAAGAGTGACCAAAATGTGAACCAGGAGGCTCCTTATATAGTTGAGGGATCTAGGGTTTAGGAAAAACCCTAATGCTCCTTGCTTAGGGCCTAAGCAAAGCCAAAGGCCTTATCCAAGCCCCCTTGGACGAAATCCTTAGGGTTTCCCCTATAGATTTCGTCCACCTCCTTCCAAGGAGGTTCTGGAGCCTTCCACTCAACTATTAGATAATTGCAAACTAGTCCCTGCACTTTATAATTAATTCTTTTAACCCCAAAATTAATTCTAATTAATTTCTGGCTAACAATTAATTAAACAAAATGATTTCTTATTAATATATTAATCTTTTAACATATTAATAAATTCATTTATATTAATTTATTAATCTTAATAAATTAATATCTCTCCTTTCATAATTTCCTTGTCCGGTTGCTAGGTTTGAGGGCAACCCAAAAGGACTGTGCTGCTATCAATTCAAGTACGTACCAATTATAGTTATTAGCTTAGACACCTAATCCAACAAGACTAGCATTTTATATATATATATATATATATATATATATATATATATATATATATATATATATATATATATATATATAAATCTTGTAATATTATATTAGTATAGGGTTGTATTTTAAACTTGTAAAATTCTGGGGTTTGAAAATTTAAATTGTCTAAATTAAAACATTTAATCACAAAACATAAATTTCAAAACTTGTGGACAAGTTTTAAACATTTAAAACATGGAGGATCAAATAACAAATAATCTTAATTAACAATTAATTCCATAATTATCCATATTTAAGATTTCTTGCATAATAATTTACCAATTTAATCAAAACAATTAATTAATTATCACATAAGGAAATTAAATATTTTATTAATTGATAAATATCTTTAATTAGATCAAGATTATAGTCATATATATCAAAAAATCGGATTAGGGTTGATCTAATATGATAAAGGCAAGTTTCCATAAGATAAATATCAAAAATCCCGAATTTGGCCCTTCCTGACGCTCAGACTCGCCGAGTGCCCAATTGGACTCGCCGAGTCAGGCCAACTTGCCGAGTCCACAATGGGACTCGCCGAGTCCATGACTCAGAAACACAAGATTCGAATTTTGCAAGCAGGAAACAAACAATCAAGCATCAATTTAATAGAAACCAATCTAGGCTCTGATACCACTGATGGGTTTTGGCCATATGAACATTCCTATGTGCACATGCAAACCCTAATGCTTGGATCTAGGTTTCTATAATTAAACATGCATTGTATCCAAGACTTCTAATGGCTAATAGAGTATAAGAACAATACAAAATCAGAGTTAGATGCTTACCTTGAAACACTTGCTTGATCTTCTTGTTCTTGGAGCTCTAGAGTCACAAATGTCACTCCTCTAATGGCTTACAAACACCAACTAGCAAGAGAATGATTTGAGAGAGAGAAGAGGGATTAGAAATTGGCCAGGGTTTCTTTGCTTCAGCAGAGGTGCCGATTTCCCTTGCCCTAGGGGTCTATTTATACTTGTAAGGCTCCTAGGGTTTCACCCTTAAACCCTAGTTGGATAATCTTTCCTTAAAGCAATCCAAATCCTTTCCATGATAAGTCCTTGGACGATTTGTGGCTTATCCCAAGCCCTAGAAATCGTCCAACCCTATCTAAGAAGGATTTACAGCCCAAAGTGTAACTATCAAACAATTGACAATTTATACCCTCTTATTTAATTAATCTCTTTAAGTCACCAAATTAATTTTAATTAATTTATGACTTATATTAATCAAATAACAATATTATTATTCCTTATATTATTCTCATAATATATTAATAATATTTATTCTCTCATAATAAATCATCTTGTCAAGTTGCTATGGTGAAGGCAACCCAAAAGGACCATGCATAATCGGGTCAAATACTTGCCTAATATAGTTGCAACCTTAGACACTATTCCAACACATAGCACCTTACTTGGTTATGGATATGTTGGTTATGTATGGCTCTTGGCTATGTATGGCATGCATGGATCAATTGGTTTGTATGGTTTGTGGTATCTGGGGAACTAACTAAGCTTCGTGCTTACAGTTTCAGTTTTGGTTTCAGGTACATTGTTTTCAAGGAAAGGAGCCGGCTCGATCGCAACATATCACACTATGTTTTCCGCGCATGAAATCTTTGGGATTGCAGTCTGATATGGTTTTATGATAATATGTTTTGATTACTGACACTTTGGTTTGTCACAAGATATTATAATGAATGTTTTTATACTGATGGTTTTATGTAATAACTTATTTAAAAAAATGAAATTTTTGGCCTTGAATTTTGGGATGTTACAAAGGAAGGGCTTAGCTTGATCACAGTGCACACACCTGTGTTTCCTTAATATATGATTTTGGGACGAACTCTAATGAATGTTTTTAATTAATCATGTTTTTGGAATGTTTGGATTGAAAGACATATACGTTTTGACTGTACTAAAAATGAAATTTGTACCCTTGATTTTTGGGTTGTTACAAGTTGGTATTAGAGCCTTGGTTTGAGGGCTCCGGACATACTTTCGGGTGTGCATGAATTCAAACTGAGGATCTGTAAAGTTTTCAAAAGAAATTTTTTTTATGTAAAGAAAGGGTGTGGTGCATGCAATCAGTTGAGCTCAAGTAAGTTCCCAGAATACCCATGTATGTTGTTTGTTATGACTTGGTTTATCAACTTGTGAATCGCATGCTAGATAGGGCTAGGGGAGATGCCTGTATATGTTGAATGAGCTGGTAGACTTGCATGCTAGTGATGAGTAGTCAACAATAGGTTGTCCTGATATGTGGTGCTTGTATCCTTGGGAATATTTGATGCAATGCTAGGATGAGAATGATTATTTGTACTAGTAACTGCTACGTGTATGCTTTTAAAATTGTATACGACTAGGATCATATAGCATTAGAATAATTGATTTGGCCTTATTTCCTGTTCCTTGTCTGGTTGTTGTGCTAGGGTAGAGTCGATTATTCGACAGTCTATTAGATCTTGTTCTGTGTACAATTTGCATGCATATGGCAGCCGACAGTGAGGATGGATGGATGTGGATAGTGCGAGTTGTGATATGTGGGTGGAATGTTCTATCGTAGTTCTTTGGATTAGATTGCAACTGCACGAATTTTGCTTGCTTTATGCTTTGTGGAACTCTTGATTGATGGGAGTCAGCTACTAAGTGGATATGACAATATCTAGGAGGTGGACGGTTGGCATCATGGGGTGTTCCTCAACAACTGATGGCAAGGTGGGTTGGGAACCTAGGAAAGCCTAGGATATGCTCCAGTGAGTTAGTGGGGCGGTTCAGTGAGGTTGGAAGCCTAAGGGGAGCCTAGTTGGTGCTTCGGTGGATATTGTGTTGCTGTTTGGCGGATGTTTGGTGCATCAGTTGGATAGGTGACTTAGAGGATTCAGGAGGATTGTTGAGGAAATTATGGATAGGTGTGGACGCTAGTATGGGCCTGTACTACTGAAAGCAAAGAATCAATAGTCGAATCAGTGAGAGTCTTGGAGAATCTAAGAAGCTGATGGGAAGGGGAATTATTGGTTATGTTCTGATAGTGGGGATAGCTGCTTTGCCAGATGAGGATGAACACACATGAGGGGGGGACCAGGGATTGGTCCCGGATCTGGTGGTGAGCCAGATAGCGTAAGGACTGTCAGGATTTTGAGATCGCCGTGGATCTCTTGTAGGGGATGGTTAGTAGCCCGGTATAGAACAGAGGTTGATCCAACTATTGCAATTCAACCGTTGACGATTGAGCTGGTGATTCATTCTAACCCTAGTGGGCCTTATTGGGCCATAACAAATCCAATTAACCCTAATGGTCTATAAATCCATTCCTTTATGTCAAAGTGGGCCTAAAATGCACTTAAGGGCTCAATGGGCCGAAACATATTAATTGGGCTTCATGAAATCGAGCAAAGCCAAGAGTGGGCCAAGCTAATTCAATTTCATTCATCTTAAGCCCAATTCTCGGCCCAATGAAGAAAGAAGAGAATTAATGAGCAATAGACACATCACATTAGCATGGTGGACTTCCATGCAAATTAACCATTAAGTAATATCCAAACCTCATACATCTAGGTAACCATCACATCCTCTCTCCCCCTCTCATCTTAATTTCGGCCAACACACCTTCTCACCACCTCATTTCCTTCAAAATCTCTTAAGAAACTCTCTCTAGAACACCTCCTTCCTCCTCCAATTTTTTTTTCCGAAGATCTAGAGTGCTTTCAAGAGGATTTTCACCAAGATCATTGTCCTTGGTAAGATATTACAAACCTAAGTTGATTTGTTTCATCTATAAACTAAAATCACCTCTCTTACCACCTTGTTTTCATGAACCATACTCTAAAACTTCACAGAACTCGAAGATCTTATCAAAGAAACAAGTTAGGCCGAAAACAACATCATCTTCTCATATTTCTTCTTCAAAACCGATCCATCACCCCAAGGTGATTTCATACCCCTTTTTTCTGTTTTTATATGATTTTTGGGGGAGAATACAAGTTTCTTTGTGTAGATCTATGTGTATATGCATGTCTATGTGTGTTTTCTATGAATTATTTGGTGATTATGTGTTGATTTCTTCACTAATCTAAAAATATGTTAAGAAACTTGAAGTTTATCACTTGGATCTTCATATGAATCTTGAGAAAAGTATGTTTTATCACAAGTATTACATGTGAACATGTAGATCTGGGATTTGTATACTTGATATAGCAAAAATAAGTGTTGAGTTCAAAGATCTATAAACTAAACTCACAAAACAGCCCTTGACAGAAAACTTTTGGTCCAATCTCGGACTGTTTTGACCATCCAAATGGAAGTATTTTTCAAAAATGTTTTACATGGATAAAGTTCAGATTAATACCTTTAAAATTACTATGCTCACGTTTTCATATGATTTTTCTACAATTTTTGGCGAATTTTACAAAACGGCCTATCATATTTGAAATAATTTCGGACCAACCTGTGAAGATGAGTAATTTCACACTAGTTTTAAGCTATCAAAAATTATGAGAAAAATTTTGAACAAAGTAGACAAAATTTCCAAACTTCCAAAATTTACGGATCCAGATTTCGACTTAAGATGAATTTTCTACAAATTTTCTAAAAACTAGTTCGGAAAAGCCAAGAACCAGAAAAATATGTATTTTCACAAAACCAAGCCAAAAATGATATTTTTGACAAAAATGGGTTTAAAATGCTATTTTTATCACAAAGTAGTCATCAACACAAGTTTTTAACAAAATTGGAGATTAAAGTGTTATTCTTACAAAAATTGGGCCTTAATTGTAAATTTTTGGCTTATTGGGACAAGAATGTCATTTTTACAAAAATTGGGCTTTAGATATCAATTATGTAAATAATCAAGCTAAAATGAACAAAACAATAACAAACGGGTTAAAAACGACATTCATATCCTTATTGGGCCTAGAAATAATATACATTTTTAGTGGGCCTTAGTGTCATTTTACCTGTATATTGGGCTCGAGATAGGTATTCATATCCTTATTGGGCCTGGAAATAATATACTTGTTTAGTTGGCCTGAGTGTCCTTTTACATGTATATTGGGCTCGAGATAGGTATTCATATCCTTATTGGGCCTGGAAATAATATACTTGTTTAGTGGGCCTTAGTGTCCTTTTACATGTATATTAGGCTTAGGATAGACATTCACATTCCTTTTGAGCCTGGAAATAATAGACACGTATAGTGGGCCTTAGTGGTCCACTTACATGTTTATTGGGCCTAGGAATGGGTTTTATATGCGTTATTCTTTTTATGCTATTTTAGTGAATACTATTTGCATGCTATTTTGGGCCTATAAATACCTTTCATGTGAAATGGGCCTTAGTTGTCCTTTCACATATATTTTGGGCCCATGTTATATAATCTCATTCCCTTTAGGTCTTGAAATGATTTACATGTTTAGTGATGCCTTAGTGGTTCACTTACATGGATCATTGGTCCTAGAATGAGTTTATACATTTTTCTTTGCGTAAATTCGATCAAGGATCTAGCGAGTTTTTATCGGTTGGCACCTATTAAGTGTATGATCGTAGCCTGTAGTTATAACCAGAGTCTCTTGGAGGGAGAGCGGGGATTTGTGTATAGATCTATACGGGGATGACACCCCACACCTGAGTTGTTCGCTACAGTTAGACTAACTCAGTCTAGGGTGACAAAAACCTTATTCTATTTTCCGTCGGCGTCCAAAGACGCCAAGACAGGCAAAATTGTCATTATTTGGTATGGTTATGATGGCTCGCTTAGAGGAATTAACATTATGAAGTTTACGGAAGACCATTCACCATTCACCATTCACCATTCATCATTCACCATTCACCATTCACCATTCACCATTCACCATTCTCTTGGAGTACTTGGAAACATTCTCTTACTAGCACTCAACCTCGGGGGTTGGTACGACAACTTTCTCTTGTACAGACAACATCGGGTTGTCTGGGAATATTCTCTTTACATGCTCTTACTTTCTCTCTACATTCTCTTTAACTTTTTAGTCAAATAAACAATAACATACATGCATTAATACAAGATCTAACAGAAACACACTAAACAGTTTTCAGAAAATATCGGATTTTCTGGTGGTTTTCAAAGTTATATAAATCATTTTCACAAACATGCTTATGAACTCACCAACATTTTTATGTGAACGTTTTCAAAATAACTTGTATTCTCAGGATACCGTTGAGGCAGGATGAACGAAACGAACTAATGGATATTGTGTTGTATTTTGTCTCATCATACTCGTACTAGTTTGACATGTAATATTCAAATACAATACTCGATGTAAACAATGAATGTTGTAATATTACATGTGTGATGATGATGATGATGTTATGCTTCAATTATATTCACTGTAATGATATTTCAAGATGAAGACACGCGCAAGCCCCCGGACGTTTCCGCCGTCTGGTTCGGGGGTGTGACAGATATGTATCAGAGCATTGTTTATAGTGAACTAGCATATCTAATCATACAGGATATGCAACTATAAATACAATGGGACTAAACAACTCTGAACATAAAAATTAAAATACATACCTTTGTGTGCATTTTAGAATAATAACATAACAAGAACAATAAAAGTCTTTGGAGGATTTGAACATCGCTATTAAACTCGGGCAGTTATGTAATCGTATTGGGGGTGAATGTAGCCTGATCAACTACATTCATTCAAAATACGACCAACATGTGTTCGAAGAATAATTGTGATGGGCAATGAATCAAAAGCTTACCATTTAATTATCCAAAGAGCTTATAGAACCAAACCTAAACAAAACTAAATTACTATAGGAGTAATTGGTATGCTACGTGTTTCTAGTATTTATACCCCTTCGTACAATACACTATTGACGAGTATCATTTTCCAAGGAACCCCTATCTCCTTAGTCAGGGAATAGCAGGGTGGCTCGACTTCGAGAAGGAACCACATGAGGAACACGAAGTAGAACTCGCAGATGGACCCGCCAAGTCAATAGTGGGCCTCGAAGGGGAAGAGTTAGAGGGAAATGGTGATGATGACTCGGATGCAGAATCCAATGACATCAATCCTCCATGTAAAGCCAGAGTACCGACTTATCGTGTGAGCTCCAGTGGCCCCATGCCCCCTTAGGCACACGATATTTGGATATAGATTCACCAGCAAGGGATACGACCACACTACGGTAGGAACTGAGGTCTCTTCGATCTTAGTCATAGAGGACGAGCTGACTGGGCCCTCCCAGTCATGGTCCGGCGCACCCGAGGTATTGATAACCAAGCTCAGGACACCCCAAATCGAACGGAACAAATGTGGTTTGCTATTGAGAGAGATGACAGGCAAACATAGGAAGTGAATGGAGACTCTCGAGCGAGACAGTTAGTTTGGAAAGTACGACTACAAGATACCGAACAACAGGTAGCTCGTCTCCGAGGTGCATCCACTTCATCAGCACCACCACCAGACACTTCCCGCCACAATTAGGATTAGCCTTTTCTACTTCTCCCTACTATCCCACATGACTCTCTTTCGTGTACTAAGATGGTACTTACCACTGGAGCAATTATGTGCTATCTTTATTTCACATTACTACATAGACTCAATTATATGCACAAGAGAACCCTCAAAACCGCTAGATACTTAAGGGTCTCGAAACCAAAACACCCTATATACTCTAAGGATAGACGTGACGATCGTGCCAAATCTGTGATTATCTACTACCGCAAATACATCATACAGATGTAGATGGAATCAGTGAGAATTATACAACAAGATGCAAAATTTATAGAGTACAACCTGGAATGACGATCATTACTTAGGATCTGGATTATCAACGTGCAACAGGAAAATGCCTTCCCGCAAGAATAACAAGTGCACCCGCGAGACACCGCTCCTGCAGATGGACTCTGCTACATTCCATGCTGCTGTAACGGCGGCATTGACCGTTGCGATAGCACAAATTATTGCAAACAACCCCAATGGAGGCGGGAACAACATTGACAACTCCAGCCAAAGGAACGAACATGGAAACCAACAAGTGACAACCTATCAAGGAACTCCAAACCCCGAGCTTAAGAGCAGGAAGTTGAGGTTTGGAAGTAAGAGGAAGGGACAACACACTCAAGGGTTCTCAAGGAAGCGACATGTTGTTGCTGTTCATGCGACCATGACCCCTATTACACCAACAACCAGGAGACCATATGCTGGAAGCCTTCCAAAATGCAACCAATGCAAATTCCATCATAATGGAGTCTGTCGGGAGATGCATTGTAACAAATGCAACTGAAAGAATCACACCACCAAATTCTGTAGAACTTATCCATATCAGAATCGTCAGCCAAATGAAAACGACAACAATCGCAACAACCCTAACAACAACACCAATGATGAGACCAGTCACACCTGCTATGGGTGTGGAGGAACCGGTCACTTCAGGCGCAATTTCCCCAAGGATAACAATCAAGGAGCAGAAGGATCGGAAATGGTCCTAACCTTGGGTCAAGGCGAAGCAGTCCAAGACCCAATGATTGTTATTGGTACATTCCCACTTAACAACTCTTCCGCTTACCCCTTATTCAATAGTGAAGCTGAGTGAAGTTTCGTTAGTAACAAATTCGAGCACTTACTAAAACAACAACCCCAAAGTTAAACTAAGTCTTAACGGTGGAGATGACTAATGGGAAAACCGAATCAACCAAAGATATTTGTGTAGGGTATACCTTAACACTAAACAACCTTTCATTTCAAATAAATTTAATGTTAGTAAATATTAGAAGTTTTGATGTGATAATCGGCATGGTTGGGTTAAGCCCCCACCGTGCTGATATTATGTGTCGCGAGAAGGCCATTTGCCTTTACCTTCCTAATCACGAAAATCTAATAATCCATGGTGATAAACCTTGCGCCAATCCTCTTCCTATCTCGTACAACAAGGCACAGAAGTGCCTGCACCAGAAGAACTACGTTTTCTTCACTCATGTTGTGGACAAGACCAAAGAAGAGGTAGGCATACAAGGTATTCCAGTAGCATGTGATTTTCTAGATGTGTTTCCCGAAGAACTTTTGGGAATATCCCAAAGAGACAGGTCGAATTTCGAATCGACATCATACAGGGAACAACATCAATTGCTAATTCACCCTATAGGTTGATGATATGTGCATAATTAGTTAATTATTTAGTATACATTTTTATTCATTTTTAACTAATTATGTGAATAATATGGTCAAAAGGTACTTAATATTGTTTAAATTTTGTTTTCAGTCCAAAAGACATGCTTGGGAGTGAAAGGGAGCAATGGAAAGCAATTAAAGACCAAAGAATGAAGATTGAGGAACAAACGTCCATCTACTTGGCGAGTACACGAGTCTACTCGGCGAGTCCAGCTGAATATTCCAGAAGATAGCCATGACTCCTGATCTAAGACGGATAACAACGAGTCTACTCGGCGAGTTGGGTCTGCTACTCGCCGAGTACCCCCTGTTTTGAGATATCTATAAAAATCGAACCTTTATCCGAGGGGACTACACTTTTGGCGATTTTTGAAGATTCTTCTGCGATTGAGAGCACTGGAAGACGCTGAGGAATTCTAATCTCCAACCTTTTGAAGAATTGAAGCAACTAGGTTAATCATTCCACTTAGCTTTAAGATTTGAGTATGTCTAATCTAGTTGAACTTGCTTTTGTGTGTGATTTTACTGCAACTATGAACAAATTTCGTTTTTGTTTCTGTTTGGGGAATACCAAAGAACTCCTATAGTTTAATTCTTAGTTTTGATTAATTGTTTATTGGTGATCTATTAAATTAAGTTTGTTAAAGACCCTTATGCATTAATCACGATTATTTTCTGTTAATTGGAAGACAATTAAGTTGTATGAACATCTCTTAGTTGTTAACCTCATATGTCTATGTGAACACCAATTCATATGCTTAGGAATAATGATTATGAAACTAAGATTAATAAGACAATAATTAGATTAATGTGTGAGCTTGTTTTGAGAAACCATCAAACAAGAGGTTAATTGATTTACTAAATTGATTCACCACTACAAATCTTATTTAATCCAAATCATTAATCTAGGGAATTAATTAGTTTAAAAATTTGATCACCGCCTAAATTAGTTAATTGTCTAAGGGCTAGGAGTAATGAACATGAACCTAACCACTTTAATTGGTAGCCAATAACAATTAATCTATCATAAATACAAATAACCATAGGAGTGAATTGGTTGAACCTAAATAGAAACATCTTTATCAAATTTGGTGAATTAGTTGTTTGTTTTAGTCATTTAGTTAATTAAGTGTTGCTTAAGTTTCTAGTTTTGTAAAACTAGAAGAAAAACCTTTTACTTTCATTAATTGTTTTAGTTAAAATTAGTTGTTAGTTTAATTTTCCGTTCCCTGAGTTCGATACCTTACTTACTAAACTATACCACTAAATGTTTTAGTTAAAATTAGTTGTTAGTTTAATTTTCCGTTCCCTGAGTTCGATACCTTACTTACTAAACTATACCACTAAAAGACAGGTTCACTGCCTTTGTGTGCTAAATATATTAATAAAAGTAGGGAATAAAACAAGAGCATTTTACACACATCAAGTTTTTGGCGCCGTTGTTGGGGAACGGTTCTAAATAATTAATCTAATTCCTAATTTTTTCGATCCTTTGTGTGAGTTTACTTTCATAAACTTACTTTATTGCAGTTTGTAGTTAGTATTTAGGTTTTAGTATCTGTTTTAGTTTTAATATTAAGTTTATAATTTTTTCAAAAACGCACTGGTACTCACCGAGTGTAGTCGCACCTACTCGGCGAGTAGCAGTGTAATCAGCAGTTAAATTTTCGATTTCTTTTAGTACAATCTTTTTTGTTCTTTTTACGCTTTTATTCTGTTTATTTCAGGACTTTCATGACCAGAGGATCAAACACCCCGCTGGTACCCCCGTTTGAAGATCCCGAAACCGCATTAAAAAGAAACAAGGGAAAGGACGTCGAGAGTTCAAGTACACCAAAGAAGTCACCCTTGTCCAATTTGAAGACTGTTTTTGGGAAAAAGAAGAGCAGTAAATCAAGATCATCCAGGGCTTCCTTAGTAATCGACGAACCGGCTAAGGATGATATCGAGTACGAGACCGAGGAAGAAGAGGACCCGACATACGAGCACGAAACCGAGTCCGAGGAAGAGTTAGCTGTCGAAATGGCTAACATTGATGAAATCCCCATGGGAGAATGGAAGAAGAGGATGCAGGACGACACTAGCCCGGGACTTGTGCAACCCGCAATTCCCGCGACTGCTACCTTCGAGCTAAAGGGTCATATCCTAGCTTTACTTAAGGAAATACCTTTTTATGGAAAAGACCACGAAGATGCCTACAAACATTTGGATGAAGTCAATGATGTAGCTGATTACTTCAATGTTCCAAATGTGCCCCGCGAGACTCAGCTACTTCGTATGCTTCCGGTGACATTTAAAGGTGCTGCAAAAGACTGGCTCAAGTCACTCCCCCCCGGATCAGTCACCACTTGGGCCAAGATGAAAGAAGAATTCATTGATCACTTGTGCCCACCTTCCAAGATAGCCAAGTTGAAGAAGGCCATTGCTAACTTTGAAAAACAAGCTGGAGAGTCGCTATATGAAGCATGGGAGAGGTACAAGAGCTTACTAAGAAACTGCCCACACCATGACCTTAACAGCCAGCAAGAAGTATCCATCTTCTATGATGGAGTCAATGTCACAACCAAACAGTTACTAGACTCGCAAGGCCCGCTCACAAAGAAGCCACCCCCGGTGATCAAAGAATTGATTGAAGAATTCTCTAAACACTCTAGAGAATACCACAACCCTAGGCATGATGTCACTAGGGGAGCCGCTTATGCATCTACTGAAGAATTATCCGCGGTCATGGCTATGCTAAAAACAATGGATAGGAGGATGGATAAGATGGATCAAACAATCCATGCTATTCGGGTGGGTTGTGAAAACTGCAATGGGCCTCACCTCACTAGAGACTGTGATTTAGATGAGAATGGCAACAAGAAGGCGCAAGTGTGTTATTCAAGTGGAGACCGATACGATGAAGACTGGCACAAACAAAAGAAAGATTGGCTCCCTTATGAAGAGTACAAGAAAGCCAAGGAGGAAAGGTTTAGGCAAAAAGGGAGAGGGTTCTACCAAAAGGAGGAGCCGGTGCAAGAAAGGAAGCCAAGCTTGGAAGAAATGCTCACAAAATTTGTAGCTGCTTCAGAAAAAAGACATAGTGACCATGATGCTGCAATTCAAGAACCAAGGACCATGCTAAGGAACCAAGATGCATCTATCCACAATATTGAGACACAACTTGGGCAACTTGCTCAACAAATCAACCAAAGGTCACCGGGCGAACTTCCTAGCAAAACTGAAAATAACCCATGAGGTGCACAAATAAACATTGTCACAACAAGAAGTAGGAAGATAATCACTCCCCTGGCACCTATTCAGACTGAGTCATCCAAGGAATCATAGAAGGAGGAGGCAGAAAAGCAAGCAGAAAAGCAAAACATACAATCTGACAGCCCTACTCGCCGAGTACCACGTATGGACTCGGCAAGTACATCATAAAATCCCATCCCACAGGTTCTTGAAAAACTTTACCAGCCTCCCATGCCATACCCAACCCAAGCTAAGAAGGAGAAGCAGGAAGAGGAGTATCAGAAGTTTCTTGATCAAATCAACATACCCTTCATTGAAGCCGTCATGCAAATGCGTAAGTATGCAAAGTTCCTTAAGGAACTTCTCACCAATAGAAGGAAGATGGAAGAAGTGAAGAAGGTAGTACTCAATGAAAACTACTCAGCTGCTATGCTAAATAAGCTACCAAAGAAGAAAGGTGACCCAGGGAGTTTGACCTTACCTTGCCAATTTGGCAACTTGACCATAAGTCATGCCTTAGCCGATTCGGGAGCAAGCGTGAATCTAATGCCATATTCATTCTTTAAGAAGCTGGATCTCTCGGAACCAAGGCCAATTCGCATGGCAATACACTTGGCAAACAAAACAGTCACCTTCCCAAGAGGCATATGCGAAGACATACTAGTCAAGGTGGACAAATTCGTCTTTCCCGCTGATTTTATCATCCTAGACATGGAGGCGGATCAAAAAGTGCCAATCATCCTTGGAAGACCCTTCCTCAACACGGCAAGTGCCATAGTAGACATGAGGGACTCAAAACTCACCTTGCGGGTAGGAGAAGATTCAGTCACATTCGGAGTGGACCAAGCCATGAAGTATTCAAGGAACAGTGACGACACGACATTCTCAATCGATATGTTAGATGAGTTACTAGAGGAAGGCATAACTGAAGATTCTATCAAGTTCACAACTGAGGATGAAGAATTTGATCCAGAAAAAGACTTGACGGAAATTGAAAGACTGCTGGAAGAAGCCGACTACGAAGAATTGGTAAAGAACACAAACAGTTCTACTCACCGAGTAGGACCGACATACTCGCCGAGTACCTCTGAAGAAAAGGCAGAAGTCGTGAATACAGCCACAAACTCGCCGGGTACCCTACCTGCACTCGGCGAGTCCAACAATCAGAGCAAAATATCGGAGCTTAAAACTTTACCAGATCATTTAGAGTATGCCTTTCTCGAAGAAGGCAACCAAAAGCCAGTAATTATAGCCTCTAACCTGACCAATTCTGAAAAAGAAGAACTCGTGCAAGTGTTGAAGAAGCAGAAACGGGCCATAGCATGGAGCATCACCGACATCAAGGGAATAAGTCCATCCTATTGCTCCCACAAGATCAACCTGGAAGAAGGAGCAAAGCCGGTTGTACAGCACCAAAGAAGACTGAACCCGAATATGCAAGAAGTAGTCAAGAAGGAGGTGGTCAAGCTTCTAGATGCGGGAATTATATATTCCATTTCCGAAAGTCCATGGGTGAGTCCGGTCCAAGTAGTGCCCAAGAAAGGAGGGATGACGGTCATAACCAATGAAAAGAACGAGCTAATTCCGACACGAACGGTAATCGGTTGGAGAGTGTGCATCGATTATCGAAAGCTAAACGATGCCACTCGTAAAGACCATTTTCCCTTACCTTTTATTGATCAAATGCTAGAAAGATTATCGGGCCATAGCTATTATTGCTTTCTAGATGGATTTTCGGGTTATTTTCAAATACCCGTAGACCCAATGGACCAAGAAAAGACCACATTCACTTGCCCAAGTGGGACTTTCGCTTATAGACGCATGCCTTTTGGGTTATGCAATGCACCCGCGAATTTTCAAAGGTGTATGACAGCTATATTCCATGATATGGTGGAAAAATTCATGGAAGTTTTTATGGACGATTTTTCCGTTTTTGGATCATCTTTCCATGATTGTCTCACTAATCTTGATTTAATGCTTGCTAGGTGTGAAAAAACCGACTTGGTACTCAATTGGGAGAAATGTCATTTTATGGTCAAGGAGGGTATAGTGTTGGGCCACAAGATTTCCAAAATGGGAATTGAAATGGATAGGGCAAAGATAGACACTATTGCCAAATTACCCCCACCAACCAATGTGAAGGGCATTAGGAGTTTTCTAGGAAACGCGGGTTTTTACCGGCGTTTCATAAAAGATTTTTCCAAAATAACAAGACCTCTAACACAACTACTACTAAAATATGCACCATTTAATTTCACTAAAGAGTGTTTAGAGGCATTTGAATTTTTAAAGGAAAAACTAACTAATGCCCCGATCATTATTGCACCAAATTGGAACTTACCTTTTGAGATTATGTGTGATGCTAGTGACTACGCATTAGGAGCTGTCCTTGGTCAAAGGGTTGATAAGCACTTTCAACCCATACATTATGCTAGCAAGACTCTAAACCCAGTCCAAGAAAACTACACCACCACTGAAAAAGAATTACTAGTTGTGGTGTATGCCTTTGACAAATTCCGCCCTTATTTGGTTTTATCTAAAACCATTGTTTTTACTGACCACTCGGCTATCAAGTATTTGTTTTCCAAACAGGATGCCAAGCCAAGACTGATACGATGGGTGCTACTTCTTCAAGAATTTGACATAGAGATACGAGACAAGAAGGGAATGGAGAATGCGGCAGCTGACCACTTGTCAAGGCTTGAGAACCTGCAATTGGAAGAAGAGCCATGGTTCGCGGACACAGCTAATTATTTAGCTACAAAATACATCCTGAAAAACTTTAGCAGTCAACAAAAGAAGAAATTCTTTGCTGAATTAAAATATTACTTTTGGGATGAGCCATACCTCTTCCGAAGTTGTGCGGATGGAATCATAAGAAGATGCGTATTCGGAAAGGAAAGCCGGAAAATACTAAAGCATTGTCATAGCGGGCCCACGGGTGGACATCATGGAGCACATTACATGGCGAAGAAGATCTTTGACATTGGGTTTTATTGGCCTACAATTTTCAAAGATGCAACCGAATTTGTCAAAGAATGTGATGCTTGTCAAAGGGCGGGAAACATTTCATCTCGAAATGAAATGCCACAACATAGTATCCAAGTATGCGAGGTGTTCGATGTGTGGGGAATTGATTTCATGGGACCATTTCCCATGTCTAAAGGAAACAAATACATACTAGTGGCGGTGGATTACGTATCTAAGTGGGCGAAAGCACAAGCATTACCAACAAATGACGGACGGGTGGTAGTACGGTTTTTAAAGAAACTATTCTCTCGATTTGGAGTCCCGAAAGCCCTTATAAGTGACCGAGGCACACACTTTGCCAATGATCAATTAGAAAAGGCGTTAAAGAAATATGGGGTCACCCATAAGTTTTCCACATCATACAATCCACAAACTAGTGGACAAACCGAAGTGACAAATCGAGCCTTAAAGAGAATTTTGGAGAAATCGGTGGGGAGCAATCGCAAGGAATGGTCAGATAAGCTAGATGATGCACTTTGGGCCTTTCGTACAGCTTTCAAAAAATCTATTGGTACCACACCATATAGGTTAGTTTATGGAAAGCAATGTCATTTACCGGTGGAGCTAGAACACAAGGCGTTTTGGGCTTTGAAGACGTGTAATTTTAACATGGAGGAATTAAAGAGCAAACAGTTAATGAAAATGAATGTCTTGAAGAACTAAGGAATGATGCATACTCCAGCTCATGGCTATATAAAGAGAAGACCAAGATGTGGCATGATAAGAGGATCAAAGATAAACAAATTCATGAAGGCCAAAAAGTGTTGCTCTTCAACTCAAGACTAAAGCTTTTCTCGGGAAAACTCAAGTCAAGGTGGGATGGGCCTTTTATAGTGAAGACAGTGTTTCCACGTGGTGCTATAGAGCTATTATCAAGAGATGGCACACCTTTTAAGGTCAATGGTCATAGGGTTAAAAAATATGATGAAGGAGTCCCCCAGAATGAAGGAATGGAAGAGTTGCTGTTGCTGGAAAAGATTGCAGCCACGTAGAAGGGGAGGAGTCTAGCTAATGACTCCCTAGAAAGAAGCGCTTCTCGGGAGGCAACCCGAGTTTCAAGTTTGCATTTTCTTTCCTTTTCTTTTACTTTAATTTTCTTTCTTTTCTTCATTTATTTTGAGAACATAACTGCTTGAGGACAAGCAATGCTTAGAGTGTGGGGTGGATGGTTTAAAAAAGGAGAAAACACATAAATTTTTCAAAATTGTCACAAAATTTTCAAACTGTAAGGTTTACTCGCCGAGTAGGCACGTATACTTGGCGAGTACCTACCCGAGTAACCCAAAAAAACGCGTATTTGCACATCTACTCGGCGAGTAGGTCCTTTCTACTCGGCGAGTAGACGATTTACACGGGTGAATTATAAGCCTGTAAAAAGAAGTTTTTTTCACCCATTACACCTCATACTCGTCGTGCACATCATATCCTCGAGCAGTAGGCGATTTTCGCGATTCCGGTTCTCCGATTTTCTACTTGATTTGCATCATTCAACCAAAAAGGTAACATCTTTACACTATAAACTCCTTAAAGGTTCAATCTTTATCATGGATTTGACCCGATTTTACTTGATTTCAGATTTGGGGGTTTCCTCAAATTCTAGGGTTTCGAATTAGCCATAAATTACGTGATATTAGGACGAATTTCTTTATGATTTGTGGTTAGATAGGCCATTACAACAAACCCCTGTGAAAAAATTGGATTATTAACCGCTATACACAGGCCCAAGACAATACAGTCCCGAAGTTCATCCTACTCGCCGAGTAGGTTGTGTACTCGGCGAGTAGATGACTATTCAGACCCACTTTCTTGTTTTTAATTACTGGGTATTGTTTGCTGGTGTGTTTGTTGGTGTTTGCAGGAACCATGTTCAGAAGGGGGCAGTCTTCGCGTGGGGGAAGTCAAAATGATATTCCATGGCTTTCCTTTCAACACATAACTTCCAAGTCATCCCAAACCCGGGCTAGAAACAGGTTGAAAGCCCTCAAACAAAAGGAAATTCATCTCCCAAATGCGGTTGACTGGGGTTGGCTAGGCAATGTCGGGTTAGAGGAGGAACTTACACCATATTTGGTGAAAGAGTGTAGTTTGGGGTACACCACCATTACGTGTGATGGGTGTTACAATTGTTCAAAATTCAGGAGTTCGTGTATGCTGAGTTGTGTTGGGAGTTTTTCGCTACCATCTCATTCCGAGGTGGTAGTGACTACTACAATCCCAACGTAATATCTTTTTCTTTGGGTGGAGAGCTGCGACAATGCAGCATTGCTGAGTTCTCGTGGAGGTTGGGAATTTATGATCAAAGCATGATGATGACGGAAGATTTTGAAGCATTCCTGGAAAATAGCCACAAAGAACTTCCCGAGGCAGTGGTGGCCTCGACATGGTGGAACACAATCGCCAACCGAGTTTATATCCCGTCCACCGCTCAAGAAGGCCACATCCGCTCACCAATCCACCGCCTTATTCACCGATTTGTTGCCAGGACCATCAACCAAAGGAAGGATTGGGACAAGGTCCCAACCCTTGACATCTTCTATTTATGGAGTATCATTACTCCCGAAGCCTTTTGCAACCTCCCGTACTGCATTGCCAAATTCCTTGCCGAAGGGGCGGTCAAGGAGAAAGTCAATTCAAAAATCAATGGAGGAATGTTTATCACTCGACTGGCCAAGTCATTTGGGAAACTTGATCTGCCGCAAGCTGGAGCACTCACGGTTATCCACCCTCCACCATTCAACACGACATTATATCGGAGGGCGAGGATAGTCGAGAAGTTTGGTGACTCATTCACCATCCCACATGAAGACGAGCCGACGATTCCGGAGGAGCCGGGGAGGCGGGTCAGACAGCATAGCGAACGGGTACGAGAAGACCCACCGGTTATTCCGGTGGAGGAGGATAATGATGGATGGAATCAATTAGAGTACCGCCGCTACTAGATGACATTGGGCAAGGGGTGAACTACAATAACCAATCTTTTGAATATCTTTTTCAACAAATGAATATCACCCCAAGGCCTGATCCCGGATATCCATATATCATGACTTGGGAAGAGCGGATGAGGAGGAGAGCCGGAGAAGGAGGAAGTGGCACGGGAGGAGCCGATATGGAGGATGAATGATGAAGAATTGTTTTCTTTTATGTTTTTTTATGATGTTTTAATTATGTTTTGGACAAATGTTAAAACACTTGGATGATGTTTGTTTTGGTGGTTTGATTATTAGTGTCACTTTTAGTTGTTTAATTTTTTTCAGGATAGAAGATTAGGAGGCATGCTAATTTGAGGGTCAAGAAGGGATTAAAAGATTTTCAAGAAAAAAATTGGAGTGTTGTCCTTAGGGTTGAGTCCGAGCAAGTTGAGAGTAATGGAGTGTGCTATTACTGAAGGAATTAGAAGAGAGGGTCAGTTCGCATTTCCAAACCAGAGTCGAATGGAGCATAAGTTATATTAATTTTGGAACTGTTATTTCTACTCGCCGAGTGCACAAACTCTACTCGGCGAGTACCTGGGTTATTGCACGATATCGTTCTAAGACAAGAGCTACTCACCGAGTCCACGATTCTACTCGCCGAGTAGGCTGCCAATTTTCGAATTCCAGAACTGCTTTGGGCACTTTCACTGCAACATTTACCCACTTTGTGGGAGGAATTGTCTCTGGAGATATTCTAAAAGAAGCTTGTTCCTTAAAATTTTCGAGCCGTCAACCACACGAGACGCATGACTCCCGAGCCATGGATGAGTTGTTCCCATGGTGAAAGTCAAGAGAAGAAGGAGCTGAAGAAAGGAGTATCAACCTATCGACTGCTACCCCAGGGGAGTTTGTTCCAATTCTTTCTATATTTGCATTTTTATTTTTGCATAATATGCAATGAGGGCATTGCATAAAATAAGTGTGGGGTAGGGGGTTGGTCACATAAATAGAAAACTTAGAATCTTAATTTAGGCTAATTTTAAAATTTTGTTGCATACCAAAAATATTACTTAGAACTTAATTTAGAAAATTTTGGTAAAAGTAAAATTAGGATTCCATGTTAGAATTGTGTTGATAATTGCATGATAACCCAAATGTTAAGTTGAGCCTATATACGTTCTAGTGAATTTGTGGCTTCCTTATTCTAGTGAAATCATGGGACAAAAACACGACCCCGCTCGGCCCGAGGGATGTAATATGTTTAGCAGCCTAAACCTAAAATGTATCCAGGAAGATTGTTATCGTTAGTCAATAAAGGTTGAGATTGAGCGCCTCTGCTTAAGCATGTAGGATTTAAGTGAAAAAAGTGAGGTACATATTAAAAAAAAAGAGAATTACAAGAGAAGTTGTAAGAATTTTGGAGCAATCAAAGTGAAGATCAAAAGATCAAAATTCCAAGAAATTCAAAAAGTTGAAGATACCAAAAACCAAACAATAAAGGTGGTGAATTCAAAGAGATTAAAGATTAAATTACCAAAGGAAGTGAAGAATTCCAAAAGAGTTCCATAGTGGTATCGAAAAGTTGTAATTCTAGATTATGTATGCTTGGGTTGCTCAATTAAAAAATACCTTGAGGGTAAGAGGTTTTCTGAGGATGGATTCGGAGGGTTGCATAAAATGAGCATAGTTCTAGATGAGTGGGCAAGTGTTTATGAGGATTGTAAGTATTTGGAGTATGGGAGGTCCTTAGGAAAAATTTTAGACACAAATGCACGCGTTGCGGTCTCGACATAATGGCTGGGTTAGATTGGAGTTGTCATATGTGATTCTAATATGTTTAAATTTTAGTTTTGCTTAGGGGCAAGCAAAAGTCAAGTGTGGGGTATTTTGATATGTGCATAATTAGTTAATTATTTAGTATACATTTTTATTCATTTTTAACTAATTATGTGAATAATATGGACAAAAGGTACTTAATATTGTTTAAATTTTGTTTTCAGTCCAAGAGAAATGCTTGGGAGTGAAAGGGAGCAAGGGAAAGCAATTAAAGACCAAAGAATGAAGATTGAGGAACAAAAGTCCATCTACTCGGCGAGTACACGAGTCTACTCAGCGAGTCCAGCTGAATATTCCAGAAGATAGCCATGACTCCTGATCTAAGATGGATAACAACGAGTCTACTCGGCGAGTTGGGTCTGCTACTCGCCGAGTACCCCCTGTTTTGAGATATCTATAAAAATCGAACCTTCATACGAGGGGACTACACTTTTGGCGATTTGTGAAGATCCTTCTGCGATTGAGAGCACTGGAAGACGCTGAGGAATTCTAATCTCCAACCTTTTGAAGAATTGAAGCAACTAGGTTAATCATTCCACTTAGCTTTTGGATTTGAGTATGTCTAATCTAGTTGAACTTGCTTTTGTGTGTGATTTTACTGCAACTATGAACTAATTTTGTTTTTGTTTCTGTTTGGGGAATACCAAGGAACTCCTATGGTTTAATTCTTAGTTTTGATTAATTGTTTATTGGTGATCTATTAAATTAAGTTTGTTAAAGACCCTTATGCATTAATCACGATTATTTTCTGTTAATTGGAAGACAGTTAAGTTGCATGAACATCTCTTAGTTGTTAACCTCATATGTCTATGTGAACACCAATTCATATGCTTAGGAATAATGATTATGAAACTAAGATTAATAAGACAATAATTAGATTAATGTGTGAGCTTGTTTTGAGAAACCATCAAACAAGAGGTTAATTGATTTACTAAATTGATTCACCACTACAAATCTTATTTAATCCAAATCATTAATCTAGGGAATTAATTAGTTTAAAAATTTGATCACCGCTTAAATTAGTTAATTGTCTAAGGGCTAGGAGTAATGAACATGAACCTAACCACTTTAATTGGTAGCCAATAACAATTAATCTATCATAAATACAAATAACCATAGGAGTGAATTGGTTGAACCTAAATAGAAACATCTTTATCAAATTTGGTGAATTAGTTGTTTGTTTTAGTCATTTAGTTAATTAAGTGTTGCTTAAGTTTCTAGTTTTGTAAAACTAGAAGAAAAACCTTTTACTTTCATTAATTGTTTTAGTTAAAATTAGTTGTTAGTTTAATTTTCCGTTCCCTGAGTTCGATACCTTACTTACTAAACTATACCACTAAAAGACAGGTTCACTGCCTTTGTGTGCTAAATATATTAATAAAAGTAGGGAAAAAAACAAGTGCATTTTACACACATCAGTTGACTCCTGCCGAAAATTCACAAGTTATCCAGTCAACTGAGTAGAATAGTTGCGCAAAGGATTCATCAGACCAAGCTTCTCTTCCTGAAGAGCTCCGATCTTGTTCTTCAAGAAGACGGATCCTTCAGAAGGTACATCGATTTTAGGAAATTGAATAAGCTCCCTATCAAAAATCGATACCCACTCCCTCGGACTGACGATCTATTTGGCCAGCTCCAAGGAGCTGGTTACTTCTTTAAAATAGAGCTACGAATCGGTTATCATCAACTTCGAGTCCGAGGCGACATTTCAAAAACTGCCTTCCGAACTCGTCACGACCATTTCAAATTCATTATGATACCCTTCGTTCTAACGAATGCTCCCACACTATTCATGGACCTTACGAATCGAGTTTTCCCAACCATTCCTAGTTATCCTTTTCTATTTTTTTCATCAATAACATATCCGTCTGCCCACAAAGCGAGAACGAAACACTATCAACATCTACGAGCAGCCATGAAAGCATTAAAGTTGGAGAACATCGCGAAGAAAACACTACGTGGATGGATAAAAATCTCAGAGTTGAAAGACGAAGCTTATAGAAATCAAATAAGACAGAAAGATTAGCATGGACCTATATCAAAGAGATCGTGAGACTCCATGAAACATCGGTATCTACTATCTCGGATCGAGATAACATATTTTCTTCAAGACTATGACAGTCACTTCAGAGGGCTACGGGAACATAAATAGATATAAGCGTTGCTTACCACCTTCAAACCAATAGCCAAAGTGAACGAACAATTCGACCACTCGAAGTCATGCTCCGAGCCTGAGTGTTTGAATTCAGCAAGTCATGGGATACCCGGTTGCCCTTTACTGAATTCTCATACAATAACAACTATCGCACGAGCATCAAGATTGCTCCTTTCGAAACTCTTTATAGTCATAAATGCAGATCACTCGCCAGTATTCTTATGAGACCAGAAACCATTTGCGAAACAACAGAGAAAATAATCCAAATCAAAGCTTGACTTCAAACATCGCGAGACCGACATAAGAGCTATTCTGACAAGCGGCGTAAGCCATTAGGATGTCAAGTCGGGGATCGCGTGTTACCAAAGGAATCTCCTTGGAAAGGAATGATTCGCTTTAGGAGCCAAGAAAACTAAACCCACGATACATCGTACTGTTCAAGAACCTTGCTCGGATTGGTCCAAAGACTTATAGGCTACAACTACCAGTAGAGCTCAGCAACATACACCCTGTGTTCAGCGTCTCGAATCTGAAAAAGTGCCTATCAGGAAAAACTCTTATCATTCCTTTATAAGGGATCAAAATAAACAAGAATCTCATGTTCGTCAAAGAACCAGTCAAGGTGTTTTAGATAGGGAAGTAGAGCATACAAAACAAAGCCACATTTCGATTGTGAAGGTTCGATGGAGCACAAAGTGTGCACCGGAATTCACATGGGAAACGCAAAGATCAGATGAAGTACCTATTCTCTCATTCATGAACCTATCTTTCGAAAGAATTTCGGGACGAAATTCCCTCTAACGGGGGGATGATGTCACAACTGGCATTTTTGCTAGGAAATTCTATTCTTATGAAACCATCATCTATTGTAGGGCTTGTAATCTAAGTGAATACTATACTTTATCCTCGTTCAAATACATCTCATATGTTCAACTAAGGGTTGGAAACCTTAGAAATCCCGGTTCAAGTTCCTTATGGACTAGGACTCTCTTATTGGACCCATTTCATGAATCTATAACATTTTGGACCATTTGGGCCTAGAATGATTCATTCTAACCCTAATGGGCCTTATTGGGCCATAACTAATCCAATTAACCCTAATGGGCTATAAATCCATTCCTTTATGTCAAAGTGGGCCAAAAATGCACTTAAGGGCTCAATGGGCCGAAACATATTAATTGGGCTTCACAAAATCGAGCAAAGCCAAGAGTGGGCCAAACTAATTCAATTTCATTCATCTTAAGCCCAATTCTCGGCCCAATGAAGAAAGAAGAGAATTAATGAGCAATAGACACATCACATTAGCATTGTGGACTTCCATGCAAATTAACCATTAAGTAATATCCAAACCTCATACATCTAGGTAACCATCACATCCTCTCTCCCCCTCTCTTCTTAATTTTGGCCAACACACCTTCTCACCACCTCATTTCCTTCAAAATCTCTTAAGAAACTCTCTCTAGAACACCTCCTTCCTCCTCCAAAAAAAAATTTCGAATATCTAGAGTGCTTTCAAGAGGATTTTTCACCAAGATCATTGTCCTTGGTAAGATATTACAAACCTAAGTTGATTTGTTTCATCTATAAACTCAAATCACTTCTCTTACCACCTTGTTTTCATGAACCAAACTCTAAAACTTCATAGAACTCGAAGATCTTATCAAAGAAACAAGTTAGGCTGAAAACAACATCATCTTCTCATATTTCTTCTTCAAAACGGATCCATCACCCCAAGGTGAGTTCATACCCCTTGTTTTCTGTTTTTATATCATTTTTGGGGGAGAATACAAGTTTCTTTGTGTAGATCTATGTGTATATGCATGTCTATGTGTGTTTTCCATGAATTATTTGGTGATTATGTGTTGATTTCTTCACTAATCTAAAAATATGTTAAGAAACTTGAAGTTTATCACTAGGATCTTCATATGAATCTTTCGAAAAGTATGTTTTATCACAAGTATTACATGTGAACATGTAGATCTGGGATTTGTATACTTGATATAGCAAAAATAAGTGTTGAGTTCAAAGATCTATAAACTAAACTCACAAAACAGCCATTGACAGAAAACTTTTGGTCCAATCTCGGACTGTTTTGACCATCCAAATGGAAGTATTTTTCAAAACTGTTTTACATGGATAAAGTTCAGATTTATACCTTTAAAATGACTACTCTCACGTTTTCATACGATTTTTCTACAATTTTTGGCGAATTTTACAAAACTGTCTATCATATTTGAAATAATTTCGGACCAACCTGTGAAGATGAGTAATTTCACACTAGTTTTAAGCTATCAAAAATTATGAGAAAAATTGTGAACAACGTAGACAAAATTTCCAAACTTCCGAAATTTACGGATCCAGATTTCGAATTACGATGAATTTTCTACAAATTTTCTAAAAACTAGTTCGGAAAAGCCAAAAATCAGAAAACTATGTATTTTCACAAAACCAAGCCAAAAATGATATTTTTGACAAAAATGGGTTTAAAATGCTATTTTTATCACAAAGTAGTCATCAACACAAGTTTTTAACAAAATTGGAGTTTAAAGTGTTATTCTTACAAAAATTGGGCCTTAATTGTAAATTTTTGGCTTATTGGGCCAAGAATGTCATTTTTACAAAAAGTGGGCTTTAGATATCAATTATGTAAATAATCAAGCTAAAATGAACAAAACAATAACAAACGGGTTAAAAAGGACATTCATATCCTTATTGGGCCTAGAAATAATATACATGTTTAGTGGGTCTTAGTGTCATTTTACCTGTATATTGGGCTCGAGATAGGTATTCATATCCTTATTAGGCCTGGAAATAATATACTTGTTTAGTTGGCCTGAGTGTCCTTTTACATGTATATTGGGCTTGAGATAGGTATTCATATCCTTATTGGGTCTGGAAATAATATACTTGTTTAGATGGCCTGAGTGTCCTTTTACATGTATATTGGGCTCGAGATAGGTATTCATATCCTTATTGGGCCTGGAAATAATATACTTGTTTAGTGGGCCTTAGTGTCCTTTTACATGTATATTGGGCTTAGGATAGACATTCACATTCCTTTTGATCCTGGAAATAATAGACACGTATAGTGGGCCTTAGTGGTCCACTTATATGTTTATTGGGCCTAGGAATGGGTTTTATATGCGTTATTCTTTTTATGCTATTTTAGTGGATACTATTTGCATGCTATTTGGGCCTATAAATACCTTTCATGTGAAATGGGCCTTAGTTGTCCTTTCACATAGATTTCGGGCCCATGTTATATAATCTCATTCCCTTTAGGTCTTGAAATAATTTACATGTTTAGTGATGCCTTAGTGGTTCACTTACATGGATCATTGGTCATAGAATGAGTTTATACATTTTTCTTCGCGTAAATTCGATTAAGGATCTAGCGAGTTTTTATCGGTTGGCACCTATTAACTGTACGATCGTAGCCTGTAGTTATAACCAGAGTCTCTTGGAGGGAGAGCGGGGATTTGTGTATAGATCTACACGGGGATGACACCCCACACCTGAGCTGTTCGCTACAGTTAGACTAACTCAGTCTAGGGTCACAAAAACGTTATTCTATTTTCTGTCGGTGTCCAACGACGCCAAGACAGGAGAAATTGTCATTATTTAGTATGGTTATGACGGCTCGCTTAGAGGAATTAACGTTATGAAGTTTACGGAAGACCATTCACCATTCACCATTCACCATTCAGCATTCACCATTCACCATTCACCATTCTCTTGGAGTACTTGGAAACATTCTCTTACTAGTACTCAACCTCGGGGGTTGGTACGACAACTTTCTCTTGTACAGACAACATCGGGTTGGCTGGGAATATTCTATTTACATGCTCTTACATTCTCTCTACATTCTCTTTACCTTATTAGTCAAATAAACAATAACATACATTCATTAATACAAGATCTAACACAAACACACTAAACAGTTTTCAGAAAATATTGGATTTTCTGGTGGTTTTCAAAGTTATATAAATCATTTTCACAAACATGCTTATGAACTCACCAACATTTTTATGTTGACCGTTTTCAAAATAACTTGTATTCTCAGGATACCGTTGAGGCAGGATGAACGAAACGAACTAATGGATATTGTCTTATATTTTGTCTCATCATACTCGTACTAGTTTGACATGTAATATTCAAATACAATACTCGATGTAAACAATGAATGTTGTAATATTACATGTGTGATGATGATGATGTTATGTTTCAATTATATTCACTGTAATGATATGTCAAGATGAAGTCACGCACAAGCCCCCGGACGTTTCCGCCGTCTGGTTCGGGGGTGTGACAGGAGGATCCCGAAAAGGGACCCAAGGGTTCGAGTCAGTTGTGAGAGGCAAACAGGGTCCGATTTAGTGCGGTACCTGCGGGTAACTACACGAGGGAGTTTTCGTTTCGAGGGTTTTAGTAAGTGTATCTCTGGATGTGTTTCCCTGTTTGTGATTGGACTATACAGTCAAACATTTTTCATATGTCATTTGCATACGATGAGTTACAGGGTGGTTAGTGAAAGTTTCCCTCTTTGCTGGCTTGGAGCGTCCAATGTTATCTGGGTCTAGGGTCGAGATCAGTTCAGGGACAGGATGCGGAAGGCCTACAGACAGGATTGGTGACTCAGTGATTATGCTCGTGTCGGCTTTTGGAAGTGCTAGGGAAAGTGGGTTGCTGTTGAGGCTTGGCCTGGACATCGGTTATTTGAACCTCAAGATATAGGTGGGTCATCATTTCAAGGCGTCTGAGATTAATAGCCTCGTTGGGATTCGGGAAGTGTTTGTTTGATCTTTAGGAGTTGTGTGGCCTTTTGTGGTTTGTGGCAGTAACAAAACACTGGCACGAGTAAGAAACAGGTTGTCAGCAGTTGGTTATTAAAGAGTAAGAAGGATCGGGAATCCTTCAAAGCTCATGTATTGTGAGGACTTAGTCGAATCTAAGTGGGGGAGAATCGCGCAGGTATTCAGGACAGGGAGAGGTATGAGACCGGGATGAGTTTATCGACCTCATCGAGGTAAAATGGAGGTCCTAGTGGCTATTTGGCTTGAGGGTTGTGTGAGTTAAAGTTTGATAAGACTCCGTGTCATGTGAATGGTGTCTTCTTGGGGGCTTGATAACAGAATTTGGGAAATCAGGTCGGGACTCCAGTTACAAATGGAGTTCAGTTCGGGTTTTCGGTGGAGTGTGTGCTCGACTCTATATGCACTTCGAATCGATAGATTAGGAGTAAGGAATTGAACTACGATGGTCAGTTGGTATGAAAGTGTTATAAGACTATAGGGGAGACGTAGTATTCACTAATGGTTTGTCAGGATGAAAGTGTTGGAAGACTATGGGCGAGCCGTAGCATTCACTAATGGTTAGTCAGAATGAAAGTGTTATAACACTACGGGGGAGTCGTAGCATTCACTAATGGTTAGTCAGGATCAAAGTGTTGTAAGACAACGGGGGAGCCGTAACATTCACTAATGGTCAGTTGGGGTGAAAGTGTTGTAAGACTACGAGCGAGCCGTATCATTCACTAATGGTTAGTCAGGATGAAAGTGTTGTAAGACTAAATGGGAGTCGTAGCATTCACTAATGGTTAGTCAGGATGAAAGTTTTTAAGACTACGGGGGAGCCGTAGAATCCACTAATGGTCAGTTAGGTTGAGAATGTTGTAAGACTATGGGGGAGCCGTAGCATTAACCAATGGTTAGTCATGATGAAAGTGTTGTATGACTACGGGGGAGCCGTAGCAATCACTCATGTTCAGTGGGGTGAAAGTGTTGTAAGACTACAGGGGAGCCATAGCATTCACCAATAGTCAGATAGTGTGGAAGGTGTGAAAAGACTACATGGTAGCCGTGACATTCACGGAATCGTATAGATGGCTTAGGCCAGGATGGGCCAGTTTGCAAGCTTATGAATATGTCACAACATAGTTGAATTAGGAAACAGTAGGTCGAAGGAGACCAGGTATGATGTAAGACTCCAATTATTTTGGTAGCATTCACCTTTTGCGTAGGATTCAGCGGCGACAGATTATCAGCATATCATGATCTGATGGATCATAAGGATTAGAAGAGCCATGAGTGGCAGTATAGTTAGGGAAGTTATTGTCGGACAAGGTATCCTTTAGAGGCCGCATAGGGACTGCTGAGTTAGTTTTGGCTCAACAATCGGTTAGATGTCCGTTGTTTCGAGGGATTATCTATGCTTCAGTCAGATATATGTGTACTACAGGGAAATTTGGTTTGGGACTCTATTTTCAAGTAGGAACCTTAGGTTATCAGAAGTTGTGTAGTTAGTTGGGAGATAAGTGTAATAAATTCGACAATGATTAAGTGCGGGCGGTCTGTCAGCGAGATAGATCCTCTCGAGACTTCGAAAGTCGGACGGAGTAGATGTGATCTTGTTACATGAAATTTGTTCATCTTCGGGTTCTAGAACCTTGCAAAGACTGGTCCCAGATACCCTGGGAAGTCTACAGTGTACCCAGGATTGTTACCATGTCGCCCAAGTTGTCGGGTGTGTAAGGAATGGTAAGGAATGTTTTCGAGGATGTAATCTAATTTAAGTGGGGGAGAATTGTAACATTCAGATTATTTAATAAATAAATACATAAAAATTGATGAATGAATAGTCACACTAAATCCATATTATTTAGTGGATTGTTGGTTTTGGGGAGCCAAATATTACAAATTAGATTATTCGGGGGTTAAATTGTAATTCTGGGACTTATTTCACAAAGGATTTTAGAATTCAGGGGGTGTTTGGTATTATTGGGACTTAATACGTAAGGATTTATGGAGGCGGGAGCTGATTGGTAACATTTTGGACTGGATTTTAAAGAGATTTCAGAAGGCAGGGGCTAAATCGTAAAATTCAGACTTGATTTGTAAAGGGTTTCAGGTGGCAGGATTAAATGGGTAAAATATGGATTTATTTTGAAAGAAATGAGGGAAGGGAGGGGCTAAACTTGTCGTTATGGGACAAAGTTTCATGATTCAGGTATATAACCCCAGCATCACCAAGTATCAATCCCTAACCCTAACCATGTGTTACCAGCCGCCAACTTCTCCACCCTCCTCCTTCCTTCCAGTGCCACACCACCCACTTCCCTCTTGTTCTCCGACAGGCGAAGTGCCGAATGACGGTCGCGAATAACATGAGCCATCACCACCATGTGGGGCGTCATCCACCACCTGGAGATTTACCATCGGAGCGCCACCAGCCCTACTGCTCCGGTGATGTCGCAAACAGTCGGAGAAACCCCCACCAAGGATGAAGGAGGAAGCTGTAAACGGCGGGATTTAGATTGTGCACGTCGGAAGGCTCTCGGTAAGGACAATCACCACCCCTCCATCCCTTTTCTTCGTTTTTCTGTGAACCCGACATCGTAAACGCCGACTGTGGTCTCCAGTGGCCTTAGGTCGCATTCGATCGTCATCTGCCACCCAAGATGGCTGAATTGGAGGTGTTCACGTGTTTAGTTTATATGTGTGAAGGTGTGTATGGGTTTGCTTGATTGGAAACCAAGGAAGGCCTGCCACCACCGCCGTGAGGTGGTGGCTGCCAACCACTGCTGTCTTCTACCACCGTAGGGAGGGTGGTTAGGTGTTTATGAACTTACTTCTTGGGTTTAATGTGGTATGGATATCTCTTGGCCAAGAAAACGCGAGGAAACTCATCACCGCCACCTACTGTCGCTGTTATGCCGCTTGTGGTGTTGCTGCCATCGCTAAATGCCACAAGGTGGGTTGTTGGATCCAGTTGCAAGCAAGAAAATGTGTGGGTGTGTGTATTTCTGTGGTAGAGTGTGGTTTGTTTGGCCGGAAACCGGGAAAGACCACCTCCACGACCGTGATGTGGTGCTTCCTCCATGTACCACCACTAGCCACCACTAGGGTGGCTACATGATGTATTAGTGCGTGTTATTCGGGTTTTTGGTTTGAATATTTTAACCGATGCGAAAATAATAAAAGAAACTCGTAAGCGCCACCGTGAGTTGGTGGTCGCCATCGTGAGCCGCCATTGACCACTACTACCTGAGATGATAGTGGGTGGTGCCCGATTAATGAAACCTTAGTGGGCCTAATGAAGAAGTGGGCCTAATGAAGCCCTATTTGATCTAAGGACTTAGCTTTGGGCCTGTTGGGCTATTATTAGGTTGAAAACACTAATTAGGGTTTAGAAAATCCTAATTTTGTGATTATTGGTTTGGACTTATTGGGACCCGCATTTTAGACCATTGGAGTGAAGTTATGAGTCAATCTTGATTTCATTGTATGTTTGGATTTAATAGATTAAGTCCTTAATGGGTTAAGTATTCCTACATAACCCTAATCGTCATTTTATGTGAAAAACCCTAATTGGGTTTGGATGCTTATTGGGCCATTTATTGGACTAAGTTGTGGGCCTTGGTTGGCCAATTGGGAACATATTTATCGACTAAGGGATGTTATTGGGCTTCAGGATAATACCCATTAGAGAGGCTTGGGTCTAATTTGTAAAATTGGGCCATAAGTGGGCCATAATTGGGTCTTGAGGATTATTAGCTATTGAGCCATCTGAATGCCAATTTTATGGACTAGCATAATTGTTTGGGCCTTAAAATTAGTCCATGTACAGGTTTGGGTCCAATTTGGAAAATCGGGCCATATGTTGGACATTGGTTAACTATTGGGCTTTTGGGCCTTCAACGTGCGAATTTGGGTCTTGTTTTTTTTAACCAAACTGGGTTTGGGGTAAAATGGTCTATTTACCCCAAATGAAGATTATGGTTGTGTATTGGAACCCAATAATTAATTAGGTGTCATTTTGGTGATTGACAATTCGAGAACCTGTCAACCAGCAGCTACAGTTTATCTGCGGGAGTTCAGCAGTGCGATGTGAGTCTTCTCACCATACCCACGGGTCTAAGGCACCACGGCCGGCCCATTATCTGATTATGGTATATGTGTTAGTAAAGACCATGTGGGGTGGCCCATGGTATGAAGGTGTAAGACCCTGGGGGGAGTCCACGACATCATTACAGGTTTATGTATGTGTATGTAGGATGTTACTCATTTCTATGATTTGATATGCTATGTGATTGTGTGTTATTGCATGGAAGACCCCGTTGGGAGCCTGCGACAATTGGATGTAAGACTATGTGGGATCGCCCATGGCATTCCCAGGTAAAGACCATGTGGGGTAGCCCATGACACGTTGGATTTAAGACCATATGGGGTAGTCCCTGGCATTCCGAGGTAAAGACCATGTGCGGTAGCTGATGGCACGAAGGTGTAAGACCCTAGGGGAGCCCATGACATCCTTACAGGTTTGTGTATGCATGGCTTATGTGGTATGTGTAGCTTTATAGCTAATACGATACGTGTTATGTGGATTGTGTGGGGTATGCTCTGGGGTACTCACTAAACTTCATGCTTACAGGTTTGTTTATGGTTTCAGGTGTCACTGTTTTGGAAAGGAAGAGCTCAACTTGATCGTAGTGAACACACCCGTGTTTCCACAATATATGATTTTGGGACGAACTCTAATGAATGTGTAGTGGTGTTGATTATGATGGCATGTGCGGATTATGAAAGATCTAGTGAATGATCATGTAAAATCAAGAACACAAGGAGTAAATAAATCTTTGTAAGCTCTTATTAGATTTAGAAAGAATATACAAATGAGTTTGTACAAAGTTTCTCTCTCTAGTCTAACACTCCAAATGGATTCACTTACATAATGGGAGTCACTCACTTCCTATTTATAGGAAAGACTCAACCCATTTCCACATACAAGAGGTTAAGCCTAAAACACTACATCCAAGAGTGACTTTGCACCCTAACAATCCCCCCCTCAAAGTTATGATTAGATGTCCGACTTCAATCTCCAACGAGCTAGCGCGATCAAGACCAAACTCCCCCTCGAAGTAACACCGGTCTTCAAATCCGCAAATCAATATTCGACAAACCCGATAAGCTTCGAATACCCATCATTCTCCCCCTTTTTATAATCAAAAAATGATTATAAAACCCGCTAAGGGTGAGAAGCACCTGAGGAATGAACAATACAATACTCCCCCTTGATGTGTACCAAAAACGAATCACCAAAAATCTTGCACGGAAAAACAATCACGAAAAAGCCACAAAAAATTTCCAAATTATGAATTTTTTTGACTTTTTGGGTGAAAGTTGGAAGATTTTTCAAAAACCGAGTATTTTTTGGGGTACAAAGTTTTCCATGATTGACTTTGTAATGTTTGACTTTTTGTAAAACTCACTTGCATGTGGAGTATTAGCCTTGTGACACATGAGAGATAGAGAGTGAGAGAGAGAGAGACATGTAAACACCTCTATATAAGGTGGGTTTGTCCACTTGTAAAGGTGTGCTTGAGAGATGTAAAAGTGAGTGTGTAAGTGTGTGTTATTTATGTAGTCTAGATCTAGATCCTTTTTGTAACACCATATACAATCAATAAATCTCTTGATCACCCAAATCACCATGTTCAATTGTGCAAGCTTTAATTCCGCATGCCAAACCATGTTCTTATGTCACTACAATTGGTATCAGAGCGGGTCTTCAAGATCAAGGTGATTTTTGAAGAACGATTCTCGGTTTGGCAACTTTTGTCACAATTTGAGCAATTTTGGTGAGTCTCTCTCTATGATCTCTCTTAATTTCATTGAATTTGTGCTTTGCGTTTTTTATTTGTGATCATTTGACTCGTTGGATCAAATTTTTCTTGAAAAACCCCATTGTGGATCCAATAATTTTTCGTTGATCAAGCCCGGTCCAATCATATTTGTTGTTTGATTTGATTCTCGAATTTTTGAAATTGCTCACTTGAATTCAAATTTTAATTCTAAATTAGTTTGATTCTTCGATCCTTTGTTAATCAAAATTTAGAGTCAAACAAAATAAGACCAAGATCATTTACTATTCATGTCCAAATCTTGAGCCCAATCTCACTGTTCATTGATAAATCATTTAGGGCCCAATCGTTCAATTAAAAGATCTGATCTATGTGAGTTAATCCGAAAGAAATACGATTCTTAGTCGACTTTATCATACGCTTTACTGAGTTGTACATTCTTGATTCTCATCGTGTTCGTGTTTCCTGTGTTCTGATTTCATCAACTTGATCATCCGTTGAAATTGATTAATCTTGTTCGAAATTCCAACTTTGTGAATCGATCAAAAGTATTGAGTTTATCTCTGTCACACCCCATAACCACGAACGGCGGAAACGTTCAGGGGTAGAGGACGTCATGTACAATATCACAACAGTGTAAAATAGTAAATAAGCAACAACATCATCCATTGCATTATAAGTAAAGTTTTAATACATGTGTGTTCTTTCATTGTAATAAGACACCAAAAATATACAATCAAAATAAAAGACGAGACTTGTCTGCTCCGTCTTCAAAAAAACTGGCCACCGTACCTATCTACTGATGACCTGAGAATACAAGTTATTTTGAAAGAGAGTATGAGCTTTAAAGCTGGTGAATTCATAAGTATTTAAGTGTCATTGTCTTGCTTTGAAAAGCTGTTTTAAAAGTCATGTAAACCTTTAAATGAAAATGTTGATGTAAATATGAAAAGCCCTATAAAATCCCTTATTTTCTATTATTATGAAATGTAGTCTTCAAACAAGACCTGAATGTTTTGTAAGTAAAATGATAGTTTTTCCTTCTATTGACTAGTACTAAAGTACTTAGTCTAACTCATCGTTTATGTGAACATATCACAAAATAAAGTAAACAGGAAAAATATACTCGTGTAAGTGTTGTCACTGGGTACTAGGACTAACACAACATCGCACTAAGCGAAATAGATAACCTAATGAACACCCGAAGATTGTCCAGAAAAAGTATTAATGTAAGTGTTATCACTGGGTACTAGGAGTAACACAACATCGCAATAAGCGAAAGGTATAACCTAATTAACATCCGAAGATTGTCCACTTGTCCTTTGTAGCAGCAGGTGGGTGGAGGGGTTAGCCCCGATATCAATCTACCTAATATAAATGGTAACCTTAGACCTCCATAGATGGTGATCGACCACTGGTGCTAATCAACGGGGTTCGAAATGGTTAGTCCTGCCGAGATATCCCATTGAATCGGGATGGGAAAGATAATTTACACAGAAAGTACTAATAAATCATCCTCGTAGTTCTAAGTACAAGTATCCAGGTAAGTGAATACAGGATAATGCACCTACGTAACAATGTTCATGTATGGTATTCATGTAAGTGTGTTCATGTATCAGGTAAGTATATGTAAACATGTTCATGTATCAGGTAAGCATATGTATATGTACTCATGTATCAGGTAATGTACTGGTGTGGACTCATGAATGAACTGACTCTTGTGTGATTCCTTGTAGTAGGAATAATGTTTGATATCTTCAAATTATCCCTATGATAATTTACTGAAAGGTAATTGGTTGTTCAATTAGGTTTATACACTCTTACTACTCAAGGGTGTGGGAAACTAAATGAAAGATGTAAACTATAACATCAATACATATATAAGATTATAAGTGTATATGCAAAGTTTAGTTCAAGAATGTAAAATGCTTTTGTAAGACATCTAACGGTTTTGAACAAATATAAAAGTGACTTGATGTCATTTTGATAAACATTTCAAAAGTAATACATTTGATAACAAAGTATTTTAAAGATAGAAAACCATTTCATGCATCACATTTTGTAGTATGTGAAATATGTTGAATGAAAACACAGTTATAAAATACATATAGATGATTTAATAACATGTTGTTTTCTACTTGTATTCCCCCCATTAAAGCATTTAAAATCATTTAAAACATTGATTAGGGGTATGAACTCACCTGTAAATGGTGGTTTGGATGAACTGGACGGTGTAGGATTGTTAGGTGTCAAGTGAGGACTTGTACACACACTACGATCCTAATGAACATATAATCACACATATATGCACTCAATTAGTCTTAAATTACTAATTGATAATGTTAAGACATCCTAGAACATAATAAACACTTTATATAAGTGTTTTAAGCCCTAAGGATTGCATCTAAGCTATTGTGGGACAAGGTACTTGGGTTTAGAGTTCCAAAGGACCCCATATATGAGTTTACTCTCCATATATCCTCACACATGGAGTTTACGGTTGTAAACTCTTGAGTTTACGGCCGAAAACTCCCAAACTTGGTGGTATTTTGTGTTTTGAAATTCTAAATGATTCCTAGAATTATTCCAACTTGGTGGTTAAATCCTTGGAAGGGTTGAAGGCCTAGAAACACTCCTTAGAGGAGTTTACGGCCCCAAGGCCATTTCCTTTGGCGTTTACGGCCGTAAACTCCCTTGGAATGGTGTTTTTGTTGTTTTCAAGTCCCTTACACATGTGCTATAGGTCTTAGACTTTTATCCTAAGCATTTGAAGGACTTAGGCACACTTTGGTGCCTTTGTTTGATGTTCATGGACCAAGAACATTATTAGGGTCGTGAACTCACTTTAAGGGGTGTTTTTGATGTGTTTTGGTCCTTGATTTAAGTGGGAACAATTCCTAATAAATGTCCAAGGCTTTAGGTGCCTTAAAAGCACCCTTTTGTCCATGATTTTGGAGTGCACGGTCGAAGATCATCTTGGGCCGTGAACACCTAAACTTGGGTGATTCTTTGATGTTTTCTTGTCCCTAATACACTTCTATACAAGTCCAAGGTAGTATCATATCATAAGGGAAGGTATAGGCATTGTTTCGGGAGTTTACCGCCCAAGAACACCTTGGGGAGTAAACTCCTAAATCTAGTGATTTAGCCATCTAAATCATGTTATAAACACATAATAAGCTTTCTAACACTACTAGAAAGAGTTACTCACGTTTTGGTATAAAAACCCGAAGATCCATGAGAGAGAAAATGGCTTTTCTCTAGTTGGAAATGTGAATAATGAATGAATTTGGTTCAGAATTCTATTTATAGTCCTGAGATATTTTTGGCAGAAAATATTTTTATTCCTGAAATGATTTCTCATATAACAAAGTGTTGGAATAACAGTGTTGCACAAAACCCTAGTGCATCCACTCTCCTAATATTTCCTGAAGTGTAAACCCTGAATTACTAAAAATTACACGAAAAAGTCTGAAAATTAGTTGTGACTGCTATAACTTCTATTGAAGTGATATTGTTTGTACATAATGGAAATTTCGGGTTGTCACAATCTCTGTAATGCCCCGTTCCTAAAAGTACTTATTTATGAGTCCCCGGGATTTAAGAGGAAGAGTCTTTTGGTCCTTTTATGGGAAAGTCGGAAAATATGGCCAAATATGAAAATTTGGGACACGCCAAGTACGCCCAACGTAGGCTGGGTTATGCCCAGCGTAAGTGAGTAAGTGGACGCGGGTGCAAGGTTGAGTACACCCAGCATACTAGAGGTGGGCCCAATTTAGTAAATTGAGCCAATAGTGGGCTTTGCTTCGGACTTTTGGTCTTTGGGCCATCAGTGGGCTTGACAGCTTATCTAGTGTTGGGCCGGATTGAGTTAAGGCTAAATTGGTCAATTTACCCTTGGAAGGGTATTGTGCTTAGCCTAATGATTATTTTGCTATGTTGGCTAGTTCGGGATTTTCGGTGATTCGGTGATTCGAGAATCTGCTTCTTCAGTTCAGAGTTTCGGCAGTGGTAAGGTGAGTTATCCTCACTATATCAACAGGGTCTAAGGCACCAAGGCCGGCCCTTTATCGGATTGAGATCCGAGTATTTGTTGTTATGTTATTGCTTTGATATGTTTGCATCCTGGTAGCTAGGATGGTATATGTTAGAGACCTAGTTATGGTCGGTATCCTGTTATGTAGGATGATGCTATGCTAGTGACCGGTTAGGTCGATATCCTGGTTAGGATGATGATATATTATGTGATCTGCTAGATCGGCTTGTTGACTGTGATTTGTTATATGATTGTATGTTTATGTGCACATGGTTGTTTGGATTGGGGTTGGGTTGAGGCGGGTCCTGCTTTGTGCTGTAGGCCAAGATACCCAGGGCGGACCGATTGTCTCGAAGGCCCAGCGAGTGGTCCGGATAGGCTGTAGGCCTCCAAGAGGGCGGACCAGACGTGCCAAGGCTCGGAGAGTGGACCACGCTGACTGAAGGCCCGGTGCGGGCAGACCAGTCATACTATAGACTCAGAGAGTGGACCAGGTGGATTGAAGGCCCGGAGCGGGCGGACCAATCACACTGCAGACTCGAGGTATATAGATAGACTCGGAGGGTGGACCAGGTGGACTGTTGGCCGGTGCAACAGATCAGTCACACAGTAGACCCGAAGTGCATGGCTGTTCTGTGTTCTGATATGATATGGCATGTTATGCGAGTATGGTATATGTGGTTGGTATTTTGGGGGTATATCACTAAGATTTCGAGCTTACAGTTGTGGTTTAATGTTTTCAGGTTCTTCAGGAGACCGTGGCAAGGCAAAGGCGTGATCGTACCGCTCCTCATGAATATGTTTTATGATGTGATTCTGGGGAGACTCTGATAATAATTGTGTTGAAAACCTTTTTGTAATAACATTAAGAAAATGGTTTGTTTTTGAAAAGTTGAATTTGGTTGAATTTTTATGGTCCTTACAAGTTGGTATCAGAACCTTGGTTTGAGTGAATTGGAGGAACATTCGTGTGAATCCAGTCTCAAATTAGGGAGAGTTTTTAAAAGAGAATTTAAAATGGTTTTCAAAATGATTAAAAGGAGGACGCGGAGGTACGATCAGCTGGAGCCAGTAAGTAACCCTAGAATACCATACATGATATTTGTTTTTGAGCTTTGATAGAACAGCATGCTAGTACTAGGCTAGAGATCTTCAGGGTTTCATGATAAGTGTTGCATGATTTATGATGCCTGCTAGCCTAGGTCCTCCGTGGGAGATTTCCGGTGTTCCTCTAGGAGTGAGAATTGAGCGTTTGTTATGTATGTTTTTCACTAGGGTGCTGTGGTAGTACTTCATACAAATATGGGTAGGTGTGGAAGGTAGTATGGGCCCGTACTACTGAAAGCACATGACCTCTAGGCTTTGGTTGAGAGTTGGTTCCCGGGATAGTGGGAAGTGTCTGAGATTTTGTGGTGTTTTTCAGTATGGTGGTCACGAGGCATGCTGGGAGCGGATCCGGGTCAGGATCAGGAGCCGGAGAGGGCGGTCAGGGTGGGTCGGTACCGCCTGGGGTTGTGGGTCAGATGAGCACAGGCGAGTTGGATGCTAGGCTTCGGGAGATCATGCATGATGAGGTTGCTGCGTTGTTCCGGGCCGAGCTGCCGGAACCATTTGGGTCGATCAAGAACGCCATGGTTGAGTATTTTGATGAGCGCTATGCGGCTCTCACTGAGACGGTTGTCGTGGCGGCTACAGCGGCTGTAGCAGCGGCAGGGGGAGGAGCCGGTCGAGGTTTTCAGTATCGGGACTTCGATACTACGAAGCCTCCAACCTTTGATGGAGTTCAGGACCCGATCGTTGCTATGAGATGGTTTTTGGATGTGGAGGGGTGTTTCTTCACGTGTTCATGCTCTGCTGATCAGAGGGTGATGTGTGCTCTAATCCTGTTGAAGCTCGGGGTGAAGGATTGGTGGAGATTGACCATGGGGTCATATTCGGATGCGCAGAGGGCTGCGGTTTCATGGGATCAGTTCAGAGAAATGTTCAGCACTCGTTATGTTCCGCAGCTTGAGAGGGAGAGATTGGCTCCGGAGTTCCTTGAGCTGAAGCAGGATTCGGAGTCGGTGACGGAAATCACCAGGATGTTCACTGAGAGGGCGATGTTTGCCCTGTGTTTGCTTCAGAGCAGGCACAGATGTCCCGATATCTGAGTATGCTTAAGAGAGATATCAGACAGTTTGTGTCTACGCAGAGGTGCGAGACTTTGTTGGAGTTGCAGGAGGCCGCCAGGCGGCGTGAGTTGGAGATTGAGTTGCAGGTGCGTGAGCTGAGGCAGGCTCCGGTGCAGTCGCAGCCGGCGCCGAAACGGTCCAAGACCGTTGATTCTAGGGTGAGAGATCAGAGCAACCACGCTTGTGGGAAGTGTGGGAAGGGTTACACCGGAGTTTGTAGGTCCGGTGGTGCATGCCGCAAGTGCGGAAAGGAGGGGCACTATACGAGGGATTGTCAGCAGTCAGCCCCGGTTCGGGATTTGAGGATTTGTTATCATTGTCTTCAGGTTGGACACTTGAGGGTCAACTGTCCACAACTTGTTGTAAGACCGGTGCAGGCTCCAGCACCGGCCACTTTGAGTATCACGGGCGGAGGTCAGGGTGGAGCGGAGCCCCCAAGGGCTCAGGGTCGTGCTTTTCAGCTTACATCAAAGGAGATCAGAGCAGTGACGGATGCAACGGCGGGTATGTTTCTTTCTTAATATCTTGTTATCTTGTGATTATTGTGGAGTATTGTTTATCTGCTAGTCTCGTTGTGTGGTTTTCGTTATGGTATTCGTTGTTCTTTGAGGGTTATGGTATGGTTATGGGTTTAGTATTGGGATTTTCGTTGGTTATCATTCATGAGGGTTATTAGTGGAAATCTGGCGTCTAGTTTGAATGTTGGGTAGCATCTGCATTCTGAGAAGTGCTTAGCTACAAATTGAGCTTCTTTCGAGCTCGGGATGATCAGTGTTGTTATGTGATTTTGTGAAGGTTGATCGTGCTAGTGGGAATCAGTTCGCGTGTAAGTGTTTGTGTTGTGTAAGGTTGTTGAGGGAGGTCGGTTATGGTGACCGGTGATTGATAGTCAGTTCTATAAGTGGGGGAGAATTGGAAAATTCTCCGGAAGATCGATGAGCATGTGAAGTTGTTTAGCTGCTTGGCATTCAACAGTGTCTCTGTCAGCCAAGAGCATGGGATGGTATGAGTAGGTGGCAGGCATGCGGGGCGGGATACAGACCAAGGGTATTCGATTATGGAGGGCCTGGGATCAGGCCGAGATTGAGTATGTAGGATGGAGATAGAGTTCGGAACCCCTAGAGGGCTAGAACAATATGCATGGGGGAGTCTTCTAGAGGGATAACTCGGAATGATGAATGCTAGTTGAGCGGTCCGGATAGACTGAAGGCCGGTAGGCGTACCAGTCAGGCCGAACGCTCGGAGGACGGTCCAGCCAGACTAAAGGCCCTGGAGGGCGGTCCAGATCTACTGAAGGTTCTGAGAGTGGTCCAGATTGGCTGTAGGCCTAGTAAGGTGGTCCAGTCATGCTGAAGACTCTGCATGTGTTGATAGATCTGTTTGGGGATATGGAATGAGTATGTTGCGATGTGATAGCGTTAGAAGGTCTGGCCCCGGGTATTGATCTCGGTTACTGGAGATAGTGCATGGACTCGAGAGTCCTTGCGAGCAGATTTAGAGCATGTGTGTTGCATGGATAGCAGTTATGCTATAGGGGAGTGGTGTAGCGTTGGGCAAGCACCGTGGCACTTGTCGCAGTGACAAGGCGGCCAAGTGGATTTCCTTGGTAAGGAAAGAGAGAGGAATGTAGCTCCGAGAGGGAGTGTAAATTCACGGAAGTGAAAGTGGCAGTGCAAAGTTATGATTGGAGTGATCCAATTATGGTCATTGAGCAGCGTGATTGTGGCAGTGGTATGGAATCACATCCGAATGGGATGTCTGCTGAGGTTGTGGAAGGAATTCCACGGGGGTAGAGCCAAGAGGATCGGAAGGGATGCAGGGATGGAGTCTTGGATTCCCAGTTTGAGTTCGATCAAGGAATTGTGTATGTAGTGGTGATTCATCCTGGGGGATTTTTGGAGGTGTTGTCAGTGTGACGGGTTTTCCCAACCCGAGGGTGCTAGAGCTAGTTCAGCATGTGCATGCGATTGCAAGAGGAGAACTCTTGGGAGTTGCTCTGAGGCTGAAGAATGTGTCATTCTGTCAGCATGGAATGGATAGAGTTGGACTCCGATCGGGAACCCGGTGGTGTAGGGTTATATCTAGCTCGTAAGAGTCAAGTGATTGCTGTGGTCAGGATCGAGAAAAGTTCCATGGAGCGGTACTCGGTTGATGAGTGTAGTATTTGATAATTGTGGTTATCAAAGGGTGAAGCCGGTAGCCGGCTTGAGGTGGTGGTCAGAACACCGCAAGAAAAAGGGAAAGTTGAGTTTCAGATTTCGAAGGGTGTATCTTAAGGAACCTGGTTTAGTTAATGCCAGGTGGTGCGTTACGGGAGAAGTTTTGGAGTCGAGTTGCCACAGGCTTCGAGGGCGAAGCCTAATTTAAGTGGGGGAGAATTGTAACGCCCCGTTCCAAAAAGTACTTATTTATGAGTCCCCGGGATTTAAGAGGAAGAGTATTTTTGTCCTTTTATGGGAAAGTGGGAAAAGAAGGTCAAATATGAAAATTTGGGACATGCCGAGTATGCCCAGCGTAGGCTGGGTTATGCCCAGCGTAAGTGAGTAAGTGGACGCGGGTGCAAGGTTGAGTACGCCCAACGTACTAGAGGTACGCCCAACGTACTCTTAGTGTTCTAAAACCCTAAAATTAGGGTCAGCCACCATATAAGGAACATGTTAGTTCATACCCTAGCCTGCATAAGCTCTCTCTTAACCTCAGAAACGCTTGATAGCCGTTCCACCTCCATTACTGGGTGTGTTTGGCCTTGGAAAGCTTATTTTGGCAAGGAGAGGCTAGAAGACGAAAGAGGTTGTTGTCCAAGAAGGCGTTGAGTGGCTGGAGCTTATAGATCTGGAAAGATATCATCCTTTGGAGCCTATCTGAGGTATAAAGCTTGTTGCTTGACATTTATATTGCATAGATCTAAGTTGTGTGAAGTTTTGACATCATTCTTGTCCCAAAAGTCCTCATCTTGATGCATGTTTTGAGTTGCTCGAGATTATCTGTCTTTTTAGACCTTAGGAGAGGTCTTGAGTGAGAAAAATGAGGTCCCTAGGGTTGTGGTTGTTCCATGGGTGAGATAAGTAGGTCTTAATGGATTAAGACCTTGGATTAAGAGCTTTATGGACGTCCCAAGTGATAAAGTTTGAGACTTTATGAATCTTAGGCATATTTGGATTAAGAGCTTTATGGACGTCCTAAGGATCTGAAGTTTGGGCTGAAGAGCTTAAGCCATTAAGAAGTTATGTGGATTTAATGAGCATCGAAGTTACGCCCCGCATAACAGAGGAGTACGCCCCGCATAGCAGGTCAGTGCCCCGATCCCCAATTACGAATCAGCATGTACGCCCAGCGTACCATGGTGGGTACGCCCAGCATACTCCCTCTGTTGGGTTTTCATTTTGGGCCTTAGGGATTGGGCGGTTATTGGGCTGCTGGACTTTGGGCCATTACTCGACATTAGGGATGGAGTATTGTGGACCCATTAATTATTATGAACCATGGGTCTAGGTCCATTTGGTGAGGTGGGCCCAATTTAGTAAATTGGGCCAATAGTGGGCTTTGCTTTAGACTTTTGGTCTTTGGGCCATCAGTGGGCATGACAGCTTATCCAATGTTGGGCCGGATTGAGTTAAGGCTAAATTGGTCAATTTACCCTTGGAAGGGTATTGTGCTTAGCCTAATGATTATTTTGCTATGTTGGCTAGTCGGGATTTTCGGTGAGTCGGTGATTCAAGAATCTGCTTCTTCAGTTCAGAGTTTCGGCAGTGGCAAGGTGAGTTATCCTCACTATATCAACAGGGTCTAAGGCACCAAGGCCGGCCCTTTATCGGATTAAGATTCGGGTATTTGTTGTTATGTTATTGCTTTGATATGTTTGCATCTTGGTAGCTAGGATGGTATATGTTAGAGACCTAGTTAAGGTCGGTATCCTGTTATGTAGGATGATGCTATGCTAGTGACTGGTTAGGTCGATATCCTGGTTAGGATGATGATATATTATGTGATCTGCTAGATCGGCTTGTTGACTGTGATTTGTTATATGATTGTATATGTTTATGTGCACATGGTTGTTTGGATTGGGGTTGGGTTGAGTCGGGTCCTGCTTTGTGCTGTAGGCCAAGATACCTAGGGCGGACCGGTTGTCCCGAAGGCCCAGCGAGCGGTCCGGATAGGCTGTAGGCCCCCAAGAGGGTGGACCAGAGGTGCCGAGGCTCGGAGAGTGGACCAGGCCGACTGAAGGCCCGGTGCGGGCGGACCAGTCATACTGTAGATTGAGAGAGTGGACCAGGTGGATTGAAGGCCCGAAGCGGGCGGACCAATCACACTGCAGACTCGAGGTATATGGATAGACTCGGAGGGTGGACCAGGTGGACTGTTGGCCGGTGCAACAGATCAGTCACACAGTAGACCCGAAGTGCATGGTTGTTCTGTGTTCTGATATGATATGGCATGTTATGCGAGTATGGTATATGTGGTTGGTATTTTGGGGGTATCTCACTAACCTTTCGGGCTTACAATTGTGGTTTAATGTTTTCAGGTTCTTCAGGAGACCGTGGCAAGGCAAAGGCGTGATCGTACCGCCCCTCATGATGATGTTTTATGATGTGATTCTGGGGAGACTCTGATAATAATTGTATTGAAAACCTTTTTGTAATAAGATTAAGAAAATGGGTTGTTTATGAAAAGTTGAAATTGGTTGAATTTTTATGGTCGTTACAATCTCTTTGATCAATCATGATCAAGACAGTAGAAATAAGTCGATATGTGACTCAATGATTTTGTTGAAATTGGTCAAGACCTGTCGACTTTTTGTGAAGAACATGAGCAGAACAGTTCATTCATCATGTTTTTCTATCTTAAATCGGACAATAGAATCTTGAATTTGGTGTTTGATTTCGAAAAGCCAATTTTAGAAAACTTTAAAGTCGATGATTGTATGATGAAACTGATAGTTACAAGTTGTTTTGAGGCTGTAAGAGTCGAAATCAGGTTCAATTTGGGATTTAATTTTGAAGTTGGATGTGAAATTCGTTATTGATGGCTTGAGTTGGAGTTAGGAATCAGATGATTTTGGTTTCGTTTTGGAACTGGGATGCGATATCGATGATGTTGGAGTCTAGATTCGTTCTTGGAAGGATTGGAATCGATGGAAACTTGGATCCATTGACGAACTAATGGTCGATGCGAAGTCTAAGTGGATATGTGATAATCGAATGGTTGATCGGGAAATGCGAATCGATAGTCAATGTATGTTGCTGTCGATCGATGCGAAGTCCAGAAAAATGGAATTGATTAATTTCCAAAGTGGTGATTAGGTCTCGCAACTGACTCAAAATCGAAACGAAGGCATATGAATTAATTTGGGTCATTCACATCTACAATCACGTTTAGGGGTTAGAGATCAACAAGAATGCAATTTGGTTAACTGGTTTGAAGGCCAAGAATGTTCGCATACGAAAGTGATTTCGCATTTGTGATCACAATCTTGTTTTGGTTTTGTGGGTCAAAATCAATTTCGCATATGAGGTTGTATTGATTGGGTTGACGGCCAAACAAGACTGCTCATCTAAGATCGATGATCTGGTTGCTATCAAATGGTTCGTTCACATCCGTGGATCGTATGTTCTATGTGTGAAAGTCTTCATATGCAACTGGAATGCAAAGTGAAAGGGTTGTTTCATTTCGTATCCCTGAACTTTCAAAGTCTTCATATGGAACCGGAACGGCGGAAACGTTCTGGGGCGGAGGACGTCATGTATTGTATCACAACAATGTAACAAGTGTGTTCTTTCATAGTATAAGACAACATAACGAACAATCAAAATAAAAGACGAGTCTGAACTGCTCCATCTTCACAAAACCTGGTTGTCGTACCTGTCTATTTGTGACCTCAGAATACAAATTACTTTGAAAGTGAGTATCAGCGAAAAAGCTGGTGAATTCATAAGTATTAGTATGTCTTAGATTTGTAAAACTTGTAATGAAAGACTTAAATTGTTATGAAAGAAAGTTCGTATGAGTATGAAAATGTCTGTAAGTAGTTGAAAGCGTTTGAATACCCTAGCAAATCCCTATGATTTCTATTAGTATAACGAGTAGTCTTCTACCAAGACTAGACTGTTTTGAAAGTAACAAAGATGGTTTTTCCCTTGTATGACTACTATTAACAATATATATAGTCTACCTCATCGTTTATGCGAATATATCACAAAATAAAAGTAACAGGAAAAACATAGCCATGTAAGTGTGTATCCTTTTGTATTAGGATCAACCCGACATCGCGACTGCCGAAATAGTAATAACCTTGAACGTCCGTAGATGTTCATTTTCCTCTGTAGCTAACAGCAGGGCGTAGGAATGGTTAGTCCCTTAACGGTACCCGAATATAAGTATTAACAGTAGGCATCCGTAGATGTTCATTACCTATGTTGCTAACAGTTGGGTGCCGGAATGGTTAGTCCCGTCTAGTAAGTAGGTAGTCTTCTCACGAGACCCGCTGTAAGTAAGTAATAATATGATTGGAAGTCCCTATTCTACATTTGGAACTAAAGGTGACTTCCGCAACGAATCGCTAGGTCGAAATACATATTTATTACCAGATCATATATAAGCCCAAACTACACCTATAATAGTTTACTAGGGATATATGAACGTATACTTTTGCTACCCAAAGGTACTGACTGTTCAAAACTATTATGTCCGTATATGTACACATGATATATAACTAAAGATTTAAACGACCTTCGGACGGATTCCTGATACCCTACCAGACCACATCCCAACGAGGAAAAGGAAATAAAGCGGGTTAGCCTTCCTAAGTCCTTTAAACATTACTTATATAACTATACATATACATGCATGCTTTTAACAAGGTGTCTATGTAAAGGTATCCATGTAAGTGTATCCAAGTAAGTGTATCCCTTCATATATCATTTAGTATAGACTCATTAATGAACAGACTCTTGTGTATTACTTGTACTTGGAATGGTAAGTAGTATCTCCTAACTATACCTATAATAGTTACTAGTAAGGTACAAGTATAATGAAGGTATACCTTTGCTAGCCAAAGGTACTGAACTGACTTAGGGTACTTTTATGTTTACATGTATACATGATATATAGCTAATAGTTGAACAACCTTCAGACGGATACCCGATACCCTACCAGACCACATCTGAACGAGGAAAAGGAAATAAAGCGGGTTAGCCTTCCTAAGTCCTTCAGGCATTACTTATATAACTATACATATGTAGGCATGCATTTGATAATATAAAAGCATAAAAGGAGATTTGTAAAACCTTTAAAAAATATTAATATCTAAGAAAAGATCGACTTGATGTTAGTTTATAAAACGGTTTGAAAGTATTTTGTTTGAATAAACAGATTAAGTATAAAGAAAACCTTTGTTTGAAATACATTTGTAACATAGTTTGTTAAGAAACATAGAGTGTATAAAGCAGTTTGATATAGAGTTTTCAACATATAAAAACGTTTAATGAAGCGTTTGAAGAAATCTGTTTGGTAAAACAGCTAACGAATAGTAAATCCATTTGCATGTTAGTTATTAATCACATGTGATTGATATAATAACTAGCATGATTCAACTTGTATTCCCTCCCCCCCCATAAAAGCATTTAAAAACATTTAAAGCAATGATTAAGGGGTATGAACTCACCTGAAGTTGAGGGTTTGAACATATTGAGTGACGTAGGATGCTAAGTGTCAAGTGAAGAGTTGTACACACACAAGGATCCTAGTTAACATATAAGAGTACATATATGTATCCAATTAGTCTTTAAACAACTAATTAACAAAGTTAAGACATCCTAGGACATGATAAACACTTTATATAAGTGTTATAAGTGCTAAGGAGTGCATCTAAGTGTTGTAGGACAAGGCTATTGAGTTTAGGGTTCCAAAGGACCCCTTTCTTGAGTTTACTCCCCAAGGGCCATAACCCATTGAGTTTACGGTCGTAAACCCTTGAGTTTACGGCTATAAGCTCCTAATATTTTGGTCATTTGATGGTTTGAAGCCTTATAAGTCCTTAGAGGTGTTTACATTTGATGTATGAGCCTAAGGAAGAAGTTAGGACACCATTTCCCTCATTTGAGGGGTTTACAGCCCTAAGACCATTTCTCTTAGTGATTGCGGCCGTAATCTCATATGGACCATCGTATTTTTGTGCTTTCAAGTCCCATACACATTAAGGTATGAGTCTAGACTAGTTTCACAAGGGAAGGAAGGGACTAGGGCACATTTTTGGCCCTTAAAGAAGGGTTTACAGTCGAAGGTGTTCTTGGGCTGTAAACTCTTTGATCTTGGTGATTCCTTGTGATTTCTTGATGTATAGACATATAACAAGCCCTACTATACTCTAAGATAGAAGCACTTATGATTTGGGACGAAAGACTGAAGATCCTTGAGAGAGAATCGGGTTTTTCTCTAGTTGGAAATGGAACAAATGAATAAAAATGGCTAAGGGTCATATATATACTCCTTGGGGTTTTTGATCCAAAAATATCATTTGAGCCGTAAACTCCAAACTCTTGGAGTTTTGAAACTTTTAAGATGCACATAATACTCTAGGGCATCCTCTTTCCCGATATCTCCTAAAGTGTTAATCCTAGTATGCTCAAACTTATTCCAAAACCTTGAAAGTTAGTAGGAGTTGATCTGACTTCTATTGAAGCGAAGGGTTGTACAAAATAGAAAATTTTGGGTTGTCACATTGTCCCCCCGTTAGAAGGAATTTCGTCCCGAAATTAGTATTTAGGTAATGGCGTAGGCATGAAAAATCGAGACAAGTACTGGGGATACTTCCTAATCGATTTTCTTCCCGTGCTTCCAAGTGAATTCGGGTCCTTGGTCGGCATTCCAACGAACCTTCACTAATGGAAAGCGGTTTTGATTTGTTCACATGATCTCTCTGTCCATGGTCACCATGGTTCTTCCACGAAGGTGAGGCTCTCAATGATCTCGATCTCGACGAGTGGGATTACAAGAATCCTGACGGAAAGGTACGTTTTCTAGTTCGAGACGTGAAGGTTAAAATGTACGTTATAGAGCTCGCGGTGTAGGTTGGGTTTGTGAGTTACAGGGTCGATTCTGGTTGTAGGAGTCTCACTAGGTCCTAAGTTTGTTTACATGATGATGCGATTACTCGTAGTCTTGGGCAGTCTCCGTCTTGAAGTTCATACTAGAATTCATACATGGTTCATCGATCACAGTCTCGTGTATACGACTCGTATATAATTAAGATTGAAGAGGTAGTCGAATAAATGCTTCCCATTTAACCTCACATCCCAACGAGGAAAAGAGTTAAAGTGAAATCATCAATTCTAAACTTGTAGAACCTTGATTATATACCACCCCTTTGCATACATTCTTCAGTGATAGATCAACCGTATGGGTCTTTGAATTGAAATTGATGTACTTTATGAGTGATACCTTGGGGAGGTTTGCTGAGGTTTCTTCGGAACGGAAAAGGACATGAGGTACTCTATGCATGAGTACTCCGGTGTTCTGGAATGGCGGCTTCGCTAGCAAGACGACTTCGGAGAAAGAGATGTGTGCACGAAGCTGGTATTGCGAGGATCGAATTGACTCAAGTTGTATGATAATGTCAGAATCATATGGAAACTAAAGACATTAGATTTGAACATACAATGTTACAGACAAAACACAACAGTGCAACCTTTAACCGAGTTATTGTACTTTAGTTTAACTAGAAGACTATTGCTGCGAACAAGGTATACTACAAAAGACAAGTATACGCCGCAAAAGGATCCCTTAACTGACTGGATCTCGCAAAAGATAAGACTCTAGTTACACTAGTTCTAAATAGTTTATAAGTCTGTTAAAACGAAACCCCTTAATTACTTTAACGTGGGTCTGGAGTAGTCTCTCCTGCGGCGGTGATCGTTAGCATCCTTCCATCTGTGCCAGTATTCGCTACTTCTGGGCAGTTTCTTTTGTAGTAACGTATGGTGTGTCCCTTTTTGTTGCAGTTTAAGCACTCCATCTCTTGACAAGGTCCATGGTGGTGATAGTTGCATTTGTTGCACTTTGGGAGATTATCCGTATATGGCTATTCTGGTAATGGGTTAGTAGAGACTATTGTAGGTACTGTAGCAGCATTAACTGTAACTTGTTGTTTTTTCCTTGAGGATCCTTGTGAGGACTCGTCTTTCCTCTTGTTTTTGTTGTTGTTTCCTCCTTGTTGATATGGTACAGAAATTTTTGAGTTCTGATGATTTCCGTGGTCAATCAGAGATTGTGCTAGTTCTTTGGAACTATCGAAAGTATCGGGCCTTGATGCTAACACACTTGACTAAATTTGGGGAGACAGTCCCCAAAATATACCTCTCTAATTTCTTGCTCTCAGGAGCAACCATGTCCAGGCACAGGTATTCCAGATCACAGAATCTACCCATATAGGTTGATATATCGGTATCAACCATTTCCAGACTCCAAAGTTCTTGTTCGAGCTTTTGAACTTCCCCTCGAGGACAGTACTCTTTCATCAACATGATCTTCAAGTTTTCCCAACTTATCGAATTTGCCACTACTATAGTCAGGGACTTAACATGGCCATTCCACCAAGTTAACGCTCTGTCAGACAAGGTACAAGTAGCAAACTTGACCTTGTTGCCCTCCGCGCAGGCGCAGATCCCAAAGACTGCTTCTGTCTTTTCAATCCACTCCCTTAGAACCATAACCCCACCAGTTTCATTGAATTTTCGGGGTTTAGCATTTTTAAAGTCCTAGTAGGTGCATTCCCTGGGATGCCCATGGCTCTCGCCATGGTGAGAAGGAGGTGCACCCGTTCCCGATCCACTAGGGACATGAGCATTGATGACTGACACGACAACTGCTACTGTTGCCGTGAAGGCTGCTTGGAACATGGCAGCGTCGAAAGGAGGAGGTGTTTGAGGTGGTGGAGGAGGTGGTGGTATTGGTGTTTCGTTATTAGGGTTACGCCTTGGATTCCTGCGAGGCAGCATCTTTTGACTATACGATGAAAAGATAACAACACGGTAAGAATAAACAAATAAGGAGAGTGACTCATGGACTAACTCTCCATAGTCCAACAGCACAATTTAATAACACGTTTGAATGAGGATCTAGTATTGAAAGGTGAAAGCATTTGGACAATGATGTCCATACGATTTGGTATCTATCAAAAGTACTGGAATTATAGATGTAACATGTTCTGGAAAAGTGGCCTAAGAGTGGGCCTTACATCAACCATTGTTGGGAAAGTTTTGACAGGACAATGATCTAATCAAGACCTAATAGATCTAAGATTTACGACGATAGGAAATTAGACCAGAGTTTTACATAAACTAGGTTATATATGAAGAAGAAGTCGATGAGATTCTACCGGTGACGAGAACTACCAGATAAGTCTTCAGTTAAGTGATCATTTGAAGGGATTGGGTGATCATTCTCTGGCTCCTCTCCGAGCCATCCATAATTGTCGTGGTTAGGGTAGTACGGGTTGTCGTGGGGATGGAATCCATCCATGATATCTACGCGAGAAAAGGGATAATAAGAACTAACTAAATAGACGAACTAACTTAGATAATTATAAGATGATCCTTATCAGTTGCTTCAATACTTTTTTAGTGCATACCAGTTATATGTATTTAGGATAGGATAGACCTTCGAATAAGTGACCCTAACCCTAAGCCCCCAACCCAACAAGGACAGGACATAAAACAAAGATTCACAGATTCTAAGTCTATGACATCCTATTACATATAACCTTAGGGTATCCACTAAAAGACTATTGACATACTAATAAAAATCTATTTAGTTCTCAAATAAGTAATTACAGTAACACCAAATACCCTATGGTATTTATTTTGTGGTTGTGTTGGTACGTTTTTAGACTTGTTGCCACATCACAACCATTCTTGGGCATATGCTAATCACTCCTCGGACCAGCATAGTTGATCAGGCTATACCACTCCCAAGACTGACTATACATCCCCAAGCTTACTTGTGATATTCAACAATCGTAATACTTTTGTTCTTGTCATTGTGACACTGATTTTAGTATGAATGCAGGCACGTATACTTTCTTAAATATTTTATTATTTAAAGTATAAACTCTTGGTCAGAGTATTTTAATCCAATTGTATTTATAGTATGTATATCTTTTATGGGTTGATATACTCAATTCACTATAAACAATGCTCTGATACCAATCTGTCACACCCCAAAACCGGAACGGTGGAAACGTTCTCGGGCGGAGGACGTCATGTAATGTATCACAACAATGTAAAGTAGTAAACAAGCAACAACATCATCCATTGCATTAATAGTATAAATTTAGTTACAAGTGTGTTCTTTCATAGTATAAGACTGTTGGATTAGTGTCTAAGTCCATAACTATTTTGGTATGTGCTTGACCCGATGGTGCATGGTCCTTTTGGGTTGCCTTCACCAAAGCAACTTGATAGGATGAATTGTGGAGAGAAAGGATTAAATATGATTTATTAATATATTATGGGAATAATATATTAAAGGAGAAATCATATTGTTTAATTAATATTAGTCAATAATTAATTGGTAATTAGTTTTGTGACTAAAAGAGATTAATTAAACTTAAGGGACTGGAATTGTAATTATAAGATAATTGCAATTTGGGCCATGGATTGCCTTTTATTATAAGGTGGACGAATTCTATGGGGAAGCCCATATGAAATCGTCCAAGGCCTTATGGAAAGGGCTCCATGGGTTGCTTAGGGCTTAAGCATCCAAATTAGGGTTTCCTTGTTAGATAACCCTAATTGCCTCACTATATATATAGATCACTTAAGGACCAAAAACGTGGATAAGCTTCTTGCTAGGGTTTCACATGAGTTTTGCTAGCCTCCATCCTCTCTCCTCTTCATCCTCTTGCTTATGGTGTTTGTGAACCATTAGAGGAGTGACACTTGTGACTCTAAGCCTTCCAAAATCAATACAAGGAGATTTGGGATTGTTATTGATACATAACAATCAAGGTAACATTATAAACCTATTCTCATGTTAATATGATTATTTGAATGCTAGAATTAGTGTTTATAGTCTTGGATAACTTGCATGTACAATAGAGAAACCTATATCCAAGCATTAGGGTTTGTATGAGCACATAGGATGTTCTTAGGACCAAAACCCATCAGTGGTATCAGAGCCTAGATTGGTTTCAATTGTATTGATGCATTACATGTTCAAAAAATTCGATTTTTGATGTTCTGGAGGCTGGACTCGCCGAGTCCATAGCTGAACTCGCCGAGTCCAAGCTTGACTCGACGAGTCAACTCGTCGGATGGAGCATATCTCGGGATTTCTTGCTGTTTTTGCTTTGGGATAGTTACCTTATCATATTAGATCAATATAAATCCGATTTTATGATATATTTGACTATATTCTTGATCTAATTGATGATATTTATCAATTAATAAGATAATTGTTTCTTTATGTGATAATTGATTAATTATTTTGACTAAATTGATAAATTGTTTTGCAAGAAATCATTAAATAAATCAAATATGGATAATTATGTGATTAATTGTTAATTTAGATTATTTGTTATTTGATCCTTGTTGTTATGAAAAGTTTCATATTTTCCCCTTAGGTTTTATAGTTTAAATTTGAACCCAAAACTTTTGTTGTTTTGAAATTTAAATAGTTGAAACCCTAATGTTTTGAAAAAGGTTTCAAAACATGCCCTCAAGTTTTGGAATTTAAATTTTGATTAATAGTTTAATTTGATGTATATTTAAATTCTAAACCCTAATGTCTTGAAATGTTTCAAAACTTGCCCTCATGTTTTGGAATTTAAAAGTTGATTAAAAGTTTAATTAGGAATGCTAAATTCTAAAACTCTAGTATAGTTTTGGAAAAGTTCAAATCACACCCATATGGTTTTATTAATTAATTAAGGTGTATAATTAAAAGAGGTTTAATAAATCGATAAAAGTTTAGGTTTACAATTTAATTGAATTAAAAGTATAATTGTTAAATTAGACCACCTAGTATTTTAAAAGTATAAAATACACCCTATACTATATATAACATTAAAAGTCTAACATTATATATATGTATGAGTAAAAGTCAGTCTTACCGTTAGTAGGCCTCATTCACGAAGCTGGTCTAAAAGGGGTGTTTAAGGAAATTGCCTATAACATGGCGATTGAATGGGTATCCACTCTTACCCACCGCACTCTTGACTAGTGGAGGGTCGTTAGCCGAATGGGTAGGATGGGACAAAACCTTCCATTATAAGTATAATGAGGTATAAAAGTAACTAAATGTTTTCATAAAATTCCCAATCTTAGTTACTTAGGCAAAAGTAAATTGATGCAACTCCATGAAATTACACTTTGTGCCCTTGCGAAGACGTTAGTGGAGCGTGTGTGGTTTACCGGCACACTAAATGGTTCTAAGAAAAGGTAGTAAAGGGTGACTCAATGTTTGTCATAGTTCGGTGGAGCGTGTGTGGTTTACCGGCACATCGAATAGGTGACTGTAACATGTGAGGGCACCATGTAAGTTTGCATGATTATTCACACCCGCTTTGTGATCCTCGGTATCCTAGTCACAAAGAAGAGGGGCATATCGAGATTTAAACATGCCATTGAAAGTTCAATGAATCTCAAAGGATCTAGGAGTTTTCATAGATTTAAAACTTAAATTCTTTTTTCGTTTTCGTGGTGGAAATTAGTGAATCGTCATTCACTTACCTTCAAATGTTCTGCAATTTGGGTTACGGCATCCCTCTCCCGAGTTGTAGAATATTGTGTTGGGTCCTAGCCTTAGTATTTCATTTGGGTGATTTACTAAGGACTCAATCAATCAACTAACTTGAATTTGTTTCTCCCGTTTTGCAGATGTCAAAGTTTGACGACTATGGTCTTCCCAAATCCCGTGGAACAAGCTTTCCACATGAAGATGATATTCCACGATTCGATCGAGGAACAAGAAATCATGCTTCACTTCCTCCACCTCCTCCAATTATTCTCCCTAACCCACAAGTTCAAAAGGCTTGAAAAGTTCAAGATCACTCAAGACCTTTTGGCAAGTAAACATAAAGAAGGAAAGTCGGTGTGTGCACACGTCCTAGGGATGAAGTCACACATTGATAGGTTAAGAATGTTGGGATCCGTTGTTTGTGAAGAGATGACTATTGATTAGGTTCTTCAGTCACTTCCTAAATCATATAGCGAGTTCGTAAGAGAGTACTATATGATGAACTGCGACGTGACCCTTATAGATCTCACCGATATGCTTATTGCTGCTGAATCAGCAATGATTTGGCGCAATAGAAAAGCAAAGTTGATCGGTGAATCTGCCTTCAAGAACTCTATGGATATAGACAATGGAAACGAAAGACATCTATGATCGAAAAGTTTGATCATAAGAGAAAGGCAATGTCTGAAGTAGTTCCATGTCATGTTCCAAAAGAGTCAATTTGCTTTTATTGCCAAGAGAAAAGGCATTGGAGACGAAGCTGCCCCATTTACCTAAGAGATCTAAGAGATGGGAGACTCGAAACGTATGGCTCTAATTTAGGTAAAATCCATTGACTAACTCTTTTAAGCTTCATTCTAGATTCTAAATACATAATGTGATAAGATTGCAATTGATGTTTTGTAGGATCGAAGAAAAGAAAGGAAGCTTAAGGGAAGAAGTGAGCAGAATCTAACCATGAAGGAATGGATTTCGATCGCATTTCTCGAAGATTAGATTCTTGTGCTACTACTTAGAGTTAGAATTAGATTGATAAGAAAGATGTATTAGCATAGTTTTTCAATGAATTGCATTGTAAGGACAAAAAATTTTCCGCAATAAAATAAAATTTGATTTTATATCATTTATTTATCCTTGCAATGGCGTATATGAAAAATTGATGTTTGGATGTTTCTATTATTAGCAATAATGGATTTGATTCATAGTTATGGAAATGTCGAAAATTTACCAAATAGGGAGAGTTTCTCATCGCCCAAGTTTCAATTGGACAGAAACTTGGAATCATGCAACTTGGTTGCACGATGAATGAGAAATTTCATATTTGGAAATTAGACTAATTCATTGACAAAGTGTCAAGTGAAGGACGAGGAGATCGAACACACAAAGTTGCATGTTGATCAAGTCCACAATAAGATTAAAAAAGATATTCGTCATGATTTACTAAAGGTTTAGTAAATATGATTATACTTATAAGATTAAGTGTAATTCTAAATTGATTAAAAAAGGTTTAAATCAATAGCAGAACAAATAAAAAGAATCAAGTATGCAGAAAGATAAAAGTTTTTCCATTCTAAGAAGAAGGGAGAGTACCTTTCATGCTTTATGATAGGTCTTAATGATTAAGAACCATATCTCAATTGATCCTCTAAGTGAGTCTTAGTACAATTGTATGTCTAAGAAGAGGAATCAAGAATTGAAGAAATGGTTAAATCAAGAAGTCAATCATACTTCGTTCCAAAACAAGTCTTAGAGTTTAGATTGTGACATTGAGTGATAAGTAATAAGAAGGTTTATGACATTCATCAAATGTGGAAAGTTGTGATGTCTTGGATAAGACAAAGACCAACTAGGACCAATTTATGAAGTGTTTTGATAAAAGCTACACTAACTCTTGAATATCTGTTTGTCAAGAAATGACTATTGACAAGAGAATCTTATATGTCAAGGAGTCAATGGGAGTCTTAATGGTCTTGAAAAGTTTCAAGAACAAATCAAATAAACCTTATCGATCATCACTAGCACACGAGTTGAGGTTTACAACCTATCGTGATGACATTATTTTTGTTTCTATGTCAATCCAATCGAGTTAATTATGCATGTGAGTCCTATGAGTTCTCATTTGAATGCATAAAAGGCAAGGACCTTGATCAATGGAAAGTACATTGATAAGAAAAAGGTGAGCTGCTTAACTACTTGGAAGAAATGGTGGGCAGCTGTGCTACCATAATGCAAGAAATCAAGACTAAGAAAGTTCGGTCCATATGAGTTTGAATTTGTCGTGAACTTTGGTTTTAACAAATTCACATGGATAGGAACAAATACACCGTTTAAATCTAAGTGTCATAAGATTTCCTCCTTCATGAAAATGATTGTGAGGAAATGCTTTCGCTAAGAAAGATTTTTAAGAAGATAGTGATTGTAAAATTGCATTCTCGAATTCGATTATGGTTACGGTATCCCTTTCCATAATTTGAATTATGAGGTTTGGCAATTGTTTAGACACACATATGAACTATCTAAGGCAAAGGTGTATAAGTTCAAGAAGCCTTGATAAAAGATTATCAAAGCACTAAGTATTAGAAACATGAACTTAAGAAATTCAATAAGCATTGCTTTTTTTTTCTGAAAGTTAAGCTATTTCCGAATACATGTCAAAGCTAGTGGGAGCATAAGTGTTATGTTTATAATAATCATCGTGATAGTGGGAGCATAAATGTTATGATTGTATGATTATTTAGGAAAGTATTGCAAGTTGGCAATATTAATTATAGAAAACAAGAGTCATTCTTTGCAAAGTTGTAAGGATGGAATAGTTGTTTTGCTATAATTAAGGGAGAGAATATTATGCTTCATTGCAAATCTAAAGGCTTAGGTTGTGGAATGTTAGTCAAAGGTACATAGTGTGTTCTAAAAATTTCGATTATGATTACGGCATTCCTCTTCATAATTCGAATTTTGAGAACATAGCAAATAAAACATTATGCATCGTGTCTCATACGCTTCGAGTATAAGATCGATTGCAAATACTTTAATATTTGACCATTCTAAAATTTTCCAAATGTCTAGCACATTTAGAGGGAAAAAGGACTAGAATTGGTTTTGACTAAAATAATTAAACAACTATCAAAGGACAATCCAAAGTTCGACGAGGATTGGTCGCTTGTGAGTAGTTGGAAGTATAGTATTGGAAAATATGGAAATGTTTCCATATTGGATGGACCATATCGACATCATTACGAATAGATAAGATTCTATTAAGAATGAGTTGTCATATGGAAAATATGGAAGCGTGTCCATATTGGGAATTGAATATTGAAAATCTATGTCTAGATTAGAAACTTTTATGCAAAAGGATGTTCAAAGGAGTGTACTTTGAGTGAGAGACATCATACCTAAGGAATTGTCTTATAACAATCTCCGATAGAGGACTTTGTAATATCATTGGCAATAGTCTTTGTGACTTTGGTGCAGTGACATTACGAAAGGATCGTTGCATAAAGTGTTAGAATCTAGCATATTCTATAAGTGGCAGGTATTTGATACTCTTACACTTATGAAAAAGGATTTGGAGTTGTGAAATGAGAATGGTTGGAAATATGTTCAATTTGATCTATTTCTCAAAAGTAAGAACCATAGGTAAACATTGTGTGCATGCTAAGAGCATGGGACAAGTGTAATAATTCAAGTAAGAAGTTGATTACCCGAAACGACAAATAATGAGTAATCGATATGGTGATAAATAGAAGGAGTTTTATTTATACTTAAAGGTTTGAGGCCATATGGGATTAGTATTATTCTTGTGTTTCAGTTTGCATGTTTTGACTTCCAGAATAATTGTGTTTATTAAGAATAATCGAATTATTCGAACGGGCCACAGTCGTTCATATGTTGGAAGTAGATATGAAAGAAGACTGTCATGAATTGGTGTGTGGATTGTCTAAAGAGCATTAGACATAAGCAAATGTTTGCTGAAACGTTCATGAGTGCTTATGAATATGATTTGAGCATTGGATTAAACCCACGCTCACTTGGATCGCTCCTTGAATTGTATCACGAGTGATTGGTGAGACGATAACATCTTATATTCTTGAAACCGAGATGTGTGAGTTGTATCTTGCGAATCGGTCGCATATTGATAATATGTAAACGCACTAGTAACTTGGTGTTATAAAACATATTGTTGTGTGTGATTCGGTGAGTAAGTGCAAGCAAACATTGTATCAAAGTTTATCCGTTCCATTTATCCAAAGTAGGATAAAAGCGATATCTTTGGGCCCCTCGATGATTTAGTGATGACAAACGTAAATGCTCGGCCGGGCTAGGGCTAATTTGATTTGTTCAATTAGTCATTCGTCATAAATCGGGAATCGAGATATAGTACAAATAGAATGATTTGAAATCATATCTCATATGATATCTAGAATGGAGGAATATATGATCCCTTATCTAAGGAGACGCGTATCTGATAGGATCAGAGTTGACAGTGGCTTTGGAAAGCTATGATTGCAGATCAGGATCTGAAGTCATACGCAGAATAGTTGTTAGACTTATCCAAGTGGGAGACTATTGGATTAGTGTCTAAGTCCTTAACTATTTTGGTATGTGCTTGACCCGATGGTGCATGGTCCTTTGGGGTTGCCTTCACCAAAGCAACTTGATAGGATGAATTATGGTGAGAAAGGATTAAATATGATTTATTAATATATTATGGGAACAATATATTAAAGGAGAAATCATATTGTTTAACTAATATTAGTCAATAATTAATTGGTAATTAGTTTTGTGACTAAAAGAGATTAATTAAACTTAAGGGACTGGAATTGTAATTATAAGATAATTGCAATTTGGGCCATGGATTTCCTTTTATTATAAGGTGGACGAATTCTATGGGGAAGCCCATATGAAATCGTCCAAGGCCTTATGGAAAGGGCTCCATGGGTTGCTTAGGGCTTAAGCATCCAAATTAGGGTTTCCTTTTTAGATAACCTTGATTGCCTCACTATATATAGATCCCTTAAGGACCAAAAACGTGGATAAGCTTCTTGCTAGGGTTTCACACGAGTTTTGGTAGCCTCCATCCTCTCTCCTCTTCATCCTCTTGCTTATGGTGTTTGTGAACCATTAGAGGAGTGACACTTGTGACTCTAAGCCTTCCAAAGTCAATACAAAGAGATTTGGGATTGTTATTGCTATATAACAATCAAGGTAACATTATAAACCTATTCTCATGTTAATGTGATTATTTGAATGCTAGAATTAGGGTTTATAGTCTTGGATAACTTGCATGTACAATAGAGAAACCTAGATCCAAGCATTAGGGTTTGTATGAGCACATAGGATGTTCTTAGGACCAAAACCCATCAAAGACAACATAATGAACAATCAAAATAAAAGATGAGTATGAACTGCTCCGTCTTCACAAAACCTGGTCGTCGTACCTGTCTATTTGTGACCTGTGAATACAAGTTATTTTGAAAGCAAGTATCAGCCAAAAAGCTGGTGAATTCATATGTATTAGTGTGTCTTATATTTGTAAAACTTGTAATGAAAGACTTAAATTGTTTTGAAAGAAAGTTCGTATGAGTATGAAAATGTTTGTAAGTAGCTGAAAGCGTTTGAATACCCTAGCAAATCCCTATGATTTCTATTAGTATAACGAGTAGTCTTCTACCAAGACTAGAATGTTTTGAAAGTAACAAAGATGGTTTTTCCCTTGTATGACTACTATTAACAATATATATAGTCTACCTCATTGTTTATGTGAATGTATCACAAAATAAAAGTAACAGGAAAAACATAGCCATGTAAGTGTGTATCCTTTTGTATTAGGATCAACCCGACATCGCGACTGCCGAAACAGTAACAACCTTGAACGTCCGTAGATGTTCATTTTCCTCTGTAGCTAACAGCAGGGCGTAGGAATGGTTAGTCCCTTAATGGTACCCTAATATAAGTATTAACAGTAGGCATCCGTAGATGTTCATTACCTATGTTGCTAACAGTTGGGTGCCGGAATGGTTAGTCCCGTCTAGTAAGTAGGTAGTCTTCTCACGAGACCCGCTGTAAGTAAGTAATAATATGATTGGAAGTCCCTATTCTACATTTGGAACTAAAGGTGAATTCCGCAACGAATCGCTAGGTCGAAATCCATTTTTATTACTAGATCATATATAAGCCTAAACTACACCTATAATAGTTTACTAGGGATATATGAATGTATACCTTTGCTACCCAAAGGTACTTACTGTTCAGAACTATTATGTGTGTATATGTACACATGATATATAACTAAAGATTTAAACGACTTTCGAACGGATACCCGATACCCTACCAGACCACATCCCAACGAGGAAAAGGAAATAAAGCGGGTTAGCCTTCATAAATCCTTTAAACATTACTTATATAACTATACATATACATGCATGATTTTAACAAGGTATCTATGTAAAGGTATCCATGTAAGTGTATCCAAGTAAGTGTATCCCTTCATATATCATTTAGTGTAGACTCATGAATGAACTGACTCTGGTGTATTCCTTGTACTTGGAATAGTAAGTAGTATCTCCTAACTATACCAATAATAGTTACTAGTAAGGTACAAGTATAATGAAGGTATACCTTTGCTAGCCAAAGGTACTGAACTGACTGAGGGTACTTTTATGTCTATATATGTAACATGATAGATAACTATAGTTTAACGACCTTCGGATGGATACCCGATACCCTACCAGACCACATCCGAACGAGGAAAAGGAAATAAAGTGTGTTAGCCTTCCTAAGTCCTTCAGGCATTACTTATATAACTATACATATGTAGGCATACATTTGATAATATAAAAGCATAAAAGGAGCTTTGTAAAACCTTTAATAAATATTAATATCTAAGAAAAGATCGACTTGATGGCAGTTTATAAAACGGTTTGAAAGTATTTTGTTTGAATAAACAGTTTAAGTATAAAGAAAACCTTTGTTTGAAATACATTTGTAACCGAGTTTGAATAGAAACATACAGTGTATAAAGCAGTTTGATATATAGTTTTCAACATATAAAAACGTTTAATGAAGCATTTGAAGAAATTTGTTTGGTAAAACAACTAACGAATAGTAAATCCATTTGCATGTTAGTTATTAATCACATGTGATTGATATAATAACTAGCATGATTCAACTTGTATTCCCCCCCCAATAAAAGCATTTAAAAACAATTAAAAAATTGATTAAGGGGTATGAACTCACCTGAAGTTGAGGGTTTGAACGTATTGACTGACGTAGGATGCTAAGTGTCAAGTGAAGAGTTGTACACACACAAGGATCGTAGTTAACATATAGTAGTACATATATGTATCCAATTATTCTTTAAACAACTAATTAACAAAGTTAAGACATCCTAGGACATGATAAACACATTTTATAATTATTATAAGTGCTAATGAGTGCATCTAAGTGTTGTAGGACAAGGCTATTGAGTTTAGGATTCCAAAGGACCCCTTTCTTGAGTTTACTCCCCAAGGGCCATAACCAATTGAGTTTACGGTCGTAAACCCTTGATTTTACGGCCATTAGCTCCTAATCTTTTGGTAATTTGATGGTTTGAAGCCTTATAAGTCCTTAGAAGTGTTTCCACTTGATGTATGAGCGTAAGGAAGAAGTTAGTGCACCATTTCCCTCATTTGAGGGGTTTACGGCCCTAAGACCATTTTCTTAGTGATTGCGGCCGTAATCTCATATGGACCATGCTATTTTTGTGCTTTCAAGTCCCATACATATTAAGGTATGAGTCTATACTAGTTTCATAAGGGAAGGAAAGGACTAGGGCACACTTTTGGCCCTTAAAGAAGGGTTTACGGTCCAAGGTGTTCTTGGGCCGTAAACTCTTTGATCTTGGTGATTCCTTGTGATTTCTTGATGTATAGACATATAACAAGCCCTACTATACTCTAAGATAGAAGCACTTATGATTTGGGACGAAAGACTGAAGATCCTTGAGAGTGAATCGGGTTTTTTTGTCTAGTTGGAAATGAAACAAATGAATAAAAATGGCTAAGGGTCATATATATACCCCTTGGGGTTTTGGTCCAAAAAAATCATTTGAGCCGTAAACTCCAAACTCTTGGAGTTTTGAAACTTTTAAGATGCACATAATACTCTAGGGTATCCTTTCTCCCGATATCTCCTAAAGTGTGAATCCTAATATGCTCAAACTTATTCCAAAAGCTTGAAAATTAGTAGGAGTTGATCTGACTTCTATTGAAGCGAAGAGTTGTACATAATAGAAAATTTCGGGTTGTCACACACATACCTACACTTTATGCGAATTGGCAAATTTTACCCAGTTTCACATTTGGGGTAAAATTTTTGAGAAATGGGAATATTTTCGAATCAGGTCCCTGCAGTTTGTGCGAATTTACACATTCTACCTAGTTTCGTAAATGGGGCTGTGTTTCGCATATTTGGCTGTTTTTGGCGCAATGGGTCACTGCAGAATTTTAAAATTGACAATTTCTACCTATTTTGAGAAATTTTGTCAAAGGCAATCCGTGAACGAAGCTAAAAATTCAATATGTTTTTAGATTTTCCGGATTGAAGCACAAAGTTTATGCCACATGTTAAGGGGGAGTTTTGACATGAAAAATTCCAAATAGAGCACGTTCTTTTTCCTCGGAGTTTTATAATCAAATTTCGATTATAAAAAGGGGGAGAAGTTTTATATGGAAATTCGAACTTGAATTTTTCATATTACGCGGATTTGAAGACCGAAGTGATCTTGAAGTTTTGAAGCCTATGAGATGATGCAATTGGAAGTTCGGAAGTGATGTATTCGAAATGGGTTTGGTTTTATTGAAGATTTTTGGGGTGTGTTTTTATGCGCAACTTTTGGGTGATTATTTGGATTTAATCATTCGTTTCTGCTCGGATTGTATGGTCTCACACCCTAGAGCCCAAATTGAAGATTCATGGAAGAATTGAAGATTGAAGTTCGTTTCAACATGTGTCACCTTTGAGGCTCGAACCACGTAGTTGCTCGACTTTAGAAGAATTGAAGTGGGTCATTCATTCCTAACTTTGAGGGGGAGAATCTTGGGGTACAAAGTTTTCCATGAATGACTTTGTAATGTTTGACTTTTTGTAAAACCCACTTGCATGGTGAGTTTCGCATCCCCATCGGGGAGGAGGATGGCCCAAGTGGCTATTTGTATCGAGAAATTGCGTGAGTTAGGAGTTAGAGATACTTCCCAACTTTGGGTTTGTGTAATCTTGGTGTCAGTCGGTAGGTTTCGGGAGGGGGACCCAGGGTGGTGTTTCAGTCATGATTCCAGTTCGGATGGAGAGTTGGTTAGGTGTGCGTTTGAATCCGGACGACATTCGGATTAATAGATTAGCAGTAAGGCATTGGGCAGCGGTAGTCGAACTGTGGAAGTGCTGTAAGAGTGCAGGGTAGCCGTAGCATTCACTAGTGGTCAGTTAGTGTGGGATTGTTGTAAGAATGTGGGGTGGTTGTAGCATTCAAGGTATCGGTTCAATAGGGAGATTTCAGCGAATCTGTGACTTGCTCACGGACTCCTTCAGATGGTTTAGGCCACGGAGGGTTAGTTCGCAAGGCTGGGGGGGGGGGGGGGCATAGCGCATTTAGAATTGAGGATTCGTAGGTCGTGGGAAATCGGGTAGGAGGTAACACCAAAGTTGGTCATGTAGCGTTCAACTTAGCATCGGGTTTGGTGTTACGATGGTTCGGGTAGCTTTTGCATAATGCAGTTTTTTTTTCGGAAGTCACGTGGGGCGACTACGAGGGTGTTCTTTGCCTCAACAACCATGCAGAAACCCAATATTCCAGATAGTTGGCAGATAAGTTGGGACTAGGGAGGTCTCAGCTTATTTAAGAAGTAGATAAGAGGCAACATGATGTTTCGGGAAAAAAGTATTGATTTGAGGGTTCGTGTGTATGGAGTGGCTTGTTGTTCGAAAGTGCTAAGTCACTTGCAGTTGGATTAAATAATATGAAAGTAATTGATTTGAATCTGTTTCACAACTCTCCTTTGAGTCTAATCGTTGCAGGGATAAATCTTCTACTCGAAAGATTATTTGAGCCTTCTGCCAAGTATAAGGAATCCGCAGTTGGTTACGGTTAGGGGCTTTTTTTGTAGGTTGCATCAAGATAATCAGGTTTGGAAGCATTATGCTTGGTCCGTTATTCGGTGAGGTTTTGGCATGATAATATCTCAACATGGGAGGTCTTTCGGGGAGGCAGACCATTATAGATTTCAGACTTCGGATGGGTAGAAGTTGTCTTGCGGGAGTTTAAGGTTTGCTTTCTTTAGGATGGAATTTTGGTTTGGGTTTCGGTTATCGCAAAAAGGTTATCTTAAGCATTGAACCTTTGTTTATGTTCCTCAGATTGTTTGCTTTGATATGGGTGATAGTAAGGAGCGATTTCAAGGACAAAATCTTATTTATGTGGGGGGAGAGTTGTCACACTCGGTTTCAAATTTTCTCCGTTTCTTGGGGTTGCTGCCCAGTCATCAGTTGTCATGAGACTAAGGGCTTCGAGAAACGAAGGATTAACCCATTTCGGATGTAGTTTCCAAGGTATAAGCGATCCATGTATTCGAGTGTGTCTTTAGAGCCATGGGTATCTCGGTATTTTATTGATTTTGGGTTTTGTTCGGTAGGTTTTAAGGCTTCGATGTGTTGTTAGGAGCATAAGGCTTCTCGCCATGTTTTCGTGGATATAAGGTTTGCTGGAAACGAAAATAGGATGAAGGAGTTATTGTATTTTGAAGTTATTTTCGATTTTGGTCCCTAATGGAAATAACTGGCAAGGAAGTCGTCTGCATCCAACCATGCATGTGTGTGTTTGGCTGGGTATGCCCAGCTTAACATGGGGGTACACCCAGTGTATTGATGGATAAGTGAAACGCAGGACTTAGAACAGTACGCCCAACGTACAAGTATTACGCCCAGTGTAGTGTGCTGAGTACCAAAATCCTAATTTTTAGGGTTTTCTCACTATTTAAAATCCTTAAGTCCTTGGTGTGAGCCTCTCTTTCATCGTCCAGCGTCTTAAACCCTAAATCTCGAGCTATAGTTGCATCCAAGAGTGTTGAGAGCCTTGTAAGTCCATTTTTGGTAGATTCTAGTGCATTTCAAGAAGTGGAAACTTGGTACAAGGTGGTGGTTTAAGGAAAGGCTTGTGGATGTGGACTCGTTGCTGCATTTTCAGCTCATTGAAGGTAAAAAGTTCATATCTTAATCATTAGAAGTTGGTGTTTATGATTATGTGGGGTTTTGGTCCCTTTTTGACCTCTTGAGTGAGATCTAGTGGTTGGACACCACTTCAAAAGCTTTGAGTTGTCACCCTTGGCAAATCTAAGCTTATAAGTTTATAAAAATAATTTCTTGATGCTTAGATGAGGTCCATTCATGTTCTTGTTGGGTTTTAATGGATTAAAATTGTTATTGGGTCCCTTTGGGTCATGCAAATGCATAAGGGTGCCGACTTTATGCGTTAAGAGCTTCACTGGGAGGTTTCTTGAAGTTTAGACGCAAAGTTCTTAATGGGTTAAGTCGAAATCTGTGTTTGGAGAATCTGCAGGTATGCCCAACATACTAATTTGAGGCCCCCGACCTTTGTTTTCGAGTACGCTAAGCATACCTATGGGGGTACGCCTTGCGTACACACATCAGTGGGCTTATGGGTTTGTTTCATGCTTGGGCTTCTGTCATGGGTTTGGGTTTTGTATGTTGGGATTTTTGGTCAGAGGAAATTGAGAGTTTCGAATTCTTGTTCGGGAATGTCTAGTTGGGCCAAGATTTTGTATTGGGCCTTGGTGGGCCCAATGGGCTTGTACCTTTGGGCTATCGAAGAATTATTAGTGGACCAGGAATTGTTGGGGTTGGGCCCATTTTGGACAATTGGGCCATTAATGGGTTTTTATGGATCTTATAGTTTTGGGTCTTGTTGGTTTTTGGCTTGGGCCTTGGTTGAGAGTCTTGTTGGGCTAGGGGTAAAATGGTCATTTTACCCCAAGTTTGGATTATTGATCATGGTTTGGAACCCAATTGCTAATTGGGTGATATTTTAGTATTAATAGCTCGGGAAGGTGTTAGAGCACAGCTAGGGATTCCTTTTAGTCAGCTCCTACATTCGAGGTGAGTCTCCCTTCGTTGATTCTGTGGGTCAAAGGCAACAAGGTTGGCGCACTAGGGGAACTCAATAAGCTTTTTGCTTATGCTTTTTAGTTTTGGTTTCAGGTACTCCAATTTTAAAATGAAAGGGGCTTGGGACGATTGTAGTGCGTACACCCGTGATTTCTGTAAAATGTGATCTATGGGATTAGACTCTGATAATTGTTTAATTGAAATTCTTTTCAATGTCTAGAACAAAGTTATTAAAGTGTTTTTACTATATTAAAAATGAAATTTTTACCTTGGATTTTTGGTTCGTTAGATCCTTACTTGATAGTATTGAAGTACAAAACAAGAATTAATAAAAAGACACAAACAAACTTCACAAATACACACACACGCACACACAAACACACACACACACACACATATATATATATATATATATATATATATATATATATATATATATATATATATATATATCATACAATGACATCTATAAAAGCCCAAACTCAAGAGTTTAGGTGAAATACGATATAGGAGATTAGCACAATGTGTAGGCCAAACTACAACTAGGCATAGTCTGTACACCTATGCGTAATTATGGTTAGATCGACATACAACTAATCTTGGATATGATAGTTGATAGACTAAACTCTCAAGAATCCCGTAGAACTTAGAACCCAACGATTAAGACCATTACTATCTAGGAAATATAATATGGTCACCGCATAAAATAGCAATCTTCGAAATAGGGTAACGAAACCATTTGTAGAGAAATATCAATTTAAGCCACTCACTATGAAAATCAAGGATATACATTTTCTTAGGTTCCCACACCTCTACTTTTCATTAACCCTCAACGAGGAACCCTACAAAGAGGAATATTCCTCATAAGCAACTGCAGAGTCAGTTGAATCGTCGTAAGAGCCCTACGGGGACCATTTCGACTTCTCCAAGGAAGATGAACCTATTGAGGAAGAAACAAATCTCACTAAGAAGTTGATTTCTCATATTATGAGAATAAGAAGGCCAAAATTCAACATAGAATTCGTTGCCTACCCTTTTTTCTCAAAACATCACCTAGATCCGTCATACCTACCCTAATCACTCAAACTACATGGAACATCAATTAGATTCACGACATCAATGATGATTTGGAAGGAATCAAAGGAAGCATCATAGGCCTGTCTAACATGATCCAAAGGTTAGAGAAGGAGTAAAGAAGAAGTAAAAGGATTGAAGCTCCAGGCACACATTGTAGAGCAAAGGTCATTGCCTCAAAGGCAAGTGCCTCAATCCCTTAGCAATAGCTCCCTAACCTAGTATTGTAGGCTTACAAGTTATGCTTTAAGATCTACATATTATAAGTATAATGACAAGTTCTTTTATGCAGGAAAGCGGTATCATTGCTATCCCGCTAGAGATAGCCTTCTAGTACATCGAAGCTTTTCCACTCCTGAATTTATGATGATTTGTTTTTACAATATCCCGTGCGCTTAGTCTTTAGTGAACACAATTATATAAATAATCAAAAACAACAACAACTAACACTCTCCTTCTATACTAATTTTAATAGGAAGATCACCAGAAGGAACCCTAAGGCATAACCAAACCTTGACCTAGTAACCATGGATGCAACAACCATCGATGCATTGGTCACTAAACGAGTCACGAAACCCTAGCTAATATGAATGTCGAATCCAGACAAGGTTGAGGAACAAGAACTAATAGTACCCAAGGTGATAACAGAGATCACTCACGAGCTTGTACTTATATGGAATTCATGAACTACAAGCCCAAACCCTTCTACATAAATGAAGGAGTAGTAAGATTGTCTCGTTGGATCGAGAAGATGGAATCAGTATTCGAGATCAGCTTCTATGCTGAAAATTGCATAGCTAAATTTGTTGCTTGTACCGTCAATTATACATCATTGTCATGGTCGAATATCCATGCCAAAATCATTGGTATTCGCATAGCCAATGCCATATATTAGGATGATTTAAAGAAACTAATGATTGATGAGTACTTCCACAGAGAGGAGATGCAAAAACTTGAGCAAGACCTCTGGATCTTACAAAGCAAGATGCAAACATTGCATCTTATACCAACAATTTCAATGATCTCGCTATTTTTTGCCTCATCCTTGTTACCCTGGAGTACAAAAAGGTAGAAATGTACGTATAGGGATTAGTTCAACCTATTTATGGTTTGGCTACTACATCCTGACCAACCACATACGATAATGCAAAGAGTTTCACTTTTAACCTGACCAATCCAGAGATCCGTTAGGGCACTATGGTCCAGAAAGATGGCCTTCCATAGTCTAGAAACAACAAGAGGAAGTCTGATGATGATTAAGAGCAACCACTAAAAAGAAAACAAGAGACAGGCTGACCCGGGTTTTCACGAGCATTGGCTAGTAACTATCCCATTACCCACTCCACTAAGACAATATACAAGAGATCTTCCACTATTTAGGTAGTGTAACCATCACCATTAAGGTGCGTGTAGAGAGGTAATATGTAACATTTGAAGTAAGAAGTGCCACATCGCTATGTCATGTGGGAGCTTGAAATGTGCCACAAAACCAAGATCTAGAAATCGCAAATGCTATGAATGTGAAGAAACAAGCCATTTCAAAAGGAACTCTCGTAGATTGGAAAATCAAGGAGGTAACGCTTGGGTAAGAGCATTCTTCATTGGCACGCGATGTGACAACCGTCAATTTCTGGTCAAGTCAAAGTCAACTGAAGTCAACAAGTCAAACCATTCGACTCAATTTGCCCGTGGGTACTAGAGTTTACGTTATGTAATTTCTAAACAACTCGCTATTCTAATGAGAGATCATAAATTGAAAAGTGCGTACATCTAGATCTCTTCCACCGAAAATTGTGGTACGTGGCAAGCCAAACCGATAAAACAATGTTGCATACTCATCGGGAGTATGTACGATCCTAAAACAAGGCTTAACATGGTTTACGGACCTTGCATTGCGAAGTGCGTACATCTAGATCTCTCCCAAATCTCTCTTTGTATGAGAAATCTCTCCAAGAATGTGAAATATCTCCCAAATCTCTCCAAGAATGTGAAATCTCTCCCAAATCTCTCTTTGTATGAGAAATCTCTCCAAGAATGTGAAATCTCTCCCAAATCTCTCTCAAAAGTTCCCGTAACTTTTTGAAGTCATTCGGGTCATTCCGACCCTTAACTGGGTCAAAAACGGCCTGAAACGGGGTAAAAACGAGTAAAATAGGCTTAAGGACCCGAAACCCCTCTTAGGGCCGAAAGTCCTCTTAGAACCGAAGGTCCCTATAGGGACCGAACCTGCTAAGAACCGAAGCTGGAAGAGCCGAACCCGAAGGCTGCTGAACCGAACCCGAAGGATCCTCTCCGGCCCGAACCTTGCACAAGACCCGAACTCGAGCCTCGGTCTATTTCGCTCTTGATGACTTCGGACCGAGCCTCTCCTTCACTTCCATCTGTCTTGCCTCGCTTCGGACCCAGCATCAGATGGGACCGAACCTTTGGCCCCCTTTCCGAGAAGCCTCGCTGTAGTGCCTTTTCTTCCCGGTTTTCGACTACGACTTCATTTTAGCTTCGTTTTTAATTATTTTAACGCGGTATTTTCACCGAAAACTTTATTTTAAGATATAAGGCCTCATATTTATTAATTATCCACGTTTTTGGGGATAAACCTTATCCAAGAAGAGTGGGTGAAGTACAAGAGGTGGAGTGTTGACTTTCCTTTATTCTATGACACAAGCAACCACTCCCATACCCACTCCATGTCACTATTCACAATCAGCCCATCCCTAGTCACTTCATAAGTCATTTCTCATTATTTCCAGCCATTTCCCACGTTCTTAGAGCTGGAACATCCACCCTATCTCCTCACACTTTATTCATTCTCTCATTTTTCCACCAAGAATCACACTCCAAACTCTCTCATCTTTCTCTCTCAAATTCGAGAACTTCAAGGCAGACTCCAAGACTTTTCTCCTTCATTTAGTAAGTATCATCATGTTTCTTATGATTATTACACATCCTCCTAATCAAAATCATAGACTGTTTACACAAACATCATCATATTCTTGTTAGATCTTCGAATCTTCAAGTGATTCTTCAAGTGTTCTTGAGTTGGACACTTCTCTTGTTCAACACTCATCTACTGAAACTACACAAGGTGAGTTCATACCCCTACATTTTCATGTTTTCTCAACTTTTTAGGGGGGGGGGGGGATACAAGTTAAAACACCAAGAACATAGCTAAACTTTTCTAACAGCCTTCATTAGAAAAGTTCAACTCTGTTGACGGACTGTTTTGAGCAACTTAAACATTTTTGTTTTCAAAACTGTTTTAGGTGTATGTAGCTCCGGTTCTTGGCATTAAAATGACTACTTGCACATCTCCATACAATTTTTCTACAATTTATGGTGATTTTTACAACACTGCCTATCATCTCAAACACCAATCCGGACCAGTCTGCGATAATGGACTTTTCACCCAAGTTGGAGGTCATTAATGATGAGATTTAAACACAATAGCTTTTAATCTATAAAGATCGATTAGATCTTGAACAAGTGTGTGAATGTGAAACTGCAAGAACACAATATAAATAACAAGGAAGAATGCAATATTAAGAACAAACAGCTTGAATCAAACGTGTCAAATGATTAAATAAAATCCTTAGAAGAGCTCGATTAAGAACATCAACTGTAAAGGATTAGAAGATTACAAGAGAGCAAATACGTAAACTCTGGAGCGCTAAAACAGAAATCTTGAATCTTAACCTAATATGCATGAAAGCGATAACTTATATACTATACATAAAAGGCTCTCGGTTGGACAGGCCCAAACCGGAGAATACAAGGCTAATCTACGAGCCCAAAAGACGCAATACAAAACAGAACTTCAGCCCAACAATCTCCCCCTTTGCGTCAATTTGGAGCGAGACCATCACTTCTTACTTGGGCCGGCGGCTGAAGCTGGTACCTTCTTCTTCACGGTACTAAACAGACACTTGGTAATGGAAAGAATGGTCTGTCTAAACCGGATGTACCAATTGATCATGTCTTCAAAATATTTGATGTCATCAGTCGAATTGTCCTTACACCGCTTGATGATAGATAGGACGTGTTCCAAGCAGGTAGTGGTGTAGAGGTGCTTGTCAGCTAACGCGAACAGACATTTCTGTCCTTCGGCTCTGGTGAACATCACAGAGTTTCGCCTCGAATCTATCTTGCCCATTTTCATCGTGTTTAGATCACTGGCCGATCCCACAGGCTTGACTTTCGGTTTCTTCTTAAACACTGTGGCAACCTCCTGATCCATTAAGGCCACCTCCATGATATAGCATGCCAGCATCCTTTTGACATGGTCCAAGATGGGACTATATTCAGCTTCGTTTGTCAGCAAGATGTTGTACAAGACTATCCAATCATGAGGGTTCAGATTGGGCAGATCCGCCAGAGAGATCATGTGAGCAGTTCTTGCAGATCCTCGGATAAGCTTGAACTTGACGTTGGTGAATCTCCCCACGGCAAACGGCTTCATCACCCGAACATTGACAATCTTCTGGGCGCTCCATGTAAGGTATTGAGGGCGAGCGACCTCCAGATAAAAGTCAATGAGCTCCCTGTCAAGCTCATCGTTCGGATGCGGGACTTCGTAAATGTTGGAGAAGGCGTGGAAGATGAACGCCTTTCGAGTCAGCGGCATATCAAATTGCGAATCGACCGAGTTGATGCAGTCGAATGATATCACCGGCTTGAGCCATAGTATGCTTGGAGTCTCTATGGCCTCTTTTATCAGTCGATCCCTGGTCCAGGCAGGGAAGAGCAGCTTTCGGCTCTCAAGGAGATCGTTGGCTTCTTTTTGTTTACGTTCGGCTTCTTCAGCTTCACGTGCCACACGATTGACATCGTCATGAGTATTGCGACTGTTCTTTCTCTTCAACATGTCCGCAATAGTCTCCTTGTCTTCTTCTTCATCTTTATCTTCATCTCCTCCCTCTGCAATATTTTTGCCCTTGTCCTTCACACCCGAACCCGAGGCATGACCAGTTGGGGTTGGTTCGGTTGTGTGAGTTGCTTTTGAGGAAGGAGGTGGTTTCGATCCAGTCTTCTCATCTCCCCCTTGTTTCGGAATGGACACGAAACTGGGTAGGCCTTCAATCTTACTCAAGAGAGCCATGGCCGGAGAGAGTTTCTCAGCGAGGGTACGCCTCACCGAGTGGTTCAGGATGGGATCGTGTGCTTCCAGGATGTTAGATAGAGCCGCGTGGACATCCGAAACACACGTCTTGATTATTTCCCTTTCGGATCGAAGAGCCTCCAATTGTTGTTCGGAGTTGGAAAGTTGGGTGCTCTTGACCTTGAGGGCAGTGGTCTTACTCGCCAGGACGTCCATCAATTTATTTTCAGCCGCAAGATCCTCTTGTAGCTTTGCCAAGCGGGCTTCAATGGAGGAACGGAGTGCCGAGTTGTCGTCGCTAAGGTGTTGTCTGAGGGTAGCGAACGAGGATAACTCCGTCTTCACAAACTGGGCCAATTGATTAACAAGAGGTTCCAGTGTTGTTTTGTTGGCTTCGGCGCTTTCCTGCATAGACTGCAGCAGGATAGAAGCGTCGTGGAATAGTTTATCGACTTTTTCGGTCGCTGCCTCACAAGCTCGGGTGGAGGCGTCTATAGCAGCAGTAGCAGAGGCCACTGAGTCATGTTGAGCCCTAGAGAAGGCATCAACTATCCTCTGAAGGGCAGCTTCAGATAATGATGACTGCTGATTGGAAGAGGAGGCGAGAAGTTGATCAACCTTCTCGTTCAGCTCGCGGAGATGCTTCTTAGTAACAGGAGCATCATCCTCCTCATCGCTTTGAACTTGAAACGGACTGTAGTAGACCGAATCAAAGTTCAGGTGATCACCACCTAGGTATTGATCATCGCCATCGGAGGCGTCTTCTGGAGATGGAGGTGGTGGTGAAGCTGGGGGTGTTATGGGTTTGGTGGGTTCAGGTTGAGTAGGTGGGGGGTTAGTTTCGGTTGGTGGTTGTGTATGGGTTTTGGTTTGTGGAGGTTCGGTTACGGGAGGGGTTTCGGTTGAGGTGGTGAATATTGGTGGTGGTATGGGGAATGAGGTTGATGGTATAGTGGGGGTTATGGTGGGAATGGAAATAGGTATTGTGGGTTGAGGTGAAGGAACTGGGGATTGGTGAAGTTCCATGTCCGGGGTTGGGGACCGAGGAGGTGTGTTGCCTCTTTGTGGAGATTCGTCTCCTTGTGACTCCTCAGAGCCCGAACTCCCACCTTCGGATTCACTTGATGAGGAGGAAAGGATTAGCTTTCGCTTTTGTTGGGTCTTCCTCCTTTTCGGTTGTGGTGACGAGGCAGCCTTCGGTTGTTTGCGCTTTTTGGGAGTAGGTTTTGGGGCTTTGGATGGTTTCTTCCCCTTGTCGGCCTTCTTACCCCTTGCCACCGGTTTGTCGGCATCATGGATCGATCTCAACATTTCCGGTGTCAGTTCCCTCGGACCAGATGGCCCTAACTCCCTGATCGCCTTGATGAAGCTGCTTTCAGATGGCACACTGCCATACATCGACTCCGGAATAGAGCCAATGAAGGAGAATTTCGATGCAGCTGATACGATGATATTCGTGGTGTGGAACGTACCAACCGAAGACATCGGTGCACCGTCAGCAGTTTGGACATCGAACTTGTCCATAGCCCACCTTGTGATCAAGATCCAGAACCGGGCTAGTGACACCTCGGAGTGTCGGGAAGTGGAAGAGAGGCTCTGAATCAGTTGTTGCCAAAGAACAAATCCGTAGTCCAGATTGATCCCGTTGTACACCCCATACATGATTGACAGAAACAGACGACTGGCCCCGTCCGATCCTGAGCTTCGTTCTGACAGTCCCTTGAAAAGAACTGTAAATAATCCATTCCATTGGGGCGGTAGGCATGATTTCTTGAATTTGGCGACGGAGGTGAGAACTTCCGTGTAGCCCATGTTGTAGAACATGCTGTAGAGCATACCAACTGGAATTGTCTCCGGGTGAACACGCGATGGGTCAGCAGCAAACCCAAGCATAGAGCAAAAGCGGGGACGAGAAATCGACGTCTTGTGTTCCGCCACTTCAAAGAAAACTCTGTCAACGGCCTTGTCGTAATAAGCCGTTGCGTAGACCTGAGATAGGGCGACCATTGGCACCGTTTCTATCCGTGACAGTGCCGGAGCAAGCTGGGAGTATTTGAGACACTCGATGATCGGCGACATGTAGGGATCATAGGTCAGTGGGTTCAGATCAATCACGAGGCATTGCTGAGGGCGGATTGGAAGAATCTGAGAAGTAGCATGGACGGAAGAGGATTCAGCCATTGTTGCAGGTTGGAGAAGAAGATAACCGGGAGAGAGTTTGGAAGTATTTTTGCTTTGGAAATTATGGGGGCAGTAAAGAGGTAAAAGGTGGTCTGGCTGGGGTTTTATAGTAGGTGATAGGAGAGAGAAAGATCGATTCAAATCTCTTATGGAAATATGGAAGGGTTTTTGAGAGACTGATTGGTGACAGTTGGGACGTGCGATGATCACGTAGGAGAGAGAGTGTCAGATTCCTAGGATCACGCCGCCCAATAAGCGCCGGTTCAGAGAGAGGAACCGTTTCTATTTCCACACGCGCCATTAATGCCTGATGGATGACGCTTCAATACTTGCACACGCGTCCAATAGTGTCAGAAAAAGCGCGACCTCTTCAAATTCACGCGCCTGCTTTTTACCGTCGTTTGAATTCCTATTCTTTGAACTTCCGCCGCGTCAGCATCTTTTGTCTTTTCCCCTTTTAAACGGCTGTTTGGAATTAATAATCCACGTGGCTAATTTTTGACCACAACTTCATTTGTAATCATCCAGTAAATATCCAGCCTGTAAAATAATTAGTAACGGAATTTTTGAAAATTTTGGATTTTCGTGCAAAGAGTGTAAAAGAAAAAGAAATAAAGCAACTCTTTTTAGGATAATCTGTGATGTCCATAAGGACACGAAACTGATGATCCCGGGCACGAATCTCTTCCTTCAAGGTCAAGAAAGACCTCAAAGTGTTAGTGTGGAATCCCGTTAAATTACGATCAAACATTTATTAATAAATGTTGAAAGGCTTCTTTTAATAAGGCAAATTAAGGGTGGTTTCGCTTTGATTCATCAATTCAATTCTTGATATAAGAACGAATGTGAACAAAGTACTTGTGAGACCAGTGTAGTCTGTTGAACAAGTAGGTTTGGAGTGGATTTTTAAGTGACTTGGAGAGGTATAAAATCTCAGATAAAAATTATAACTGGATCCCATGGGAAGAAATGTTATGGTGTGTAACAATTTCATTGGAACCACGCAAAAAAGAAAAGAAATTGAGATTTCATGAAGGTACATTCGTCAATTCATTGGTGAAAGCTTGATCAAGTTGATTGGTCACCGTCAATTCTTTGGTGTTGAATGTTGCGTTTCACTCAGTTCGTAGTGGCACGAAACTAAGATCATAAACACAGAAGTTGTGTAACCATAAACCTCAGTGGTAGTTTCTGAGAGTCTCAAGGGTTACAGTGATGAAACGAGTGTTATGGAGAATTTGTAATGGAGATGGTGAAAGAAGACATAGTACCTCTGCTGCGAACAGAAGGACCGAGCAGGAGACTCTCATCTCGTGTGAGAATAGAGTGAGGTAGCTCACGATTAGAATAAATAAGTTAGCCTTATTGGGAAGACAAGGTTTGTGTATACCAAGTCGTGAAGGCTATTATTCAAAATCTTATGAGGCTTGGGACACATACAGCAGCATGCTTCTAGGGACACTTAAGTAATTCAGCAGATATATTCCCATAAACAAACGAGCACACAAAGAAAAATAAAAGAAAATATTTTTGTAGTTTTTGAAATTTATATATATAAAAAAAATTAAAAATAATAAAAAAAAATTATGGAAGAGTAAAAAAAAAAACAATTAAAATAAAACTTTGAAAAAGATTGAAAAACCGAACCCGAGCGTTCGGTTGGTTTCGGTTGGAAAAAGTTGAAAAACCGAACCCGAACGTTCGGTTAGTTTCGGTTCTTGAAAATTTTGAAAAACCGAACCCGAACCTTCGGTTGGTTTCGGTGCTTGAAAATTTTGAAAAACCGAACCCGAACCTTCGGTTGGTTTCGGTTCTTGAAAATTTTAAGAAACCAAGGAGTTTAGATATGCAATAAAAAAACATTATACGTAAAGAAAATAAATTTTGCACAAGAAATATACAACACAGAAAAACTACCTTTGAAGTAATGAGCGAGTCAGATAGTTGAACCGAACCCGAACGTTCGGTTGGTTTCGCTTCTTACGGTTGAGATTGAGTGGTAGTGTGAGGAACTGATTCTGATTCCATCATACCGAGCCCTTGCAATATTTTATTGAATGATGCTTCAGGAAGAGCTTTGGTAAAGACATCAGCCAGTTGATCGGTGGTTCTTACGAAGTGAACTTCGACATTTCCATCTTCCACATGATCTTTAATGAAGTGATACCGTAGTGCTATGTGTTTGGTTTTGGAGTGTTGCACCGGGTTATGACAGATCCTAATTGCACTTTCAGAGTCACAATATAGAGGGATCTTCTTCATATTGAGTCCATAGTCTCGAAGTTGACTCTGAATCCAAATCACTTGTGATGTGCAAGATGCAGCGGCAATGTATTCCGCTTCAGCAGTAGACAGCGACACACATGTTTGTTTCTTGGATTGCCAGCTGACCAACTTACCATCAAGAAATTGACAGCCACCAGTTGTGCTTTTACGGTCGAGTCCACATCCTCCAAGGTCGGCATCAGAATAGGCTTGAACGAAGAAGCCTGAGTTGGATGGATACCATAGACCCAAGGAGGCAGTTCGCTTGAGATAGCGTAGGATGTTCTTCACTGCCAGCATGTGAGGTTCGCGTGGGTTAGCCTTAAATCGAGCACAATAACATACAGAAAACATGATATCAGGCCTGCTAGCAGTTAGATACATCAGTGAGCCAATCATTTGACGATAGAGCGTGATGTCGACAGCCGGTTTATCGAGTGAAGGGGTAAGTTTGGTGCCGAATGCCATAGGGACTTTGACTTTTGAGTCTCCCATCATGCCAAACTTTGCTAGGAGAGTCTTCGTGTAAGCTTCCTGATTGATAAAGATGCCTTCGGGTCCCTGTCTTATATTTAAACCAAGGAAAAAATTAATAGGACCCATTGAGCTCATTTCAAACTTAGTCTCCATCAACTTTCTGAATTCAGCTGTTAAGCTGGGATTCGTAGAGCCAAAGATGATGTCATCGACATAAATTTGAACTATCATAAGGTGGTTACCTTCCTTTTTGCGAAAGAAGGTGGGGTCAACCGAACCTTGTTTGAATTTGGACATCTTTAAAAATTTTGTAAGCGTTTCATACCAGGCCCTCGGAGCTTGTTTGAGGCCGTACACAGCTTTATCCAGAATGTAGCAATGATGTGGATACTTTTCGTTCACGAACCCAGGAGGTTGCTCCACATACACCGTTTCTTCAAGTTCTCCATTGAGAAATGCACACTTGACGTCCATTTGGAATACCTCAAAGTTTTTGTGAGCAGCATAGGCCAGAAATATTCTAACCGATTCTAGCCTAGCTACTGGAGCGAACGTCTCTTCGTAATCTATCCCTTCCTCCTGACAGTATCCTTTGACAACCAGGCGAGCCTTGTTTCTTATGACATTACCTTCCTTGTCCATTTTGTTTCTAAAAACCCATTTGAGACCCACAACTGAAGCATCCGGAGGAGTTGGAATGAGGCGCCAGACTTTGTTCCTCTCAAACTCGTTTAGTTCGTCTTGCATAGCTTGAACCCAATCAGAGTGATCGAGGGCAGTGTTCACTGTCTTCGGTTCGACTTTTGATACAAATGAGTTAAACATACAAAACTCAACTTTTGAGAATAAGGATGTCTGTTTTGCCTTCAGTTGGGATCGGGTCAGAACATTGTCAGATACATCACCAACTATTTGAGAGATAGGATGATCTCTGGTCCATTTTGTAAGAGGAGGGTAATTCGGATCAAAGGATGGATCTAGTTCAGCATTGATCATCTCTTCAGGCTCAGATTGGCTATCGAAATCAAGCGTCATATCATCATGCTCCCCCTCAATGGATGAGTTTTGAGAAACATGAGGTTCAGGGGTTTCTTGCGGTGCTAAACTTTCAGGCATTGAAGCACCTTCGTTTGGAGGGGCATCTTCGGTTGGAGAAGTAGAGTTTGGCTCCCCCTGGACTTGTGAGCTTGGCTCCCCCTCGACTGAAGCATTGTTGGTTGGAGATTCAACAGTAGGCGTTTCTCCTTCATGCATTCTTCTTGCAGCATCTTCGACAATCTGCTTCATATGATCTATTTTGTTGTCGGCGGCTCCTGCTTCTGAGAGAGAAGCTTTTTCTGGTTCATCAAAGAGATCCAGAAAATTCTCGTACATATTGGCGATTGAGACTGTGACATGACCAGTTTGAGGGAAGATTTCCCTGGCAGTGTCATTTATGGCCTGTAGCTTCTTGACGTAGCTGTCGTCGAAGGTCACATAGTATGTTTCTTCAATTCTTCTTGATCGTTTGTTTAGGACCCTGTACGCCTTTGAAGTGAGTGAGTAACCCAGAAAGATTCCCTCGTCGGCTTTGACATCAAACTTGTTGCGGTGTTCTTTAGAGTTAAAGATGAAACACCTTGAGCCAAAAACGTGGAAAAATTTCACATTGGGCTTCCTGTTGTTCAGTATCTCATATGGTGTGAGCGTGAATCGCTTGTTGAGATAGGACCTGTTTTGTGTATAACAAGCAGCAGAAATAGCATCAGCCCAAAAATAAAGAGGTAAGGAAGCGAAACTTAACATAGTTCGGGCAGCTTCACACAGAGATCGGTTTCGTCTTTCGATTATACCGTTCTGCTGTGGTGTGTAGGGAGCTGAGAAATTATGACTAATTCCCTTTTCTGCAAGAAACTCTTCAAACTCCTTGTTCTTGAATTCGAGACCATTGTCGCTTCTGATGTTCCGAACGACCTTCTTGAGCTGGACTTCAATTTGCTTGATAAATACTTTCAGCTTTTGAGTCGCTTCAGATTTGAGCTTTAGAAAGAACACCCATGTAAATCGTGAAAAGTCATCAACGATAACAAGAATATACTTGCTACCACCGATGCTTTCTATAGATGAAGGACCACACAAATCGATATGAAGCAATTCGAGTGGTTCAACAACTTTTGTGTTGATTATAGATGGGTGACTTTGACGACTCTGCTTTCCCATTTCGCATGCAGCACATAAATGTTCTCTGTCGAACTTGAGCAATGGAAGACCCCTAACATGACCTCCAGTGACAAGTCGGTTGATATCTTTAAAATTAAGATGAGAGAGTCTTCTGTGCCACAACCAGCTTTCATCGGATTGAGCTTTTGATAGCAGACAGATTGCTGGGTTCCCTTTGATGGGTTTCATGTTCAGCGGAAACATTTCACCCTTTCGCTCTGACTTCAGAATCACTTTCTTTGTTGTTTTCTCTATGATTTCAGAACCTTCATCATCAAATGAAACTTTGAGACCTGTACCTCCAACAAGCTGAGATACACTGATGAGGTTGTGTTGAAGTCCTTCCACATAGGCCACCTTTCTTATGGTAAAATCACCATTCGCTATCATCCCATATCCCTTTATGGTGCCGTAAGAGTTATTTCCAAACTTAACGTTGCCACCATTTGCAAGAGATCTGTATTCCCTGAGTTCCTCCTTCCTTCCTGTCATGTGACGCGAGCAGCCACTGTCGATGTACCATTCTTCGTCAAACTGCTCGTCACTTATAACCTGCAAAAATTAAGCAGATTTAGGAACCCAAAGTTTCTTGGGTCCATGTGAGGATTTCATGGGAACAGGAATAGTTAGAGAGATATCGACAAGATATGTTCTTTTAATCAAAGTTGTTTCATCTTTCTTTTTAATGGTGAAAACTTTTATTTTGTTAAGATTAGGTTGGTTTCCTTTGGGCTCAGGCTTGGATTCATCAACCTTTTGCTTTCCCTTCTGTTCAGCTGATGAATGAAATTTTTGAAGAAAAGTGGGATTAGCTTTAGAGCAAGATGAAGATGAGTGAGTAGGAGTAGAATGACGAGAAGAGTTAGATCGAGAGAATTTGGATGGGGATGGAGGTGTCTTCCTTGCTGATGACTCTAGGTGACCCTTTAGCTTTTGATCGTTGGTGGGTTTAACCTTTAAGTCTTGTTCTCTTCTGACTTCAGAACCGAACCTCTGAGTTCGGTTGGAGTTGTTCTTGGAACCGAACCTTTGGTTTCGGTTGAAATCCTTTTTAGAACCGAACCTTTGCTTTCGGTTGGTATTTTCATGCGAACCGAACCTTGGCTTTCGGTTGATATCTTCTTGCGAACCGAACCTTGGCTTTCGGTTGGTATCTTCTTGCGAACCGAACCTTGACTTTCGGTTGTTGGAATCATCAAGCTTTCCTACGGGATCATGTTCACACTTCAGATTCTTCTCCTTGTGTGAATAGTATGCATTCTGGGAGTGCCAGAATTGTTTCCTTTCAGAAAGGTTTTTCCTGTATCTTAGGTTCCTTTCTATCTTTTTATCCCTCATCTGTTTAGGTTGATGATGAACGTTCGCTTTCGCTTTTGATGTCACCTTGGCTGGTTCCTTTTGATCTTTAGGAGTTTTTCTTTGAGCTGAGGGTGCAGAGGGAATGTTTGATGAAGACGCAGTTTGCCCTGAGGAAGTGGAAGGAGTATCTGATGAAGTTTCACTTCGAGCTGTTGGCGTTGAAGGAATGTCTTCTTTTGCCGAATGATCACCCTTTGGAGGAGTGTCTTTAGTACCACTTGTGCTTGGTTCACTGAAATTATCCGGCTTGTTAGAAGGTTCCGGTATGTATCTCCCTTTCTTCATCCAAGAGGTTCTTTCAGATAGGCCAACGGTTTCGTTTCCATTGTCAATAGGAGCTTCCCAGAAGAACTCATCACAGCCATCAGCATTGTCTTCGTTAACAATAGCCGTGAGTTCAGCTGTCTGATGTTCGGTTACTCCAGTCACTTTGTATACCTGATTCGGAGTGGTTCTGACCTTTTGATAGACAACAGCCTTTTCTACTAATTTCGGGGACTTTTGTTGGGACAATCTAGCAAATTCCACAGAATTTTCAGAAATAAGATTTTTGTGGTTTTCAGTTTCGCTTTTCACAAATTCTGAGCAGTCAACCGTATCCTCTACAGAAATTTCACTCATGTTTTCGTCCTCGTTAAGCTCAGATGCATTTTCAACATCAATTTTATTTTCTGAGCTTATTTTGGCATTTAGAGAGTCAAACTTTTGTATGGTTTCGGTTCTCAGTTTAAGTCTATCATTTTCGTCCAACAGATTTTTGAGCATGTCCTTATGGTCTTTGGATTTAATGAAGGACTCAATTTTGTCCAGTCCAATTTGATAAGATGGGTTGACATCATCAGACGAAATCACACTTTCACAATTGTAAGCTTCGGCATCGATTTCATCCTCCTTAAATTCTAGGAATGGTAAAATCATACGGTGGATCTTTTTGCCTATCTCACAGTCCAAATGCAGCTGAGTAATATTGGAATATAAACGTTTAGCTATTAAACAAAAAACATTTCGTTGTTTTAACAATTTCAAATTGTCTCTTTGCAAATAAATGTTTTCGTCTTTGACTTTAATTAATTCCGACTCTTTTAACTCAATCCACATACGCCGCTCCTCACTCTTCGACGCCACCCTGCTTAATTGATCAGTCAGGTTAGAATTGGTGACTCTAGTTTGAGTTAAGCTACTATCTAAATGAGAAATTCTTGTGTTAACGTTTTTTAGTTCTTTCTCATATGAGGATGATGGTACTTTAGATGAAATAAAAACAGATTGTACCTTCTTTATCAGTTCATCAAGCTCATTGAACTGTTGGCTGAGTGGTTTGGCTGTGAAGCACATATCTTCCTGCACTTTCGGTCCATTGCTTCCACCATCGGTATTGTATCCTCTCATTTGAGATGCGCTTGACACCATGAAGCATTTTCCACCACTACTTTCCTTCTTAGCCATATAAGCCTTTCCATGAGTAGGCTTCCTCACTTCTTCGTCTTCTGAGTCAGTAGACCAAACTTCGGTGCTACCGAACTCATCGTTATTAACCGAACCCTGCACAATAAGAGCATTAATAGAAGGGTTAGCGGTAGACTTTTTCTTCCTCAACTCGTCCAACCTCTTCTGCAGTACGGCTTCCTCATCCTTTCCGTCATCCTTTTCAGCCATCTTTTTAAGGACACAGTCCTTAGCATAGTGGTTCTTGCCACCATAGTAAAAACAGCTTACTCCGGAATCACCATCTGCCTTCGGTTCCTTCTTGGACTCCTCAGCCTTTGGTTCATTGTTTGCCTTCTCAGAGCTATAACTCCCCTGCCAGTTTCGGTTTTTGTTGCTGGGGAACCTCTTCTTTATGAACCTCTTAGGATTGGATACCATCATGGCATAATCCTCAGTTGTGAGGTCATATTCTTCCAAGTTGAGCTCTTCATCCTCCTTCACGGCTTTACTTTTAGATAGGAGGGCCAACGAACCAAGACTAGACACCACGTTCTTCTCTTGAACAACAATCTTCTCTTGGGACTTTAGAATACCCACCAGTTTCGCCAAAGAGTATGATTTAAACTGTTCATGGGCTTTGACTGTGGAAACTACTGCTCTCCATTCCGATCTCAGTCCGTTCAAGAAAGTAACCTTCTGTTCGATAAGCTTCCTTTCAATGTCGTGTTTGATCATCTTGCTGAGAAGATGATTGAAGCGATCAAACGTCTGGGTCACGGTTTCTTCGGCTCCTTGCCTGAATTCACCAAACTCGGATAGAAGCAAGGTTTGGATGGAGTGTTCAAGGTCTTCGTCTGTTGAATACAGTTCGCGAAGTCTATCCCACACTTCCTTCGCCGTAGTGCATGAGCTGACTAGTCTGAATGTGTCGGACTGAAGGGCGAATCTGATCAACCTTAGTGCCTTAATGTTGCACTGGAATTTATCTTTCTCATCCTGTGCAAGATTCGTCACGTCCTTGAGCAAATCATTGTATTCTTTTTGCGTCTTAATAACCCTGGATGTCGCTGAATGAGAAAATGGTCCATTGATAATGGCTTCCCATATGAGAAAGCCATTGTCCTCCGATCCAATCACGTAATCTTCAAAATGATGTGCCCATACTTCATAGTCATGGGTGTATAAGATTGGAATCTTTGTCGTCGAACCAATGCTGTTGGAAATATTAATGGGGTTTGATTGCGTTGCGTCCATAATGATCGTAATAACCTGTTCAAAGATCAGACTTGTAATAAAGCAGATTAGGGCAAAACAATAAATACTAAGATACGTCAATTAAGATGACGGCTCAATAAATATCGATGATTGCGGAAAACCCTAATGAAAATCTTTTTCACAGAAAAGAAGTGTATCGATTACACAGCCTCCTGCTCTGATACCATTTGTAACATCCCCCTCTGGCACGTATCACAATATTGTCCGCTTTGGGCCACTCGGCACGAGGACTTCCCAGGGGGTCACCCATCCTGGTACTACTCCCGCCCGAGCACGCTTAACTGCAGAGTTCTTATGGGATCTGCTGCCCTCACGGCTTTAAAACGCGTTGTGATAGGGAAGGTATCCACACCCCTTATAAAGAATGTTTCGTTCTCCTTCCAAGCCGATGTGGGATCAGATCTAACCCACTTTCACCCCCCATTATAGGGTTCGACGTCCCTGTCGAACACATCGACCCGTGCCCTAGCTCTGATACCAATTGATAAGATTTAAACACAATAGCTTTTAATCTATAAAGATCGATTAGATCTTGAACAAGTGTGTGAATGTGAAACTGCAAGAACACAATATAAATAACAAGGAAGAATGCAATATTAAGAACAAACAGCTTGAATCAAACGTGTCGAATGATTAAATAAAATCCTTAGAAGAGCTCGATTAAGAACATCAACTGTAAAGGATTAGAAGATTACAAGAGAGCAAATACGTAAACTCTGAAGCGCTAAAACAGAAATCTTGAATCTTAACCTAATATGCATGAAAGCGATAACTTATATACTATACATAAAAGGCTCTCGGTTGGACAGGCCCAAACCGGAGAATACAAGGCTAATCTACGAGCCCAAAAGACGCAATACAAAACAGAACTTCAGCCCAACAATTAAAAATCATGTTAAAAATTATGAGTAAACTAGACACATTTTGGGAACTCTTAGAATTTACGAATTTAGTTTTCGACTTCGTATGATTTTTCTATGACTTTTCTAAAACAGCGTAGGAAGGTTAAATTTAGTTAACAACATATAAATTTCATAACACTTTGTATTATGTTGAGCAAAGTGTATAACAATAAGTTCTAAATATTGAATGTGTTTCCTTGTTAGTTTATCATCATAAAATGAAACTTAGTCATTCATGATAAGATTATTCATTCATTTAGAACACGTATATTAAGCTATAATAAGCATAGTTTATGGATTCATAACACACATGAGTTTTCATAAAAGAGTTGTTATGCATTACAAACGTTTTGGGATAAACTATAATAGGTATGGTTTATGTTTCCATTAACACTAAAAACACATTTCGAAAGGTTTTATTCCCACAGAAAAAGGTTTTACACTCATGCACACCACACGTAAACTTGTTAACCTAAATTGTGAGACAATCTCTTCCGTACGTCTGAGTGCGGAATCTAAATTCCTGGTAGTTATAATGAGAGTCTCCTGGAGGGAGAACGTGATAGTTGTGTATAGATCTATATTGGGTTAGACACCCCACACCTGAGCTGCATGCAACAGCTAGATCGGCAGGTCTGTGGTGACAAGTGTAATTTCAGTTTCGCGACGCCTGAGAAACATCGTGGCAGGTTTATTCAGTCGTTATTATGATTATAGCGACTCACTTTGGGCTTTAACAACATAAAGTTTACAGGGATTTTCATAAATCAAAAGGGGTTTTATGTCGATTTAAAATCACCTTTTATATCAATAATTACATATAGTATGGTATATTTTCAGTCTTGGTATTTAAGACTACACATCATTCATTTCGGGATTTTTCTCAAATCAGAAAGGGTTTTACGCCAATTTAAAACCACATTTATATCCTTAAGTATGACAAATACTTGTTCATTTTCGGACCTGGTATTTAGGACCACATAACTTTTATAAGGAAAATATTGGATTTTTCTTGGTAACATACATCTCTTTACAAAGAACGATTTTCAAACTCTTATTGTCAAAAGCTTATGAACTCACCAACCTTTGTGTTGACACTTTTCGAAACTACTTGTATTCTCTGGAATTCAGTGAAATTAGGAAATCAACAACGTTTTGAGGATGGGACGATAAATCGTCAAACAGTTCATTTTGTATCATAATGTAATTGATTCGAATCAGGTAAACATATACTTTGGTGTAACTTTTTCAATTATATTTATGATGGTTGTATTTACTTTGAGCACTATTATACTCGTTGTTGTGATACTCTACATGAAGTCCTCCACCCCCGGACGTTTCCGCCATCCTTGGTTTGGGGGTGTGACAGATTGGTATCAGAGCATTGTTTATAGTGAACTCAGTATATCGAACCACATAAGATATACAAACTATAAAAGCGTTGGGACTAAAAGTCTCTGATTTAAAGTTTTCAAAACAATTATACTTTTAGAAATAAATAATTTCCTATTAAAAGTATACATGCATGCATACATATTAAGGTCAGCATCATTCTCGAACAAAACGAAAGTAACGATTGTTGAATATCACAGGTAAGCTCGGGGTTGTATGATAAGTCTTGGGAATGGCATAGCCTGATTACCTATGCTAGTCCGAGGAGTGATTAGCACATGCCCAAGATTGGTTGTGATATGGCAACAAGTCTAAATACTTACCAACACTACCACAATGAGAACGTTAGAACAGAACACGAGTTTAAAATACTATAGGAGTATTTTGTAATATCATAACTTATATGAAAACTAAATAGATCATTAATAATAGGTCTATAGTCCCTAAGTGGATACCCTAAGATATTATATAACTTTGAAATCATAGACTTAGAATTTGTGGTCATTGCCTTACTTCCTTTTCCTTGTTTGGATGTGGATCTAGGGTAGGATCACTTATTTGAAGGTCTATCATATCTTGTTATATGTAATTAGTATGCACTATGTCATTATAGAAGTAACTAATAAGGATCATCCCTATAAGTAATTAATTATAGAGTTAGATGTCTAGTAATTATCTCTTCCACTCCTATTCTCGCACGTACAACATAGTAATATCCTACTTACCGGACGACCCCTACTTTCCCAATCCGAACCCGAGAAATGGTGAATGGTTGTGAGGAGAATCAGAAGCGGAACCGGAGGTAATCAATCCTCCATGCATAGCAAGGGTTTCCACGAACCGTTTCGACTACATCGAACCTGTGCCTCGTTGGGCAATCGTGATTGAGGGTTGAATGTCGACAGCAATGACAACAACCACCATGTGGAGATCAACGAGGGTTCTATGACCTAAACCACGGGGGACCGACTGACAGAGCCCTCCCGGCGAAGACCCGGCAGATCGCGAACATCAGGGATTAAAGCAGGTAGACTACAACCCGAGTTCGGAAACTACGTGCTACTATAGGCCCTACTGTCTCACGTACCCGAGACTCGGAAAGAGACTACTATTTCGGAGACCAACTCTCTGTTTAGGACCTTATTGCCACGCAGGAAGAGGCAAGAGAGTAACGGGGTAGACACACGACATCCAAAGAGAGGAGGGTTGCAGCCAAACATCGATTGACAGAGCTGGAAGGTGCATCGACTTTGCCTCAGGCATCGCAAGGTATGCATCGTCGTAAGTAGAGTTCATACCGCTCACAAGACCTTGTAAATTAGGTTCGTGAGTATGCGTTGGTGCTACTCTATTCAAGGCGTAAGCACGACACTGGGATTTAAATGGTCATACTAAACGAGGTATCTAGTTGCTATCAAAACTTTTCCACTTGGTAATGGAAAGAATGGTCTGTCTAAACCGGATGTACCAATTGATCATGTCTTCAAAATATTTGATGTTATCAGCCGAATTGTCCTTACACCGCTTGATGATAGATAGGACGTGTTCCAAGCAGGTAGTGGTGTAGAGGTGCTTGTCAGCTAACGCGAACAGACATTTCTGTCCTTCGGCTCTGGTGAACATCACAGAGTTTCGCCTCGAATCTATCTTGCCCATTTTCATCGTGTTTAGATCACTGGCCGATCCCACAGGTTTGACTTTCGGTTTCTTCTTAAACACTGTGGCAACCTCCTGATCCATTAAGGCCACCTCCATGATATAGCATGCCAGCATCCTTTTGACATGGTCCAAGATGGGACTATATTCAGCTTCGTTTGTCAGCAAGATGTTGTACAAGACTATCCAATCATGAGGGTTCAGATTGGGCAGATCAGCCAGAGAGATCATGTGAGTAGTTCTTGCAGATCCTCGGATAAGCTTGAACTTGACGTTGGTGAATCTCCCCACGGCAAACGGCTTCATCACCCGAACGTTGACAATCTTCTGGGCGCTCCATGTAAGGTATTGAGGGCGAGCGGCCTCCAGATAAAAGTCAATGAGCTCCCTGTCAAGCTCATCGTTCGGATGCGGGACTTCGTAAATGTTGGAGAAGGCGTGGAAGATGAACGCCTTTCGAGTCAGCGGCATATCAAATTGCGAATCGACCGAGTTGATGCAGTCGAATGATATCACCGGCTCGAGCCATAGAATGCTTGGAGTCTCTATGGCCTCTTTTATCAGTCGATCCCTGGTCCAGGCAGGGAAGAGCAGCTTTCGGCTCTCAAGGAGATCGTTGGCTTCTTTTTGTTTACGTTCGGCTTCTTCAGCTTCACGTGCCACACGATTGACATCTTCATGAGTATTGCGACTGTTCTTTCTCTTCAACATGTCCGCAATAGTCTCCTTGTCTTCTTCTTCATCTTCATCTTCATCTCCTCCCTCTGCAATATTTTTGCCCTTGTCCTTCACACCCGAACCCGAGGCATGACCAGCTGGGGTTGGTTCGGTTGTGTGAGTTGCTTTTGAGGAAGGAGGTGGTTTCGATCCAGTCTTCTCATCTCCCCCTTGTTTCGGAATGGACACGAAACTGGGTAGGCCTTCAATTTTACTCAAGAGAGCCATGGCCAGAGAGAGTTTCTCAGCGAGGGTACGCCTCACCGAGTGGTTCAGGATGGGATCGTGTGCTTCCAGGATGTTGGATAGAGCCGCGTGGACATCCGAAACACACGTCTTGATTATTTCCCTTTCGGATCGAAGAGCCTCCAATTGTTGTTCGGAGTTGGAAAGTTGGGTGCTCTTGACCTTGAGGGCAGTGGTCTTACTCGCCAAGACGTCCATCAAATTATTTTCAGCTGCAAGATCCTCTTGTAGCTTTCCCAAGCGGGCTTCAATGGAGGCACGGAGTGCCGAGTTGTCGTCGCTAAGGTGTTGTCTGAGGGTAGCGAACGAGGATAACTCCGTCTTCACAAACTGGGCCAATTGATTAAGTAGAGGTTCCAGTGTTGTTTTGTTGGCTTCGGCGCTTTCCTGCATAGACTGCAGCAGGATGGAAGCGTCATGGAATAGTTTATCGACTTTTTCGGTCGCTGCCTCACAAGCACGAGTGGAGGCGTCAATAGCAGCAGTAGCAGAGGCCACTGAGTCATGTTGAGCCTGAGAGAAGGCATCAACAATCCTCTGAATGGCAGCTTCAGATAATGATGACTGCTGATTGGAGGAGGAGGCGAGAAGTTGATCAACCTTCTCGTTCAGCTCGCGGAGATGCTTCTTAGTAACAGGAGCATCGTCCTCCTCATCGCTTTGAACTTGAAACGGACTGTAGTAGACCGAATCAAAGTTCAGGTGATCACCACCTAGGTATTGATTATCGCCATCGGAGGCGTCTTCTGGAGATGGAGGTGGTGGTGAAGCTGGGGGTGTTATAGGTTTGGTTGGTGCAGGTTGAGTGGGTGGGGGTTGAGTTTCGGTTGGTGGTTGTGTATGGGTTTCGGTTTGTGGAGGTTCGGTTACGGGAGGGGTTTCGGTTGAGGTGGTGAATATTGGTGGTGGTATGGGGAATGAGGTTGGTGGTATAGTAGGTGATAGGAGAGAGAAAGATCGATTCAAATCTCTTATGGAAATATGGAAGGGTTTTTGAGAGACTGATTGGTGACAGTTGGGACGTGCGATGATCACGTAGGAGAGAGAGTGTCAGATTCCTAGGATCACGCCGCCCAATAAGCGCCGGTTCAGAGAGAGGAACCGTTTCTATTTCCACACGCGCCATTAATGCCTGATGGATGACGCTTTAATACGTGCACACGCGTCCAATAGTGTCAGAAAAAGCGCGGCCTCTTCAAATTCACGCGCCTGCTTTTTACCGTCGTTTGAATTCCTATCCTTTGAACTTCCGCCGCGTCAGCATCTTTTGTCTTTTCCCCTTTTAAACGGCTGTTTGGAATTAATGATCCACGTGGCTAATTTTGACCATAAATGCATTTGTAATTATCCAGTAAATATCCAGCCTGTAAAATAATTAGTAACGGAATTTTTGAAAATTTTGGATTTTCGTGCAAAGAGTGTAAAAGAAAAAGAAATAAAGCAACTCTTTTTAGGATAATCTGTGATGTCCTTAAGGACACGAAACTGATGATCCTGGGCACGAATCTCTTCCTTCAAGGTCAAGAAAGACCTCAAAGTGTTAGTGTGGAATCCCGTTAAATTACGATCAAACATTTATTAATAAATGTTGAAAGGCTTCTTTTAATAAGGCCAATTAAGGGTGGTTGCGCTTTGATTCAGCAATTCAATTCTTGATATAAGAACGAATGTGAACAAAGTACTTGTGAGACCAGTGTAGTCTGTTGAACAAGTAGGTTTGGAGTTGATTTTTAAGTGACTTGGAGAGGTATAAAATCTCAGATAAAATTATAACTGGATCCCATGGGAAGAAATGTTATGGTATGTAACAATTTCATTGGAACCACGCAAAAACGAAAAGAAATTGAGATTTCATGAAGGTACATTCGTCAATTCATTGGTGAAAGCTTGATCAAGTTGATTGGTCACCGTCAATTCTTTGGTGTTGAATGTTGGGTTTCACTCAGTTCGTAGTGGCACGAAACTAAGATCATAAACACAGAAGTTGTGTAACCATAAACCTCAGTGGTAGTTTCTGAGAGTCTCAAGGGTTACAGTGATGAAACGAATGTTATGGAGAATTTGTGATGGAGATGGTGGAAGAAGACATAGTACCTCTGCTGCGAATAGAAGGACCAAGCAGGAGACTCTCATCTCGTGTGAGAATAGAGTGAGGTAGCTCACGATTAGAATAAATAAGTCAGCCTTATTGGGAAGACAAGGTTTGTGTATACCAAGTCGTGAAGGCTATTATTCAAAATCTTATGAGGCTTGGGACACATACAGCAGCATGCTTCTAGGGACACTTAAGTAATTCAGCAGATATATTCCCATAAACAAACGAGCACACAAGGAAAAATAAAAAAAATATTTTTGTAGTTTTTGAAATTTATATATATATAAAATAATTAAAAATAAAAAAAAATTGAAAAAAAACTTTGAAAAATATTGAAAAAACGAACCCGAGTGGTCGGTTGGTTTCGGTTGGAAAAAAAAAATGAAAAACCGAACCCGAACGTTCGGTTGATTTCGGTTCTTGAAAATTTTGAAAAACCGAACCCGAACCTTCGGTTGATTTCGGTTCTTGAAAATTTTGAAAAACCGAACCCGAACCTTCGGTTGGTTTCGGTTCTTGAAAAGTTTGAAAAACCGAACCCGAACCTTCTGGAGGTTTCGGTTTTTGAAAATTTTAAGAAACCAAGGAGTTGAGATATGCAATAAAAAAACTTTGTACATAAAGAAAATAAATTTTGCACAAGAAATATACAACACAGAAAAACTACCTTTGAAGTAATGAGCGAATCAGATAGTTGAACCGAACCCGAACGTTCGGTTGGTTTCGCTTCTTACTGTTGAGATTGAGTGGTAGTGTGAGGAACTGATTCTGATTCCATCATACCGAGCCCTTGTAATATTTTATTGAATGATGCTTCAGGAAGAGCTTTGGTAAAGACATCAGCCAGTTGATCAGTGGTTCTTACGAAGTGAACTTCGACATTTCCATCTTCCACATGATCTTTAATGAAGTGATACCGTAGTGCTATGTGTTTGGTTTTGGAGTGTTGCACCGGGTTATGACAGATCCTAATTGCACTTTCAGAGTCACAATATAGAGGGATCTTCTTCATATTGAGTCCATAGTCTCGAAGTTGACTTTGGATCCAAATCACTTGTGATGTGCAGGATGCAGCGGCAATGTATTCCGCTTCAGCAGTAGACAGCGACACACATGTTTGTTTCTTGGATTGCCAGCTGACCAACTTCCCATCAAGAAATTGACAGCCACCAGTTGTGCTTTTGCGGTCGAGTCCACATCCTCCAAGGTCGGCATCAGAATAGGCTTGAACGAAGAAGCCTGAGTTGGATGGATACCATAGACCCAAGGAGGCGGTTCGCTTGAGATAGCGTAGGATGTTCTTCACTGCCAGCATGTGAGGTTCGCGTGGGTTAGCCTGAAATCGAGCACAATAACATACAGAAAACATGATATCAGGCCTGCTAGCAGTTAGATACATCAGTGAGCCAATCATTTGACGATAGAGCGTGATGTCGACGGCCGGTTTATCGAGTGAAGGGGTAAGTTTGGTGCCGAATGCCATAGGGACTTTGACTTTTGAGTCTCCCATCATGCCAAACTTTGCTAGGAGAGTCTTCGTGTAAGCTTCCTGATTGATAAAGATGCCTTCGGGTCCCTGTCTTATATTTAAACCAAGGAAAAAATTAATAGGACCCATTGAGCTCATTTCAAACTTAGTCTCCATCAACTTTCTGAATTCAGCTGTTAAGCTGGGATTCGTAGAGCCAAAGATGATGTCATCGACATAAATTTGAACTATCATAAGGTGGTTACCTTCCTTTTTGCGAAAGAAGGTGGGGTCAACCGAACCTTGTTTGAATTTGGACATCTTTAAAAATTTTGTAAGCGTTTCATACCAGGCCCTCGGAGCTTGTTTGAGGCCGTACACAGCTTTATCCAGAATGTAGCAATGATGTGGATACTTTTCGTTCACGAACCCAGGAGGTTGCTCCACACACACAGTTTCTTCAAGTTCTCCATTGAGAAATGCGCACTTGACGTCCATTTGGAATACCTCAAAGTTTTTGTGAGCAGCATAGGCCAGAAATATTCTAACCGATTCTAGCCTAGCTACTGGAGCGAACGTCTCTTCGTAATCTATCCCTTCCTCCTGACAGTATCCTTTGACAACCAGGCGAGCCTTGTTTCTTATGACATTACCTTCCTTGTCCATTTTGTTTCTAAAAACCCATTTGAGACCAACAACTGAAGCATCCGGAGGAGTTGGAATGAGACGCCAGACTTTGTTCCTCTCAAACTCGTTTAGTTCGTCTTGCATAGCTTGAACCCAATCAGAGTGATCGAGGGCAGTGTTCACTGTCTTCGGTTCGACTTTTGATACGAATGAGTTAAACATACAAAACTCAACTTTTGAGAATAAGGATGTCTGTTTTGCCTTCAGTTGGGATCGGGTCAGAACCTTGTCAGATACATCACCAACTACTTGAGAGATAGGATGATCTCTGGTCCATTTCGTAAGAGGAGGGTAATTCGGATCAAAGGATGGATCTAGTTCCGCGTTGATCATCTCTTCAGGCTCAGATTGGCTATCGAAATCAAGCGTCATATCATCATGCTCCCCCTCAATGGATGAGTCTTGAGAAACATGAGGTTCAGGGGTTTCTTGCGGTGCTAAACTTTTAGGAATTGAAGCACCTTCGTTTGGAGGGGCATCTTCGGTTGGAGAGGTACCTTCGGTTGGTGAAGGACCTTCGGTTGAAGTAGTAGAGCTTGGCTCCCCCTGGACTTGTGAGCTTGGCTCCCCCTCGACTGAAGCATTGTTGGTTGGAGATTCAACAGTAGGCGTTTCTCCTTCATGCATTCTTCTTGCAGCATCTTCGACAATCTGCTTCATATGATCTATTTTGTTGTCGGCTGCCCCTGCTTCAGAGAAAGAAGCTTTTTCCGGTTCATCAAAGAGATCCAGAAAATGCTCGTACATATTGGCGATTGGGATTGTGACTTGACCAGTTTGAGGGAAGATTTCCCTGGCAATGTCATTTATGGCCTGTAGCTTTTTGACATAACAATCGTCGAAGGTCACGTAGTATGTTTCTTCAATCCTTCTTGATCGTTTGTTTAGAACCCTGTACGCCTTTGAAGTGAGTGAATAACCCAGAAAGATTCCCTCGTCGGCTTTGACATCAAACTTGTTGCGGTGTTCTTTAGAGTTAAAGATGAAACACCTTGAGCCAAAAACGTGGAAAAATTTCACATTGGGCTTCCTGTTGTTCAGTATCTCATATGGTGTAAGCGTGAATCGCTTGTTGAGATAGGACCTGTTTTGTGTATAACAAGCAGCAGAAATAGCGTCAGCCCAAAAATAAAGAGGTAAGGAAGCGAAACTCAACATAGTTCGGGCAGCTTCACACAGAGATCGGTTTCGTCTTTCGACTATTCCGTTCTGCTGTGGAGTATAGGGAGCTGAGAAATTATGACTTATTCCCTTTTCTGCAAGAAACTCTTCAAACTCCTTGTTCTTGAATTCGAGACCATTGTCGCTTCTGATGTTTCGAACGACCTTCTTGAGCTGGACTTCAATTTGCTTGATAAATACTTTCAGCTTTTGAGTCGCTTCAGATTTGAGCTTTAGAAAGAACACCCATGTAAATCGTGAAAAGTCATCAATGATAACAAGAATATACTTGCTACCACCGATGCTTTCTATAGATGAAGGACCACACAAATCGATATGAAGCAATTCGAGTGGTTCAACAACTTTTGTGTTGATTATAGATGGGTGACTTTGACGACTCTGTTTTCCCATTTCGCATGCAGCACACAAATGTTCTCTGTCGAACTTGAGCAATGGAAGACCCCTAACATGACCTCCAGTGACAAGTCGGTTGATATCTTTGAAATTGAGATGAGAGAGTCTTCTGTGCCACAACCAGCTTTCGTCGGATTGAGCTTTTGATAACAGACAGATTGCTGGGTTCCCTTTGATGGGTTTCATGTTCAGCGGAAACATTTCACCCTTTCGCTCTGACTTCAGAATCACTTTCTTGGTTGTTTTCTCTATGATTTCAGAACCTTCATCATCGAATGAAACTTTGAGACCTGTACCTCCAACAAGCTGAGATACACTGATGAGGTTGTGTTGAAGTCCTTCCACATAAGCTACCTTTCTTATGGTAAAATCACCATTCGTTATCATCCCATATCCCTTTATGGTACCGTAAGAGTTATTTCCAAACTTAACGTTGCCACCATTTGCGAGAGATCTGTATTCCCTGAGTTCCTCCTTCCTTCCTGTCATGTGACGCGAGCAGCCACTGTCGATGTACCATTCTTCGTCAAACTGCTCGTCACTTATAACCTGCAAAAATTAAGCAGATTTAGGAACCCAAAGTTTCTTGGGTCCATGTGAGGATTTCATGGGAACAGGAATAGTTAGAGAGATATCAACAAGATATGTTCTTTTAATCAAAGTTGTTTCATCTTTCTTTTTAATGGTGAAAACTTTTATTTTGTTAAGATTAGGTTGGTTTCCTTTAGGCTCAGGCTTGGATTCATCGACCTTTTGCTTTCCCTTCTGTTCAGCTGATGAGTGAGATTTATGAGGAAAAGTGAGATTAGCGTTAGAGCAAGATGAAGATGAGTGAGTAGGAGTAGAATGACGAGAAGAGTTAGATCGAGAGAATTTGGATGGGGACGGAAGTGTCGTCCTTGCTGATGACTCTAGGTGACCCTTTTGCTTTTGATCGTTGGTGGGTTTAACCTTTAAGTCTTGTTCTCTTCTGACTTCAGAACCGAACCTCTGAGTTCGGTTGGAGTTGTTCTTGGAACCGAACCTTTGGTTTCGGTTGAAATCCTTTTCAGAACTGAATCTTTGCTTTCGGTTGGTATTTTCATGTGAACCGAACCTTGGCTTTCGGTTGTTATCTTCTTGCGAACCGAACCTTGGCTTTCGGTTGTTGGAATCGTCATGCTTTCTTATGGGATTATTTTCATACTTCAGATTCTTCTCCTTGTGTGAATAGTATGCATTCTGGGAGTGCCAGAATTGTTTTCTTTCAGAAAGGTTTTTCCTGTATCTTAGGTTCCTTTCTATCTTTCTATCCCTCATTTGTTTGGGTTGATGATGAACGTTCGCTTTCGCTTTTGATGTCATCTTGGCTGGTTCCTTTTGATCTTTATGAGTTTTTCTTTGAGCTGAGGGTGCAGAGGGAATGTTTGACGAAGACTCAGTTTGACCTGAGGAAGTGGAAGAAGTATCTGATGAATTTTCACTTCGAGCTGTTGGTGTTGGAGGAATGTCTTCTTTTGCTGAATGATCAACCTCTTGAGGAATATCCTTTGTACCACTTGTGCTTGGTTTGCTGAAATTATCAGGCTTGTTCAAGGGTTCAGGTATGTATCTCCCTTTCTTCATCCAAGAGGTTCTTTCAGATAGGCCAACGGTTTCGTTTCCATTGTCAATAGGAGCTTCCCAGAAGAACTCATCACAGCCATCAGCATTGTCTTCGTTAACAATAGCCGTGAGTTCAGCTGTCTGATGTTCGGTTACTCCAGTCACTTTGTATACCTGATTCGGAGTGGTTCTGACCCTTTGATAGACAACAGCCTTTTCTACTAATTTCGGGGACTTTTGTTGGGACAATCTAGCGAATTCCACAGAATTTTCAGAAATAAGATTTTTGTGGTTTTCAGTTTCGCTTTTCACAAATTCTGAGCAGTCAACCGTGTCCTCTACAGAAATTTCACTCATGTTTTCGTCCTCGTTAAGCTTAGATGCATTTTCAACATCAATTTTATTTTCTGAGCTTACTTTGGCATTTAGAGAGTCAAACTTTTGTATGGTTTCGGTTCTCAGTTTAAGTCTATCATTTTCGTCCAAAAGATTTTTGAGCATGTCCTTATGGTCTTTGGATTTAATGAAGGACTCAATTTTGTCCAGTCCAATTTGATAAGATGGGTTGACATCATCAGACGAAATCACATTCTCACAATTGTAGGCTTCAGCATCGATTTCATCCTCCTTAAATTCAAGGAACGGTAAAATCATACGGTGGATCTTTTTGCCTATCTCACAGTCCAAATGTAGCTGAGTCATATTGGAATATAAACGTTTAGCTATTAAACAAAAAACATTTCGTTGTTTTAACAATTTCAAATTGTCTCTCTGCAAATAAATGTTTTCGTCTTTGACTTTAATTAATTCCGACTCTTTTAACTCAATCCACATACGCCGCTCCTCACTCTTCGACGCCACCCTGCTTAATTGATCAGTCAGGTTAGAATTGGTGACTCTAGTTTGAGTTAAGCTACTATCTAAATGAGAAATTCTTGTGTTAACGCCTTTTAGTTCTTTCTCATATGAGGATGATGGTACTTTAGATGAAATAAAAATAGATTGTACCTTCTTTATCAGTTCATCAAGCTCATTGAACTGTTGGCTGAGTGGTTTGGCTGTGAAGCACATATCTTCCTGCACTTTCCCTCCATCGGTGTTGTATCCCCTCATTTGAGATGCGCTTGACACCATGAAGCATTTTCCACCACTGCTTTCCTACTTAGCCATGTAAGCCTTTCCATGAGTAGGCTTCCTCACTTCTTCGTCTTCTGAGTCAGTAGACCAAACTTCGGTGCTACCGAACTCATCATTATTAACCGAACCCTGCACAATAAGAGCATTAATAGAAGGGTTAGCGGTAGACTTTTTCTTCCTCAACTCGTCCAACCTTTTCTGCAGTACGGCTTCCTCATCCTTTCCGTCATCCTTTTCAGCCATCTTTTTAAGGACACAGTCCTTAGCATAGTGGTTCTTGCCACCACAGTAAAAACAGCTTACTCCGGAATCGCCATCTGCCTTCGGTTCCTTCTTAGACTCCTCAGCCTTCGGTTCATTGTTTGCCTTCTCAGAGCTATAACTCCCCTGCCAGTTTCGGTTTTTGTTGCTGGGGAACCTCTTCTTTATGAACCTCTTAGGATTGGATACCATCATGGCATAATCCTCAGTTGTGAGGTCATATTCTTCCAAGTTGAGCTCTTCATCCTCCATCACGGCTTTACTTTTAGATAGGAGGGCCAACGAACCAAGACTAGACACCACGTTCTTCTCTTGAACAACAATCTTCTCTTGGGACTTTAGAATACCCACCAGTTTTGCCAAAGAGTATGATTTAAACTGTTCATGGGCTTTAACTGTGGAAACTACTGCTCTCCATTCTGATCTCAGTCCGTTCAAGAAAGTAACCTTCTGTTCGATGAGCTTCCTTTCGATGTCGTGTTTGATCATCTTGCTGAGAAGATGATTGAAGCGATCAAACGTCTGGGTCACAGTTTCTTCGGCTCCTTGTCTGAATTCACCAAACTCGGATAGAAGCAAGGTTTGGATGGAGTGTTCAAGGTCTTCGTCTGTCGAATACAGTTCGCGAAGTCTATCCCACACTTCCTTCGCCGTAGTGCACGAGCTGACTAGTCTGAATGTGTCGGACTGAAGGGCGAATCTGATCAACCTTAGTGCCTTAATGTTGCACTGGAATTTATCTTTCTCATCCTGTGCAAGATTCGTCACGTCCTTGAGCAAATCATTGTATTCTTTTTGCGTCTTAATAACCCTGGATGTCGCTGAATGAGAAAATGGTCCATTGATAATGGCTTCCCATATGAGAAAGCCATTGTCCTCCGATCCAATCACGTAATCTTCAAAATGATGTGCCCATACTTCATAGTCATGGGTGTATAAGATTGGAATCTTTGTCGTCGAACCAATGCTGTTGGAAATATTAATAGGGTTTGATTGCGTTGCGTCCATGATGATCGTAATAACCTGTTCAAAGATCAGACTTGTAATAAAGCAGATTAGGGCAAAACAATAAATATTAAGATACGTCAATTAAGATGACGGCTCAATAAATATCGATGATTGCGGAAAACCCTAATGAGAATCTTTTTCACAGAAAAGAAGTGTATCGATTACACAGCCTCCTGCTCTGATACCAATTGATGAGATTGAAAACACAATAGCTTTTAATCTATAAAGATCGATTAGATCTTGAACAAGTGTGTGAATATGAAACAGCAAGAACACAATATAAATAACAAGGAAAAACGCAATATTAAGAACAAACAGCTTGAATCAAACGTGTCGAATGATTAAATAAAATCCTTAGAAGAGCTCGATTAAGAACATCAACTGTAAAGGATTAGAAGATTACAAGAGATCAAATACGTAAACTCTTGAGCGCTAAAACAGAAATCTTGAATCTTAATCTTGACCTAATATGCATGAAAGCGATAACTTATATACTATACATAAAAGGCTCTCGGTTGGACAGGCCCAAACCGGAGAATACAAGGCTAATCTACGAGCCCAAAAGACGCAATATAAAACAGAACTTCAGCTCAACAAATTAAATGAGATTACATACCTTTTGATGATGAGTTTGATTCCTAAGGAGTTTGAGGGCCAAGCACCAATAGTGTGAATGCCTCAAATGGAATCACAAATCACCACAAACTCTTGGAAAACTTTGAGAGAGTACACACACTTGTAATTTTCGGCCACACACAAAACTCACACAACTAGTGCCACTAGTGGCTATTTCATGCAACATAAGCATGCTTATATAGTGTGCATGGTTAGGGTGAAACCCTAATAACCCATGACCTTTCTTTTTCCAAGGATCCATGGGTTAAAAGCTTCATGGATCATCCATGGACTTCCATATAAGCCTAGCCCATTAACAAATGAGTGTTAGCCCACACTATATAAAACCAATAGCCCACAATCTAATTAGTCTTCCTTTTAATCTCTAAATTAATTCATAATTAATTTAAGACTAAGACTAATTAAATAACTTCATATTAATATATTATAACTTATAATATATTAATAAACATATGTGTATAACTCTCATAAAATTATCCATATAAGTTATGGACTTAGACACCTTATCCAACACAGCCATCATTCGAGCATTGGCATGCCGCCCTTTGAGCTGTTTTATGGGAGGAGGTGTCGGACCCCTATCTGCTGGGGAGAAGTAGGGCAGCGCATGATGGGTAGTACCGAGATTGTGCTTCAGACAACAGAGCAGATCCAGCAAGTCAGACAGAGGTTGTTGACCGCTCAGAGTCATCAAAAGAGTTATGCGGACAGACGCCGGTCCGAGCTTGAGTTTCAGGTCGGCGACTTTGTGCTCCTGAAGGTCTCTCCTTGGAAAGGAGTGATTCGATTCACGAAGAGGGGCAAGTTGGGGCCCCGATATATTGGTCCTTTCAGGATGGTCGCGAAGGTAGGCAGGGTAGCCTATCGTTTGGAGTTGCCAGCAGAATTGGGTCAGATTCACGACACTTTCCACGTGTCGCAGTTGCGAAAGTGCGTAGCCGACGAGTCGGCAATAGTGCCACTAGAAGATATTTAGGTGGATGCGAGCCTGAATTATGCTGAGAGACCAATGGTGATCAGAGATCAGAAGATCGAGGTCCTAAGGAATAAAGATGTGCCACTGGTGCAAGTCCAGTGGCAGCATCGGAAAGGGTCAGAGTTAACTTGGGAGCCGGAGCGTGAGATGCGTGAGCAGCATCCGGAGTTATCTGCAAAGTGAGACTTCGAGGACGAAGTCTGATTCTAGTGGGGGAGAATTGTAACACCCGACTTCCCAGGTATTATTTTTATTCTTTTATTTTTGGGAGATGTGAGGAGACTCGACGAGTTGGAGTCTAAACTCGCCGAGTAGGATCACGGCTTTGCACGCGGGTTCGCGTCTGGACTCGGCGAGTCCATGCTGTTTAATGAAACCCTAATTTCCAGGGTTTGAGACCTATTTAAAGGGGCTTATGGCCGTCATTTGCGGCCACCAACCCCAGAGAGAAACCCAAAAGAGATCTTGAGCGTTTTGGGAAAGAGAGAGGAGGCCATTGTTAACCTTTAAAGCATTGTTTGGCAAGGCAAAGGAGATTCTAGCTAAGAAGAGGCAAGGGAGGTGGACATCCTTCGAATTTGGAGCACAGAGCGTCACTTTGGAGGTATATTTTGGCTCCCTTTTTTGTTGTTATGATGAACATGGGGGTTTAGGGTTTCTTGACCCCTTTGTTGGTTAGATTTGATGTCTATTTCATCCCTATTTGTGATGAGGCTTGTCATGGGATCCATAGAGGTCTAGAGAAGCTTTATTCCTTAAACTTTATGAGGATTCATGGGAGTTTTAACCAAGGATTATGTGATATGGGGCTAAAACATCATATAGGAGTAAATAGATGTTGTTTGAGCATCACAGTTTGGACTTTACGTGATTATCATTCTTGGGGAGGCCAGATCTATGATTGTATGGAACAAATCTGACCTCAGAAGTGATTTTGAGTTTATGCATGGCATGAACTCGCCGAGTCTGAAGAACAGACTCGGCGGGTAGTATGAAGTTTGCCCGTAATCACTCAGTGAGTGGTCTTGCCGAGTTGAGGGAGTGATTCAGTGAGTCAGGGTGAGTCGGGAGGACTATGTCAAGCCGGAACTCGCCGAGTTGTTCTTGAGACTCGACGAGTTGAGTCGTGGTGGCCCCGCGATTCATGCCAGGTGGAACTCGTCGAGTCAGAGAAGTACTCGGCGTGTCAAGATAGGATCCAAGAGAGTCAGTGGACACGTATAGACTCGCCGAGTCACCCTAGTGCACTTGCCGAGTCCGGTCAAAGTTGACCGTTGACCTTGTTGACCGTTAGGTTTGAGTGCATTTGTATTTATGAGTGTATTACTTTGTGGGATTAGGCGGAGGCTAGATCATATTTATTCCGAGACAGTTATTTACCGAGACATCGAGGTGAGTCTTCTCACTATAGATTACCTAGAGTGGTATATCGTGTAGACCAGAGGGTCTTATGTGTTATGTATGAGATTATGTGCTATGTGTTATGTGTATGTTGTATGTTGATTTAGACCGGATCGAAGGGTCCAACGATACAGACCGGGCCGGAGGGCCCAACGAGCCATGACCGGACCAGAGGGTCCAACGAGCTACGGGATCGGAGGGTCCCACTGAGACATATCGACCGGAGGGTCGTATTATAGCCTTGAGTGGCGTATGTGTTGTATGAGGTATATTTGGGGAACTCACTAGGCATTTATGCTTATAGTTGTTGTGTGATGTGTTTCAGGTACCAGTGATGAGCGCGGGAAGGCGCCGGCATGATCCGTACACACTTGAGGAGTTTTATGTTTTGGATTCTGGGGATATGTCTTTGTGATAAATACAATTGAAACAATATGTTGATGTTAATTTGTGAAAAATAATTGTTTTGAAAATGAAAAATTTGTTTTGAAAATTTATGTTGTTACACCAGATAATTATGCCATTTGAGATTCTTGTCAGAATCAGCCATGTAACTCGCTACTTCAATCTACTTCCGCAAGCTTGGTAAAGTACATTCTACCTGACACGTCTCGAACTTGAAAAAGTATCTATCCGATGAGACTCTTGTAATCCCCCTCGATGAGATCGAGTTCCACAAGAGCCTCACCTTCGTGGAAGAACGGTAGTGATCATTGACCAAGAGGTCAAGCGAATGCAGCAACGCCACTTCCCATTAGTGAAAGTTCGCTGGAATACTAACCAAGGGCCTGGAGTCACTTAGGAGCGCGAGAATCAGTCGATTAGGAAGTATCCCCACTTCTTGGATCGATTGTTCATGCCTACTCCTTGCCTAAATTCAAATTTCAGGACGAAATCCCCTCTAACGGGGGGATGATGTGACAAACGTCAATTTCCGGTCAATTCAAAGTCAACTAAAGTCAACAAGTTAAACCATTCAACTCAATTTGCCCATGGGTACTAGAGTTTACGTTATGTAATTTCTAAACAACTTGCTATTCTAATGAGAGATCATAAATCGAAAAGTGCGTACATCCAGATCTCTTCAACCTAAAACTGTGGTACGTGGCGAGCCAAACCGATAAAACAATGTTGCATACTCATCGGGAGTGTGTAAGATCCTTAAACAAGGCTTAACCGGGTTTACGGACCTTGCATTGCGAAGCCGGACACTCACATTTGTCACACACGAAGCCTCTCTCTATCATTTTCACTCTATCTCACTTTAATCGAGAATCTCTCTCCAAATGTGAAATCTCTCCCAAATCTCTCTTTGTATGAGAAATCTCTCCAAGAATGTGGAATCTTTCCCAAATCTCTCTTTGTATGAGAAATCTCTCCAAGAATGTGGAAATCTCTCCCAAATCTCTCTTAGAATATGAAATCTCTCCCAAATCTCTCTAAGTATGTGAAATCTCTCCCAAATCTCTCTTTGTATGAGAAATATCTTCAAGAATGTGAAATCTCTCCTAAATCTCTCTTTGTATGAGAAATCTCTCCAAGAATGTGAAATCTCTGCTAAATCTCTCTTTATATGAGAAATCTCTCCAAGAATGTGAAATTTCTCCCAAATCTCTCTTTGTATGAGAAATCTCTCCGAGAATGTGAAATCTATCCCAAATCTCTCTTTTTATGAGAAATCTCTCCAAGAATGTGAAATCTCTCTCAAAAGTTCCCGTAACTTTTTGAAGTCATTCGGGTCATTCCGACCCTTAACCGGGTCAAAAACGACTTGAAACGGGGTAAAAACGAGTAAAATAGGCTTAAGGACCCGAACCCCCTGTTAAGGAGCCGAAATCCCTCTTAGGGCCGAAAGTCCTCTTAGAACCGAAGGTCCCTATAGGGACCGAACCTGCTAAGAACCGAAGCTGGAAGAGCCGACCCCGAAGGCTGCTGAACCGAACCCGAAGGGTCCTCTCAGGCCCGAACATCGCACAAGACCCGAACCCGAGCCTCGGTCTATTTCGCTCCTGATGACTTCGGACCGAGCCTCTCCTTTGCTTCCTTCTGTCTCACCTCGCTTTGGACCCAACATCAGAAGGGACCGAACCTTCGGCCCCCTTTCCGAGAAGCCTCGCTGTAATGCCTTTTCTTCCCGGTTTTCGACTACGACTTCATTTTAGGTTCGTTTTTAATTATTTTAATGCGGTATTTTCACCCAAAACTTTATTTTAACATATAAGGCCCCATATTTATTAACTATCCACGTATTTGGGGATAAACCTTATCCAAGAAGAGTGGGTGAAGTACAAGAGGTGGAGTGTTGACTTTCCTTTATTCTATGACACAAGCAACCACTCTCATACCCACTCCATGTCACTATTCACCATCAGCCCATCCCTAGTCACTTCATAAGTCCGTTCTCATTATTTCCAGCCATTTCCCACGTTCTTAGAGCTGGAACATCCACCCTCTCTCCTCACACTTCATTCATTCTCGCATTTTTCCACCAAGAATCACACTCCAAAGTCTCTCATCTTTCTCTCTGAAATTCGAGAACTTCAAGGCATACTCCAAGACTTTTCTCCTTCATTTAGTAAGTATCATCATCTTTCTTTTGATTATTACACATCCTCCTACTCAAAATCATAGATTGCTTACACAAACATCATCACATTCTTGTTAGATCTTCGAATCTTCAAGTGATTCTTCAAGTATTCTTGAGTTGGACACTTCTCTTCTTCAACACTCATCTACTGAAACTACTCAAGGTGAGTTCATACCCCTACATTTTCATGTTTTCTCATGTTTTTAGGGGAGGAATACAAGTTAAAACACCAAGAAAATAACTAAACTTTTCTAACAGCCTTCATCAGAAAAGTTCAACTCCGTTCACGGACTGTTTTGGGCAACTTAAACATTTTTCTTTTCAAAACTATTTTAGGTGTAAGTAGCTCCAGGTCTTAGCTTTAAAATGACTACATTCACATCTCCATACAAGTTTTCTACAATTTATGGTGATTTTTACAAAACTGCCTTTCATATCAAACACCAATCCGGACCAGTCTATGATTATGGAATTTTTCACCCAAGTTGGAGGTCATTAAAAATCATGATAAAAATTATGAGTAAACTAGACACATTTTGGGAACTCTCAGAATTTACGGATTTAGTTTTTGACTTCGTATGATTTTTCTATGACTTTTCTAAAACAGCGCAGGAAGGTTAAATTTAGTTAACATCATATATATTTCATAACACTTTGTATTATGTTGAGAAAAGTGTATAACAATAAGTTCTAAATATTGAATGTGTTTCCTTGTTAGTTTATCATCATAAACTAAAACTTAGTCATTCGTGATAAGATTATTCATTCATTTAGAACACGTATATTAAGCTATAATAAGCATAGTTTATGGATTCATAACACAAATGCGTTTTCATAAAAGAGTTCTTATACATTACAAACGTTTAGGGATAAAGTATAATAGGTATGGTTTATGTTTCCATTAAAACAACAAACACATTTCGGAAGGTTTTATTCCCACAGAAAAAGGTTTTACACTCATGCACACCACACGTAAACTTGTTAACCTAAATTGTGAGACAATCTCTTTCGTACGTCCGAGTGCGGAATCTAGATTCCTGGTAGTTATAATCAGAGTCTCCTAGAGGGAGAACGTGATAGTTGTGTATAAATCTATATTGGGTTAGACACCCCACACCTGAGCTGCGTGCAACAGCTAGATCGGCAGGTCTATGGTGACAAGTGTCATTTCAGTTTCGCGACGCCTGAGAAACGTTATGGCAGGTTTATTCAATCATTAGCATGATTATAGCGGCTCACTTAGGGATTTAACAACATAAAGTTTACAGGGATTTTCATAAATCAAAAGGTGTTTTATGTCGATTTAAAATCACTTTTTATATCAATAATTACATATATTATTGTATATTTTCAGTCTTGGTATTTAAGACTACACATCATTCATTTCGGGATTTTTCTCAAATCAGAAAGGGTTTTACGCCAATTTAAAACCACATTTATATCCTTAAGTATGACAAATACATGTTCATTTTCGGACCTGGTATTTAGGACCACATAACTTTTATAAGGAAAATATTGGATTTTTCTTGGTAACATACATCTCTTTACAAAGACCGATTTTCAAACTCTTACTGTCAAAAGCTTATGAACTCACCAACCTTTGTGTTGACACTTTTCAAAACTACTTGTATTCTCAGGAATTCAGTGAAAACAGGAAATCAACAACGTTTTGAGGATGGCACGATAAATCATCAAACAGTTCATTTTGTATCGTAATGTAATTGATTCGAATCATATAAACATATACTTTGGTGTAACTTTTTCAATTATATTTATGATGGTTGTATTTACTTTGAGCACTATTATACTCGTTGTTGTGATACTCTACATGAAATCCTCCACCTCTGGATGTTTCCGACATCCTTGGTTTGGGGGTGTGACACGAGAGATGCTACCCAGGATTCACTCGTAGAAATTTCTACGTCCTCGTTAAATAACTTGCATACTAACTAAAGTGATGATAAACTTTTGTAAACACTAGATTTAAACACTCTCTAAATCATAAAACTGGTAAAAGCTAAAACAACACATGTTCTTAATTTATAGAATGATACGTAGGTTACATGATTCTAGAATTAAATAGTTACAGAATGTATGATTTAGCTCTATTGTGCAACTCTCGTCCGAGTCTAACCGTAGCAGGGTGAAATCATGCGGTCAAAAAACTGTTCAATTTTAGCAGCATGTAACAGTATTCGCCAGAGATTAATTAAGGAGATAGAGGATTAATTATGATTTACTAATATATTATATGAATAATGTATTAAAACAGAAATCACATTGTTTAATTAATATTAGTCAAGAATTAATTAAAAATTATTTTTGTGGCTAAAAGAGATTAATTAAAGAAAGGGTACTGATACTGTAATTATAAGATAGTTATCATGTTGGGCTTAGGATCCATAAAGAAAGCATGGAAAAATTCTATATGGAGGTCCATATAGAAATCATCCAAGGGCCTTTTAGAAGGGTCTTTGGGCAGCTTAAGGATTAAGCAGTTGGATTAGGGTTTCCTAGTTGGTAACCATAGAAGCCAAGTATAAAAGGAACCCTTGGGCAAGCCAAAAACATCCCTAACCTTCTACGAGAAACCCTATGACATTTTTGGTGCCTCTTCCCTCTCTCCATGTTCTTCTTGTTGCTTATGGTGTTTGTGGCTCCATTAGAGGTGCAACATTTGAGGCACTAAATTTTTAGAAGTCAAGATCAAGAAGTTTTGTGATTGTTATTACTACATAACAATTAAGGTAAGATCTAAACCCTAATCATATGTTAATTTCGATTATAGTATACTAGATCTACGGTTTATGAGCTTTGGATGATTATTTCATGTACACTAGATAAACTAGATCCAAAGCTTTAGGGTTTGCATGTGCACCATAGGATTGATGTAATGCTCAAAACCCCTTAGTGGTATTAGAGGCTAGGATGTTTTTCTAATGTATTTGATGCAAAAGTTATGTTTTCAAAGTAGAAAAAATTTTCGTTTTTTGCTTTTGCCTGATCACCACGAGTGGTGGCTCTCACGACGTAAGCGCAATGCTCACGACGTGAACTCAGTTCAGATGGCAGAAAACTCAGGTTTTTGACCTATTTTGAGTTTGGATAGTTACCAAAATTGATTTTCACTAATGAAATCCAAATTTATTAATTCGTTTTGATTATCCTTGTCAAAGTTTAAGATAATTGTCATTTAATTAGATAATTATTGCCTTATTTGATAAACCTAATTATTTGAATTATTTGATTTGAATTATCTTCCAAGAAATTGAATTAGGTCAAATTTAGATGATCACCAATTATTTGATTAATTGAATTATTTGTAATTTATGAGAGTATTACTTTATGTGATTAGGGTTGAATACAGTTGTATTTATGAGAGTATTACTTTATGTGATTAGGCGGAGGCTAGATCACACTTCTTCCGAGTCAGATATTTACCGAGACATCGAGGTGAGTCTTCTCACTATACATTACCTAGAGTGGTACTATGCGATGACCAGTGGGTCTTATGTGTTATGTATGAGATTATGTGCTATGTGATATTTGTATGTTGTATGATGATATAAACCGGACCAGAGGGTCCAAAGAGCTATGACCGGACCTAAGGGTCCAACGAGCTACGGGACTGGAGGGTCCCGCTGAGACACATCGACCGGAGGGCCGTATTATAGCCTCGAGTGGCGTATGTGTTGTATGTGGTATTTTGGGGAACTCACTAAGCATTTATGCTTACAGTTGTTGTGTTATGTGTTTCAGGTACTAGTGATGAGCGTGGGAAGGCGCCGGCATGATTCGTACACACATGCATTGGAGTTTCTGTAGAGATTCTGGGGAGATGTTTTGTGACAATATCATTTGATACAATGTGTTTGACATTATTTTATGAATGAATGAATTTGTTAAAAATGAAAATTTATTTTGAAAATTTACGTTGTTACAAGTTGGTTTCAGAGCCTTGGTTTGAGGGATTCAGATGGATCTTCGGGTGTATCTGAACTCAAACTGAGGATTTGAGGAAAAATCTTAATAATGAAGCAAAACAGAGCAGAGCCGTGTGTACGATAAGCCAGCGCCCGAACGGTGAATCCCCAAAAGTACCCTTACATTATGTGTTATGAGATATGTTTTGTTATGCATGCTAGAGTAGTCTAGTTATGTATATTAGGACTAGAGTGGCCTGATTTGTGATGCCTTAGCCTAGGAGATTTCTGCTGCTGAGATGCTTTGAGAGCGAGTAGATAGCAGTTAGGAGCTCATGAGAGTAGAGTACTTGTAATCCATGATCCAAGGAGGAGGACTTGGAGTGAATGCTGATGCGGTGTGGTCAGTAGTATTGGGCCCGTAGTACTGGAGACATCGGATCAGTGGTCATTCCAAGTAAGAATCTTTTGGACAATGGAGGACAAGTAGGGTTGCATCACCGAGTATGTGTATGCTCGATCGAGTCTCTGATAATTTTTGTTGTATTTCAGAAGCATCATGGTTGGGACTCGACACACACCTGAGAGTAATGGTGTCAGCGACGAGGAAATCTGTCGATTGATTAATGAGGAGGTTGCTGCTGCCATCCGGGCTGAGATTCCTAAGATGTTTGGGGACATTAAGACCATGTTGATTGAGATTTTTGATGAGCGGTACGGAGCATTGTCTGAGGCTGTTGCAGCTGCAGCTACTGCTGCTATTGCTGCTACCAGACCTCAGGGAGGTGACTCGTTCTTGTTCCGGGAGTTCAGCAACACGAAGCCACCAGAGTTCGACGGGAAGCAAGACCCGATTGTCGCTATAAGGTGGATCTGTGATATCGAGGGATGTTTCTATACGTGCTCTTGTCCAGAGCACTTGAGGGTTCAGTTCGCTTTGAACCAGCTCCACCTGGGAGCGAAGGATTGGTGGAAGTTCATGACGGTGAACTTCACTTTGGCTGAGATTTCCGAGATGACCTGGGAGAGGTTCACCGCTATGTTCAGAGAGGAGTATGTTCCCCCGGTGGAGAGGGAACGTTTGATTCGGGAGTTCTTGACCCTCAAGCAGGGTACTGATTCTGTGGCAGCCATCACCAGGAAGTTTCATGAGAGGGCGATGTTTTGCCCTGAGCAGGTGTCGTTTGAGCAGGCTCGTATGAGCCGTTATTTGAGTGTGTTGAGGAGAGATACTCGGGAGTTCGTGGCGAACTCGACTTACCGGACATTTGCTGATCTCCAGGAAAATGCCCGAAAGAGGGAGATCGAGTTGGAGACTCAGGCCGGGGAGGAGGTCGAGTCTCAGAGGATGGAACGACAGCCCGCTCAGTCTCAGCTGGCAGCCAAGCGTGCTAGACCCGCTGATTCGAGATATGGGGGCGTGAAGGGCCGCAATTGCGGGAAGTGCGGTAAGAGTCACGAGGGGTCGTGCAGGGCAGGGGTGTGCTATAAGTATGGGAAGGAGGGGCATATCGCGAGGGATTTCCCCAAGGGATTTTCAGTTTGCTTTCATTCCAACCAGACCGGCCATTGGAAGGCCGAGTGCCCGCAGCTTCTTCAGGGATCCGCGCAGGGATCTGCGCCTGCTGCTAGGGCTACCGAGGTTCGGCCGGTGAAGGTCGAGGCCCCGAAGGCTCGTGGGAGAGCATTTCAGTTGACCGCAGAGGAGGTCCGTGCGGCGCCCGATGTTGTGGCTGGTATGTATTATGTTTTCATCTTTTATTCGAGTTGAGTTTTTATGCTTATATGATGATATGCGTAGGTACTTTTCTTGTGAGTTATGTGCCTGCGTTGGTGTTATTTGACTCAGGTGCGAGTCGGTCGTTTGTTTCTGTAGCATTTAGTCAGCACATTCATGTCCGTCGAGAGGCATTGGATCGGCCTCTACGAGTTTCCATAGATGATGAGCGAGCAGTGTATGCTTCGTATGTGATTCGAGGATGTGTCCTTGAGATCTTTGATGTGGAGTTTCCGATAGATCTTGTTCCGATCGCAATGGGGGACGTGTGTCTTATAGTGGGTATGGATTGGTTGAGCCGATATGGAGCTATGATAGACTGCGAGCGTCAGTTGGTGATGATTCAAGACCCTAGTGGGGGAGTTCTATAACAAGGCTATAGGGGATTTGTGACATATGTGATGGATATGAGGGCTGATTCAGAGAGATCGAAGTCGGTTGATGAGGTTCCGATAGTGCGCGAGTTTCCGGATGTGTTTCCAGAGGAATTGCCGGGTGTGCCTCCGGAGAGGCAGGTAGAGTTCGGTATTGAGTTGGTTCCAGGAGCTGCGCCTATCGCTAAGGCGCCTTATCGCCTTGCACCTCCGGATATGCAGCAGTTATCCTCGCAGCTTCAGGAGCTGTTGGGGAAGGGGTTTATCATGCCGAGCAGTTCGCGATGGGGGCGCCTATCCTATTTTTCAAGAAGAAGGATGGCTTGCTTCGGATGTGCATTGATTATCGTGAGCTGAATAAGCTAACGGTCAAGAACCGTTACCCATTGTCGAGGATTGATGATTTGTTTGATCAGTTGCAGGGAGCATCTTGGTTCTCCAAGATCGATTTGAGGTATGGGTATCATCAGGTGAGGGTGCGGGAGGAGGACGTCCAGAAGACAACATTCTAGAATCGTTATGGGCATTACGAGTTCGTGGTTATGCCTTTCGGACTCACCAACGCACCGGCGGTGTTCATGGATCTCATGAATAGGGTGTGCAGACCGATGTTGGATCGCTCAGTGATTGTGTTCATCGGCGACATATTGGTGTATTCGAGATCCAGAGAGCAGCATGAGGAGCATTTGAGGGAGATCCTCAGAGTTCTGAGATCGGAGAAGCTTTATGGCAAGTTATCCAAATGTGAGTTTTGGCTACGAGAGGTTCAGTTTCTGGGACACCTCGTTAACCAGAATGGGATATTGGTCGATCCGGCCAAGATTGAGGCGGTCATGAGATGGGAGGTGCCGAGGTCACCCACCGAGATCAAGAGTTTTTTGGGTTTGGCCGGCTATTATCGGAGATTTATTAAGGATTTCTCCAAGATCGTCGTGCCACTCACCAAGTTGACCCGGAAGGGTGTTGCGTTTTCTTGAGGTCCGGAGTAGCAGACCTCGTTCGAGACTCTTCGCCAGAAATTATGTGAAGCACCAGTGTTAGCTCTTCCGGAAGGGATGGAAGATTTTATGGTTTATTGTGATGCATCGATATATGGATTGGGAGCGGTGCTTGTGTAGAGGGGGCATGTGATTGCATATGCATCGAGGCAGATTAAGCCTCATGAGTAGAGATATCCTACTCATGATTTGGAGCTGGGAGCGGTAGTGTTCACTCTCAATATCTGGCGACATTATCTGTATGGGGTTCGTTGTACGATATACACGGACCACAAGATCTTGAAGTTTTTGATGGATTAGCCTAACCTGAATATGCGCCAGAGGAGGTGGTTGGACGTGGTCTAGGATTATGATTGTGAGATCTAATACCACCCGGGCAAGGCTAATGTGGTAGCCGATGCATTGAGCCGTAGGGCGGAGGGCGCCCCAATTCGAGATGTTTGTTTGAGATTGTCAGTGATGACCCCAGTGTTGGATGCTATTTGTGGGGCCCAGGCTGAGGCTATGAAGCCAGAGAGCCAGAAGAGGGAGCGAGTTGTCGGGATGGTGTTGGAATTTTTTACCGATAGCCGGGGGCTTATGACATTTCAGGGTCGGATATGGGTACCGTCTGTGGGCGGAACGCGTACCATTTTGATGGAAGAGGCTTATCGATCGAAATTCTCGATCCATCCCTGGGCCACTAAGATGTATTTGGACCTGAAAAAGGATTATTGGTGGTCCTGTATGAAGAGGGATGTCGCATGGTTTGTAGAGAGGTGCTTGACCTATCGCAGGGTGAAGGCCGAGCACCAACGTCCACATGGTAACCTGCAGCCATTAGAGATTCCCGAATGGAAATGGGAATAGATTACCATGGATTTCATCACCAAATTTCCAAGGACCGCGAGGGGTGTCGATGCAATTTAGGTGATTGTGGACAGGTGGACGAAGAGTGCTCACTTCCTGGCCATCAGTGAGAGCTCTGCTGTGGAGAAGTTGGCAGAGATGTACGTGAGAGAGGTGGTATCGCGGTATGAAGTGCTGATCTCGATTCTCTCAGATCGAGATGCACGTTTCAATTCCAGATTCTGGAAGAAGTTTCATGAGGAATTGGTTACGAAACTGCATTTCAGTACCGCATACCACCCACAGACTGACGGGTAGAGTGAGCGGACGATTCAGACGCTCGAGGACATGCTCTGGGCATGTGTGTTGGATTTTGGCGAGAGTTGGGACACGTATTTTCCCATGGTGGAGTTTTCTTATAACAATAGCCACCATTCGAGCATTGGCATGCCGCCCTTTGAGCTGTTGTATTGGAGGAGGTGTCAAACCCCTATTTGTTGGGGAGAAGTAGGGCAGCGTGTGATGGGCAGCACCGAGATTGTGCTTCAAACGATAGAGCAGATCCAGCAGGTCAGGCAGAGGTTGTTGACCGCTCAGAGTCGTCAAAAGAGTTATGCAGACAGACGCCGGTCCGAGCTCGAGTTTCAGGTCGGCGACTTTGTGCTCCTGAAGGTCTCTCCTTGGAAAGGAGTGATACGATTCAGGAAGAGGGGCAAGTTGGGGCCCCGATATATTGGTCCTTTCAGGGTGATCACGAGGGTAGGCAGGGTAGCCTATCGTTTGGAGTTGCCAGTAGAGTTGGGCCAAATTCATGACATTTTCCACGTGTCGCAGTTGCGAAAGTGTATAGCCGACGAATCGGTAGTGGTGCCATTAGAAGATATTCAGGTGGATGCAAGCCTGAATTATGCTGAAAGACCGGTGGCGATCAGGGATCGGAAGATCAAGGTTTTGAGGAACAAGGAAGTGACACTGGTGCAGGTCCAGTGGTAGCATCGGAAAGGGTCAGAGTTGACTTGGGAACCAGAGCGTGAGATGCGGGAGCAACATCCAGAGTTGTTTGCAGAGTAAGACTTCTAGGGTGAAGTCTGATTCTAGTGGGGGAGAATTGTAACACCCGGATTCCCAGGTATGATGTTTTGCTCTTTTATTTTGGGTGTTGAGGGGAGACTCGACGAGTTGGCGTCTAGACTCGCCGAGTATGGTCGCGGATTTGTACGCGAGTTCACAGCTGGACTCGGTGAGTTCATGAGTGGACTCGGCGAGTCCACGCTGTTTAATGAAACCCTAATTTCCGGGGTTTGAGACCTATTTAAAGGGCCTTATGGCCGTCATTTGCGACCACCAACCCCCAGAGAGAAACCCTTAAGAGTTCTAGAGCGTTTGTGAGGAAGGAGACGCAAATCTCGAACTTTTGTGGGTGATTTTGCTAGAAGGAAGTGTTCAACGCAAGAGGAGGCTGAAGGAGGTGCGATTTTGATGGTTTTTGAGCTCATAGAAATTGTATTGAGGTATTATTGTCGGACCTTTTTAAATTTTGGTGTTGATTCTTAGTGTTAGGGTTTTCTAACCCTTTTAGAGGTTCATTAAGTGGACTATTTGTTCCCTTCTCGAGTTTGTGTTCTGGATCTGGACCCAAAGAGGTCCAAATACCTTAACCCTTGGAGCTTTATGAGTCATTTTGGGAGTCATGAGCTTGGAATGTCATTTTTGGGGCAAAATCACCATTTTGGACCATTTAGATGTTATATGTGTGTCAAGGTCCGAACTTTACGTGATTATCATGCTTGGGGAGGCTAGATCTATGATTGTATGGAACAGATCTGACCTCAGAAGTTGTTTTGAGTTTGTGCATGGCATGAACTCGCCGAGTCCGAAGAACAGACTCGGCGAGTAGTATGAAGGTTGCCCGTTAATCACTCAGTGAGTGGACTTGTCAAGTTGGGGGAATGACTCGGTGAGTTAGGGAGAGTCAGGGGTCTGAGTTTAAGTTGGAACTCGCCGAGTTGTTCTTGAGACTCGACAAGTTGAGTCGAGGTGGCCCCACGATTCATACCAGGTGGAACTCGTCGAGTTAAGGGAACTACGCGACGTGCCAAGAGAGGATCTAAGAGAGTCAGTGGACACATGTAGACTCGCCGAGTCGCCCAAGTGCACTCGACGAGTCGGGTCAAAGTTTGACCATTGACCTTGTTGACTTTTAGGGTTGAGTACAATTGTATTTATGAGAGTATTACTTTATGTGATTAGGCGGAGCCTAGATCACACTTCTTCCGAGTCAGATATTTACCCAGACATCGAGGTGACTCTTCTCACAATACGTTACCTAGAGTGGTACTATGCGATCACTAGTGGGTCTTATGTGTTATGTATGAGATTATGTGCTATGTGATATTTGTATGTTGTATGATGATCTAGACCGGACCAGAGGGTCCAACTAGCTTTGACCGGACCTAAGGGTCCAACGAGCTACGGGATTGGAGGGTCCCGCTGAGACACATCGACTGGAGGGCCGTATTATAGCCTCGAGTGGCGTATGTGTTGTATGTGGTATTTTGGCGAACTCACTAAGCATTTATGCTTATGGTTGTTGTGTTATGTGTTTCAGGTACTAGTGATGAGCGCAGGAAGGCGCTGACATGATTCGTACACACACGCATAGGAGTTTTTGTAGAGATTCTGGGGAGATGTTTTGTGACAATATCATTTGATACAATGTGTTTGACATTATTTTATGAATGAATGAATGTGTTAAAAATGAAAAATTATTTTGAAAATTTACGTTAATACAGAGGAGCTATACGATCATGCCTTCGCCTTGCCGCGATCCACTAATGTACCTGAAACAATAAACTGAAACTGTAAGCCCGAAAGCTTAGTGAGTCTCCCCTAAAATACTGACAGCGTACAATTATAACGACAACATATAACAATTACATAACAACATGCATGATAAGCCTTCAGCCTAACTGAAGCGCCATGTAGGGCCTACAACCTATCTTGTAACACTCGTGTTTCTAGTCTAGGCATTTATATTGAGTTGATAGTCTAGGTTAACCTTTGTAACTCATTCTGAAGAAATGAAAACGAATTATGTGAATATTATGTGAATTATGTGTTTTATGCTTAATTATTAGGGCTTAATTAATTAAGAATAAAAATAAGTGTCAACATTAAAGTGTGAGATAAGCCCGATATCTTTACATAAATTTGTAGTGGTCGAAACAAGAATTTCGGGGATATAAAGAATACCAAAATCCGAGTTATAACGAAGAAGTTATGACCTGTCAAAGTTTCGCGACAAAACCGGCACGGTGCTGAATGTCGTAAAAAGTGAGTTTTCGATAAACTACTTTTTAGCCTTAGTAATCTAAACAAAAGTCACAGTATTCGTTAAACCGAGAAGTTCGATAAAAAGAACGCCCAAATCTGACTTCGTATGAGGAAGTTATGATTTTTTGAAGTTTCAGCTTAGCAGTAGACAACTAAAAACTTGAATTTTAGATCGAGCGATTTTTAGCCGACACAACATAAACGAGAATTGAAGGTCCCGTCATTAGCAGCACAACGGTAAAAATTCTGACGAAACGGATGTCGTATGAAGAAGTTATGAATTTTTAACGGATTTCCTGTCTCAGTCTGTTAAAAATAATAATATAAAACTTAAATTCAAAATTAGCCGACAAAGTCTAAACAGAAGTTGTAGAGCGTAATTTTAGCTACGCGTGCGTATAAAGAACTTCAAAAACGTAGCTCGTATGCGAAAATTATGGATTTTAGATGTTTTGGCGCGAAAATCGAGAAAATTCGCATAGTCACGAGTTGCCACGTCACCCTCGCTGAAAAAGTGCCACGTGTCCTGCTGAGTCATCCAAGCTGCTGAGTCACCCAAGCTGCTAAGTCATCCGAGCACATGGCCTTATCCGAAGTGGTCCAGTGAAGATCCGATGCGTGTCTTCTCCCTTGTGTCCGAACCCTCGCAGAAGCCACGAGCTTCCCTCATCGGATCCGGACTTCGGTCCAATCACAGGCCGCCAGCAGCCCCCTCGCATGCGCAGCCACGTGCGAGCCTATCCCCTGGGAGCCTTCGGATCTTCGCCACTTGGAGACTTCTCAGCCGTCCGGTCAGAAGCTTCCCCTATAAATAGAAGGGTGCGAACCCTCCCGGCTAGAATTTAGAAATTGGCAGTTTTGGCCCCTTTTTCACTATTTTGGCTATTTTCACATCCCCAAAGCCCCGGTACTTATTCCAAAGCCCGGAATACTCCACGAAGTGCCCGAGAAGCCCGGAAAATTTATCTTTTCGGTTTCGAAGCCCGACTTTTACAAAGCCCGGTTTCTCAATAAAACTCCTGGTTATATTAGAAACAATCGTTTTAGGAAACGAATTGCTGCCCGATTATCATCAAATCATGTGAGTGTGTAGTTACTTTCAATTTACACATAGATATCAAGTATTTACCTTGAAATACATGTTATGTGTAAATATATTAATTTTTTAATTGAGGTGATTGTTGAATTGATGTTTTATACAAATTTTAAACTGTATATGCTTTTTATCTACAAAATATGTTGGGTAGAACATGGGTAGATGAAATAGTTGATGTGTGTTAAAAAGGTGAGAGGCCTCGATGTTGTTGTTGTTGTCATCTAGCGGACTATAGATGACGACCACAGACTTTTCTAGACAGTCCAGTGGAACACTAGCAGGTTCGCAACTTGTAGGTGTTGATGAATTAAATGTTCATTGGCGTACTCTATCCCCCTCATGGTTGCCTTAAGAACATGTATGGCTGAGGAAACCCCTTAGCAGTAGTGTCCATCCCGATGATAATCCTTAGGCTAGGTCCATTGTGATAGGTGTTTAGGGACGTAAAGTGAGGACAACGGGAATGGGTAATCAGGGTTATTGTTGATTGCTGAACTTAATAAGTATATTATTATTGTGGGTTTAAAACCCTATATGCTCACCAGGCTCCCAAGCCTGACCCACTCAGTTTTATGATTACAGGTAGTGGACCCCGAGCATAGTCGGAGGACGACGAGAGATTTTTGGATTATAGGCCAGTAGTTGTAAATAACTATTGAAAGGCTTATAATGTCTTGTTTATGCTTTTGATCTGTATCGGAACATGACATCCCGAGGTTTTGATATATATGGAAAATATATACCTTCTAAATGTAGGGTTTTGATAAACTTTTATCATATGTTGTTTGGGACCAATTCCGCAACATCTTTTAAAAAGATTTCTCTGATTTTATTTTAAAAAGCATAAATTAAATCGGTCTTTTCTGGCCGAGAAATTAGGGGATGTCATAGTTGGTATCAGAGCATTAGTTTAAGCAAACTAAGAAATTGTAGAATTTCTAGACTTGAACTTAGAATGCTAAGTGATGATTGTGAGATGAGTGTCTACCATATTTTAGACACGAGCACTACTTTATTTTAGGGAAGATGCCTAAAATGCCGTTATGTGCTAAATGCTATATGTTTCCCATGTGTGCCATTATTTGTTAGGATCTATGGTCTATTGTCGACCGGATCTAGAAACCTTATGTGTGTAGGATTCTAAGCGTATGAATACGAGATTAGAACTAACATGTAAACGTTTCGCAGTGATAAGGGAATTGAAATGTCTAACAAGAATAAAGACCTAAATTCGCCTTATTTGGTATATAGATTGTAATGGCAAGAACTCGGAGTGGAGCTAGAAATGCAAACAGAAACCAACAACCTCAACCTCAAGTGGTGGAACAGGTGCCTATTGTAGGAGCTGCACCCGATCCCATCACCATGGCTAGAGTACGAACTATGATTCAGGCCATGTTGGCTAAACAGAGGGAAGAATTGAGGCAAATGTTGCTGAACGATAGAGATGAACCTTCAGTTCCTGTTGAACAACATGAACTAAATGACGATCGATCTAAAGAAGGGAACAACAGTAGATCGGTTGGTCATAGTGAACCGCTTGTGGTTGGGAGAAATAACCACGAGGGTAGGATGGAGAGAAATGGGTGCAAGTATAAGGACTTTATGACTTGCAAGCCATCGACCTCCAATGGAAAAGAAGATCCTTTCGGAGTAATGGACTGGATCTCGGAAATGGAGTTGGCTTTCATGACTTGTGATTCCCAAGACAAGTTACAAACTACCTTTGCAGTATGTCAGTTCAGGGGTAGTGCTGCTCGTTGGTGGAGTACTTTGGGGAAAACCCTAAGCCCTAATGAGTCACTGCAATTAACTTGGGCAGAGTTCTTAGTGCACTTCAAGCGCAAGTACTGCTCGGCCCAAAACGTACTTGAGGTAGAAAACCAATTTCTAACGTTGCATAAGGGGAGTATGACCGTTGACGAATATACGAATAACTTCACAGACAAATTGGAGTTTGCTTTGCGTACTGTCCCAGATGAGTTGGCCAAAATAGACAAGTACGCAAAGGGACTTCCGTGGGAGTACGCGGTGCCAGTACATCAGGCACTTACTTTGGAGGCAGCTATCTGGGCTGCCAAATCTGTTGAAAATATGATAAAAGGGAGAACCTCCAGCAAGGTTGAAGTTGGCGAAAAGAGAAAGTTTGAAGGAAATTCAGGTTCCAATAAAAAGAACAAATTATCGAAGACTGGTTCGATAAAGTTTGGAGGAGGAAGCGAAGCCAAGTGGTGTGACAAGTGTAAGAAGAAACATGTTGGGAAGTGCGGCGTGGAAGTCGCTTGTTACAAATGTGGAAAGCCAGGGCATTATGCCAATGAATGCACCTTCAATAAGAACGTATGTTTTGGGTGTAATGGAGAACGACATATTTTGAGGGACTGCCCGAAGAAGAAGGACCCAGCAAAACCAAATCTACCACCAAAGCCGAAGGCGAGAGCCTTTCAGATGACGCTCGAAGCTGCGAAATAAGAAGCCGATGTTGCTTCAGGTACGTTTCTCATAAACGAATTGCCTGCCCAAATTTTGTTTGATTCTGGAGCCAATTACTCCTTTATATCGCATGAATTTGGTAGAAAACCAGCTTTGCTTGTAGATATGCTAGTTAATGCTATAATAGTCGAGATTGCTAGTGGCAAGTTTGTACCTGTTAGCCATCGTATGAAAAACATGCTCATTGACTTGGATGGGAATAAGTTCCAAGAGGAATTATTGCGTATCGAGTTAAATGGATTCGACATAGTTTTAGGAATGGATTGGCTTAGCGCCAACGATGCAGAAATACTATGTAGAAAGAAGATAGTAGAAGTAAACCCGCCAGGGAAAGAGTCGTTTATGGTGTATGGAGACAAACGCAGAGTAAATTCTGAAATCATTTCCCTAATGAAAGCCAGAAAGTGTTTGGCCAAGGGATGTACATCATATCTAGCATTCGTGATCGATGCCAAGATGGAAAAGAAGGAGGTGCAGAATATTTCGGTGGTGTGTGATTATCCGGAAGTCTTTCCCGAAGATCTTCCCGGATTTCCCCCTGATCGACAAGTAGAATTTCGTATCGACTTGTTACCAGGAACGATGCCGATAGCAAAAGCACCTTATCGATTAGCGCCGACCAAAATGAAACAACTTATGACACAACTTCACGAGTTAATGGACAAAGGTTTCATTCGCCCTAGTTCATCGCCCTGGGGAGCCCCTGTGTTATTTGTAAAGAAGAAAGACGGAAGCATGAGAATGTGCATCGGTTACAGAGAGCTAAACAAAGTGACGATAAATAACAAGTACTCGTTGCCAAGGATCGATGACTTGTTCGACCAGTTGCAGGGTTTGAGCTATTTCCTGAAGATCGATCTTAGGTCGGGATACCATCAACTAAAGGTGAGAGAGCAGGATATCGAAAAGACTGCGTTTAGAACGAGATATGGACACTATGAATTTTTGGTTATGTCGTTTGGACTAACCAATGCCCCAACAACTTTCATGGATTTGATGAATAGGGTTTGTAAACCATTCTTAGATAAATCTGTGATAGTATTCATAGACGATATCTTGATTTATTCGACAAGCAAGCAGGAACATGAAAAGCATCTATGTGAAGTGCTAGAAGTCCTGAAAAAGGAGAAGCTGTATGCAAAGTTCTCCAAATGTGAATTTTGGATTCAAGAAGTCCATTTTTTAGGTCATGTGGTTAACCAAGAAGGAATAATGGTCGACCCAGCAAAGATTGAAGCTGTAATGAAGTGGGAACAACCAAAAAGTCCTACGAAGATTCGAAGCTTTTTAGGATTAGCTGGATATTACCGAAGGTTTATCCAAGGCTTTTCTTTGATTGCTACTCCATTAAAAGCTTTGACCCAAAAAGGAGCCACTTATGCTTGGAATGAGAAGCATAAGGAAGCCTTTGAGAAGTTGAAGAAGAGACTGTGTGAAGCACCGATTCTTTCATTGCCTGAAGGAGTTGATGACTTCACAGTTTATAGCGATGCATCTGGAGTTGTGTTAGGTTGTGTTCTGACCCAAAGTGATAAAGTGATCGCATATGCATCGAGGCAATTGAAGGAGCATGAAAAGAACTACCTCACTCATGATCTGGAGTTGGCAGCGGTAGTATTTGCCTTAAAGATATGGAGGCATTATCTTTATGGCACAAAGTGTAAACTTTTCACTAATCATAAGAGTCTCCAATATCTCTTTAATCAAAAGGAATTGAACATGAGGCAACGACGCTGGTTAGAGTTACTCAAGGATTATGACTGTGAGATACTTTACCACCCTGGTAAAGCAAATGTTGTTGCTGATGCTCTCAGTCGGAAGGTAAACCTTGAAAAGAAAAGGCCAAGAGCATTGAGAATTGAAGTTGTCTCAACAATTGTGGAAAGTATAAAGAAAGCTCAAGAGGAAGCTTTAGAGAAAAATGACTGAAAGGAAAAATGTTTGGGCAAAACGTTAGTGTTCGGTACAAACAACCAAGGGTTGAAGATATTCCAAGATAGGATTTGAGTACCTAAAACGGGCGGAATAAGAGATCTTCTGATGGAAGAAGCTCACAAGACCATGTACTCGATTCATCCCGGCAGTACAAAAATGTATAAGGATTTAAAACCCTATTATTGGTGGCCGACGATGAAGCTCGATGTTGCTAAGTATGTGGCCGAGTGTGTAACTTGTGCTAAGGTTAAGGCACAACATCAGAAACCGTATGGGAGTTTAGAACCTTTACCCGTACCCATGGGTAAATGGGAAGACATCACCATGGATTTTGTGACTAAACTACCCAGAACAAGAAACGGTCACGACATGATTTTGGTGGTCGTTGATCGCTTCACTAAGAGTGCGCATTTCATAGCAGCCAGAGAGAAATGGTCTATGGATAAACTTGTGAATTCTTACGTGAAGGAAATTGTGAGGCTTCACGGTGTTCCGCTAATGATTGTATCCGATCGTGACAGCCGTTTTACCTCAAGGTTTTGGAGGAGTCTACAAGAGAAATTGGGTACCAAGTTGTGTTTAAGTATAGCTTACCATCCGCAAACCGATGGTCAGAGCGAATGAACGATTCAAACATTGGAGGATATGCTGAGAGCATGTACCCTAGAATTCCAAGGTAACTGGGATAAACACTTACCTTTAGTAGAATTCTCCTATAATAATAGTTTCCAGTCAAGCATCAAGATGGCACCTTATCACGCTTTGTATGGGGAGAAGTGTCGAACGCCATCATGCTGGTTGGAAGCTGGGGAAAAGCAGTTTATGGGACCTGAAATAGTCCATCAGACTGCTGAAAAGTTGAAAGTGATAAGGGAAAGGATGTTAGCTGCTCAAGATCGACAAAAGAGTTATGCTGACAAGAAAAGACAACCGATATCCTTCGATGTTGGAGATTCGGTTTTACTTAAAGTCTCACCATGGAAGGGACTTATAAGATTTGGTAAGAGAGGGAAGTTGAGTCCAAGGTTTATTGGACCATTTAAAGTTCTTTAGAGGATCGGGAATCAAGCTTACAAGCTAGAGTTCCCGGAAGAACTAGAAGGTATTCATAACACCTTTCATGTGTGTTATTTGAGAAAGTTCACGGGAGATGTGCCCGACATAATTCCGATTTCTGAGTTAAGGTTGGATGAAAACAAGAGGTTGATCGAAGAACCTGAGGCAATCGTTGACCGTAAGACTATGAAGTTACGACGCAAGTTGGTCGATTTAGTGCTTGTGCGCTGGAAATATACGAATGGACCAAATCTCACTTGGGAAATGGAGAGTGACATGATGAGTCGCTACCCGCAGTTGTTTGGTGATATGTGATTCCAGGGATGAAATCATCCTAAGGGGGAGAAAATTGTAACACTCGTGTTTCTAGCCTATACATTTATATTGAGTTGATAGTCTAGGTTAACCTTTGTAACTCAATCTAAAGAAATGAAAAGGAATTATGTGAATATTATGTGAATTATGTGTTTTATGCTTAATTATTAGGGCTTAATTAATTAAGAATAAAAATAAGCATCAAAATTAAAGTGTGAGATAAGCTCGATATCTTTACATAAAGTTGTAGTGGTCGAAACAAGGATTTCGGGGATATAAAGAATACCAAAATCCGAGTTATAACGAAGAAGTTATGACCTGTCGAAGTTTCGCGACAAAACCGGCACGGTGCTGAATGTCGTAAAAAGTGAGTTTTCGATAAACTACTTTTTAGCCTTAGTAATCTAAACAAAAGTCACAGTATTCGTTAAACCGAGAAGTTCGATAAAAAGAACGCCCAAATCTGACTTCGTATGAGGAAGTTACGATTTTTCGAAGTTTCAGCTTAGCAGTAGACAGCTAAAAACTCGAATTTTAGATCGAGCGATTTTTAGCCGACACAACCTAAACGAGAATTGAAGGTCTCATCATTAGTAGCACAACGGTAAAAAGTCTGACGAAAATGGACGTCGTATGAAGAAGTTATGAATTTTTAACGGATTTCCTGTCCCGGTCTGTTAAAAATAATAATATAAAATTTAAATTCAAAATTAGCTGACGAAGTCTAAACGGAAGTTGTAGAGCGTAATTTTAGCTATGCGTGCATATAAAGAACGTCAAAAACGGAGCTCGTATGCGAAAGTTATGGATTTTAGAAGTTTTGGCGCGAAAATCGAGAAAATTCGCATAGTCATGAGTTGCCACGTCTCCCTCGCTGAAAAAGTGCCACGTGTCACGCTGAGTCATCTGAGCTGCTGAGTCACCCGAGCTGCTCAGTCATCCGAGCACATGGCCTTATCCGAAGTGGTCCAGTGAAGATCCGACGCGTGTCTTCTCCCTCGTGTCCGAACCCTCGCAGAAACCACGAGCTTCCCTCATCGGATCCGGACTTCGGTCCAATCACAGGCCGCCAGCAGCCCCTTCGCATGCGCAGCCACGCACGAGCCTATCCCCTACGAGCCTTCGGATCTTCGCCACCTAGAGACTTCTTAGCCGTCTGATCAGAAGCTTCCCCCTATAAATAGAAGGGTGCGAACCCTACCGGCTAGAATTTAGAAATTTGCAATTTTGACCCCTTTTTCACTATTTTGGCTATTTTCACATCCCCCAAAGCCCCGGTACATATTCCAAAGCCCGGAATACTCCACGAAGTACCCGAGAAGCCCGGAAAGTTTATATTTTCTGTTTCGAAGCCTGACTTTTACAAAGCCCGGTTTCTCAATAAAACTCCCGGTTTTATTAGAAACAATCGTTTTAGGAAACAAATTGCTACCCGATTATCATCAAATCATGTGAGTGTGTAGTTATTTTCAATTTACACATAGATATGAAGTATTTACCTTGAAATATGTGTTATGTGTAAAGATATTAATTGTTTAATTGAGGTGACTGTTGAATTGATGTTTTATACAAGTTTTAAACTGTATATGCTTTTTATGTACAAAATATGTTGGGTAGAACATGGGTAGATGAAATAGTTGATGTGTGTTAAAAAGGTGAGAGGCCTCGATGTTGTTGTTGTTGTTGTTGTAGTCATCTAGCGGAGTATAGATGACGATCACAGACTTTTCTAGACAGTCCAGCGGAACACTAACAGGTTCGCAACTTGTAGGTGTTGATGAATTAAATGTTCATTGGCGTACTCCATCCCCCTCATGGTTGCCTTAAGGACATGTATGGGTGAGGAAACCCCTTAGCAGTAGTGTCCATCCCAATGATAATCCTTAGGCTAGGTCCCTTGTGATAGGTGTTTAGGGATGTAAAGTGAGGACAACGAGAATGGGTAATCAGGGTTATTGTTGATTGGTGAACTTAATAAGTATATTATTATTGTGGGTTGAAAACCCTATATGCTCACCAGGCTCCCAATCCTGACCCACTCAGTTTTATGATTACAGGTAGTGGACCTCGAGCATAGTCGGACGACAACGAGAGATTTTTGGATTATAGGCCAGTAGTTGTAAATAACTGTTGAAAGGCTTATAATGTCTTGTTTATGCTTTTGATCTGTATCGGAACATGACATCCCGAGGTTTTGATATATATGGAAAATATATACCTTCTTAATGAAGGGTTTTGTTAAACTTTTATCATATGTTGTTTGGGGACCAATTCCGCAACATCTTTTAAAAAGATTTCTCTGATTTTATTTTAAAAAGCATAAATTAAATCGGTCTTTTATGGCCGAGAAATTAGGGGATGTCACATATCTGGACCTCTCCCGAGCCTTCGGCATGAATGGACCGCCTCACAGGGCCTACAACCTATCCGGACCGCTCACCGAGTATGTTGGCCTACAACACAAAGCAGGACTGCCTCAACGCAACCCCCAATCAACAAACAAACATGTGAACATAAATATCATATGCTATCTCACATCATATAATAGTCAAACTGGTCTATCAGATCCCTAGTCATAGCAACATCCGCAGTAACCAGGGTATAGACCTAACCGGTCACTAACATAACATCATCCTATAACCAAAACATTGACCTAACTAGGTCACTATGCATAAGCATGTCACCATCCAAACTACCAGGTTGTAACCAATAACACGTCATGCCATAAACAGATACAATCCATACAGGGCAAGTCTTGGTGCCTTAGTCCCGGTTAATATAGTGAGGATAACTCACCTTGTACTGTCGACTCAAAGATAAACTCAAGATCTTGGATTACTGCTACGATCTCCACCCCCTATATTCTTTGTAAACCATACTTGTAAATTTCCAATCTTTCCAAACTGTCCTCCAAAATGAACTGGTTGACTCATGGTCACAGTCAAAGTCAACTACCAAGGTCAACAGTCCATGTTGACCTCAACTCGTCGGGTACCCTCAGCTACTCGCCGAGTTCCTTGTAATACTCGTCCGCTCGCCGAGTAACTTGAGTGGCTCATCGAGTTCCTAGTTTCAGTGGTCGTAACTCCTTGGCCAACTTGGAAATTTTTCCCCTTACAACTCACCGCGTTCATACATGTCCAAAGGTTGGGAAAACCCTAGCCGACTCGCCGAGTCATCGACCGACTGACTCACCAAGCCCACTCATCGAGTTCATGACCATCTTCATATGACTCGCCAAGTCGACTATGCGACTCGCCAAGCCCCTTCAATCCTTCATCCATACAGATGCTTTTTAAGCCTTGCAAAGGATCTAGATTACAGATCCAACCTTCCATGGCCTGATTATCACGCAAAGTTGCAAACTTTACATGCATGCAAAGCTTTAAGGTCGTTAAATGACAAAACTAATCTTGCAATGAAGTCTCACACTTGAGGGAAGGCTCATACTAGGCAAGGCTGATAACTTTATGGATCTAGAGGCCAAAGGGAGTCCAGATTTGAAGTTACAACTTCAGAACTTAGCTTAAACATAAAAAGCCTATCATAAAACCCATCCAAAAGAGGCTAAAAGAGAGATGAGCCAAGGAAGCAGCTCAGTACCATCCAGAGAGTGACAACTAATGATTCTCTTAGCTCCCCACGAGTTCCTAGCCTTCATTTCCTTTAAATAGGGTGAAATGCCTTGAAATCTAGGGTTTCATCTGCCAGCTCCTACTCGTCGAGTCTTCTCTTTGACTCTGCGAGTAGATCACTAAAACACGTGGACCAACCCACTACTACTCGATGAGTAGGGCGGCTAACTCGTCGAGTAGACACAAAATCCAAAAAGATTCATACATAAATCAATACCTAAGAATCGGGGTGTTATAATTCTCTCTCACTTGAACTAGACTTCGTCCTCGAAGTCTATTTGGATAAACAACGTCGGGTAATGCTCTCGCATCTATGCTTCCGGCTCCCATGTCCACTCGAATGCCCTCCGATGCTCCCACTACACCTTCACCAAAGGTATTTCCTTGTTCCGGAGAACTTTCATCTTCCTCTCCAGAATGGCCACAGGCCTCTCCACATAATTCAGGCGCTCATTGACCTATATATCATCCAACAATACTAGTGCCTCCTGATCCAAAATACACTTTCGTAACTGCGAAACCTTGAAAGTGCTATGAATTCGGCTAAGCTCCTCTAGTAGCTCTAGCCTATACGCAACCTTGCCAACACTGGAAAGGATCCTGAATGGACTAATGAAACGGGGATCCAATTTTCCCCTCTTCACGAAGCGGATCACACCCTTCCAGGGTGAGACCTTCAGGATAACCACATCAGCCACCTGAAACTCTAACTCAAATCGGCGTCTGTCGACGTAACTCTTCTGCCGACTCTAGGCAGTCTGTAATCGCTGCCTGTTCTGCTGAATTTTCTCAGTAGTCTGCAAGACTACTTTCGTCTGCCCCATCACCCTGTGTCCAACCTCACCCCAACAGTCCGGGGTACGACATCTCTGCCCATACAATAGCTCGAAAGGCGGGGCGTCAATGCTGGAATGATAGTTGTTGTTGTAGGCGAACTCTGCAAGCGGTAAGTGGGAATCTCAACTCCCACTGAAGTCAATGACACACGCCCTCAACATATCCTCGAGGGTCTGAATGGTATGCTCACTCTGACCATCGGTCTGGGGATGAAATGTTGTACTAAAATGAAACTATGTGCCTAGTTCCTCGTGGAACTTCTGCCAGATACGGGAGGTAAATCTAACCTCCTAATCATAAACAATGGACACCGGAACCCCACGACGAGCGACGACCTCGTGAACGTACATGTCGGCCAACTTATCGGCCGAAGAACTCTCCCGAATATCCATGAAATGGGCACTCTTGGTCAATCGATCTACGATGACCCATATAGCATCAAACACATTCGTCGTCCTCGGCAATTTGGTAATAAACTCCATCGTGATCTGCTCCAATTTCCACATGGGAATCTATAGAGGCTGCAGCATACCATGCGGCCTCTGATGCTCGGCCATGACCGTCCTGCAGGTCAAGTACCTTTCGATATACCAGGCGATTTCTCACTTCATACATGGCCACCAATAATTCAAACTCAGGTCTCGGTACATCTTGGTAGCCCCCGGGTGAATAGAGAAATGGGACTTTTGAGCCTCCTGCATGACTATCTGTCTGACCCTTCCAGACATCGGAACCCAAACCCGACCGCATCAGGTCAATAATCCCCGATTATCCTACACAAACCGGGTGTTCTCAACATTAATCCTCTCCATCTTCCAGTTCTGCGGTGGCATGCCCTTAACCTGGGCATCTCTAAACAAACTCAAAAGCGGAGAATACACCGCTATCCTCATACATGTTGTTGGGGTGGAAGACCTAGCTATTTTGCGGCTCAAAGCATCCGTAACCACATTCGCTTTACAGGGGTGTTAAAGGATCTCGCAATCGTAGTCCTTGACAACATCCAGCCACCTGCGCTGCCTCATGTTAAGGTTCGGTTGATCCATGATGTTTCTCAATCACTTGTGATCCGCGTATATGGTACAACAGACCCCATAAAGGTAGTGTCTCCACATCTTGAGAGCGAACACCACCGCCCCCAATTCTAAAACATGCGTAGTGTATCTCGTCTCATGCGGCCTCAACTGACGTGATGTGTAGGCTATCACCCATCATCTTTGCATGAGGACTACCCCCAAACTTGTGATGGATGCATCAAAGAATACAACAAAATCCTCCACATCCTCTGGGAGTGTCAAAACTAGGGCCTCGCAAAATAGTTTACGGAGGGTCTCAAACGCCCTCTGCTGCTCAGGGCCCCACCGGAAATCCACTCCCTTCATCTTCAGACGAGTGAGGGTACTGTAATCTTGGAGAAGTCTCAAACGAATCTGTGATAATACCCTGCCAATCCCAGAAAACTCCTAACATCCAAGGGAGACCTCGGCACCTCCTACTGCATGACAGCCTCGATCTTGGCCGGGTCGACCAAAATATTCTCCTGGTTGATGAGATGTCCAAGGAACTGGACCACTTGTTACCAAAACTCACACTTCGAGAACTTGGCACATAGACGTTCTCGCCTCAGAACTTCCAATAATTTCTTGAGGTGCTCCTCGTGCTACTATCGGGTCTTGGAATATACCAAGATATTATCAATAAACACGATGACCGAGCGATCAAGCATCGGTCTGCGGACCCAATTCATCTGGTCCATGAATACTGCTGGCGCATTGGTGAGTCCAAACGGCATCACCACGAACTCGTAATGACCATAACAAGTACGAAACACAGTCTTCTCCACATCCTACTCTCTGACCCGAACCTGATCGTAACCCGACCTCAAATCAATCTTGGAGAACCAAGATGAACCCTCCAGCTGATCTAAGAGGTCATCTATCCTCAGGTGTGGATAATAGTTCTTCACGATAGGGATCGGTGCGAACCATCCTTTTCCTTGACGAAAAGGATCGGTGCTCCCCATGGAGAACTGCTAGGTCCAATAAACTGCCTGCCTAGCAGTTCCTGCAGCTATGACGACAACTCCTGAATTTCTGGCGGTGCCAACCTATACGGCGCCTTGACGATAGGGGCCGCACCCGACACCAAGTCGATCAGAAACTCGACCTGCCTCTCCGAAGGTATCCCTGGCAACTCCTCCGGAAACACGTCTGCAAACTCTCTGACTACAGGAACATCGGAAACTAAACTCTGATCCCTGGTCCGCGTATCCACCACATGCGCCAGAAAACCTGCACACCCATGTTGAATGTACTGCCGAGCCTTAACAGCTGAAAAGAACCCTCATCCCATTCTGGTGCCCTCACCAAATACAACTAGTGCTCCCCCACTTAGGGTTCGAACTACCACTCGCTAGCCCTTGCAATCGATCATAGCACCGAACCGACTGATCCAATCCATGCCTACAATCACACACACCTCCCCCATGGGGATCATAATCAAATCTATTGGAAAGGACACTTCGAAAATTTCCAACTCACACCCTCGGTAGATCGAAGAAGCAGAAACCCCGTGTTCGTTGGCGACAGAGACTCATAACGGACACTCTAACTCGCCCACTGGCACACTGAACTACCCACTAAACGACTGTGATACGAAGGACCGACTCGCCACCGAGTCGAATAAAACCAAAGAAGGCAAAGAGTTCACTAAGAACATACCTAATCAAAGGTACAATAGATAAGCATAATACAATTATAATAAATGAAATAAAGGAGAGAAACATACCAGCAACCACATCGGGTGCTTCCCTGGCCTCCTCTACAGTCAGCTGGAAGGCACGCCCCTGAGCCTTCGGAGGCTCTGCCTTGACTGGCCTCCCATCCGATATCTTCTATGTAGCCGGCGCTGGAGCCTGCACTGGCCTGGCTGCGAGTTGTGGACAGTTGGTCTTCATGTGATCAAACTGATGGGAGTGATAGCATATTCTAACATCTGATGCAAGGTCAGCCTGGCGACAATCCTTAGCATAGTGCTCCTCCTTACCACACTTGTGGCATCCACTGCCCGTCCAAAAAACTCCAGAATGAATCTTGCCGCACTTTCCACAATTGCGGCTCTGCTGACCCCTGGGCCTAGAGTCAGCGGTCTTAGACCGCTTAGGCACCAGCAACAACTGCATCGAGGCCTGTCATTGCTCCCTCATCTGCAGCTCAATCTCTAACTCACGCTGCCTAGCGGACTCCTGCAACTCCAAAAGAGTATCGCATCGCTGGGTAGACACAAACTGACGGATGTCAATCTTGAGCATTCTCAGATAACGGGTCATCTGAGCCTGCTTAAAAGCAAACTCTGGGCAAAACATTGCCCTCTTTATGAACATACGGGTGATCTCCGTCAATGACTCCCCTCTCATCTAAAGCTCAAAAACTATTGCGATAAACGTTCTCGCTCGACCCGCAGAATGTTTCGGGCGCGGAACATATCCCTGAACTGCTCTCAAGTAACAACAGCTCTTTGATCATTGGTGTACGACCTAGTCGCCAATATCCACCAGTACTTGGCCCCGGACCTTAGCAGGTTCAGAGCACACCTGACCTTCTGGTCAGTAGGAAAAGAGTAGGTAAAGAAACAACCCCTCCATATCTGAGATCCACCTCATAGCCTTGATGGGATCCTGTGTCCCATGAATATTAGGGGCTTCGTATTATCGAAGTCCCAGTACTGGAAGTACCTACTGGCTCCTCCCCCTGCTACGGATACAGTTGATGAAACTGCTGCGGAAACCGTCTCTACAAGGTATGTGTATCACTCGTCAAAGTACTCGGCCATGGCGGTCTTGATAGACCAAACATCTCCGGCATCTGTTCCTGGAATGCAGCAGCAACCTCATCATGCAAGATCTCTCGAATCCTAGCATCCAACTCCTCTGTACCCATCTGCAGCACGGGCTCAAGTGCTGTTGGCCCCTCCCGGCCTCTGTCTCCTGATCCTAATCTTGAACCGGATCCAATCACGAAGTGTCTCGTCATCACCATTCTGAAACACACTGTAAGATATCAGATAATCCACATAATAACTAGGAACCAACTCCCGACTAAACCCTAGGGGTTGTGACTTCCTTGAAACGCGTATGGGTCATGTGCTTTCAATAGTAAGGGCCATACTACCTTCCACATCTAACCATATTTGTCTCAAGTATCACCACAACACCCTAACAATATACATAAGAATAGCGAGCGCTCAATCATCACCCCTAGAAGAAGGCTAACTGAAACACAACCGCCCTACCGACCTCACACAACCCACCCATTTGTGAGACTTCCACCAACCCTGGAACATTAGTGTATGCTAACCATACATAACGTTGAACCCAATAGGGACCCTAGCCCAAGCCTTAATCAATAAGAGAAGAACATCATGTCCAACTCAAAGATTCTTAGGCTATAAGATTTTAATTATGTACAGTCGTGATGCATACACAAGTAACTACAGTAATGATGCCAATCTCACACAAGGAAAAACCCTAGGCTAGCAAGCATCATGTAATCAGGCAATTCTATCATGGAATTCCTAATGATCCCTAGCCTAGTACTAGCATACTGTTCTGACATATCACATAATCAAATAACTGTATAGTATTTTGGGGTCTACTTGTTGGCTGCGGCTGATCGTACACCCTACATCCTCCTTTACTTATTTTGAAATCCATTTTAGAAATCATTTTGAAAACCTTTCCTTGATTTGAGACTGGATTCACACGAATGTTCCTCCAATTCACTCAAACCGAAGTTCTGCTACCAACTTGTAACACCATAAAAATTCAAGCCAAATTTAAGCTTTTAAAAAACACTTTAATCCATTCATCATTACAAATTTTGTTTTCAAAATATCTGATATTAGAGTTTTTCTTAGAAACATAAACAAATCATGAGGAGCTGTATGATCATGACTTCGCCTTGCCGCGATCCCCTGATGTACCTGAAACAATAAACTAAAACTGTAACCCCGAAAGCTTAATGTGTTTCCCCCAAAATACCAACGCCATACAATTATAACCACAACATATAACAATTACATAACAGCATGCATGATAAGCCTTCAGCCTGACTGGATAGCCCTGCAAGGCCTACAGCCTATCTAGACCGCTCCCGAGCCTTCGGCATGACTGGTCCGCCTCGCAGGGCCTATAGCGTATCCGGACCACTCACCGGGTATGTTGGCCTACACCACAAACCAGGACTGCCTCAACCTAACACCCAATCAACAAAAAAACATGTGCACAATAATATCATACACTATCTCACATCATATAACAGTCAAACCGATCTATCAGATCCCTAGTCATAGCAACATCCCCAGTAACCATGGTATAGACCTAACCGGTCACTAACATAGCATCATCCTATAACCAGAACATTGACCTAACCAGGTCACTATGCATAAGCATGTCACCATCCTAACTACCAGGATGTAATCAATAACAAATCATGCCATAACCCGATACAATCCATAAAGGGTCGGCCATGGTGCCTTAGACCCTGTTAATACAGTGAGGATAACTCACCTCATACTGTCGACTCAAAGATAAACTCAAGCTCTTGGATTACTGCCACGAACTCTACCCCATATATTCATTGTAAACCATACTTGTAAATTTCCAATCTTTCCAAAATGTCCTCCAAAAGTCAACTGGTAAACTCATGGTCAAAGTCAAAGTCAACTGCGAAGGTGAACAGTCCATGTTGACCTCAACTCGTCGAGTACCCTCAGCTACTCGCCGAGTACCTTGTAATACACATCCGCTCGCCGAGTCACTTGAGTGACTCGTTGGGTTCCTAGTGTTAGTGGTCGTAACTCCTTAGCCAAGTCGGTGATTTTTCCCCATACAACTCGCCGCGTTCATACGTGTCCAAATGTTGGGAAAACCCTAGCCGACTCGCCGAGTCATCGACTGACTCGCCGAACCCAAGGCAATCTTCATCGGAATCGTCGGGTTGTTCATCCCACTCGTTGAGTTCATGACCATCTTCATACGACTCGTTGAGGTCGACTATGCGACTCGTCGAGTCCCTTCAATCCTTTATCCATACAGATGGTTTTTAAGCCATGCAAAAGGCTCCAGATTACAAATCGAACCTTCCAAGGCCTGATTATCACGTAAAGTTGAAAACTCTACATGCATGCAAAGCTTTAAGGCCCTTAAATGACAAAACTAAGCTTGCAATGAAGTCTCACACTTGAGGGAAGGCTCATACTAGGCAAGGATGATATCTTTATGGATCTAGAGGCCAAAGGGAGTCTAGATCTGAAGTTACAACTTCATATCTTAGCGCAAACATAAGTCACCTATCTTAAAACCCATCCAAAAGATGTTAAAAGAGTGATGAGCCAAGGAAGCATCTTAATACCTTCCAGTGAGTGATAACTGATGAATCTCTTAGCTCCCCACGAGTCCCTAGCCTTAATTTCCTTGATTCCCCAAGTGTTTCTTCCACTAAAATTCCTCCTCCAAGCTTGAACACACCAAAAGAACACACACTTGATATAGGGTTTGAGAGGGACAAGAAGCAGTAAAGGGGAGGCCGGGGGAGGCTAATGATCCTTTAAATATGTTGTAATGCCCCGAAATATAGGATTTCATCTACCAGCTCCTACTTATCGAGTCCGCTTTTGGACTCAGCGAGTAGATCACTAAAACACGTGGACCAACCCGCTGCCACTCGACGAGTATGGAGGCCAACTCGTCGAGTAGACCCAAAACCTAAAAAGATTCATACATAAATCACCACATGAGAATCCGGGTGTTACAATTACTTGTAACACCATAAAAATTCAAGCCAAGTTTAAACTTTACAAAATTACATTAAGCCATTCATCATTACAAAGTTTGTTTTCTAAATATCTAATATCAGAGTTTTTGCAAGAAACATAAACAAATCATGAGGGGTTGTATGGTCGTGCCTGCGCCTTGCCACGACCCCCTGATGTACCTGAAATAATAAAATGAAAATGTAATCCTAAAAGCTTAGTGAGTTTTCCCCAAAATACCAACGCCATACAATTATAACCACAACATATAACAATTACATAAAGTCATGTATGATAAGCCTTCAGTCTGACTGGACCGGCCCCGCAAGGCCTACAACCTATCTGGACCGCTCGCAAGCCTTCGGCATGACTGGACCACCTCGCAGGACCTACAACCTATCCGGATCGCTCATCGGGTATGTTGGCCTATAGCAAAAAGCAGGACCGCCTCAACCCAACCCCATATAAACAAACAAACATGTGCACATAAATATCGCTAGCTCACATCATATAACAGTCAAACCGATCTATCAGATCCGTAGTCATAGCAACATCCCTAGTAACCAGGGTACAGACCTCATCGGTCACTAACATATCATCATCCTTTAACCAGAACATTGACCTAAACAGGTCACTATGCATAAACAGGTCACCATTGTAATCAATAACAAATCATGCCATAACCAGATACAATCGATAAAAGGCCGGCCTTGGTGCCTTAGACCTTGTTAATATCGTGAGGATAACTCACCTCGTACTATCGACTCGAAGATAAACTCAAACTCTTGGATTACTGCCACGAACTCCACCCCTATATTCATTGTAAACCATACTTGTAAATTTCCAATCTTTCCAAAATGTACTCCAAAAGTCAACTAGTTAACTCTTGGTCAAAGTCAAAGTCAACTGCTAAGGTCAACAGTGATGGGTTTTGGTCATAAGACATCCTATGTGCTCATACAAACGCTAATGCTTGGATCTAGGTTTCTCTATTGTACATGCTATGAATCCAAGACTATAAACCCTAATTCTAGCATTTGTAAATCGATATTAACATATAATTAGGTTTATAATGTTACCTTGATTGTTATGTAGTAATAACAATCCCAATTCCTCCTTGAATTGACTTTGGAAGGCTTAGAGTCACAAGTGTCACTCCTCTAATGGTTCATAAACACCATAAGCAAGAGGATGAAGAGGAGAGAGGATGGAGGCTGCCAAAATCATGTGAAAACCCTAGCAAGAAGCTTGTCCATGTTTTTGGTCCTTAAGGGATCTATATATAGTGAGGCAATTAGGGTTATCTAACAAGGAAACCCTAATTTGGATGTTTAAGCCATAAGCAACCCATGGAGCCCTTTTCTCAAGGCCTTGGAAGATTTCATATGGGCGTCCCCTATAGAATTCATCCACCTTATAATAAAAGGCAATCCATGGCCCAAATTGTAATTATCTTATAATTACAATTCCAGTCCCTTAAGTTTAATTAATCTCTTTTAGTCACAAAACTAATTACCAATTAATTATTAACTGATATTAATTAAACAATATGATTTCTCCTTTAATATATTATTCTTATAATATATTAATAAATCATATTTAATCCTTTCTCTCCATAATTCATCCTATCAAGTTGCTTTGGTGAAGGCAACCCAAAAGGACCATGCACCATCGGGTCATGTACATACCAAAATAGTTATGGACTTAGACACTAATCCAACAGTCTCCCACTTGGATAAGTCTAATAACTATTATGCGTATGACTTCAGATCCTGATCTGCAATCGTAGCTTTCCAAAGCCACTGTCAACTCTGATCCTATCAGATACGCGTGTCCTTAGATAAGGGATCATATATTCCTCCATTCTAGATATCATATGAGATATGATTTCAAATCATTCTCTTTGTACTATATCTCGATTCCGATTTATGAAGACTGACTAATTGAACAAATCAAATTAGCCCTAGCCCGGCCGAGCATTTACGTTTGTCATTACAAAATCATCGAGGGGCCCAAAGATATCGCTTTTATCCTACTTTGAATAAAAGGAACGGATAAACTTTGATACAATGCTTGCTTGCACTCACGCACCGGACCACACACAACAATATGTTTTATAACACCATGTTACTAGTGCGTTTACATATTATCAATGTGCAACCAATTCGCAAGATACAACTCACACATCTCAGTTTCAAGAATATAAGATGTTATCGTCTCACCAATCACTCGTGATACAATTCATGGAGTGATCAAAGTGAGCGTGGGTTTAATCCAATGCTCAAATTCATATTCATAAGCACTCATGAACGTTGCAACAAACATTTGCTTATGTCTAATGCTCTTTTGACAATCCACACACCAATTCACGACAGTCTTCATTCATATCTACTTCCAACATATGAACGACTGTGGCCCGTTTGAATAATTTGATTATTCTTAATAAACTTAATTATTCTGGAAGTCAAAACATGCAAATGTGAAACACAAGAATAATACTAATCCCATATGTCCTCAACCCTTTGAGCATAAATAAAACACCTTTTATTTATCACCATATTGATTACTCATTATTTGTCGTTTCGGTTAATCAACTTCTTACTTGAATTACAACACTTGTCCCATGCTCCTAGCATGCACACAATGTTTACCAATCATTCTCATTTCACAACTCCAAATCCTTTTTTTTCCTTAAGTTAAAGAATATCAAATTCTTGCTATTTATAGAATATGGTAGATTCTAACATTTTATGCAACTTATCCTTTCGTAATGTCACTGCACCAAAGTCACAAAGACTATTGCCAATGATATTACAAAGTCCTCTATCGGAGATTGTTACAAGACAATTCCTTGGATATGATGTCTCGTACTTAAATTACATTCCTTTGAACATCCTTTTGCATAAAGGTTTCTAATCTAGACCTAGTTATTTCAATATTCAATTCCTTATATGGACACGCTTCCATATTTTCCATATGACAACTCATAGAATCCTTTCTATTCGTAATAAAGTCGATATGATCCATCCAATATGGAAACATTTCCATATTTTCCATATGACAACCCATTCTAAATAGAATCTTTTCTATTCATAATAATGTCGATATGGTCCATCCAATACCATGCTTCCAACTACTCACAAGCAACCAATCCTCGTCAAACTTTGGATTGTCCTTTGATAGTTGTTTAATTATTTTAGTCAAAACCAATTCTAGTCCCTTTTCCCTCTAAGTGCGCTCGACATTTGGAAAATTTTAGAATGGTCAAATATCAAAGCATTTGCAATCGATCCTATACCCGAAGCGTATGGGACACGACGCATAATGTTTTATTTGCTATGTTCTCAAAATTCGAATTGTGAAGAGGAATGCCGTAATCATATTCGAAATTTTAAGAACACACTATGTACCCTTGACTAAATTTATTAACATTTCTCAACCTTAACCTTTATATTTGAAATGAAGCATAATATTCTCTCCCTTAATTATAGCAAAACAACTTTACAACCCTTACGACTTTGCAAGGTATATCTCTTGTTTTCTATAATTAATATTGCCAACTTGCAATACGTGCCTTAATAATCATACAATCATAACATTTATGCTCCCACTATCATGATGATTATTATAAAACATAACACTTATGCTCCCACTAGCTTCGACATGTATTCATAAACATCTTAACTTTCAGAAAAAACAATACCTATTGAATTTCTTAAATCCATGTTTCTAATACTTAATGCTTTAATAATCTTTTATCAAGGCTTCTTGAACTTATACACCTTTGCCTTCGATAGTTCATATGTGTGTCTAAACACTTAAGACTAATTGCCAAACCTCACAATTCAAATTATGGAAAGGGATACCGTAACCATAATCGAATTCGAGAATGCAATTTTACAATCACTATCTTCTTAAAATCTTTCTTAGTGAAGGCATTTCCTCACAATCATTTTCATGAAGGAGGAGATCTTATGACACTTAGATTTAAACGGTGTATGTGTTCCTATCCATGTGAATTTGTTAAAACTAAAGTTTATGACAAATTCAAACTTATATGGACCGAACTTTCTTAATCTTGATTTCTTGCCTTATGGTAGCACAGCTGCCCACCATGTCTTCCAAGTAGTTAAGCAGCTCACCCTTTCCTATCAATGTACCTTTCATTGATTAAGGTGCTTTGCCTTTTATGCATTCAAAATGAGAACTCATAGAACTCACATGCATAATTAACTCGATTGGATTGGCACCTAAACAAAATAATCTCAACACGATAGGTTGTAAACCTCAACTCGTGTGCTAGTGATGATCGATAAGGTTTATTTGATTTGTTCTTGAAACCTTTCAAGACCATTAAGACTCCCACTTACTCCTGACATATAAGATTCTTTTGTCAATAACCATTTCTTGACAAACAAATATCCAAGAGTTAGTGTAGCTCATATCAAAATACTTCATAAATTGGTCCTAGTTGGTCTTTGTCTTATCCAAGACATCACAACTTTCCACATTTGATGAATGTTATAAACCTTACTTTTTCACTCGATGTCACAATCTTAACTTTAAGACTTGTTATTGGAACGAAGTATGATTGACTTATTGATTTAACCATTTCTTCAATTCTTGATTCCTCTTCTTAGACATACAATTGTACTAAGACTCATTTAGATGATCAATTGAGATATGGTTCTTAATCATTAAGACCTATCATAAAGCATAAAAGGTACTCTCCCATCTTCTTAGAATGGAGAAACTTTTATCTTTCTACCTACTTGATTCTTCTTATTCCTTCTGCTATTGATCTAAACCCTTTAATCAATTCAGAATTACACTTAATCTTGTAAGTATAATCATATTTACTAAACCTTTAGTAAATCATGACGAATATCTTTGTTACTCTTATGGTGGACTTGATCAACACGCAACTTTGTGTGTCCGATCTCCTAGTCCTTCACTTGACACTTTAATTGTCAATGAATTAGTCTAATTTCCAAAATATGAAATTTCTCATTCATCGTGCAACCAAGTTGCATGATTCCAAGTTTCTGTCCAATTGAAACTTGGGCAATGAGAAACTCTCCGTATTTGGTAAATTCTTGACTTTTCCATGAATACCATAAATAAGAATCATATCCATTTGTTGTAGAAATATGCAAACACCAATTTTCATAACGATTTCATTGCAAGGAAATAAACAAATAAATAAGTCAAACAAAAATTTATTTTATTTATAAATGCAGCGGAAAACATTTTTCCTTACAATCCAAAATCCATTGAAAACTATGTATTTCAAAAGAAAATTTTCTAACAACTCTATCATAACTATCTAAGCTCAAAATCTAATCTTCAAGTCCATGCGATAAAGATCCATTCCTTGTGATTAGATTCATCTTGCTCTTTCACCAAGCTTCCTTTCTTTTCACCGATCCTGTAAAACATTCAAATGCAATCTTATTACATTATGTATTAAGAATTAATGAATAGGAACTTAATGGAGTTAGATAGTGGATTTTACCTGAAGCGCAGCCATACTCTTTGACTCTCCCATCTTCTAGACTCTTCAGGCTCTTTGGACAGACTTGTATCCAACGCCCTTTCTTTTGGCAGTAAACGCATGTCGGTTCTCCTAGAACGTCCTCGGAAGCATGGTCGGTTGACTTTTTCAACAAATACGCTCCATTGCTTTGCCGAATCAATTCTGATTCAGCAGCAATGAGCATGTAAGTTAAGTCAATGAGGTTGTCATCATGATCCATCATATAATACTTTCTTTTGAACTCATTATATGATTTAGAAAGTGACTGCAAAACCCAATTTACAGCCAACTCATCTAGGAATGACACAGCCAACATTATCAACCTATCAATGTGTGATTTCATTCCAAAAACGTGGGCACACACGGGTTTACCATCTTCATGTTTCATTTCCAATAGGGCCTTAGTGATATTGAACCTTTCAATTCTTCGATCTTGTGGGTTGGGAAGAACAATAGGAGGAGGAGGAGGAGGAAGTGAAGCATGATTTCTCGTTCCTCGATTGAATCGTGGAATACCATCTTCATGTGGAATGCTTGTTCCACGGGATTTGGGAAGACCATAGTTGTCGAACTTTGACATCTACAAAACGGGAGAAAACGAATTCAAGTTAGTTGATTAAATGAGTCCTTAGCAAATCACCCAAATGAGATACTAAGGCTAGGACCCAACACAATATTCTACAACTCGTGAGAGGGATGCCGTAACCCTAATTGCAGAATATTTGAAGGTAAGTGAATGACGATTCACTAATTTCCACCACGAAAAACGAAAAGAAATTTAAGTTTTAAATCTATGAAAACTCCTATATCCTTTGAGATACATTGAACTTTCAATGGCATGTTTAAATCTCGATATGCCCCTCTTGTTTGTGACTGGGATGCCGACGATCACAAAGCGGGTGTGAATAACCATGCAAACTACATGGTGCCCTCACATGTTACAGTCACCTATTCGATGTGCCGGTAAACCACACACGCTCCACCGAACTATGACAAACATTGAGTCACCCTTTGCTACCTTTTCTTAGAACCATTTAGTGTGTCGGTAAACCACACACGCTCCACTAACGTCTTCACAAGGGCACAAAGTGTAATTTCATGGAATTGCATTAATTCACTTTTGCCTAGGTAACTAAGATTGGGAATTTTATGAAAACATTTAGTTACTTTTATACTTCATTATACTTATAATGGAAGGTTTCGTCCTATCCTACCTGTTCGGCTAACGACCCTCCACTAGTCAAGAGTGCGGTGGGTAAGAGTGGATACCCATTCAATCGCCATTTTATAGGCAATTTCCTTAAACACCCCGTATAGACCAGCTTCGTGAATGAGGCCTACTAACGGTAAGGCTGACTTTTACTCATACATATATATAATGTTAGACTTTTAATGTTATATATAGTATAGGGTATATTTTATACTTTTAAAATATTAGGTGGTCTAATTTAACAATTATACTTTTAATTCAATTAAATTTTTAACCAAAACTTTTATGGATTTATTAAACCTCTTTTAATTATACACCTTAATTAATTAATAAAACCATAAGTGTGTGATTTGAACTTTTTCTAAACAATACTAGAGTTTTAGAATTTCACATTCCTAATTAAACTTTTAATCAACTTTTAAATTCCAAAACTTGTGGGAAAGTTTTGAAACATTTCAATACATTAGGGTTTAGAATTTAAACATACATCAAAATTAAACCATTTAATCAAAGTTTAAATTCCAGAACTTGAGGTCAAGTTTTGAAACATTTCAAAACATTAGGGTTTTAACTATTTAAATTTCAAAACAACAAAACTTTTGGGTTCAAATTTAAACTATAAAACCTAAGGGGAAAATATGAAACATTTCATAACAACAAGGATCAAATAACAAGTTATCTAAATTAACAATTAATCATACAATTATCCATATTTGATTTATTTAATGATTTCTTGCAAAACAATTTATCAATTTAGTCAAAATAATTAATCAATTATCACATAAGGAAACAATTATCTTATTAATTGATAAATATCTTCAATTAGATCAAAAATATAGTCATATATATCAAAAAATCGGATTTATATTGATCTAACATGATAAGGTAACTATCCATAAGCAAAAACAGCAAGAAATCACGAGGATATCCCCATCTGACGAGTTGACTCGTCGAGTCAAGCTTGGACTCGTCGAGTCTGCATGGACTCGGCAAGTTCAACTATAGACTCGGCGAGTCCAGCCTCCAAAATCCAAAAAATCGAATTTTTCAAACATATTAAGCATCAATACAATAGAAACCAGTCTAGTCTCTGATACCACTTATGGGTTTTGGTCATAAGACATCCTATGTGCTCATACAAACCCTAATGCTTGGATCTAGGTTTCTCTATTGTACATGGTATGAATCCAAGACTATAAACCCTAATTCTAGCATATGGAAATCGATATTAACATATAATTAGGTTTATAATGTTACCTTGATTGTTATGTAGTAATAACAATCCCGATTCCTCCTTGAATTGACTTTGGAAGGCTTAGAGTCACAAGTGTCACTCCTCTAATGGTTCACAAACACCATAAGCAAGAGGATGAAGAGGAGAGAGGATGGAGGCTGCCAAAATCGTGTGAAACCCCTAGCAAGAAGCTTGTCCACGTTTTTGGTCCTTAAGGGATCTATATATATTGAGGCAATTAGGGTTATTTAACAAGGAAACCCTAATTTGGATGCTTAAGCCCTAAGCAACCCATGGAGCCCTTTTCTCAAGGCCTTGGATGATTTCATATGGGCTTCCCCCATAGAATTCGTCCACCTTATAATAAAAGGCAATCCATGGCCGAAATTGCAATTATCTTATAATTACAATTCCAGTCCCTTAAGTTTAATTAATCTCTTTTAGTCACAAAACTAATTACCAATTAATTATTGACTAATATTAATTAAACAATATGATTTCTCCTTTAATATATTATTCTTATAATATATTAATAAATCATATTTAATCCTTTCTCTCCATAATTCATCCTATCAAGTTGCTTTGTTGAAGGCAACCCAAAAGGACCATACACCATCGGGTCAAGTACATACCAAAATAGTTATGGACTTAGACACTAATCCAACAAACAGTCCATGTTGATCTCAACTCTTCGAGTACCGTTTGCTACTCACCGATTTGCTTATAATACTTGTCCGCTCATCGAGTCACTTGAGTGACTCGTCGAGTTCCTATTGTCAGTGGTCGTAACTCCTTGGTCAACTCGGCATGTTTTCCCCTTACAACTTGTCGCGTTCATACGTGTCCAAAGGTTGGGAAAACCCTAGCCGACTTGCCGAGTCATCTACTGACTCACTGAGCCCACGCCAATCTTTATCGGACTCAGCGGATTGTTCATCCCACTCGTCGAGTTCATGACCATATTCATACGACTCGCAGAGTCGACTATGCAACTCACTGATTCCCTTCAACCCTTCATCCATACAGATGCTTTTTAAACCATGCAAAGGCTCCAGATTACAGATCCAACCTTCTGAGGCCTGATTATAACGTAAAGTTGCAAACTTTACATGCATGCAAAGCTTTAATGCCCTTAAATGACAAAACTAAGCTTACTATGAATTCTCACACTCGAGGGAAGGCTCGTACTAGGCAAGGCTGATAACTTTATGGATCTAGAGGCGAAAGGGAGCCAAGGAAGCAGCTTAATACCTTCCAGAGAGTGACAACTGATGAATCTCTTAGCTCCCCACGAATTGCTAGCCTTGATTTCCTAGCTTCCCCAAGTGTTTCCTCCTCTAAAATTCCTCCTCCAAGCTTGAACACACCAAAATAACACACACACTCGACTTAGGGTCTGAGAGGGACAAGAAGCAGTAAAGGGGAGTCTGGGGGACGCCAATGATCCTTTAAATAGGGTGAAATGCCCTAAAATCTATGGTTTCATCTGCCAACTCCTACTCATCGAGTCCGTTATTGGACTCGGCGAGTACATCACTAAAACACGCGGACCAACCCGCTACTACTCGACGAGTAGGGCGGCCAACTCGTCGAGTAGACCCAAAATGCAAAAACTTTCATACATAAATCAATACCTGAGAATCGGGGCGTTACAATTACTTGTAACACTAAAAATTCATGCCAAATTTAAACTTTTCAAAAACACTTTAAGCCATTCATCATTACAAAGTTTGTTTTCTGAATATCTAATATCAGAGTTTTTGCAAGAAACATAAACAAATCATGAGGGGTTGTACGGTCATGCCTTCGCCTTGCCACGATCCCTTGATGTACCTGAAACAATAAAATGAAAATGTAAGCCTAAAAGCTTAGTGAGTTTCCCCCAAAATACTAATGCCATACAATTATAACCACCACATATAACAATTACATAACAGCATGCATGATAAGCCTTCAGCATGACTGGACTGCTACGCAGGGCGTACAACCTATCTGGACCGCCCGAGCCTTCGTCATGACTGGACCGCCTCGTAGGGCCTACAGCCTATTTGGACCGCTCACCAGGTATGTTGTCCTACAGCACAAAGCTAGACTGCCTCAACCCAACCCCCAATCAAAAAACATACATGTTCACATAAATATTATACGGTAGCTCACATCATATAACAGTCAAATCGGTCTATCAGTTCCCTAGTCAAAGCAACATCCCCAGTAACCAGGGTATAGACCTAACCGGTTACTAACATAACATCATCCTATGACCAGAGCATTGACCTAACCAGGTCACTATGCATAAGCATGTCACCATCTTAACTACCAAGATGTAATCAATACCACATCATGCCATAACCAGATACAATCCATAAAGGGCCAGCCTTGGAGCCATAGATCCTATTAATATACTGAAGATAACTCAGCTCGTACTGTCGACTCGAAGATAAACTCAATCTCTTCGATTACTACCACGAACTCCATCCCTATATTCATTGTAAACCATACTTGTAAATTTCAAATCTTTCCAAAATGTCCTCCAAAAGTCAACTGATTAACTCACGATCAAATTCAAAGTCAACTGCCAAGGTGAACAGTCCATGTTGACCTCAACTCATTGAGTACCCTCAGGCACTCTTCGAGTTCCTTGTAATACTCGTCCGATCGCCGAGTCACTTGAGAGACTCATCGAGTTTCTAGTGTCAGTGGCTATAACTCCTTGGCCAACTTGGCGAGTTTTCCCCTTACAAATCGCTGCATTCGTACATGCCCAAAGGTTAGGAAAACCCTAGCCAAGTTGCCAAGTCATCGACTGACTTGCTGAGCCCAAGGCAATCTTCATCAGACTCACCAGGTTGTTCATCCCACTCGTCGAGTTCGTGACCATTTTCATATGACTCGCTGAGTCGACTATGTGACTCGTTGAGTCCCTTTAATCTTTCATCCATACAAATGCTTTTTAAGCCATGCAAAGGCTCCAAATTACAGATACAACCTACCAAGACCTGATTATCACGTAGAGTTGCAAACCTTACGTGCATGCAAAGCTTTAAGGCCCTTAAATGACAAAACTAAGCTTGAAATGAAGTCTCACACTTGAGGGAAGGCTTTTACGAGGCAAGGGTGATAACGTTATGGATCTAGAGTCCAAAGGGGGTCCATATCTGAAGTTACAACTTCAGATCTTATCTCTAACACAAGAAGCCTTTCATAACACCCATCCAAAGAGGATAAAGAGATATGAGCCAAGGCAGCAGCTTAATACCTTCCAGAGAGAAACAACTGATGAATCTCTTAGCTCCCCACAAGTTTCTAGCCTTAATTTCCTTGCTTCCCCAAGTGTTTCCTCCTCCAAGCTTGAACACACTAAAAGACCACACACACACACACACTCAATTTAGGGTTTGAGAGGGACAAGAAGCAGTAAAAGGGACGCTGGGGGAGGCCAATGATCCTTTAAATAAGGTGAAATACCCCGAAATCTAGGTTTTCATCTGCCAGCTCCTACTCGTCGAGTCCGCTCTTGGACTCGGCGAGCAGATCACTAAAATACGTGGACCAACCTGCTACTACTCGACGAGTAGGGCAGCCAACTAGTCGAGTAGACCCAAAACCCAAAAAGATGCATACATAAATCAATACCTGAGAATCGGGGTGTTATAATTCTCCCGCACTTGAACTAGACTTCGTCCTCGAAGTCTATTTGGATAAACAATGTCGGGTAATGCTCTCGCATCTCTGCTTCCGGCTCCCATGTCCACTCGGACGCCCTCCGATGCTCCCACTGCACCTTCACCAAAGGTATTTCCTTGTTCTGGAGAACTTTCATCTTCCTCTCCAGAATGGCCATAGGCCTCTCCACATAATTCAAGCGCTCATTGACCTGTATATCATCCAACAATACTAGTGCCTCCTGATCCAAAATATACTTTCATAACTGCGAAACCTTGAAAGCGTTGTGAATTCGGCTAAGCTCCTCTAGTAGCTCTAGCCTATACGCAACCTTGCCAACCCAGGAAAAGATCCTGAATGGACCAATGAAACGGGGACCCAATGTTCCCTTCTTCCTTAAGCGGATCACACCCTTATAGGGTAGGACCTTCAGGAGAACCATATCACCCACCTGAAACTCTAACTTAGATCAGGGTCAGTCGGTGTAACTCTTCTGCCGACTCTGGGTTGTCTGCAATCGGTGTCTGATCGGCTGAAGTTTCTCGGTAGTCTACAAGACTACTTTCATCCTCCCCATCACCCTATGTCCAACCTCACCCCAACAGACCGGGGTGCGACATCTCCGCCCATACAACAGCTTGAAAGGCGGGGCGCCAATGCTGGAATGATAGCTGTTGTTGTAGGTGAACTCTGCAAGCAGCAAGTGGGAATCCCAACTCCCACCAAAGTCAATGACACACGACCTCAACATATCCTCGAGGGTCTAAATGGTACGCACGCTCTGGCCATCGGTCTGGGATGAAATGCTAAACTAAAATGCAATAGTGTGCCTAGTTCCTCGTGGAACTTCTCCCAGAAATGGGAGGTAAATCTAACATCCCGATCAGAAACAATGGAGACCAGAACCCCATGGCGAGCGACGACCTCTCGAACGTACATGTCAGCCAACTTATCGACCGAAGAACTCTCCCGAATAGCCAAGAAATAGGCACTCTTGGTCAATCGATCTACGATGACCCATATAGCATCAAACCCGTTTGCCGCCCTCGACAGTTTGGTAATAAAATCCATCGTGATCTGCTCCCATTTCCACATGCGAATACTTAAAGGCTGCAGCATACCATGCGGCCTCTGATGCTCGGCCTTGACTATCCTGTAGGTCAATCCCCTCTCGACATACCAAGCGATTTCTCACTTCATACATGGCCACCAATAATTCAAACTTAGGTCTCGATACATCTTGGTAGCCCCGGGTGAATAGAGAAATGAGACTTATGGGCCTCCTCCATGACTGTTTGTCTGACCCTCCAGTCATCGGAATCCAAACCCGACCGCATCGGGTCAATAATCCCTGACTATCCTGCACAAACTGTGCATTCTCACCCTTGATCCTCTTCATCTTCTAGTTCTCCGGTCGCATGCCCTCAACCTGCACATCTCTGATCAAACACACAAGCGGAGAATCCTCCGCTATCCTGAAACGTTTTGCTGGGGTGGAAGACCCAACTATTTTGCGGCTCAAAGCATCCGCAACCACATTCGCTTTACCGGGGTGGTAAAGGATCTCGCAATCATAGTCCTTGACTGCATCCATCCACCTGCGTTGCCTCACGTTCAGGTTCATCTGACCATGATGTATCTCAAGCTCTTGTGATCCGTGTATATGGTACAACGGACCCCTTAAAGGTAGTGTCTCTATATCTTGAGAGTGAACACCACCGCCCCTAGATCTAAATCATGCGTAAGGTATCTCGTCTCATGCGGCTTCAACTGTCGCGATACGTAGACTATCACCCGTCCTCTCTACATGAGCGCTGCCCCCAATCTTGTGATGGATGCATCACAGAATAATACAAAATCCTCCACACCCTCTAGGAGTGTCAAAATAGGGGCCTCGTACAACCGCTGATGGAGGGTCTCAAATGCCCCTGCTACTCAGGGCCCCACCGGAAATGCACCCCTTCCTCGTCAGATGAGTGATGGGTACCGCAATCTTGGAGAAGACCCGAATGAATCTCCGATAATACCCTGCCAATCCCATAAAACTTTTAACGACCAAAAATTGCAACCATCTTAAAGCATTCTATCTCATTCAAAAACCATTAAGTTCATACATCTTGTTTTCAAAATATTTCAAACATCAGAGTATTTTCCAGAACCATATCATAAGAACATAAAACATGAGGAGCGGTACGATCATGCCTTCGCCTTGCCACGATCTCCTGACGCACCTGAAACAATAAACCACAACTCTAAGCCCGAAAGCTTAGTGAGTTTCCCCCAAAGGACCCATACACACATAATCATATGCATACAGCAAAGAACAATAACTACTATGGGTCCAATCATCTTACAAGATGGAATACCCCATGCCCGTCAACCATCCGGTTAGAATGCCAACATAATATGAGTCCAATTAATCATCCTACCCGGATGGAATACTCCTAGCCCAAAACCATCGGGTTGGAATGCCTCACTCCCTATATATATAGTAACTACTACTACTATGGGTCTAATCATCCCTCGGGATGGAATACCCCAGGCCCATCAACCATCGGGTTGGAATGCGAACCTACTATGAATCCAATCATCCTACAGGGACGGAATACTCCTGGCCTACAACCATTGGGTTGGAATGCCTCACACTAGCAAAACAGGCACACATAACAGGCAACCACATAATACTCTACAGAACCAACATACTAGGGCCATATCATCCTACCGGGATGGAATACCCTCTGCTACTGCTCAACACACATAACCCGTAGGTAACCTCCTACCAGCGTACATAAGGCAAGACCAACTAAAGGTCTATAAATAACCACTACCCAACTACCAGGGCGCTGATCCAACAGAACTAGCCATCACTTAGGATACTAAGCTAACAAGGCATGTCCTCATATCATTATCCTATCTACCAGGATACTAGCAAGCATATCATCACATAACATAACAATCTCTAAACAAAAATTCAAAGGGCCTACCATGGTGCCTTAGACCCTTGAGTACAGTGAGGATAACTCACATGAAATGAAGAACCGGACCACAGAAGCACACACCCGAAGCACTGCTCCAAACTCCAACACATATTGCCATCAAGGGACCATTGGCATAAATAACCAATCACCATAACACCCTTGGAGGTCAAAGTCAAAGTCCAGGCCAAAGTCAAACTTCCTGACTGAGCTTACTCGCCGAGTCAACTCGTTGACTCATCGAGTCCTTAAACTCTGAAAACTCTTAGTACACGACTCAACTCGCCGAGTCACCCAAAGACTAGTCGAGTCCAACGATCTCCGAGTCCCATCCTGCTCAACTCACAGAGTCACCCCTCGACTCACTGATTCGAGGCTTTAAGTAGAAGAGGTTAGGATTCCGCGACCAGACTTGTCGAGTCCAAGAATAGACTCGCTGAGTCCAAGGCAATCTTCAAAAGACACGCCAAGTTGTTCTTCTAATTCGCTGAGTCCATGCTCATGTTCATACAACTCCTCGAGTACACCTGTGTGACTCGCCAAGTCTCTCCAGAACTGAATCCATACAGTGGCTTTTCGAGCCATGCAGGGGCTCCAATCCATAGATCCACTCTTCTATAGTCTAACCCTCACATAAAGTTGCAAATTTTACATGAAACCAAGGAGCTATAGGCCCAAAACACTCTAGGTCTAGGGTTTATGACAAAGGCGCTTCACCAACAACTCTTAGACATAAACTTTAAGACATTTTGGACCATCACAAGTCCAGATCTGAAGTAGCAACCTCAGATCTAAGCTTCTAACTCAAAATAGCTCTCAATCATACCAAAAATGCCCCAAATCTCAAATGATAATAGATCTAGATCCAAAAGAGCCCAAGCAACAATTTATTACCTCCAATGTAAGCTCCAACTGAAGAAGATCTCGGATCCACACCACTCCTTTGCAGCAAGCCTCTTGATCTTCAAGCCTCTTTCCACCAAAATCACTTATCTAGGCTCCTAATTGCTTCCAAGGGATTTCACTCACGATTTAGGGTTTTTGGATCTCAAAAGGGTAGCAAAGAGGCTGAGGGTGGGTTATAATGTGCTTTATATAGGGCACAACCCACAGGATTAGGGTTTTCTCTCTTCAGCACAACTTGTCGAGTTCAAGCCACCGACTCGGCGAGTTGGCCACTTAAACCGCAACAGAATCCTGCTCCGACTCGGCAAATAAGCAGACCTACTCGTCAAGTCAGTTTCGTAAATTTACACTTTTGGCCCTTCTTTAAACTTCTTAAATTTTGGGTGTTACAACTCTCCCCCACTTAAATTAGGCTTCGTCCTCGAAGCCTACTACAGTATACGCTTCAGAACAAACCCCTTGCACTGCAGACTCTGACTTCTCAATCAACTCATGCTCTTACAAACCCTACTTCTGCATCTCTCTTAAACTGGCTTATTCTCACGTGGCATCCTTGCCACTACTCCAAGCCGACCATTGGCCTTTTAACTCAATAGCACCACAAATTAACCACGAAGCACCCAATAATACTAACCTTTCATATTAGGGACACGCTTCTACGCCCTATAACGCTAGATTCCACAAACACCCACTGAGCTTTGCTAAGAAATTAATCCATCTTCCTTCACCAAAAATTGGCGATAACCCTGATAACTTACAACCTGGAACTAATCCTGTTCCACCCTCTGGTTCTATCCCTTACACGCTGACAGGATGCTGCATCCTTCAGCTCCCATAACCCCTCAACCAACCATATCGCGTAACCACTCGTACCTGGCCCAATCAGCCTTGGGCTGGAATACCAGGCACACCTATAACGAGTCCAATCATCCCTAGGATGGTATACCCTTGCATCCTCATATATGTTTGGCCCAATTGACCCTTGGGATGGACTACCAAACAGACCATGTCCAATCAATCATAGGGTCCGATCATCCTCATGATGGAATACCCCAAATTAGAATACCTCCACATACATAACTCAAACTTACAACCATATTCCAAACCAAGGACCTTGTCCTTACGTCACCCTCGACCCTTCGGTTCGCCACAACTGAGTGTAACCCACTCATACCTCCCTATCACGATCTCTAGGTCCTTGAACTTCGACTGTAATATCCATATACAATACTCATCACCGGTCCAGACTGCTCCCGAGTCTGTTAACCAGCTACCTCACTTTCCTCTGTCCAAACCTCCGATCTAGAGCCACTATCCTCCTCCTCTTCCAAGGAGACTAAAAACATGCCTACGCATCATCCAACATTGCCACAACGACAGATCCTCACTATACATCACTCCTTAGCGGTGCTTACCGCTATCTCATAAAATGCATACATACTCAGAGACAGATCGCATAACTAGCAACCCATACATAGCCTGTCGCATTTCCTCGACATCTCCACCATCTGGGGACAACCCCACTAGCCGCTATCTCATAACACCATCCTCACTACTGGTTCAAAGATCCACGACACAAGAAAAGCCCTTACTATAACTGAACCACCTCATCGCACCACTCCAGTAACCAACATTCAAACCACGTCAAGCAACCTTCTACAACCAGCGGCTCATCTGAGAATTTCCAATTCTCCCCCACTTAGGGCACTAACCACCATCCATTGGCGGCGAAGCTAACACGCTGCTCAATCGAACCCCACTAATACACCGAACTTCAAGGAACCCAAGTTCCTGCTGAAAGTTCCCAAATTCCCGAACCATAACCTTCCTTTCTCTTGAATTCCACACCGGATACTAACCCCTCTAAAAACCGTCAATACTAACTCTTCTCTAAAACATACAACACTTTAATATCTCATGAAAGAAACATCTCATAATCACAATATAAACAAGATAAAGCATAAAAAACATATCGGCTGACACCTATGGGGCTGACCTGATCTCCTCGATCACAAGCTGATAAGCACGGCGTGGAGCCTTCGTAGGCTCTGCTCGACCCTGACCACCGTCAGTAAGTCTCAAAGTGGCTGGCGTTGGGGCCTGCACTGACCTGGCAGCCAGCAGAGGACACTGGGCCTTCATATTTCCCACCTGATCACAATGATAACAAAGTCCGACTCCTGCCGTTGGAGTCGACTGCCTGCAATCCCTGGCTATGTTTCCCTCCTTGCCACACTTGTGGCACCCCGAAGAAGAACGACAACTAGCCTCGAGCACCTTGTCGTACTTCCCGCAAGTGCGACTTATCAGACCTCCCTGTCTATAATTTGCGGCCCTCATCCGCTTTGGTGCAGGCTGCAACTGCACGGGGGCTTGCCTCTGTTCTCTCAACTGGAGCTCAATCTCTAACTAATGCCGCCTAGCGGCCTCCTGCAACTCCAACAAGGTACTACACCTCTACGTGGACACGAACTACTTGATGTCCCTCTTGAGCATACTCAGATATCAAGACATCTGAGCCTGCTGCAAAGCAAACTCCAGCCAAAATATCGCCCTCTCAGTGAACATCATGGTGATCTCTGTCACCGACTCTGAAACCTGCTTCAATTCCAGGAACTCCTGAGCCAACCTCTCTCTCTCAACCTACGGAACATAACGAGTACTGAACATTTCCCGGAACCGATCCTACGAAACTGCAGCCTGCTGCGCATCAGAATAAGATCCCGTAGTCAACCTCCACCAATCCTTCGCCCCGAGCCTCAACAAGTTCAGAGCACACCTTACCCTCTAATCAGTCGGGCATGAACATGTGAAGAAACATCCCTCCACATCTGACAACCATCTCATAGCAAAAATCGGATCCTGAACTCCATCAAAAGTAGGGGGCCTCGTATTGTCGAAATCCCGATACTGAAAACCCCAACTGGCTCCTCCCCCTGTCGCTGCCACAGCCGTTGCGGCTGCCGTGGCTGGTGTCTCTGCAAGAGCTTCATATCGCTCATCAAAATACTCAACCATGGCGGTCTTGATCGACCCAAACAGTTTCAGCAACTCATCCCAGATCAGAGCAGCAACCTCATCATGTAGGATCTCACGAATCTTGGCATCCAACTCATCCGTACTCATTTGACCGATGACTTCGTGTGGTGCTGGTCCATCCTATACATGCTCACATGATCCCGATCACGAATCAGATCCTGCCTCGAAATGTCTTGCATCTGCATACTGAAATGAAACATAAGAACCTTAGAGACCTCGCATAACCGCCGAGAACTAACCTCTAACCAACAACCTAGGGGTTGTGACTTCCTTGACATGCGTATGGGTCTTGTTCTTTCAGTAGTATGGGCCCATACTACCTTCCACACCTACCCATATTTGTCTCAAGTATCACCACAATGCCCTAAGCACAAACATACATAGCAAGCACTCAATCCTCACCCCTAGAGGAATACCAAATATCCCATATCAAGAAAACCCTAGGCTAGCAGGCATCATAAATCAGACAATTCTATCATGCAATTCCTGAAGATCCCTAGCCTAGTACTAGCATGCTATGCTAACATATCACACAAACAAACAACTTGTATGATATTGTGGGGTAACTTACTGGCTCTGGCTGATCGTACCCTTTGTGTCCTCCTTTACTTATTTTGAAAACCTTTTGAAAACTATTTTTTTTTTAAACTCTCTCCTTGATTTGAGACTGGATTCACACGGATGTTCCTCCAATTCACTCAAACCAAGGCTCTAATACCAACTTTTAGTGACCAAAAAATTCAACCAATTTAAAAAATTCTCTCTCATTCAAAAACCATTAAGTTCATACATCTTGTTTTAAAAATATTTCAAATATGAGAGTAATTCACAGAACCATATCATAAGAACATAAAACATGAGGAGTGGTACGATCACGCCTTCGCCTTGCCACGATCTCCTGAAGCACTTGAAACAATAAACCACAATTGTACGAAAGCTTAGTGAGTTTCCTCCAAAGTACCCATACACACATAATCATACGCATACAGCAAAGAACAATAACTACTATTGGTCCAATCATCTCACAAGATGGAATACCCCAAGCCCGTCAACCATCGGGTTGGAATGCCAACATAATATGAGTGCAATTAATCATCCTACACGGATGGAATACTTCTGTCCCACAACCATTGGGTTGGAATGCCCCACTCCCTATATATATACAGTAACTACTACTACTATGGGTCTAATCATCCCTCAGGATGGAATACCCCAAGCCCATCAACCATCGGGTTGAAATGCGAACCTACTATGAGTCCAATCATCCTACCGGGATGGAATACTCCTGGCCCACAACCATCGGATTGGAATGCCCCACACTAGAAAACATGCACACATAACATGCAACCACATAATACTCTAGGGAACGAACATACTTGGGCCCTATCATCCTACCGGGATGGAATACCCTCTGCTACTGCTCAACATACATAACCCGCAGGTAACCTCCTACCAGCGTACATAAGGCAAGACCAACTTTAGGTCTATAAATAACCACTACCCAACTACCAGGGCACTGATCCAACAGAACTAGCCATCACTTAACCATCCATTCCTCTAGGATACTAAGCTAACAAGGCATAGCCTCATATCATTATCCTATCTACCAAAATACTAGCAAGCATATCATCACATAACATAACAAGCTCTAAACAACAATTCAAAGGGCCGACCTTGGTGCCTTAGACCCTTGAGTACAGTGAGGATAACTCACTTGAAATAAAGAACCGGACCATGGAAAAACACACCCAAAGCACTGCTCCAAACTCCAACACCTATTGCCATCAAGGGACCATTGACATAAATAACCAATCACCATAACACCCTTGGAGGTCAAAGTCAAAGTCCAGGCCAAAGTCAAACTTACTGACTGACCCTACTCGCCGAGTCAACTCATTAACTTGTTGAGTCCTTAAACTCTGAAAACTCTTAGTACACGACTTAACTCGCCTAGTCACCCAAAGATTGGTCGAGTCCAACGATCTCCGAGTCCCATCATGCTCAACTCATAGAGTCACCCCTCGACTCACTGATTAGAGGCTTTAACCAGAAGAGGTTAGGGTTTCGCAACCAGACTCGCCGAGTTGTTCTTCCAACTTGCCGAGTCCATGCTCATGTTCATACAACTCGTCGAGTACACCCATGTGACTCGTTGAATCTCTCCACTTCTCAATCTATATAGTGGCTTTTTGAGCCATGCAGGGGCTCCAATCCATAGATCCACTCTTCTACAGTCTAACCCTTACATAAATTTGCAAACTTTACATGAAACCAAGGAGCTATAGGCCCAAAACACTCTAGGGATAGGGTTTATGACAAAGGGGCTTCACAAACAACTCTTAGACATAAACTTTATGACATTTTGGACCATAACAAGTCTAGATCTGAAGTAGCAACATTAGATCTAAGCCTCTAACTCGAAATAGCTCTCAATCATACCAAAAATGCCCCAAATCTCAAATGATAATAGATCTAGATGCAAAAGAGCCCAAGCAACAGATTATTACCTCTAATATAAGCTCCAACTGAAGTAGATCCTAGATCCACACCACTCCTTTGCAGCAAGCCTCTTGATCTTCAAGCCCCTTTCCACCAAAATCATTTATTTAGGCTCCATATTGCTTCCAAGGGCTCTCACTCACGATTTAGGGTTTCTGGATCTCAAAAGGGTAGCAAAGAGGCTGAGGGTGGGTTATAATGTGCTTTATATAGGGCACAACCCCCGGGATTAGGGTTTTTTCTCTTCAGCACCAACTCGTCGAGTCCAAGCCGCCGACTCGGGAAGTTGGCCACTTAAACCGCGACAGATTCCTGCTCCGACTCGGCAATTAAGAAGACGTACTCGTCGAGTCCGTTTCCTTAATTTACACTTTTGTCCCTTCATTGAACTTCTGAAATTTGGGATGTTAAAAAACTCCTAATGTCTGAGGGAGACCTCGGCTCCTCCCACTGCATGGCTACCTCAATCTTGGTCGGGTTGACCAAAATCCCCTCCTGGTTGACGAGATGTCTGAGGAACTGGACCTCTCGTAACGAAAACTCGCACTTTGAGAACATGAAATACAACCGTTCTCGCCTCAGAACTTCTAATAATTCCTTGAGGTGCTCCTTATGCTGCTCTAGCGTCTTGGAATACACAAAGATATCATTAATAAACATGATAACCGAGCGATCAAGCAATGGTCCGCAGACCCGATTCATCAGGTCCATGAATACTGTTGGCACGTTGGTGAGCCCAAACGGCATCACCACCAACTCGTAATGACAAAAACGAGTCTAGAACGCGGTCTTCTCCACGTTCTCCTCTCCGACCAGAACCTGATGGTAACCCGACCTCAAATCAATCTTGGAGAACCAAGATGCACCCTACAACTGATCGAAGAGGTCATCTATCTTCAGGAGTGGATAACGGTTCTTCACCGTTAACTTGTTCAACTCCCTATAGTCGATGCACATCCGATGCGAACCATCCTTCATCTTGACGAAAAGGGTCGGTGCTCCCCATACAGAACTGCTAGGTAGAATGAACTACTTGCCTAGTGGTTTCTGCAGCTGTGACGACAGCTCCTGCATCTCTGGTGGTACCAACCGGTACGGCGCCTTGGCGATAGGCACCAGGTCGATCCTAAACTTGACCTGCCTCCCTGGAGTTATCCCTAGCAACTCCTCCGGAAACACGTCTGCAAACTCTCTGACTATAGGAACCTCGAAAACTGAAGTCTAATCCCTGGTCTGCATATCCACTACATGCTGAATGTAATTTCGACCCATGGAAGTTGAACAGAACCCTGATCCCATTCTGGTGTTCTCACCAAATATGACCAGTTCTCCTCCACTTGGGTTATTCGAACTACCACTCGGTTGCCCTCGCAGTCGATCATAGCACCGAATCGACTGAGCCAATCCATGCCTACAATCACACATACCTCCCCCATTGGGATCGGAATCAAAACTATTAGAAAGGACACTCTGACAATCTCCAACTCACACCCTCGGTAGATTGATGAAGTAAAAACCCTGTGTTCGTTGGCGATAGAGACTCGCAGCGGACACTCTAACTTGCCCACTGGCACACTGAACTCTCCACTAAACGAATGAGATACGAAGGACCGACTCACCCCCGAGTCGAATAAAACCAAAGCAGGAAAAGAGTTCACTAAGAACGTACCTAATCATAGGTACAACAGATAAGCATAATACAATTATAATAAATGAACTAAAGGAGAGAAACATACCATCAACCACATCTGGTGCTGCCCCGGCCTCCTCTATGGTCAGCTGGAAGGCATGCCCCTGAGCCTTCGGAGGCCCTGCCTTGACTGGCCTCCCATCCAGTATCCTCAATGTAGCCGACGCTGGAGCTTCCGCTCGCCGAGTCACTTGAATGACTCATCGCGTTCCTAGTGTCAGTGGTCGTAACTCCTTGGCCAGCTCGGCGAGTTTTCCCCTTACAACTTGTCGCGTTCATACGTGTCAAAAGGTTGGGAAAACCCTAGCCGACTCGCCAAGTCATCGATTGACTTGCCGAGCCCAAGGCAATCTTCATCGGACTCGCCAGGTTGTTCATCCACTCGTCGAGTTCATGACCATCTTCATACGACTCGCCGATTCAACTATGCGACTCGCCGATTCCCTTCAATCCTTCATCCATACAGATTCCTTTTAAGCCATGCAAAGGCTCCAGATTACAGATCTAACCTTACAAGGCCTAATTATCACGTAAAGTTGCATACTTTACGTGCAAGCAAAGCTTTAAGGCCCTTAAATGACAAAACTAAGCTTGCAATGAAGTCTCACACTTGAGGGAAGGCTCATACTGGGCAAGGATGATAACTTTATGGATCTAGAGGCTAAAGGGAGTCCAGATCTAAAGTTGCATCTTCAAATCTTAGCTCAAACATAAGAAGCCTTTCATAAAACCCATCCAAAAGAGGTTAAAAGAGAGATGAGCCAACGAAGCACCTTAGTACCTTCCAGCGAGTGACAACTGATGAATGTCTTAGCTCCCCAGGAGTTCCTAGCCTGGATTTCCTTGTTTCCCCAAGTGTTTCCTCCTTTAAAATTCCTCCTCAAAGCTTGAACACACCAAAAGAACACACACACTCTATTTAGGGTTTGAGAGGGACAAGAAGCAGTAAAAGGGAGGCTAGGGGAGGCCAATAATCCTTTAAATAGAATGAAATGCCCCAAAATCTAGGGTTTTATCTGCTAGCTCATACTCGTCGATTCCGCTCTTGGACTCGGCGAGTAGATGACTAAAACATGTGGTCCAACCCACTACTACTCGATGAGTAGGGTGGCCAACTCGTCGAGTAGACCCAAAACCCAAAAAGATTCATACATAAATCAATACCTGAGAATCGGGGCATTACATCTTAAGTAAACATGAAAAATATGTATAGATCGAAACATGATTAACACTTCCCACATGTGGTTGTTAGATACCAACCCTAATAGTAAAATCACAGCAAGCATAACTTTCTAAACTACATTACAACAATCGATGAAGCGGTGTGTAGGGAAAATACCTAATCAAAACTTGATTATAGGATCTCATTGTAACAAATGTTTGACTGACCTTAATATAATAAACTACCTAGAGGGGAACGCCTTGAAGTAGTAATTATATGTATGAATAAAGTAAAATGAGTGAAAACCCTTAATATAAACAGAATAGAAAGGTTTATCTTAAAAACAAATCACTATAATATTTCAAGAATATATTTATCATAATTCATTAAGACTATCCCAATACGTTTGACACTAAAAGTCCAATTTTGTAGACAAAATTATTTAAACCGGAGGAGAATGTAACACATGCGAAAAATTGCCATTGTTCGTTAACCGCTAAAGGTGATAAACGTCAATAGATTTAATACGTAGTATATATCAATCTACCACAAAAATACAAGAGTTCGTATTAAATTCGATATGAAAAATAATCAAAAACGTCTGTAATCCGTAAAAATTAGTGTGCAAAAAGTTATGTTATTTATAACATATTCCGAAAGTACATATCATCATGATCCCGAAAATATACATTTCGTAGAAATCCGACACAATATTAATTAGTTATGATTTTTAAAATATATAAAAGTCAGTCACACACAAGAAGTTAGAACGTCAAAAACCTACGAAGTGAATGGTTGATTTTCACTGAAGTCACCAAAAGGAGAATGGCAGTACTTCTCGGGATAACAATTTTGATAAAAAGAATGCAAAAAACGGATTCCATACATGAGATATATGAATTTCTCAAAATCATTAAATCGTATAAAAATAAGGGCTAAAACTAAATTCAGAATTAACCAATTCAAACAAAACAAAAGTTGTAGTAGTCGTTGATAGCTACGCGTGGATATAAAGAACTTCGAAACAGAGCTCATACAAGGAAGTTACAGATTTTACAAAATATACGTTTTCAGGAATGAACACTGCACACACGTGGGCTAGAAGGAAGCTGCCACGTGTCATGTAGTAGTTGAAGCCAGTGCACGTTGTGCACTAATTTGCACAGGACGGACTCCAACATTTTTTCCTATAAATGCTGCCAAACCCTTCTTTCAGTCCCACACTCAAACCTTTCTTTCTCTCTTGATTTTTCCTTGAAAATCATTATAAAACTTAGAAATTTCTTGTTTTATATTTAAAACTAATATTTAGATCTTTTTCGTTAGATCCCGAGCCCCCGCCGCCACCAACCACGATCATATGGTCTAGTAAAGCATGCTACAAGGGTGTGTTTCACAACCCATATTTCCAGACTTTTTTTTATCAAATACAGGGGGGAGGGAATACTTGAATAATTATTTCTAATAATTATTGTATTGTTATTATCGTTGCGCTCTAAAATTGATGTTTTTATACAATATATTATATTGCTACTATACTCAAATAATGGATATTATACCCAATCGTTAGTCTACTAAAACCTTTAGGATATAATATTATGCCTGATAAATACTCTGCCCAATTTCCATAAAGAATACTATAACTAGGCGTTACTCTACCCAACTCATAAGAATACTATCATTCTTTGTTGTCACTACGCTCGATCTAAATGGATAAGAGTAGTATATTATGCCGCCACTATACTCAACTCAAACGAATAATTATGCATATTATGTCATCACTACGCTCAACTCAAACGAATAATAGTGGTATCTTATCTCGTCACAACGCCCGATTCAAACAGATAATAGTAGTATATGATGTCGCCACTATGCTGAACTTAAACATATAATAGTGTATATTATGCTGTCACTATGCTCAACTCAAGCGGATAATAGTAGTATATTATGTCGTCACTACGCTCAACTCAAACGAATAATAGTGTATACTATGATGTCATTATGCTCAACTCAAAAAGATAATAGTGGTATATTATGTGGTTGCTACACTCGATCTAAACAAATAATAGTAGTATACTATGTTGTTGCCACGCTCAATCCAAATGTATAATTATTTCTTATAATTTTTATATTGTTATTATCGTTGTGCTATAAAATTGATATTTTTATACAATATATTTTATATTGCTACTATACTCAAATAATGGATATTATAACCTATCATTACTCTACTAAAATCTTTAGGATATAATATTATTCTTGGTAGATACTCTACCTAATTTCCATAAATAATATTATACCTAGGCGTTACTCTGCCCAAATCATAAGAATAATATCATTCTCTATTGTCATTATGCTCGATCTAAATGGATAATAGTAGTATATTCTATTGTCACTATGCTCAATTCAAACGAATAATGGTTCATATTATGCCATCCCTACACTTAATTCAAATCATATCATATCATATCATATCATATCATACTATAATAGAAAGGAAGCATTTTTCTTTCACCACATTCATTTGAAACTCTCATATATTTTTTTATTTCACCACATTCATTTGAAACTCTCATGACTTTTCAATTTCTTTCTAATATTAATTATAAGTCGGTTAATAAGGTTAAATAAATATCAAACCTAAAGTGTAATCATATATAAACTAAATTTAAATATGTAACATCCCGAGTTCAGGAGTGCAAGTTCAGGGTTCAAAGTGAAAATGTGAATGGGCAACTCGGCGAGTCCATGGGTGGACTCGGGGAGTAGGGTCGCGATTCTGGTCGCGTGTTAAGTGGCCAACTCGGCGAGTCGGCGGCTGGACTCGACGAGTGGGTGCTGCATGGAGAAAACCCTAATTTCGGGGGATGAGCCCTATATAAAGGACATTATACCCTCTTCCCAGCCTCTTTACCCTCTCTTGAAGTCCAGAAAACCCTAATGCATGTTTGTGAGTGATTTGAGAGCATTTGAACCTTGGAGAAGAGTTTTGGAAGGGATCTTGGAGAGTTAAGAGGCTGGGAGCAAGGGGCTTTGCAAGAATTCGGATTTCCCTTCTGTTGGAGCTTTCTTTTGAGGTATTATTTCGTTGCTTGGGCTGTTATTCTTCTAGATTCATCATTTTGGAGTTTTTGGAAAGCATAGCTTCTGATATTTGAAGTTTGGAGGTTAGATCTGAGGTTGCTACCTCAGATCTGGAATGGTGAAGGTCTAGAGTGCATTAAAGTCCATGTTCTTGAGTGGTTGGTGAAGCCATCTTGTCCCAAACCCTAACTCTAGAGTGTTATATGCTTAGAACTCTTTGGATTCACATAAAGTTTACCACTTTACGTGATGGATGGGTTGTAGAAGGGTAGATCTATGGTTTGGATCATCTGCATGGCCTGGAAAGCTTCTGTATGGATTAAGATCTAGGGGTACTCGTTGAGTCACAAGGGTGTACTCGGCGAGTTGCTTGAAGATGGGCAGGAACTCGACGAGTTGGAAGAACAACTCGGCGAGTTGCTTGAAGGTAGCCTTGGACTCAACGAGTCTGTTCTTGGAATCGGCGAGTCTGGTCGTGAGGTCCTAACCTTCTTCTGGTTGAGCCGTGAATCGGTGAGTCAAGGGAGGACTCAGTGAGTTGAGTGCGAGGGGACTCAGAGTTGTGGGACTCGGCGAGTCTCGGAGTGACTCGGAGAGATGAGTCACTGATTGGGAAGTTCTTAGCATGAGGACTTGACGAGTCAGCAGGTTGATTCGGCGAGTAGAGTCAGTCAGGAGGTTGACTTTGACTTTGACTTTGAGTTCAGTGTTTTGGTGTTGGCTAGTGGTGGAGATCGTGTCAGTGGTCGGAGCAGCTTGGTCTTATCTCTTCAGTCAACAGTTGCAGGTGAGTTATCCTCACTATATCGACAGGGTCTACGGCACCAAGGCCGACCCTTTATCGGATCGCGATTCGGGTATCGTTGTTATGTTATTGCTTTGCAATGTTGCATCCTGGTAGTTAGGATGGTTTATGCTAGTGACCGGTTAGGTTGGTATCCTGGTTAGGATGATGTTATGCTATGTGATCTGCTAGATCGGTTTGATTGGATGTGAATTGCTATATGATTGAATGTTTATGTGCACATGGTTGTTGGATTGGGGTTGGGTTGAGGCGGGTCCTACTTTATGTTGTAGGCCAACATACCCAGGGCGGACCGGTTATCCCGAAGGCCAAGCGAGCGGTCTGGATAGGCTGTAGGCCCCAAGAGGGCGGACCAGACGTGCCGAGGCTCGGAGAGTGGACAAGGCCGACTGAAGGCCCAGTACGGGCGGACCAGTCCTACTGTAGACTCAGAGAGTGGACCAGGTGGATTGAAGGCTTGGTGCGGGCAGACCAATCACACTGTAGACTCGATGTATATGGCTAGACTTGGAGGGTGGACCAGGTGGACTGAAGGCCGGTGCGGCGGACCAGTCACACAGTAGACCCGAAGTGCATGGCTGTTCTGTGTTCTATTATGATATGGCATGTCGTGCGTGTATGGTATATGTGGTTGGTATTCTGGGCGTATCTCACTAAGCTTTCGGGCTTACAATTGTGGTTTAATGTTTTTTTTCAGGTTCTTCAGGAGACCGTGGCATGGCAAGGGCGTGATCGTACCGCTCCTCATGATTATGTTTTATGATGTGGTTCTGGGAAGACTCTGATAATAATTGTATTGAAAACCTTTTTGTAATAACTTAATGAAGCTGGGTTGTTTTTTAAAAGTTTAAATTGATTGAAATTTTTAGAGCGTTACAAGTTGGTATCAGAGCCTTGGTTTGAGTGAATTGGAGGAACATTCGTGTGAATCCAGTCTCAAGTCAAGGAGAGTTTTCAAAAGAGAATTTAAAATGGTTTTCAAATGAGTAAAGGAGGACGCGGAGGTACGATCAGTCGGAGCCAGTAAGTAACCCCAAAATAGCATACATGATATTTGTTTTTGAGCTATGATAGAACAGCATGCTAGTACTAGGCTAGGGATCTTCAGGATTTCATGTTAATGTTGCCTGATTTATGATGCCTGCTAGCCTAGGGTCTCTTCTGTGTGAGATTTCCAGTGTTCCTCTAGGAGTGAGGGTTGAGTGCTTGTTATGTATGCTCTTCACTAAGGTGTTGTGGTATTCATTGATATAAATATGGGTAGGTGTGGAAGGTAGTATGGGCCCGTACTACTGAAAGCACAGGACCCATACGCGTATCAAAGAAGCCACAACCTCTAGGGTTGGGTTGGGGGTTAGTTCCCGAGTTAGTGGAAAGTATCTGAGATCTTGCGATGTTTTTCAGTATGGTGGTTACGAGGCATGCTGGGAGTGGATTCGGGTCAGGATCGGGAGCAGGAGAGGGTGGTCAGGGTGGGTCAGTACCGACCGAGGTTATTGGTTAGATGAGCACAGGCGAGTTGGATGCTAGGATTCGTGAGATCCTGCATGATGAGGTTGCTGCGTTGTTCCGGGCCTAGTTGTCGGAACTGTTTGGGTCGATCAAGAACGCCATGGTTGAGTATTTTGATGAGCGCTATGCGGCTCTCACAGAGACGGCTTCCGCGGCAGCTACAGCGGCTGTAGCAGCGGCAGGAGGAGGAGTCGGTCGCGGTTTTCAGTATCGGGACTTCGATAATACGAAGCCCCCTACCTTCGATGGGGTTCAGGATCCGATTGTTGTTATGAGATGGCTGTCGGACGTGGAGGGGTGTTTCTTCACGTGTTCATGCTCTGCTGATCAGAGGGTGAGGTGTGCTCTAAACCTGTTGAGGCTCGGGGCGAAGGATTGGTGGAGATTGACCATGGGTTCATTTCCGGATGTGCAGAGGGCTGCGGTTTCTTGGGATCAGTTTCAAGAGATGTTTAGCACTCGTTATGTTCCGCGGGTTGAGAGGGAGAGATTGGCTCAGGAGTTCCTAGAGCTGAAGCAAGACTCGGAGTCGGTGACGGAGATCACCAGGATGTTCACTGAGAGGGCGATGTTTTGCCCTGAGGTTGCTTCTGAGCAGGCTCAGATGTCTCGATATCTGAGTATGCTCAAGAGGGATATCAGGCAGTTTGTGTCTACGCAGAGGTGCGAGACCTTGTTAGAGTTGCAGGAGGCTGCCAAGCGGCATGAGTTGGAGATTGAGTTGCAGTTGAGAGAGGAGAGGCAGACCTCGACACAGGCGCAGCCGGCACCGAAACGGTCCAAGACCGTTGATTCTAGATTGGGAGATCAGAACAGCCGCACTTGTGGGAAGTGTGGGAAGGGTCACACCGGAGTTTGTAGGTCCGTGGTGCATGTCGCAAGTGTGGGAGAGAGAGGCACTATGCGCGGGATTGTCGGCAGACAGCCCCGGTTCAGGATTTGAGGATTTGTTATCACTTCCATCAGGTTGGACACTTGAGGGTCAACTGTCCACAGCTTGTTGCAGGACCGGTACAGGCTCCAGCACCGGCCACTTTGAGGATTACGGCTGGAGGTCAGGGTGGAGCGGAGCCCCCAAGGGCTCAGGGTCGTGCTTTTCAGCTTATAGCAGAGGAGGTCAGGGTAGTGCCGGATGCAACTGTGGGTATGTTTATTTCTTGATATCTTGTTATCTTGCGATTATTATGGAGTATTGTTTATTCTGCTAGTCTCGTTGTGTGATTTTTGGTATGTTTAAGGGTTTTGGTATTGGGAATTTTGTTGGTTATCATTCATGAGGATTATTAGTGGGAAATCTTGATGGGTTTTGAGCATTCTAACACTTCCTAAGTGTACATGCAACCCTAATAAACCTTGGATCTATGTTTCTCTAAGATACATGCAAATAATTATTTTTCCAAGGTTCATATCCTAACTAGCATGGCATGGGGAACATGAATCAAATAAAGCTAGTAGAAATACTTACCTTGTAGTTGTAGTTGATTCCTTGGAGTTTTAGAGCCTAGCACCAATAGTGTGGATGCCTCAAATGGAAATCACAAATCACCACAAACTTGGAACTTTGAGAGAATAGTCACTACTATCTTGAAATCGGCCCTCACCTCAACAAGTGTCAACTAGTATGATTTCAAGAACCAAAGCCTCCTTTATATAGTGTGGTGGATTAGGGTTACATCCATGTAAACCCTAATACCCATGTCTCTTTATTTCCATGAGATCCATGGGTCAAATATCCATGGAGTATCCATGGACTTTTCCATGCAAGCCTAGCCCATTCCAAATAAGCACTAGCCCACACTATATAAATATAGAAGCCCATATTTAATTAGTAATATCTTTGATCACTAAATTAATCCTAGATTAATTATAGATCACTACTAATTAAATAATATGATCTTATATTAATATATTAGAACTTATAATATATTAATAAATCATAACCTGTACTATTCTCAAATATTATCCAATAATTGTTCGGGTGAAGTGCAACCCAAATGGACCATGCCGGGTCGGGTCAAGTACATACCAAATATAGTTATGAACTTAGACACTATATCCAACAGTCTCCCACTTGGATAAGTCTAATAACTATAGTTGCAAGTATGACTTCAGGAACCGATCAGCAATCGTAGCTCTTTAAACTCTGTTGAACTAGAACGCGCCATTTAGATAAGTGACCATATAATCCTCTGTTCTAGATATCGGCCGGACAAATACATGGAACATTGTCCTACTTATTGTCCAGCATTTGTTTCCCGATTTCCGATTTGTTTGACATAGAACTCAACTGAACACATTAATTTAGTTCTGACCGGGCCCGGTACATAGGTCAAAACAAAATCATCGAGGGGCCCAGATATCAGCTTCTAATCCAAGAAGGAACAGATAAACTTCGACTCATATGTTTGTTCTACCACTCATTGAATTACACACAAAGGCACGTTTTATAACATCGAATTACCAATGCGTTTTCTTACAATCAATGCATAACCAACTCGTAAGTAACAAATCATATCTCTAGGTTTGAAGACTTATATGATATTACCGTCTCACGATCACTCGAGATAAAATTCCATGAAGTGATTCCAGTGAGCGTGGGTTGAGTCCAATGCTCAGAACTTGTGAGCACTCATGATTGTTGTAGCCATGTCCAACACCTTAGACCTCTGCAACCAATCATGACAGTCTTGATTCATACCTACTTCCGACATATGACCGACTGTGGAGGTTTGAATAATATGATATACCAAACATAATTATTCTGGAAGTCAAAACATGCAAAAGAAATATAGTAAACGATCGACAAGAGATAGCAACACTTTACTCATAAATAAAACACCTTTTATTCATCATCAAATGTCAATTACACTTTACAAATTTCATAATTTATCTAACTACTAAAACTTATATCATCCTTTAGCCCTATGCTCCGAGCATGCTGGAGATGCTTAACCCCTCAGTCCCTTCGTGAGGGGATATGCTGGGTTCACATCTGATGATACCCTTTTCGCCACGAGGATCCCTTCTTCTATTCGATGTCTGATGAAGTGATATTTTCTGTCAATGTGTCTGGATCTCCCATGATCTCTTGGTTCCTTGGCTAAGGCAACCGCACTATTGCTATCACATAAAATCTCCATTGGCTCTTTTATAGCTGGTACAACTCCAAGGTCTCCAATGAAGTTCTTTAGCCATATAGCCTCCTTTGCTGCCTCGCTTGCCGCTATATAATCTGATTCACAAGTAGAATCAGCCACTGTCTCCTGCTTGGAACTCTTCCAAGTGATTGCTCCTCCATTTAAGGTAAAGACCCAGCCCGACTGAGAGCGGAAATTATCCCTATCAGTCTGGAAGCTAGCATCACTATACCCTACAGCTCTCAAGTCATCACTCCCACCGAAGGTAAGGACCCAGTCCTTAGTCCTTCGCAGGTACTTGAGGATATTCTTTACCGCAGTCCAGTGTTCCTTGCCAGGGTTCCCCTGATACCTGCTACCCATGCTCAAAGCAAAGGCTACATCAGGTCGAGTACACGTCATAGCATACATGATCGATCCTACAGCTAAAGCATAAGGAAGTCGACTCATCTCTGCTATCTCAGCCTCAGTACTAGGGCTTTGTGTCTTACTCAATCTGGCGTTACACTGAATGGGTAACTCACCTTTCTTGGAGTTATGCATGTTGAATCTTTTCAACACTTTGTCCAAGTAGGTACTTTGACTAAGTCCAATTAGTCTTTTACTCCTGTTTCTCAAAATCTTAATCATTAGGATATAGGCAGCTTCACCAAGGTCCTTCATAGCGAAACACTTCCCAAGCCAGGACTTTACTTCCTGCAGGGTTGGGATGTCATTTCCTATGAGTAGTATGTCATCCACATACAGTACCAAAAAACTGACTATGCTCCCACTAGCCTTGATATACACGCAAGATTCATCTTCACTCCTTGAAAAGCCAAATTCCTTGACTTTCTCATCAAAGCAAAGATTCCACCTGCGAGGTGCCTGTTTCAATCCATAAATGGATTTCTCGAGTTTACACACTCTATTGGGGTACTCTGTACTGACAAAACCCTCTGGCTGAACCATGTAAACATCCTCAGCCAACTTTCCATTAAGGAAAGCGGTTTTGACATCCATTTGGCATATTTCATAGTGATGAAATGCAGCTATGGCTAACAGAACCCTAATAGACTTTATCTTGGCCACTGGTGAAAAGGTTTCATCATAATCAACTCCCGGAGTTTGAGAATAACCTTTTGCAACCAGTCGTGCCTTATAAGTGTGTACATTACCATCCATGTCGGTCTTCTTCTTGAAGATCCATTTGCACCCTACAGTCTTACGACCAGGTACATTCTCAACCAAGCTCCAAACTTGATTGTCATACATGGATTGTATCTCGCTATCCATAGCCTTTTTCCATTTAGCAGCCTTAGGGCCTGCCATGGCTTCCATGTAGCTGTTAGGTTCATCCAGACCTACTAGTGTCTCATCACTAATAAGTGTCTCACCTTCCGCAATAATATGGAAGCCATAATAATGCTCAGGTGCATTCCTAACTCTCATGGAACGTCTCAGAGGCACAGACACATAAGCTGGCTCAACAGGAGTTTCCTCCTCAAGTTAAGGGCTAGGGTTTGAAGTTCCTTCACCACTTGACTCTTGAATTTCTTCAAGATCAATTTTCCTCCCACTGTTTCCTTGGCTTATAAATTCTCTCTCTCGAAAAACTCCTCTTCTTGCTACAAAGACCACATTATCACTAGGTCTGTAGAAGAGGTAACCAAAGGATTACTGTGGGTAGCCGATGAAAATACACCTCTCGCTTCGGGGTTCGAGCTTATCATGAGTCTTGCATCTCACGAAAGCCTCACAACCCCAAATCTTGATGTGGTCCATCTTAGGTACTTTACCAGTCCACATCTCGTGAGGAGTTTTGGCAACTTTCTTTGTAGGGACAAGATTAAGAATATGGGCGGCAGTCTCTAAGGCATACCTCCAAAATGAGATTGGTAGCGTAGCTCGACTCATCATGGAACGAACCATATCCAACAAGGTTCGATTACGCCTCTCAGCCACATCATACAACTGTGGTGTCCTGGGAGGTGTCAATTGTGAGACAATCCCACATTCCCTAAGATAGTCGAGGAACTCTGAACTAAGATACTCACCTCCTCGATCGGATCGGAGCATCTTAATGTTCCTGCCCAATTGATTCTCGACTTCCTGTTTAAATTCCTTAAACCTCTCGAAAGTCTCTGACTTATGCTTGATTAAGTAGACATATCCATATCTACTGTAATCATCAGTAAAAGTCAAATAATAACAATTAGCATCCCTTGTGGCATGTTTGAATGGTCCACACACATCCGTGTGTACAAGGTCCAATAAACCTTCACCCCTCTCACACGAGCCTGTGAAGGGTGACTTTGTCATTTTTCCAAGTAAGCATGATTCGCAACTATCATCCGACTTTAGGTCAAATGACTCCAAGACTCCATCCTTTTGGAGTTGGCCTATGCATTTCTTGCTTATATGTCCACGACGACAATGCCATAATGATGCTTTATCCAAGTTATTATTATGAATAGAATCAATACACAAAACATTATTTCCTAATTTATCTACAACAGATACAGCTTCATACACACCATCACAAGGTAATGCTTTAAAATAAAGAACATTAGTAAAGAAAGCATCAATAGAACCAACTTCATTATTAAACGAAAAAGTAAACCCTTGTTTGTACAAAGCATGAAAGGAAATAATATTTCTTGCCATTCCTGGCGAATAACAACATTTATTCAAATCTAAATTAAACCCACTACTTAGCGATAAAGTATAAACTCCAATCTTGGTGACAGGTGAAGCTTTCTTATTCCCCATGATCAAGTTTATTCTTCCTTGCTCCACATTCTTACTTCTTCTTAGTCCCTACAAGTCACAACAAATATGAATACCACAACCGATATCAAGGACCCAAGATTTAGAATGGGGTGAGTTATTAGAAAAGATAGTGTCAATACCTGCATGGTTGGGTTTGACTTTCCCATCCTTCACATCCTGCTGGTACTATGGGCAGTTCCGCTTCCAATGAGCCTTTTCATGGCAATATAAGTATTCAGCCTCTTTTGGGTCAGAAGAAGTAGTGACGAAACCTTTCTTGGTTCCACTTAAAGAAGAGCCATCAAGGGTCCGAGCCTTGGTACCCTTCGAGGATCTCTTTCTCTTCCTCCCTCGACTTTTCCCAATTGCCAAAACCGGAGTTGAGTTTGGAGTAGGAGTGATAGCAACCGACTTCCCCTTAAGACCTGATTATGCGGTCTTGAGAAGTCCCTGAAGTTTGCTGAGGGTGACTTCTTCCTTATTCATGTGATATGTCATGCGGAATTGATCATAGCATGATGGTAAGGAGTGCAAAATGATATCTATTGCAAGATCCTCAGGGAAGTTCACATTAAGCTTCAGCAAACGATCCACATACCTTTGCATTTTCTGCATGTGGCTCGTGACGGATTCCCCGTCCTTCATCATGGTTGTTATCATGGAGCAGATGATTTCATACCTCTCTTGTCTTGCACTTTGATGGTATCTTTCCATCAAATCTTGGTGCATTTCATAAGGGTAGAAATCCTCATAAGACTTTTGGAGTTCCGCTGTCATCGTGGCCATCATGATGCAAGCCACTTTCATAGCATCCCTTTCATGTGCCCGAAAGTCAGCGATCTCCTGAGGAGTTGCAGTGGTCTCATCAATCTCCTTAAGCTCCTTGTCAAGGACATATTCTTTGTCCTCGTAGCGGGTAATCATCCTGATGTTTCTGATCCACTCATTGAAGTTGGATCCATCAAAAGTGACTTTCCCACACAAATTCATAAGGGTAAAGGAGCCATTAGGATTAGAGCCAGAAGCAGCATTGTTTGAAGACATCTGAAAAGAAGAGAACCAGATTAGTTTAGATATAAGAGAGTCCTTAATAAAACACCCAAATGTAATATTAAGGCTAGGATCCAATCACAATATAATATAACTTAGAAGAGGTATGCCGTAATCTAAGCTATACCATATTTGAAAGGTAGGTGAATGACGATTCACCAATTTCCACCATGAAAACCGAAATGTTTAAATATTAGGTTTTTGATTGGTTCTTAGAAATTTCTAGATTCTTTGAGATTCAATGAACTTTTGAAAGGCATGTTTCAATCTCGAGTGTGCCCTCCAAGTTTTGTGACTGGGATGCCAAGGATCACAAAACGAGGTGTGAAGTAACCATGCAAATCACTTGGTACCCTTAAGGTTTATCACTCAATCGATGTGCCGGTAAACCACACACGCTCCATCGATACTATTAATAAACCCTAAGTCACCCTTTACCTACCTTGTTAAGTCCAAGTTAGTGTGCCGGTTAACCACACACGCTCCACCAACGACTTAATCAAAGTGTAAAGTGTGATTTCATGGATTAGCACCTTATTCACATTTTTCCTAAAGTAACTAAGATTGGGAATTTAATAAAACATTTAGTTACTTTATAATATTCATCATACTTTTAATGAGAATTTATAAGTCCTTGTCTTACCCATTCGGCTAACGACCCTCCACCAGTCAAGCAAGCAGTGGGTGAGAGTGGACACCCATTAAGTCACCATTTTATAGGAAACAACCTTATACCCACCTTATAGACCGGTTTCGTGAATGAGGCGTACTAGCGGTAAGACGACTTTGCTCTTATACATATATATATAATTATTAAATCATAATAATATAAGTATAAGGGTTGAATTTTAACTTTTAAAATTCTAAGGGTTGGAACTAAAGTTTTAACTTGACTTTACTTGTTCCAAAATTTGAGGGCAAGTTTTGTAAACTTTCAAAACTTTTCATTTCTTGTAACTTATGAGTTTAATAGAGTAATAAAATGAAGACTCTTCATTTTTCTAACTCTTGTGTTCTTTTAATGGTTTTTAAATTCAAGTGACTTTTGGTTTTCCATAACTTGAGGACAAGTTATGGACTCCATTAAAACACATTATGATCAAGAATTAAACTACCACATAGGTTACAAATAATTCCTATGATCATCTAAACATCATAAGATCAAGAACATGAATATGAACACTTTCATGAATCAAAAATTACACATAAAACTTTGTAATTTTGATAACAAGTTGTTGTAAATGGATTAACAAAGACATTACACCATCTAAAACAAGTTTTCAAGTACCAAAACAGTTTAGGGTAATGTTTCTAGTCCATTTTCGACTTTTTCAACTATTTTGCATCAAGTATCAAACAAACAAGCCTAGGCTCTGATACCACTGATGGGTTTTGAGCATTCTAACACTTCCTAAGTGCACATGCAACCCTAATAAACCTTGGATCTATGTTTGTCTAAGATACATGCAAATAATTATTTTTCCAAGGTTCATATCCTAACTAGCATGGCATGGGGAACATGAATCAAATAAAGCTAGTAGAAATACTTACCTTGTAGTTGTAGTTGATTCCTTGGAGTTTTAGAGCCTAGCACCAATAGTGTGGATGCCTCAAATGGAAATCACAAATCACCACAAACTTGGAACTTTGAGAGAATAGTCACTACTATCTTGAAATCGGCCATCACCTCAACAAGTGTCAACTAGTATGATTTCAAGAACCAAAGCCTCCTTTATATAGTGTGGTGGATTAGGGTTACATCCATGTAAACCCTAATACCCATGTCTCTTCATTTCCATGAGATCCATGGGTCAAAGCTCCATGGAGTATCCATGGACTTTTCCATGCAAGCCTAGCCCATTCCAAATAAGCACTAGCCCACACTATATAAATATAGAAGCCCATATTTAATTAGTAATATCTTTGATCACTAAATTAATCCTAGATTAATTATAGATCACTACTAATTAAATAATATGATCTTATATTAATAGATTAGAACTTATAATATATTAATAAATCATAACCTGTACTATTCTCAAATATTATCCAATAATTGTTCGGGTGAAGTGCAACCCAAATGGACCATGCCGGGTCGGGTCAAGTACATACCAAATATAGTTATGAACTTAGACACTATATCCAACAAATCTGTCTTTTGGTCTGAATGTCGGGTAACATCTGCAGTCTGAGGAGTGGTTTGCTGAATGTTGGGTTTCTTTCGATGTCCGAGACGATCTGTGTTGATATGTAATTTTATGAAGGTTGCTCGTTCTAGTGGGAATCAGTTCGCGTGTAAGGGATTGTGTTGTGTAAGGCTGTTAAGGGAGGTCGGTGATGGAGACCGGTGTTTGATAGTCAGTGCTCTAAGTGGGGAGAATTGGAAATTCTCCGGAAGATCGATAAGCATGAGAGGTTGTTAGCTGTCGGGATTCAGTAGTGGTTCTGTCAGCCAAGAGTGTAGGCTGGTATGAGTAAGTGACAGGCAAACGGGGCGGGATACAGACCAAGGGTTTTGTGAGAAAGGGTGATTGATTGTGGAAGGCCTAGGATCGGGTCGGGATTGAGTATGCAGGATTGAGATAGAGTTCGGAACCCCTAAAAAGCTAGAACAGTATGCATGGGAGAGTTTTCCTAGAGGGATAACTCGGAATGATGAATGCTAGTTGAGTGGTCCGGATAGACTGAAGGCCGGTGGGCGTACCAGTAAGGCCGAAGGCTCGGAGGACGGTCCAGACCTGCTGAAGGTTCTGAGAGTGGTCCAGATTGGCTAAAGGCCTGGTAAGGCGGTCCAGTCATGTTGAAGACTCTGCATGTGTTGATAGCTTTGTATGAGGATTTGTAATGAGTATGTTGCGATGTGATAGCATCAGAAAGGTCTGGCCCCAGGTATTGATCGTGATTATTGGAAGGTAGTGCATGGACTCGAGAGTACTTGCGAGCGAATTCAGAGCATGTGTGGTGCATGAGATAGCGGTTATGCTATAAGGGAATGGTGTAGTATTGGGTGAGCACTGTGGCACTTGTAGTAGTGTCAAGGCAGCCAAGTGGATTTCCTTGGTAAGGAAAAGGAAAGGAATGTAGCTCAGAGAGGGAGTGTAAGTTCTCAGAAGTGAAAACAGTAGTGCGGAGGTATGATTGGAGTGTTCCGATTATAGTTATTGAGCAGTGTGTTGCGGCGGTGGTGTGGAATCACATTCGGGTTGGATGTCTGCTGAGGTCACTGAAGGGATTCCGAGGGTGTAGAGCCAAGAGGCTCGGAAGGGATGCAGGGATGGAGTCTTGGATTCCCAGTTTGATTTGGCCAAGGAATTATGTATGTGGTGGAAATTCATCCTGGGGGATGTTTGGAGGTGTCGTCATTGTATCGGGTTTTCCCAACCCGAGAATGCTAGAGCTATTTCAGCATGGGTATGAGATTGCAGAGGAGAACTCATGGGAGTTGCTCTGAGGCTGAAGGATGTGTCATCCTGTCAGCACGGAGTGGATGAAGTTGGACTCAGATCGGGATCCCGGTTGTTCATGGTTATTTCTAGCTCATATGAGTCAAGTGATTGTTGTGATTTGGAGCGAGTGAAGTATCATGGAGTGGTACTCGGTTGATAAGTGTGGTTATCAGAGGATGAGGCCGGTGGCCAGCTTGAAGCGGTGGTCAGGACACCACAAGGGAAAAGTTGGGTTAGGGGTTCCGGTGGTTGTGTTTTGAGGAACCTGGTCTGGTTAATGCCAGGTGGTGCATTGCGAGAGTAGTTCTAGAGTTGTGTTGTCGCAGGCTTCGAGGACAAAGCCTAATTTAAGTGGGGGAGAATTGTAACATCCCGAGTTCAGGAGTGCAAGTTCAGGGTTCAAAGTGAAAATGTGAATGGGCAACTCGGTGAGTCCATGGGTGGACTCGGCGAGTAGGGTCGTGATTCTGGTCGTGTGTTAAGTGGCTAACTCGGCGAGTCGGCGGCTGGACTCGGCGATTTGGTGCTGTGTAGAGAAAACCCTAATTTCGGGGGATGAGCCCTATATAAAGGACATTATACCCTCTCCCCAGCCTCTTTACCCTCTCTTGAAGTCCATAAAACCCTAATGTGCGTTTGTGAGTGATTTGAGAGCATTTGAACCTTGGAGAAGAGATTTTGGAAGGGATCTTGGAGAGTTAAGAGGCTTGGAGCAAGGGCCTTTGCAAGGATTCTAATTTCCCTTCTGTTGGAGCTTTCTTTTGAGGTATTATTTCGATGCTTGGGCTGTTATTCTTCTAGATTCATCATTTTGGAGTTTTTGGAAAGCATAACTTCTAATATTTTGAATTTAGAGGTTAGATCTGAGGTTGCTACCTCAGATCTGGAATAGAGAAGGTCTAGAGTGCATTAAAGTCCCTGTTCTTGAGTGGTTGGTGAAGCCATCTTGTCCCAAACCCTAACCATAGAGTGTTATATGCTTAGATCTCTTTGGATTCACATAAAGTTTGCCACTTTACGTGATGGATGGGTTGTAGAAGGGTAGATCTATGGTTTGGATCATCTACATGGCCTGGAAAGCTTATATATGGATTAAGATCTAGGGGTACTCGGTGAGTCACAAGGGTGTACTCGGCGAGTTGCTTGAAGATGGGCAGGAACTCGACGAGTTGGAAGAACAACTCGGCGAGTTGGTTGAAGGTAGCCTTGGACTCGGCGAGTCTGTTCTTGGACTCGGCGAGTCTGGTCATGAGGTCCTAACCTTCTTCTAGTTGAGCCGTGAATCGGTGAGTCAAGGGAGGACTCGGTGAGTTGAGTGCGAGGGGACTCAGAGTTGTGGGACTCCGCGAGTCTTAGGGTGACTCGGCGAGTTGAGTCACGGATTGGGAAGTTATGAGCATGGGGACTCGACGAGTCAGCGGGTTGACTCGGCGAGTAGAGTCAGTCAGGAGGTTGACTTTGACTTTGAATTTGACCAAGGGTTGACCAGTTGACTTTCAGGGGCATTTTGGTAATTATTGGCAATTGTTTTTGAGTTTAGTGTTTTGGTGTTGGCTAGTGGTGGAGATCGTGTCAGTGGTCGGAGCAGCTTGGTCTTATCTCTTCAGTCAATAGTTGCAGGTGAGTTATCCTCACTATATCGACAGGGTCTACGGCACCAAGGCCGACCCTTTATCGGATTGCGATCTGGGTATCGTTGTTATGTTATTGCTTTGCTATGTTGCATCCTGGTAGTTAGGATGGTTTATGCTAGTGACGGGTTAGGTCGGTATCCTGGTTAGGATGATGTTATGCTATGTGATCTGCTAGATCGGTTTGATTGGATGTGAATTGTTATATGATTGAATGTTTATGTGCATATGGTTGTTGGACTGGGGTTGGGTTGAGGCGGGTCCTGCTTTGTGCTGTAGGCCAACATACCTAGGGCGGACCGGTTATCCTGAAGGCCTAGCGAGCGGTCCGGATAGGCTGTAGGCCCCAAGAGGGCGGACCAGACATGCTGAGGCTCGGAGAGTGGACCGGGCCGACTGAAGGCCCAGTGCGGGTGGACCAGTCATACTGTAGACTCAAAGAGTGGACCAGGTGGATTGAAGGCCCGGTGCGGGCGGACCAATCACACTGTAGACTCGATGTATATGGCTAGACTCGGAGGGTGGACCAGGTGGACTGAAGGCCGGTGCGGTGGTCTAGTCACATAGTAGACCCGAAGTGCATGGTTGTTCTGTGTTCTGTTATGATAGGGCATGTCGTGCGTGTATGGTAAATGTGGTTTGTATTTGGGGGTATCGCACTAAGCTTTCGGGCTTACAGTTGTGGTTTAATGTTTTTTCAGGTTCTTCAGGAGACCATGGCAAGGCAAGGGCGTGATCTTACCGCTCCTCATGATTATGTTTTATGATGTGGTTCTGGGAAGACTCTGATAATAATTGTATTGAAAACCTTTTTGTAATAACTTAATGGAACTTGGTTGTTTTTGAAAATGTAACGCCGAAAATTTTAAAATTTATTTTTCACAATTTATAAAAGCATTTCTCTTTTAATTTCATAAAACATCAAGTTTCAAATTCCAATGTGTATCATACAAATCCCAAGATCACATAATTATATCAAATTCCTCTACGTGTGTACAGATCAAGCCGGCGCCTTCCCACGGTCATCGCTAGTACCTGAAACAACAACACTAACACTGTAAGCACAAAGCTTAGTGAGTTCCCCAAAATACCACACATAAAAACACATATTAGCCACTCGAGGCCATAACTCTATGGGTCCGTGCACCCAAACTCTATGAACCCTCAGGTTCTAACTCTAGGAACCTTCCGGTTCCAACTCTGTAAACATGCACAGCATAAATCACATAGAAATAATGCAGTACAACATATAGCATACATAACATACAAATACTCTGTCACATAACTCTGGTTACCTACTCAAGGTAAAGTATAGTGCGAAGACTCACCTCGCGTCTCTCGGTATCTCACGATCCCTGGAAATCCCTCGTGCTCGATCCTCCGAGCTCTAATCCTCCTAATACATCACAAGACTCTAATTAACACTTTTATCTCTAAGGTTGACTATCCCTAAGAAGTCAACACAGGTCACGGTCAACGGTCAACGGTCAACTTTGACCGGACTCGGCGAGTGCACACGGCAACTCGGCGAGTCTAGACGTTCTCACCAACTCTCTAGGATTCCCTTTCTACACGTCGAGTACTCCCCCTGACTCGACGAGTTCCACCTGGAAGAATTGCGGGACCACCCCGACTCAACTCGCCGAGTCTCAAGAACGACTCGGCGAGTCCCAGCTCGACTCAGACCACGTGACAACCCTCTCTAACTCGCCCTGACTCACTGGGTCAACTCCTGACTCGACTGGACCACTCACTGGCCGGTCCAAGGAAATCTTCAAGCTACTCGCCGAGTCTGCTCATCGGACTCGGCGAGTCCATTCCATGCAATCACTCAAACTTGCTTCTAAGGTCAGATCTACTCCAACAATTCATAGATCTGGCCCTCCTAGACTGATTCATCACGTAAAGTCCTAGTCTTGATGCATTAACAACCTCTATATGACCAATTATGAAGAATCTTCAACAAATCTCACTACACAAGGTCATGACCTCCATTGTTCTCTATAAAGCTTGAAGGATGAGACTCTCTGGACCTCTATGGATCCAGATCCGAAGTCTCATCACTAGCATGGGACTATTTGGCCATCAAATGAACTCAACAAGGCCACAGGAAACCCTAAAATCGGTTATACTCCACAAAACAGGAGATGAGTCGAAATCATACCTTTAGATTGAAGGGCCAAGCTTCAAATCCACCAGATAGCAGTCTCCTTTGCCTCCTCTTGGCTAGAGCCTCCCTCTTCTTTGCTAAACAACACACAAATGTCAAGAAATGCCTCCTTTCACTCTCAAATCGCTAAAGCACTTTTAGGGTTTCTCTCTATGGACTGATGGATGCAAATGACGGCCATAAGGCCATTTAAATAGGTCCCAAACCCGAGAGATTAGGGTTTCATTAAACAGCGTGGACTCGCCGAGTCCATATCCTGGACTCGCCGAGTCCGAACGAATCCCGCGTCCAGAATCGCGACCCTACTCGGCGAGTCTGAGCTCCAACTCGCCGAGTCCCTTCTCAAAACTCAAAATATTAAAACAATAAAATACCTGGAGATCCGGGCTGTTACAATTCTCCCCCACTAGGATTAGACTTCGCCCTCGAAGTCTCGCTCTAAAATAGCTCCGGATGCTGAGCCCGCATCTCGCGCTCCGGCTCCCAGGTCATCTCTGATCCCTTCCGGTGTTGCCACTGAACCAACACCAAAGGTACCTCCTTGTTCCTCAGAACCTTGATCTTCCGATCTCTGATGGCTACTGGTCTCTCGGCATAATTCAGGCTCGCATCCACCTGAATATCCTCTAATGGAACTACTGCCGACTCATCGGCGATACATTTCCTCAATTGCGACACATGAAAAGTGTCGTGGATTTACCCCAACTCTGCTGGCAATTCCAGACGATAAGCTACCCGGCCTACCCTCGCAATCACACGAAATGGCCAAATATACCGGGGCCCCAACTTGCCCCTCTTCCTGAATCGAATCACTCCTTTCCAAGGAGAGACCTTCAGGAGAACGAAGTCGCCGACCTGAAACTCAAGCTCAGACCGGCGTCTGTCTGCATAACTCTTCTGTCGACTCTGGGCGGTCAATAACCTCTGTCTGACCTGCTGAATCTGCTCTGTCGTCTGAAGCACGATCTCGGTACTGCCCATCACCCTCTGCCCAACCTCTCCCCAGCAAATGGGGGTCCGACACCTCCTGCCATACAACAGCTCAAAGGGTGGCATACCAATGCTCGAATGATGGCTGTTGTTGTAGGAAAACTCTGCCAAGGGTAGATACGCATCCCAGCTACCCCCGAAATCCAACACACATGCTCGAAGCATGTCCTCAAGCATCTGAATCGTCCGCTCACTCTGACCGTCTGTCTGGGGATGATATGCTGTACCAAAATGCAATCTAGTACCCAACTCCTCATGAAATTTCTTCCAGAATCTGGAAGTAAAGCGCACATCACGGTCTGAAACAATCGAGATCGGCACCCCATGCCGAGATACCACTTCTCTCACATATAACTCTGCCAACTTCTCTGCTGAAGAACTCTCACTGATGGCGAGGAAGTGAGCGCTCTTCGTCAGCCTATCCACAATCACCCAAATTGCATCAACTCCTCTGGCAGTTCTCGGCAATTTGGTGATGAAATCCATAGTGATCTGTTCCCATTTCCATTCGGGAACCTCCAATGGCTGCAACTTGCCATGCGGTCTCTGGTGCTCGGCCTTAACCCTACGGCAGGTCAAGCACCTCTCAACAAACCATGCGACGTCCCTCTTCATACAGGGCCACCAATACTCTCTCCTCAAATCCAAATACATCTTCGTAGCCCCCGGATGGATCGAAAATTTCGACCGATGAGCCTCCTCCATCAAGGAAGTGCGCGTACCACCCACAAACGGTACCCAAATCCGACCCTGAAAAGTCATAAGCCCTCGCCCATCCGTAACGAATTCTGAAACCAACCCAACGACCCGTTCCCTCTTCTGCATCTCCGGCTGCACAGCCTCGGCCTGTGCCCCACGAATGGCATCCAATACCGGAGCTATCATGGTCAATCTCAAACATACATCTCGCAATGGAGTGCTCTCCGCCCTGCGGCTCAACGCATCGGCCACCACGTTGGCCTTGCCCGGGTGGTACAGGATCTCACAATCATAATCCTTGACCACATCTAACCACCTCCTCTGACGCATGTTTAGATTGGGCTGATCCATCAAGTACTTCAAGCTCTTATGGTCCGTGTATATCGTACATCGAACCCCATATAAGTAGTGGCGCCAAATCTTGAGGGCGAACACTACTGCCCCCAACTCTAGATCATGCGTGGGATATCTCGTCTCATGAGGCTTCAGCTGCCTCGATGCATATGCTATCACATGACCCCTCTGCATCAACACCGCACCCAACCCCAAAATCGATGCATCACAATATACTACAAAATCCTCCATCCCTTCCGGGAGAGCTAATACCAGGGCTTCGCACAACCTCCGGCGAAGTGTCTCAAAGGAGGTCTGCTGCTCGGGACCCCACGAGAATGCAACACCCTTCCGGGTCAACCTGGTGAGCGGCACTGCGATCTTGGAGAAATCCTTGATAAATCTCCGATAATACCCTGCTAATCCAAGGAAGCTCCTGATCTCAGAGGGTGACTTTGGCACCTCCCAACCCATCACCGCCTCAACCTTGGCCGGATCGACCAGAATCCCTTCCTGGTTAACGAGATGCCCTAGGAACTGGACCTCCCGTAACCAGAAATCACACTTGGAGAACTTTGCATAAAGCTTCTCCGATCTCAGTACCCCAAGTACCTCCCTCAAATGCTCCTCATGCTGCTCTCTAGATCTCGAACACACCAGAATATCATCGATAAATACAATCACCGACCGATCCAACATCGGCCTACATACCCTGTTCATGAGATCCATGAACACCGCCGGGGCATTGGTGAGCCCAAAAGGCATCACCACAAACTCATAATGCCCATAACGCGTCCTGAAAGCTGTCTTCTGGACGTCCTCATCTCGCACTCTCACCTGATGATATCCCGACCTCAAATCGATCTTGGAAAACCAAGATGCTCCCTGCAACTGATCAAATAAATCGTCGATCCTCGGCAACGGGTAACGGTTCTTGATCGTCAGCTTGTTCAACTCCCGGTAATCAATACACATCCGGTGTGAACCATCCTTCTTCCTGACGAACAGAATAGGTGCTCCCCACGGCGAGCTGCTCGGCCGAATAAATCCCTTCCCCAGCAACTCCTGAAGCTGCGAGGATAACTCTTGCATCTCTGGAGGTGCAAGACGATAAGGCACCTTAGCTATAGGCGCAGCCCCCGGAACCAAATCAATACCAAACTCCACTTGCCTCACAGGAGGTACTCCCGGCAGCTCCTCGGGAAAGACATCTGGAAACTCACACACCACCGGTACCTCCCCAACTGAACTCGGTCTCTCGGAAGTCGCTCGCGTATCCATCACATACGCCACAAAACCCTTACAGCCCTGCTGTAGACACTGCCTCGCCCTAGCGGCCGAACAAAAGGCTGATCCCGAACGTGTACCCTCACCGTACACTGAAAGAACTCCCCCACTAGGGTCTCGTATAGTCACCAGCTGACGCTCACAGTCGATAATCGCGCCGAATCGGCTCAACCAGTCCATGCCCACAATGACACAAACATCACCCATCGCAATAGGAATCAGATCAATCGCAAACTCAATCCCGAAGATCTCTAACACACATCCCCGGAAAACCTCTGCGGCACAAATCACTCTATCATCAGCTATGGAGACTCTCAGAGGCCGACTCAGTGCCTCACGACTAGCACTGATATGTTGGCTAAAGGCCAAAGATACAAAAGACCGACTCGCACCCGAGTCAAATAACACTAAAGCAGGTACGGAATTCACAAGAAAGGTACCTACACATAACATAATATAAGCATAACACCATATATCAAAATAAATACACGAAAGGAAACATACCAGCCACAACATCGGGCGCAGCGCGGACCTCCTCCGCTGTCAGCTGGAAGGCTCTCCCTCGAGCTCTCGGCGCCTCGGCCTTCACAGGCCGACTCTCTGTAACTCTGGTGGCGGCAGGAGCAGACCCCTGAGATGCTCCGCGCAACTGCGGACACTCGGCCTTCCGGTGTCCGGTCTGGTTGCAGTGAAAGCACACTGCAAACCCCTTGGGGCAGTCCTTGGCCATGTGCCCCTCCTTGCCACATTTGTAGCAAGACCCTGCTCGGCAGACTCCGTCATGACCCTTGCCGCACTTTCCGCAAGTGCGGCCCTTCTGGCTCCCTGGTCTGGGATCAGCAGGCTTGGCCCGCTTGGCGGCCGGCTGCGACAGCGCCGGTCGCCGATCCCTCCCCTGAGACTCTGCCTCCTCCCTGGCCTGGGTCTCAAGCTCAATCTCCCTCTTCCGGGCATTTGCCTGAAGCTCGGCAAATGTCCGGTACGAGGAGTTTGCAGCGAACTCCCGAATATCCCTCCTCAAGATGCTCATGTAGCGGCTCATACGTGCCTGCTCAGTGGACACGTGCTCAGGGCAGAACATCGCCCTCTCGTGGAACATCCTCGTGATCGCTGTAACAGACTCAGTACCCTGCTTGAGGGTCAGAAACTCCTATGCTAAACGCTCCCTCTCCACCTGGGGAACGTACTCATCCCGAAACATAGTGGTGAACCTCTCCCAGGTCACCGCAGAAAGCTCAGCAGGCGAATAGTGCGCCGTCACAAACTTCCACCAGTCCTTCGCTCCCAAGCGAAGCTGGTTCAGCGCGAACCGTACCTTCAAATGCTCAGGAGACGAGCAAGTGAAGAAACACCCCTCAATATCAGATATCCACCTCATAGCTGCCACCGGATCCTGAGTACCATCAAACTCTGGTGGTTTTGTGTTGCTGAACTCACGGAACAGCAATGCATCCCCACCCTGCGGCCTCGCAGCAGCAATCGCTGCGGTAGCCGCTGCAGCAGCAGCCTCAGAAAGAGAGGCATAACGCTCATCAAACGTCTCAATCAATGTGGTCTTTATAGACCCAAACATCTCCGGTATCTCTGCCCTGATGGCCGCAGCCACCTCCTCCTGAATGATCCGGCGGATCTCCTCCTCACTGGTACCACTGCTCTCGGGCATCAAACGTGTCCTCACCATGATCTACCTCTGAAATACAACATACGATAAATTAGAATCCACACGAGTATGCTCACACTCGACAACTCTTTTCTCCTTGATTCTTGGCATTCCAAAGATTCTGACATGGGCTGCACACCGCTCCGGTGCTTCCAGTAGTACGGGCCCAATACTACTGTCCGCACCGCACCAGAATACACCCCAAGTCCTTCTCTTTGGATCCCAGGTCTCAAGTACTTTATCATGCATAGGCTACTCTCTAATAGATCTCTCATAAGTCCCTTGCTGCTACCTACTCACTCTCAAGCATCTCATAGCAGCTCACCTCTCCCTAGGCTCAGGCATCACACATCAGGCCACTCTAGTCCTAATAGCAATACCTAGCCTACTCTAGCATGCGGATACATCATATCAATATCAATATCACATAATATATAAAGGTATTTTGGGAAATCACCGTCCGGGCGCTGACTGATCGTACACACATCTCTTGCTCTGCGTTTTTTCGAAAATCTTTTACTCTTTTGAAATTACATCTCAAATCCTCAGTTTGAGTTCAAATACGCCCGAAGGTGTACTCGAATCCCTCAAACAAAGGCTCTGATACCAACTTGTAACGCCGAAAATTTTAAAATTTATTTTTCACAATTTATAAAAGCATTTCTCTTTTAATTTCATAAAACATCAAGTTTCAAATTCCAATGTGTATCATACAAATCCCAAGATCACATAATTATATCAAATTCCTCTACGTGTGTACAGATCAAGCCGGCGCCTTCCCACGGTCATCGCTAGTACCTGAAACAACAACACTAACACTGTAAGCACAAAGCTTAGTGAGTTCCCCAAAATACCACACATAAAAACACATATTAGCCACTCGAGGCCATAACTCTATGGGTCCGTGCACCCAAACTCTGTGAACCCTCAGGTTCTAACTCTAGGAACCTTCCGGTTCCAACTCTGTAAACATGCACACCATAAATCACATAGAAATAATGCAGTACAACATATAGCATACATAACATACAAATACTCTGTCACATAACTCTGGTTACCTACTCAAGGTAAAGTATAGTGAGAAGACTCACCTCGCGTCTCTCGGTATCTCACGATCCCTGGAAATCCCTCGTGCTCGATCCTCCGAGCTCTAATCCTCCTAATACATCACAAGACTCTAATTAACACTTTTATCTCTAAGGTTGACTATCCCTAAGAAGTCAACACAGGTCACGGTCAACGGTCAACGGTCAACTTTGACCGGACTCGGCGAGTGCACACGGCAACTCGGCGAGTCTAGACGTTCTCACCAACTCTCTAGGATTCCCTTTCTACACGTCGAGTACTCCCCCTGACTCGACGAGTTCCACCTGGAAGAATCGCGGGACCACCCCGACTCAACTCGCCGAGTCTCAAGAACGACTCGGCGAGTCCCAGCTCGACTCAGACCACGTGACAACCCTCTCTAACTCGCCCTGACTCACTGGGTCAACTCCTGACTCGACTGGACCACTCACTGGCCGGTCCAAGGAAATCTTCAAGCTACTCGCCGAGTCTGCTCATCGGACTCGGCGAGTCCATTCCATGCAATCACTCAAACTTGCTTCTAAGGTCAGATCTACTCCAACAATTCATAGATCTGGCCCTCCTAGACTGATTCATCACGTAAAGTCCTAGTCTTGATGCATTAACAAGCTCTATATGACCAATTATGAAGAATCTTCAACAAATCTCACTACACAAGGTCATGACCTCCATTGTTCTCTATAAAGCTTGAAGGATGAGACTCTCTGGACCTCTATGGATCCAGATCCGAAGTCTCATCACTAGCATGGGACTATTTGGCCATCAAATGAACTCAACAAGGCCACAGGAAACCCTAAAATCGGTTATACTCCACAAAACAGGAGATGAGTCGAAATCATACCTTTAGATTGAAGGGCCAAGCTTCAAATCCACCAGATAGCAGTCTCCTTTGCCTCCTCTTGGCTAGAGCCTCCCTCTTCTTTGCTAAACAACACACAAATGTCAAGAAATGCCTCCTTTCACTCTCAAATCGCTAAAGCACTTTTAGGGTTTCTCTCTATGGACTAATGGATGCAAATGACGGCCATAAGGCCATTTAAATAGGTCCCAAACCCGAGAGATTAGGGTTTCATTAAACAGCGTGGACTCGCCGAGTCCATATCCTGGACTCGCCGAGTCCAAACGAATCCCGCGTCCAGAATCGCGACCCTACTCGGCGAGTCTGAGCTCCAACTCGCCGAGTCCCTTCTCAAAACTCAAAATATTAAAACAATAAAATACCTGGAGATCCGGGCTGTTACAGAAAAGTTTAAATTGATTGAAATTTTTGGAGCGTTACACAATATTAAAAGAATATCTAAACTTCTACTTATAAAGTTACGGTTTTTTAGCTTTTAACATATTATACTTAATTTATTAGTTTTAATATATTGTTGTATGGAATTCATTATCATTTTAAAGCTACAACTTTTGAACAATTTGTATAAAATACTTAAATTATAAAATAAATATAACATTATAGAGTCAAGTTAAATATAAATTTTAGTTGAACTTAAACAACCCAAAAAATATTTTGCAAATAGTTAAATGTGATAAATTGTAGAGTCTTCCTAATAATGATTATATGTTGGTTAATAAGGTTAAATAAGTATTAAACCTAAAGTGCATTCATAAATAAACTAAATTTCAATATTAAAATAATATATTTACTTCCATTTATAAAGTTATGTATTTAACTTTTAACAGAATATACTTAATTTATTAAATTTAATATGTTGTTGTATGTAAACCATTATTAGTGTAAAGCTACAAATTTTCAACAGTTTGAACAAAATACTTCAACTCTTAATTTAAATTTGACATTACAATGTCAACTTAAATATAAGTTTCATTCCAATTAAAGAACCCAAAGAATATATTTTGTGAATAATTAAAAGTGATAAATTGTAGTGTATATTATGTCGTCAAATAATTAAAAGTGACAAAATACTAAATTGTATTCTCAATTTAATTAAAATATTTCCTAAAGATATTTTTATAATTGTTAAAAGTTGTCAAATAAGTAGCTTAAAATAAATTATAATAAAAACAATTAAAAATAACTATATATATATATATATATATATATATATATATATATATATATATATATATATATATATATATATATATATATATAATTGAATATATTGTTACCTTTAAAATTAAAAAACAATGATTGATGTTTTAAATAATTATAATGATAGAAATTAAAACATTAATCAAATAAATTTTAAAAAATTAATTAACAATAACTACAATTATAAATAACATTAAACCGTATATTATTTTCAATTTTATTTATGTATAACTCGCGGGTAGAAGTCATTCAAACGATTGAGATTATGCAGTTATAATAGATGTATATCTTATCATATAATTAAAAATAATCAATATATTATATCAATTTAGTATATAAGAATTATTATATCAAATTTAACAACAACGTTATTATTATATTAAAAAAAACATATATTTGTAAATACTTCAACTATATATGTGCTTCTGTGCAACACGCGGGCATTCGCCTAGTAAATAATAATGGTATACTATGTCGTGACTATGCTTGATTTAAACGGATAACATTAGTATATTATGTTGTCACTATGCTCAACTCAAATGGATAATAGTGTATATTATGTCGTCACTATGCTGAACTCAAGCGGATAATAGTGTATATTATGTCGTCACTACGCTCAAATCCAACAGATAATAGTGGTATATTATTTTGTCGCTACGCTCGATCTAAATGGATAATAGTAGTATATTATGTCGTCGTTACGCTCAATCCAAATGGATAATAGTGTTATATTATGTTGTCGTTGTGCTCAACCCAAAAGGATAATAGTGTTATATTATGCCGTCACTCAACTCTAATAATGGCTACATCGCCACCCCGACAGTTTGGCTCTGATAATAATATCTATTTAAAAATAATTATATATTAATTATAATTATGAAATAAAACCATAAGATTCTAATTACGTCATAAGTACATCGTCAAGTAGGTTAAGGCTGGATGATATCCGATTAACCTACGTTGAGTATGAAAGTTCACTCTCAGACAATGTACTCTATATATAACAATACCTCAATAAGATTCTAATGCCTTTTTGTGATGTTCCTGTCTGCTTGTTCGCTCTCAGGTGGATCATCTGTTCAAGTGTCTATCTGATCCCTAACTACATATGACTTTATGAATGGTATGAAAGAGCAGGATCTGGCCCCTGACAATTGTATGAGAGACCAAGATTTGGCCCTTGACAATTATATGAAAGGCAAAGATCTAGCTCCCGACAATTGTATGAAAGACTAAGATCTAGCTCCCGACAATTGTATGAAAGACTAAGATCTGGCCCCTGTCACTTTTATGTAGGACCAGGATTTGGCCGCTGGAAATAGAAAAGAAAGACAATAATTTGACCCATGGCAAGATATGTCTGTAAGACTATGATTTGGCACATAACATTGACTGTAAGACTATGTTTCATATATGATTGTTATGTATGTTTTATGCATGTTGATAGGAGATTTGGTATCGGACTAGAGTTGAAAACCTTGTGTGGATGCATTGTATATATGATTGAATATGTCGTATACTGAGGAACTCACTAACCTTTATGTTTATAGTTGTGGATTAAATGTTTTCCAGGTTGTTCGAGAGAAGATCTCGGCATGATTGTACACATGCATCGAAGATAATGATTTCCGCTCTCCTCGAATTAACCTTTGACAATAGTGTGGTTTCAAACTAATGAATATCACTTGTGACTTTTAAGTTGAAGGTTTTAATCGGTTAATCTATTTTCAAATAAAAAAATTATTAGTAATTATTGGGACGTTAAACATAGAGATGACATGGTTTCCATGTCAATGATTCCTTCCTTACTTATTTTTTTTAAATAAGAAGAGGAGTTAGAGCTAGGAGGGAATCGAACTTGGGCCTCCTCTTCGTAAAGCAAATACCTTTACCACTAGACTAGGAGGGTTTGTTTGAATTCTTTCCTAAAAGATTATATTTAATATCTATGCTAATATTATTGTTATTGTTATTGTTGTTGTTGTTGTTATTATTATTATTATTGTTATTGTTATTGTTATTGTTATTGTTATTGTTATTGCTATTGTTAAAAAGATGTTTAATACTTTAATCATGTAGAGATGAGATCAACTTATTGTCGCATCACCCCTTTACCTCACCCATCGTTGCATCGTCAGAGCATGGTAAAGGAGACCAGAGAGTGGTCGAAGGTCAATGAGTAGTGTATATCCAAGGTTTGACTCCAATATCAGACAAATCTATGATCATCGACATTGTATTGCTCTCGTCTACCTATCCTCATCGTACCATATGGATTCCCCAGTTCTAATGTGGTTGACGATGGGTGAGAGGTTTGGTCATCGGATCGTCGATTTCCTCACACGATCATTACATTTAGTTCACACCCCACTTCATCGTCAATCGGTTCTAAGGTTTGTAGAAAATCAAATACTTTGCCCCAATTAGGATTCTACTCATACTTTAAATGAAATTAGATTTAGGGTTTATGTTTTTTTCTAAGTTTGAGAACGGAGAGGGTGTGTTCATTATCATTCATCTTGAGTTCAAGTTTAATTTCAGGATTTCGGAATTTGGTTTTGATTTCATCTTGAGTTCATTGTTAATTTCAAGCACCAAGAATCATTTGAGATTTTGGTTATTTTATGTATTTGTGATTTTTGGTTTTTTAATTAGCTTGAGTTTAATTATGTTTCGTCATTGGTTTGTGTTTGTCGGAGCTGAGAGTTGTCGAGCGAACAAGAAAGGCATAGGAAGAGAGAAATTGGAGCTTAAAAGCTAAGGAAGGAACCACTAACGTGGCATCAATGTTAGTTCCATATCAACAGTAAAGCGCCCAGTCAACACCACATAAGCTGGGTTACCTGTCGTAGAAGGTTAAAACTAGGCAAATGGTAAAAATAAATAAATGACTCTGAAAATGAGGCATTAACACAATAAAAAAATAGACATCGGGCACAATTGAACATTTTGTATAAATTTAAGGGCTTTTGTGGTAATAATCCTTTAAATAATTGCATATTTTTTTCTTTATATGACAACCTAAAATCATCATTAAATACAACTTTCATATTCTCTTTTGTTTATAATATCGATGAACTGAAGTTCGAAACATTTAGGATGTCTTTGGTGTATATAAGCTAAATTTTTGAGTTTCCAATTTAGTATTTTGTAAAGACCACTAAAATAATTGAAAAACTAGTTTATAAGTTATCTTTTTAAAAATTCATGTAAATGTTAGGTAATAAGTTAAATTATAAACTAAAAACTAGCTTTTCCAAAACCTTAGTCACCATCCAATACATGATTTCTAATTATACTATACTAAATGAGCCATAAATACAAAATTTTAAAAAAAATTATAAATTGCACTAATAAGACAATCTTTTTGTTCACCAAACTATAATTATCATATATGTACACATAATTAAGATGGTACTTTATGCAGCATCCATCTATCCTTCAAAGTGAAGCTAGGGTTTATCGACCTAGCAACTCATATTTAAAGTCCCTACTACTTGATTGCATTATCATTCGTTTTTAATAGTTGTAAAGCCTCACATATATTGTATTCCATTATAATTTTACCGAATTATTCATTGATAAAAGATTGCTAACTAAGTGGGTACAACTGTTTTAGTTCATACAGTATCCTTATTAATTTATTACTTACATATGTAATAGTTATATTGGGTAATGTATTAATTATAAAGAAATGCAAGATTGCATTCCTCAGTTCAGGAATTCATTTGTTATATCATGTTAGTTATTTAATATAGTAACTTGATATTCTTATTATTTTACTTATAATATTACACAAAATCGTAAGTTTTATTATATTCAACTAGACGAATGTCCGCGCGTTGCGCAGTAGGATAATTATGTAGTTTAATATGGTTATATATGGTTTAATGTATTGTGAATAAGTCATACATAAAACTTGTATGCGATTAAATAACATGTATATTTTTTGATTTACAGATTTTTTATCATAATAAATAATGAAATTTTTTTACTATTAGTTTAAAATTTTAAATGTAATTTTTATGTACACATTACTATCTAATGTAATTAGTTGATGATTGATTAGATATGGATTCTCATTTGTGGTCATCTATTTATGTTGAACCTCTTAGAAATACATATTTAACGACTTTTGTTAGTTTTACTATTGAATAGAAAATTGTACCGTATTTTAAGTAAATATAAAAAATCTCATTCTCAATCTATTTTAAGATAGTGACATATTTTAAGTTAACATAAAAAATCATATTCTAGAACTAATGAAAAGAAAAAGTGGAGCCAAAATTTTTAACTATAATAAAGTTGATTCCAATTAAAAAGTGTTTAATGGAAGATAATATCATTCAATAAACATCATAAGATATTATCTTATATTTAAATTACAGGCATCATTTTTATAAGAGTCATTCAAAATATATGAGACTATAGTGCCTAATACAACAATGTAATAACCAAATGACTCTAACATATGTTAAATGAAATATAATTATAATATATTATCTATGCAACTAAATTTCTGCACAACATGTGGGATTTGTCTGCTATATGGTATTCTTCTAATATATTATATTATAGTATAAACATTATATTTGGAAAACTACTTTGAGTTATATTGTACTTTATAATATTAAATTTGTGATGGGCTGTATTTGACACACATTTGTCTATTTATATCTATATTATATATTTAAAACAAATCTTATATAAACATCCAACCTAAATATTCATCTTCAAGTTTTCTTTCTTCGCCACGTAAACAAACTTTTGTTATAAAGTCAAAAATGGAATAAAAGACACTTAATTGTATGATCATGATATATTGTATTTTGATTGTCGTTTGTACAAAACATGCATGAGCATATATTATTAATTTATCTCTTGTTTTGGGTAATTCGAATAAGATAGCTTTAAATCCAACGTATCAAACAGATTACCCATTTACTAAAGTCTAAAACCCAAAAACCTAAATATGTTCTAATATCATACAAATGCATGAGTTTTAGCAAATTATTATCTCATATGAATTACCATTGATTATATGTGATTAATTATTAAGAAAATGAAAATGTTTGGGAGTTTCAAATGCATGAGGTTTTAGCAAATTATTGTGGGGTGTTTCAAATGCATGACAATCAAGGGAAAATGCAAGCTTTATAAGTATATATGTAAGATGTATTTGATAAGAGTTTTATTCTTTTATGTTCAAATTCTAAAATAATTATTACATGAATTACTTAAATGATGATCTTTCGTAACATCTTTTACTTTTAAGTTTTTACCTTAGATATTCTCACTGAATTATATAATTTTTGATTATTTTATTTTATTTTCAAAGAAATAACGATGATAAATTAATAACACATTTTTTTTTGAAAAAAATAATACGGTATTTCTAGTTGTCCATAGACCATTAGATATAAAGCACAAGGCATGGGTCCCATTACTCCTTCACCAACACCCTTCCATTTCCTTTTTAGGAATCTTAATCACATATAAAACTAAATCAAAAATACTAAAACTATGAACACCACACTTCCACTAACTCGTTTATTCCCAACATTATATTCTTTCTTTTTTTCTTTTAATTAAATTTTCAAAACCAAGTCTTACTCACACACAAAAAGCATATTATATCGAGTCAAAATGGGTCAAGTAAGTGAGGCTCATTTAAGGACCTTGACGATCGAGTGACGACCAACTTAATTAACAAGGTCAAAGGAGATGGCTTTGATGCAAAATCTTGGTGTCGTGACGATTACTTGCAACTAATTTTTTTCGTGTATGTAATATATAAAGTTACAATGTTTATCATGTTATGATTTGAGAATTTATACTTATAATGGCGATAATATCTAAAAAGATGGTTTAAGAATCTAGAACGATAGAACCAAGAATCCAACTTGTAAATAAGATATATAAATGCTAAATAACTTTTATCTTTTTGAAGTACTTATTTATACAATATAACTATTATCAACTTTTAATATGCTTATGGTGGTCTTTTAATCTTTTATTTTAAGACGGATAGAGGTCAAATTCCTTTTGCATTCATCATAGTTTTAACCCGGCTCAAAATAGAATTATAATATGGATGTGGCATGTTGAATCTATCAGGCTATTTACAAGCACTAAGAAGCCACAAGTATTTCTATTTTCCATTCGCAAAAGGCGTTGCCAAAACCAGTCTCCAAAGAGATAAATAGATCATCAATTAATAAACCTATAGTTAACCTATCACATATAATGCTACACAGCAACAAATAAAATCACGGATTAATTATCATAAATCTAATTAAATTATAACCGTATAATTTATAAGTGTCTTTCAATGGATTGTGTTTTTGCTTATTTTGTAGTCAAAGTAGCTAAGATATTTAATTGGTTGCCCAAAGTTCATGTAAAGATGCTACATAACAACACAAATAGAAGTAGCTAATTAACACTCGTTGTTTCCTATATATTCATCGCACATATATACACACACATAACAATATGATTCAAAAAATCCTTAATGAAATTAAAATTCAATACATATATGAACACTATATATATAAGTTTAACTATTATACATGGGAAGTATAATTGGCACTTGCTCTCACATATTCCTAAACAAAACTTTAGTTAATTGATCATTATTAATGCTACAATTATTACAAATTAAAAGACTCATTTTTCTATGTACAAAGAGTGACACCTTTAGCTAAGAACATTGGCCAAAGCTGCATCATTTTGCTTGTAGCTGGCCCAACATTTTAAAGATTCATATCCTTTTCTTTACTTTTCCACTTTGATTTCTCTTCAGATTTATACAAGATATTCCTAATTTATTGCTTAGAATTAATTCGTTTGATGATCACTACTGGCCCCATGAACAAATTCTTTCGTGTTTTCACACTCATCGAAAAGTTCCCCCAAAAGATGGTGTCCAAAAATCAACTGTCGTTTCATGTGTCACCGGGAATGTGCTTGATATCGGTACCAAACAAAGCCCTCGACTTCTTAGATCTTGTCGTGATCCTTCCTTATCTATAATCTGAATTAAACCCCAAGATCATAAATTTGATTAATTCTATTATAATTAATTAATAACAGAAAAAATTTCGAACACATGATCTATGATATGCTAATTTTATGCGTATATACCTGTTGTTGTTGCGTGATTGCAGCTCCACTTTTCATGTATGGAGTACTTAGAACCTGAAGAAACAATTAACGATTCATCAGTTATATGCATTTCTTTTGCGCTAAATATATTGAATTAATGGAATACTTACGTTAACTTGTTCATGGAGAAACTTGATGTATTCAATAGCTTCAGACAAGACCGATGCTGTATCAGTCTGGAAACACCAGAAAGATTGTGATTATTATAAAAAAAAAAACAAAAAACAAGTCTTTAATTTCAAGACTTAATCATCAAGAAAGATGAAATTTTTTGAAGTTATATATTGTAAATGTATTGATCATGCGTACTTTTCCAAAAGGTGAAACTAATTGTTGGAGCGCAGTGATTCTGTCCCCCATCTTCTCTTTTCTCACCTGATCAATCCAAATAAACACAAAGAGTTTCAACTTTAATTGTGTTTTCAAGATCCAAAAAAGAGTAAAAAACAAGATATATTAACCTGTACCTTAAAAGCTGGCAATGGTGGGTTTTCATTTCTTGGTCTTTTGGTTGATGATGATTTGCTGCTTGCTTTTCTCACCATTTCTGATGTGGGATTCTTGAAAAAAAAAATCACAAAAGTAACATAAAATATTAGGTTTCTCGTGTTATATAACTTGTAGGTATAGTGTATGGGTGTCAATCTTGATCATTTCTAGCTATACCTTTGTTTTATCTTCAATGGTTGATGAAGGTGGATGCATTTGCAAAGGAAAAAAACTTGATCTAACATCATTCATTGAGGCTGCAGATGCATTCCAAAATCGAGCGTTGTTGGAGAAGTGTAGTTGTGTAGCAATGTTCGATGGTTGCACTTTTGATGGTGAATTCACTGAGAATTCATGTGGTTGCGGAGGATACTCTCCTCCACCGCCGTCACCACTGCAGCCACCACCAGACTGCATGGGGACACCACCATAGTTAGATTGATACATATAACTCAGTCCTTGATTTTGATCATAACCCGAATCTTGTTGACTCGTGTTATTTTCTGAACCGAATAAACTTTGTATAACCGTTGAATTTCCATAGGAATGATCATCCATTGCTTGGAAGCTTGGATTTAATCCGTTTTCATCGTATTGCATCCGTTCATTTAATTGGAAACCCCTAACATTGATTTGCTTGAACTCTGTTGGAGAATCCGAATATATTTTATGTGATTTCCATTGGGGTTCTTGGAAATTACTTGTGGCTGAGCTCAAACTATGATCTTCTTGAGCTAGGGTTTGGTAACCACTTTGATGATGATCACTTCTTTGATCTCCACGACTGTTTTGCATCAAAAGAATTAAACTTTTCTTAGTAATTAAAATAAAGAAAATTAGGGTTTATAAGGAGAACAAGAACCATGTTCTAGTAGACTTACTATAAAGCTTGATTCCAATCCAACGACTGTGATATTGGTTGTGATGAAAGACCTAATTCCATCATTTGTAAACTTGGGTTGTTGCCCAACACCCCACCACCACCTTCTCCGCCGCCACCACCACTTGTGGTTGTTGTTGTCGTGCTTTCTCTGGTTTCTTGAAAAAGATTCATCGAGGTAACTGATACTGAATCCAAACAAGGCCTTGTTCTTGAATCCCACCAACTGTCTGCCATCTTTTTGGATCGAATAAATTTCTTGATCTTGAAGACAAGTGAGATTTTAGTACAAAAATTATTGCTTGAAAGTTATAAAAATGAAATTTGAGGGGTGGTTCTTGTGGGGTATTTATATGAATTTGAAAAAAGGATTTAGAGTGCAGGAAGGATAAGTAACAGAAGAAAAGCCAGAATTTGGTTGACTTCCTTTTCTTTTTTCCTTGTAAAAAAACAAAATAAACTACTTTCTTTTTCACAATACATGTATGTTTAGTTTATAAAAATCATTCACAATAAATTTAACACCTGTTGATTTTTAGTTCTTTTTAGTAAATTCGATTTATCATTTAACGGTTGACTCTCAATTTTAATGGTTTTGGTCTTATTGGCTTTTTAATTAGTTGTCTTAGATTTTTTATTAAAGTATGTTTTAGCTTTTAGTTTAAGATAAATAATAATAATAATAATAATAATAATAATAATAATAATGGGAAAAAGGATGGGAGATATTTTATTCGATCTTTGATATAAATATTAATATGGTTATACACGGAACTCGAAATCATGCATACACTAAAAAATTAACAAAGATAACAATTTTAATCTATCTATTTCACTCTTAGGCAAGGTTGCAAAAAACGTTCGACGTTAGCTAGTCGGTGGACTGGGGTCAAGAGATTAATCGGCTAGACAGAGATTAATTGGGGGATTAATCGAGTACCATTAATTGCTAATTTGTTGAATTTTAAAAAAATAAATATGACTAATATCATAGTAAAGTTCGTAAGTACCACTAATATGATAACAAAATAGGTTAATATGATTAATACAACACTAATTATGTTTCAAATAATTTCCATTGAGATAAAACTTTTTTAAAATGTTAAAATTTCATTGTTTTATAATATTTCACTCATTATTTATGCAAGGATTAATCGCTAGGCGCCCTCTAATCGGTTGAGTAGCGCCTAGGGATTAATCGGAGATTAATCGGGACCTAGTCGAGATTTTTACAACAGTGCTCTTAGGAGATCATTTAAACTCATATGTAGATAATTTGTTTTCTCAAAGCATATTTATTTGAAGCCTAAATGACTTTTTCTATTCTTTAATTAATAGCAATTACAATATTTATAAATTCTCAATAATTTTTTGCATTATCTCATTATATATATATATATATATATATATATATATATATATATATATATATATATATATATATATATATATATATATATATATATATATATATATATATATATATATCCATTATTTTCTTTCAAAAGCCTTTATGCAATTAAATGCATTCTGATTCAAAAAGCTTTTATATAGTTCAATCATTTACTATTCAAATATGAAGAGTTAAAGAAATGAGTTATGTCGTATTAATAATAATTGTAATATGATTTTTTTTATTGTGATTCAAAAAACATTCATGTTGTTCAAACGTTTATGATTCAAATATTAATAGTATTTTCACATAAAAATATTTCATGTATTTAAAGCGTTTACGATTCATATATGAAGAGTTGAATAAATGGGCTATGTCGCTTCCATGGTAATTGTAATATGATTTTTTTTCTTTGATAATAATTCTTGAAATTTGATAAAAGCTTAAACAAATCATTTCCAGTTTTAAGTCACCATTTGTATGAGTTAATGGAAGTATTTGAGACTTAATAAAAACAAGAATAAGAGCCAAAACTCATAAACTCCTTCTTTTTCTCCGGAATTATAGTTATACTCATGAAGAATGAGATATGCCATGTGTCTCCCGAATATACTGATTCTAAACTCATTTGTCTCTTTTTTTGACATGCAGATTTTGCTCATATGTTTGAAGGTTTGTACGAGGTTTTCTCTTATGCCTTTTATCTAACACTTGATAGTAATGTTTGGGAATGATAATTTATTGTCTCTTTCTATCTATCTATTATAAATAGGTCATTCAAAAGAATATGATTTAAGATAGATTATTTATATTGAATTATATTCATTTAAAACCTTCCAACTCTTCAACTTATGCTACTTGAAGATGATCTTTGTATGTGATTTGTGTGTATTACGAATTTGATTCTCCAAACATCAATGTTTTACTTAGAATATGTTTATGATTTTTCTTTGTCAAGAAAAACATTTTGATTGCGGTAAAGTAATGTCATCAAGTTTCTATGGTTAAATGGTGCTGAAAGAAGAAATAAGAGTCAAAAAATGAATATGAGTTTTTGTGTTTCAGTAGAGAAGACGAATATAAGTTTTTTTTTTCTATAGATTTAAATGTATATTTATGTAATATTTTCATATATGTATTCAACTATCAAATTTTCTGATTTATTTTATTGCAGTTTTTCTTTAGGTTATCTTTAACAACATATTAACAATACAATATTTAATAAGAAAACAACAATATTAACATTTGATATATAATCATGATTAACTTATTTTGCTTTTCATATGATATTGTTTTTTCCATCCTACTACGACAAGAATTAAAAACGACGTTTAAGAAAATATATATTATATATGATTTATTTAACTTATATATTCACCTGTGTATGTTATAAAATTAAAATTAAATATCTTTATTTTTAATAATTGAAATAGTTAAAATGGTACATCAAAACCAATTATTTAAAATGATATATATATATATATATATATATATATATATATATATATATATATATATATATATATATATATAAAGAGTGTTCTAAATTATATATATTTATTATTACTTACAACTCAAAAAAATTTAAATTATAGTTGTTAATTAGTAGTTATTAAATGATTTTTATATTCCTTTAATTTATAACTTTCTGATGCGGGCCCTAGTGTGGAGGATCGGGACATTGCGTTCCTAGAGGCCATCGATCGGATGACTAAAGGGGCTTCACGGAAATGACCATAACTTTGGCTACGAATCTCCGTTTTGGGCCTACGACTAGTCAAATCGAAGCTTGGAGCAAGGCTTATGTCTAGATAAGTCCCTACCCATTTTTGAGTCAAGAAATCGCTTTCTAAATGGAGTTATGAACAATTTTGTTATTTTTTCTGAATTTTTGGGTTTTGTTTTTGGGTTTGTATTTGGCACATGGACTTTTAGGGTTTCATTTTAATTTATGCTTCTTATTTAACTATTTTTGATGTAATTTGGATGGTCGATCATCAATTTTATGAACTTTCGATTTTCTCCCAAATTCTGTATGTTAACCCAGATTTTGAAGCCAATCCCACAGTATTCGTAGAATCAACGTGGTTTTGAAGAGATTGTCATGACTATTCTTTTAGAATCAATAGGTTCATTCTTGGTTATCTTTGTGTTGTTTTTTTTTTTTTGCATTGCATCACTTTCTAACTTATATTAATAATATATAAGTAAGTTTTGCTCACTAAAAGCATTCATGTGTTTGAATAGAGATAAGAAGACTTAAAAAAGGTAGTTTTGTAATAGTGTTTCTATATATCAAATTCATGTTTATATATATATATATATATATATATATATATATATATATATATATGTAACGACCCATTTTTTTTCAAGTCCAAATATTTCATTTTTAATTAAACAATTCACGAAACGTTAGAAAATAAACAACATTTGATCATATCATTTCTTAAGACATATTATGTGTCTGAAAACCAAAACATGAAATCAACGATAGTGTCAGAGTACAAATCCCAGAATAATCTCATAGTGCGGAAAACGAGATGTGTGTATGATGTGCCGCTACTGTGCCAGCTCCTTCCCCTACGCTGAAGAGGTACCTGAAACCAAAACTATAAACTGTAAGCACGAAGCTTAGTGAGTTCCCTCATCGTACCACATACCAAACAATCATATAATGAAAAGCTAGGAGACACGGGCCTCGCCCACACTCACGGAGATACGAGCCTCGCCCACGCTCCGCTAGCTGGGAGATACGGGCCTCGCCCACACTCCGGTATCTGAGAGATACGGGCCTCGCCCACACTCCGTTATCTGGGAGATACAAGACTTGCCCACACTCCGCTATCTGAGAGATACGGGCCTCGCCCACACTCAGCTACTAAACCAAAACATACATGTATCACACAGACAACGAGTATAAACAATTCTACCACACTAGCATATATCATCATCAAACTCAACTATGAGATACGGGCTCTGCCCACACTCCGATACTATCATATCGTCTATACGGGCCGGCATTGGTGCCTTAGACCCGTTCCTACTGAAAGGAAACTCACCTCGAAAAGTAGCTGCTGAAAGTCTGCTTGCTAGATGTCTGACTGTTGCACCGGTAATCCTCCGGCTATAAATCCATAACATAGATTAGCCACTCACAAATACCCTTAGGTCTGATGACTGACCCACCCCTGGTCCAAGGTCAACTCCTTGGTCAAAGAAAAACTTCCAGTTGACTGGACTCACCGATTCATGGCACAGACTCGCCGAGTCCTTCTTCTACTAACCTAGTACTAACTCATTAAGTCCCTCTTCTACTCACTAAGTCACCCATAACTCGCTACTTGGGACGATTGGACCAACTCGCGATCTGACTCGTCGAGTCCGAGAACAACTCACTAAGTCCCACGAGCAGATCTCCTACTCGATTCCAAATCCTCACCAGAGCATCCATCTTGAGGATTTGGGTTTCTGGGACCATTGCTACACATTAAATTGCTAATTCCGCATGCAGCTACGAAGGGTTGGACCTTTTACACTTAAACCCATCTTACTCAGTAACAGTTCATATGACTCGCCGAGTTTGAAGAACAACTCGTCGAGTTCCGGGCAATCCTCATAGGACTCGCCGAGTTGTTCATCCAACTCGCCGAGTCTAAGACCATCTTCATAGAACTCGCCGAGTTCCACTTTGGGACTTGCCGAGTCCCTTGACCCATTTCCCATATAGACCAAAACTGAGACATGCAATGCTCCAAAACCATAGATCTATGTTCCTAGGGCATGCTTATCACGTAAAGTTGCAAACTTTACGTGCATGCATGGCCTTATAAGCTCCAAAAGGCAAATCCAAGCTCTTTATGAGGTCATACATTCAATGGGGACCTCAATCACTTCAACCACAGAAACTTTATACTTCTAATACGTCCATAAGGTCTAGATCTGAAGTCCTTTCGGATCATTAAGCACAAACACATGGAGTTTGGTGTTTTAGGGCTTGAAAACCACCAATTAAGGACAAAAATGGTATCTAATGAACTAGTGATCAAGGTAGGAACTTTTCTACCTGAATGGAAGCCTCTTGTAGGGTAGATATCGGATCTACTTCTCTTCCTTGCACTCTTCCACATCCTTCTTCTTCTCTTGAGCTTCAAACCTCCTTCACAAGGCCAAAATCATTCACAAGGACAAAAAGGGGCTAGTGTTTCGCTCTACAACTCTCCTAGAACTGTTAGGGACAAGGGAGGCCGAGTTAGTGTGCTTAAATAGGGTGCAAACACCCGGATTAGCGTTTTTTCCTAAACAGAGACTACTCGCCAAGTCCGGGAACCGACTCGCCGAGTCCGAGGCTTAGACCCCGCGTCTCATCCCGCTCCGACTCGGCGAGTTGGTCCTTCAACTCGCTGAGTCCAAGGCAAAAATGCATAATTTAAGAAATGTTAATTACAAGGAATACGTACCAGGAACCAGGTGCTACAATATATATATATATATATATATATATATATATATATATATATATATATATATATAAATATATATATATAATTTTTTTAATATAAATGTTACAATAGATGTTTTTGCGTTTTTATGCTATTAAAAGTGGTAGTATTTTTTTCATATTTTTTGTATTCGTTATATATAGATATTTTTTAATAAAAATATTATAATATATGTTTTTTTATTTGGAAGTGTTTATTTTTTCATATATTTTGTTATTCGTTATATATATAGATCATTATATGTTTGATATATAATTTACATAAGTTTAAATAGTTTATAAAGTTATCAAATAATTATATACCTCAAAATGACTTAAAACTATAATATTTAGTAAAACTAATAGGTTAATGTTTGTTTTCCTACTAACATTGGGTTTCAAAATAGAAATATTAAATAATAATTTTAAAAAAATATTATTTTAACTATATAATTGTATTATCGTACAATGTACGAATATTCATCAGTTGTAAATATAAGGTGGACAAACATTGATTTTTTTTAACAATAATTAATTAAGTTATACCGTAGTATTTTTATAATATTCGTAGTATATCTAATTCTATAAATTTTAGTAAGTAATATTGTTTTTTTAGAACGACAACATTATATTAAAATAAGAATAATCTAGAAGAAAAGAACATTAAGTAACTATATATGTTGGGTTTTTGTTAGGTCTATATTTGTTGTATCAAATGGTTGTGTTCGCAATTTTTGTGCAAATATTTCGATTCTGAAATAGGCATGTCCATCATCGATATCTTAGCTTAGTCTGTCTATATATAGCGCATTGTATTCTTTCTTTTGCATCGATCTTTGTAACCGTCTAATACTCATAGAATAGTTCCGAATTGCGAACTGTTCTTTGTGCTTTGTTATTGAAGATTGAGTTTATTTCATTCCATATCATTCATGTTAACTGAATTGTTTTAGCATTTCATATTGAATATAGAATTTATCGGTCTTATCAGTTTTGCACCCAATTAACCCACTTAATACTATGCTTAGAACATCTAGAAGAAATCCATAAAAAATTTAGATTTGATGAAATCCCAAAGCACCGCCTTAACATGTTTGGCATGCACGAACAACAATCTATTTCTAAAGAACCAAATAGCCCAAAACATAGTAAGAACCACTGCTTCCAAACACCTCTTTAATTGGGTAGACGTACCAACAATATAAATCCAAGACCACTGTAGCATCCCAAAAATTACAAACAAATTTTTTATTTTGCAAACAGGTTAACCGATTAAAACCTTTAACTTAATATATATATATATATATATATATATATATATATATATATATATATATATATATATATTGTTGTGAATTAAACTTGAGTGATCGAATGGATTCAACAAATAAAAGAATCGAGAACACATAATGAATATCAAATATGTCATATGATTAAATATCACAGCCTTAGAAGAGCTAGATTAAGAACTGCTACTGTAAAGACGTTTAGGGTTTACAAAAGACGATTAGACGATTACATAAGACAGTGCATGCAAGCACCTTAAATAGCTAAACCTTAGTAATATATAATGGTTGGACAGGCCCAACCCGGATACAAAATGATTAAACCAAAAAGCCCACAATGACGCAACGCTAAATACCCAACAATCTCCTCTTTGCGTCGATTGAGGAAGGAGACCTTTACTGTGGAGTTCGCTTTTGAACTTCAAAAAGTTTCGGAATTACACTAAGCAGAGCTTTGCGAACTTGGATGTACCACAGGATCATATTCAAAAAGCACTTTTTGTCTTCTTTGTTGTTCCCTTTGTATTTTCCTACAAAATCCAAAATATACTCCATGCATGATGTGGTGTAAAGATGTTTATCTATGACAGAGAAACAAAGTTTGAGAAAGTCTACATTGGTTCGCTCTTTCATTTGAAAAGCCACACACCAACCGTCCTTTTATATCTTCCCTGACTTCATTTTATCAAAACCTTCAGGAGCTTCCTTGGGGAGCACAAATGGCTTCTTTCGCAGTACAGCGAAAATTTCAACATCCTTTTATACCGTATAGTAAGTGAGAGAAACCGACAGTTGGTTGCATCGAGTACTGAAAAGTCGCCTAAAAAGGCATGAAAGGAAGTTGTGACGTATGTTAGGCGGCGTCAAATTAGCGTCCGTTCAAATTCATGCACCTAAATCTTATCCTTTTAAAGTGTCGTTTCAGGTACACCCTTTTTGTAGTTGATTCAGTTATAAAATTTTGCAATTAATAACCATCAATAATTCTGTGAAACTGAAAGTAATCATGAGTACCATGAACCAGACTTTGGAAAATCACAAGGATCTTCGTGCGAGAGTGTGCCAAAGATAAAGAAATAAATCAACATTATACTAAGGGATTCTAGTGATGTTTATTAAGACATAAAGAAGATGGATCCTAGACAATGATCTCTTCCTTCGCAGTCAAGAGAGACTTTGAAGTGTCTGTGTGGTTTCCCATTGAATTACGATAATTTGTTTGTTGAGAAACAGTGAAAGGCTTCTTTTCATTAAGCTTAAAGGGTGGCTTTGCCTTCAACCAAACGACGAAACTTGACATAAGGCCGAACGTTCGGATGAAGTACTTGTCTGACCAGTGGAGCCATATGAACAAGTATGCTTTGGAGTTATTTTAAGTGACTAGGATAAGTATAGAAATCTCAAGAAAAATTAGAAAACTGGATCTATAGGAAAGAAATCTCTTAAGACTAGAACATTTCATTAAGATCTAAAAAAAAGATATTTCATGGTACTCACCATGATGGTTGACATTCGTTAATTCCATGGCGAAAAACTAGAACAGTTAAATTGTTCACCATCAATTTGTAAGTGTGTGTTGGATTTTGGGGGTTTCACTCAATTCGTGGTGAAAACGAATTTAAGCTCATAAACATAGATTTTGTTGTAACCATAAACTTTAGTGGTGATATCTGAGAGTCTTAAGGGTTACATTTATGAATGCAAAAGTGATGGAGAAATGGTAAGAGGTGGTTCTAAAGAAATAGTGTACCTCCGCTATGCAAAAGTGATCAAGCAGATAACTCTTAACTCAATGTGAGAAGAGTAAGGTAGCTCATGACTTATGTGAATAAACAGCATAACTGGGAAGAAACAATTGGTGTTATCGATTCATTAAGGCTTCAACATAGAGTCTTTGAGGCTTCGGACTACATGTTGCAACATGCTTCTAGGGACATGTAACTAGTGCATAATTAGAAAATTTATACCTGCCCCATCATTCGTATTTGAGATCACCAAGATATTTTCTGTCAAACCTGCCCAATTATCTAATATTTTTGGTATTTTTGATTACTTTACAAAAACAAATAAATGATGAAAATAAAGAATTTTTTTTTTTTGTATTTTTGTTTTTCTGGAAAAGAAAAAAAAACAGAAAGAAATAAAATATTTTTGGATTTTCAATATTCTGAAAAAGAAATAAAAAAAACATAATAAAACAATTTTCGATTTTCGGTTTTCTGAAAAAAGAAATAAAAACAGAAATAAGTAAGAAGAAATAAAGAAAATGTACAAAGGATACATGAAGTTCCTAACCACAAATGAACAGTAGACTATGAGTCACCACGAGCATTCGCATTGGTTTGCAGCGTTAACAGTTGACTACAAGTTACTGCGAGCGTTCATACCAATTCGCAGTGTGAACAGCAGACGACGAGTGACTGCGAGCGTTAACACCAATTCGCAGGTCTATCAAAACTTGATGACTGCGAAGGTGGTTTTAGAACAGATTCATCTTCTATCATTCTTAAGCCCTAAAGAATATGATTAAAGGTTTGCTAAGGCATGGCTTTCATGAAGATATCGGCTAGCTGATGAGCAGATCTAACAAAGTGTATCTCAACATTTCCATCTTCCACATGATCTCTGATGAAGTGATACCTCAGTGTGATTTGTTTGGTCTTTTAATGTTGCATTGGGTTGTGACAAATGCGAATGATGCTTTTAGAATCGCAATACAAAGGGATTCACTTCATATTAATGCCATAGTCACGAAGTTGACTTTCAATCAAGATTACTTGTGATGTACAAGAGGCAGCGACTATGTACTCTGCTTCAGCTGTTGATAGGGAGACACAAGTTTTCTTTTTAGATTGCCAACATACCAATTTGCCATCAAGAAATTGGCATCCTCCCATTGTACTCTTTCGATCCAATCCGCCACCTCCTAAATCAGCATTCGAAAATGCTTGCACAAAGAAACCCAAACTTGATGGGTACCATATTCCTAATGAGGATGTTCGTTTGAGATACCTGAAGCTATTCTTGACAACAGTCATGTGGGTTTCGCAAGGATTCGCTTGAAATCCGGCACAATAACAAATAGAAAACATGATATCTAGACGACTAGCAGTAAGATACATCAATGAACCTATCATTTGATGATAGAGTGTCATATCAGCAGATGGGTTGTCCAGAGATAGTGTTAGTTTCGTTCTGAATGCCATTGGAACATTCACCTTTGAATCTCCCAGCATTCTAAACTTAGAGATTAAGGTCTTTATATAAGCCTCCTGATTGATAAAGATACCTTCGTGACTCTGTCTTATATTCAAACCAATGAAAAAGTTAATCGGACCCATGGAGCTCATCTCAAATTTAGTTTCCATCAACTTTCGGAACTCAACAGTTAAGCTGGGATTATTTGATCCGAAAATGATGTCAGCAACGTAAATTTGGACAATCATTAAGTGGTCACCATCTTTCTTGCGAAAGAAGGTTGGGTCGGCCGATCCTTGTTTAAATTTAGCCTATTTTAAAAAATGAGTAAGAGTTTCGTACCAGGCTCTTGGAGCTTGCTTTAGACCGTAAACTGCTTTGTCCAAAACGTAACAGTGGTTCGGATACTTTTCGTTTATGAACCCTGATGGTTGTTCCACATACATTGTTTCTTCTAGTTCCCCTTTCATAAATGCACACTTGACATCCATCTGATATACTTCAAAGTTATTGTGTCTTGCGTATGCCAAAAAGATGCAAACTGATTCCAACGTTGCAACCAGTGTGAAGGTTTTTTCGTAGTCAATTCCTTCTTCCTGACAATATCCCTTAACAATGACTCGCGCCTTGTTCTTTAATGCATTTCCCTCTTTAACCATCTTGTTGCGAAAAAACCCATTTTAGACCAACAACAATTGCATTCTTTGGAGTGGGAATCAATCTCTAGACCTTGTTTCATTCAAACTCATTGAGCTCCTCCTGCATTGCTTGCACCCAATCAGAATGGTCAAGAGCAATTTGAACATTTTAGGTTCAATTTTGGAGATAAACGAATTTAAAATGCAATATTCCACTTTAGAGAACAATGCAGTCCACTTCGTCTTTTTTTGTGCTCTCGTAAGAACTCCTAAAGACGAATCTCCTATTACTTGAGTTTTTAGACGATCTCTGGTCCATTTGGTCAACGGAGGGCAATTAGGATCATATGTTGGATCCAATTTGGCATTTATTTCTTCAAATTTTGACTGAACATCCGAATCATCATTCGCATTTTCATTCTCCCCCTCGAATGATGTATATGTAGGGTTTTGAGCATTCTAACACTCCTAAGGTGTAAATGCAACCCTAGAAACCTTGGATCTATGTTTTACTATGACACATGCAAATTTGATTTTTTAAGGTTCTTAACCTATCTAGCATAGCATGGGGAACTTTTAGACATAAATGCTAGAAGAAGAACATACCATTTGTAGTTTGGATTCCTTGAGAACCTTGTAAGCCTAACACCTCAAGTGTGATGACTCAAATGTCTCACACAACACTACAACACTTGGAATAACCTTGAGAGAAGTTCACTAAACCTCAAAATCGACTAGCCCTCTTTCTTGTACAAGTAGTAGTAGGCATAGTGCCGATTTTGCTTTCATAGGGTTCTTTATATAGTTGTGGCACAAGTAGGGTTACACCATGTAAACCCTAATTGTCATGGCTTTCCATATTCCATGATCCATGGGTTTGTAACCTCCATGGATTATCCATGGAGCACCTTATGGGTTTTAGCCCAATCCATACAAACCATGGATCATTAGCACACTATACAAGAATAGATTATTTACACAATCAACCCCATATATTTAATTAGTCTCTTTTTGATCACTTATTTAATTTCAAATTAATTCTTTGATCAATACTAATTAAATAATATTATTAATATATTAGAACTTATAATATATTAACAATCCATAAGTGTCATTTCTCTCATTTAGTCTATCCAAGTGTTGCAATGCCGTGTAACCCAAATGGACCATGCTAATTGGGTCAAGTACATTCCAGAAATAGTCATGAACTTAGACACCTAATCCAACAATCTCCCACTTGGATAAGTCTAATAACTGTAACTGCAAGAATGAATTCAGGAACCGATCAGCAATCATAGCTCTTTCAAGGTCTCGTGGAACTGAGATGATGATGATACACCATTTAAGATATGTGATCATATAATCCTCTGTTCTAGATATCAGCCGGACAAATACATGGAGCAATGTCTTACTTATTGTCCAGTTGTTTGTTTCTAGATTTCTGATTTGTTAGACATAGAAGTTAATTGAACACATCAACTTAGTTCTGACCGGGCCCGGTACATGGGTCAACACAAAATCATTGAGGGGCCCAGATATCGCTTCTAATCCAAGAAGAAACATATAAACTTCGTCTCATATGCTTGTTCTACTACTTGTTGAATTATACACAAAGGCACGTTTTATAACATCGAGTCACCAATGCGTTTTCGTAAAATCAATGTATAACCAACTCATAGGCAACAAGTCATATCTCTAGGTTTGAAGACTTATATGATATTACCATCTCACAATCAGTCGAGATAAATTCCATGAAGTGATACCAGTGAGTGTGGGTTGAATCCAATACTCAGAACTTATGAGCACTCATGAGTGTTGTAGCAACACTTTGCAGTGTCCAACACCTTAGACATCTACAACCAACTACATGACAGTCTTGACTCATATCTACTTCCAACATATGACTAACTGTGGAGAATTCGAATAATATGAAATAACATAACATAATTATTCTAGAAGTCAAAACATGCATATTGAAAAGATAGTAAACCATTGACAAAAGATAGCAACACTTTACTCATAAATAAACACAACTTTTATTCATCATCAAATGTCAATTACACTTTACACATTTCAAAGCTATCTAACTACTAAAAGTAATATCATCCTTCAGCCCTATGCGACTCACATGCTAGAGATGCTTAACCATGCCTAGTCCCTTCGTGAGGGGATCTGTCGGGTTCTCATCCGATGATAACCTCTTTTCCATGAGGAGTCCTTCTTCTATTCTATGTCCGATGAAATGCTATTTTTTTTCGATGTGTTTGGATCTCCCGTGATCCCTTGGTTTCTTGGCCAAGGCAACTACACTTTCACTATCACAGAAAATATCTATAGGCTCCTTTATAGCTGGTACAACTGCAAGGTCTCTGATGGAGTTCTTTGGCCATATAGCCTCCTTCGTTTCCTCGCTTGCCGCTATATACTCTGATTTGCAGGTTGAATCAGCCACTCTCTCATGCTTGGAACTTTTCCTGAAATTGCTCCTCCGTTTAAGGTAAAGACCCAGCCTGGCTGAGACCGGAAATTATCCCTATCAGTCTGAAAGCTAGCATCACTATACACTAATACTCTCAATTCATCACTCCCACCGAGAGGAGGGACCCAGTCCTTAGTCCTCCGCAGGTACTTGAGAATGTTCTTTACTGTAGTCCAAAGAGCCTTGCCAGGGTTCCCCTAATATCAGCTGACCATGCTCAATGCAAAGTCCACATCAGGACGAGTACAAGTCATAGCATACATGATCGAGCCTACAACGGAAGCGTATGGTACTCCAATCATCTCTGCTATCTCATCCTCTGTACACGGACTCTGAGTCTTACTCAGTCTGGCGTTACTCTGGAACGATAACTCTCGTTTCTTGGAATTCTACATGCTTAATCTATTCAGCACCTTCTCCAAGTAGGTACTATGACTAAGTCGAATTAGTCTTTTATTCTTCTCTCTCAAAATTCTTATCCCAAGGATATAGGCAGCTTCTCCAAGGTCCTTCATAGCGAAACACTTCCCAACCCAGAACCTTACTTCCTACAGAGTTGGGATGTCATTTCCTATGAGTAGTATGTAATCCACTACTGGTGAAAAGGTCACATCATAATCAACTCCCGGAGTTTGAGAAAAGCCCTTTGCAACCAGTCGCGCCTTATAAGTGTGTACATTACCATCCATGTTGGTCTTCTTCTTGAAGATCCATTTGCACCCAACTATCTTGCGACCTGGTACATTGTTAACCAAGTTTCAAACTTGATTTTCATACATGGATTGTATCTTGCTGTCCATAGCCTCTTTCCATTTAGCAGCCTCAAGGCCTGTCATGGCTTCCGTGCAGCTTTTAGGTTCATCCAGACTTACCAGTGTGCTATCACTGATAAGTGTATCACCTTTCGCAGTAATATGGAAACCATAGTAATGCTGAGGTGCATTCCTAACTCTCGTGGAACGCCTCATAGTGGAAGAATCGATACACAATAGATTATTTCCTAGGTTATCAACAATCGACACAGTTTCATATACACCATCACAAGGTAATACTTTAAAATAAAAAACATTATTAAAGAAATCATTAATACCACCACTATCATTATCAAATGAAAAGGTAAAACCTTGTTTGTACAAACCATGAAAGAAAATAATATTTCTTGCCATTTCAGACGAGTAACAACACTTATTCAAATTTAACACTAATCAAATACATAGCAACAAATAATAAGCTCAAATCTTGGTGACATGTGAAGCTTTCCTATTCCCCATGATCAAGTTTATCTTCCCATGCTCCACATTCTCACTTCTTCTTAGTCCCTGCAATTTAAGTGCATATGTGAATACCACACCCTATATCAAGGACCCAAGAATTAGAATGGGGTGAATTATTAGACAATATAGTGTATGTACCTACATGATTGGGTTTTACTTTCCCATCCTATACATCTTGTTGGTACTTTAGACAGTTTCGCTTCGATGCGACTTTTCATGGAAATAGAAGCATTCAGCCTCTTTAGGGTTAGTAGAAGGGGTGACAGAACATTTATTGGTTCCACTTGAAAAGGAGCCATCAAGGGTCTTTCCCTTGGTACCCTTTGAAGGTCTATTCCTCTTCTTTCCTTTTCCTTGCCTGATTGCCAAGATAGGGGCCGCGGTAGGAGTAGGAGTGGTAACAACCGATTTACTCTGATGACCAGTTTCTACGGTCTTCAAGAGTCCTTGAAGTTTGCTAAGTGTAACTTCCTCCTTGTTCATGTGGTATGTCATACGTAATCGATCATAACTCGATGGTAAGGAGTGCAAAATGATGCTAATTTCCAGCTCCTTGGATAAGTTCACATTTAGTTTCAGCAAATGGTCCATATAACTTTGCATTTTTTGCATGTGGCCCGTGATGGGTTCACCATCCTTCATCCGGGTTGTTATCATGGAGGAGATAATTTCATACCGTTCTTGACGAGCACTCTGATGTTAGCGGTCCATCAAATCCTAGTGCATCTCAAAAGGTTAGTAGTCCTCATAGAACTTTTGGAGCTCGGTTGTCATTATGGCCAACATGATACATGCCACTTTGGTAGCATCTCTCTCATGTTACTGGTATTCAGCGATCTCCTCAGGAGTAGCAAACGACTCCAGTTCCTTAAGCTTCTTGTTCAGGACATATTCCTTGTCCACATACCGAGTGACCATCCTGAAGTTCCTAATCCAATACATAAATTTGGATCCATCAAAGATGACTCTCCCACAAAGGTTCATGAGAGAGAAGGAGCCAATAGGGTTTGAGCCAGAAGCAGAATTGTTGGAAGACATCTGAAAAGAAGAAAGACAAGTTTAGATTAGATATAAAGATAGTCCTTAATAAAATACACAAATGTAATATTAAGGCTAGGACCCAACACAATATTTTATAACATAGAAGAGGGATGCCGTAATCCAAACTATAAAATATTTAAAGGTAAGTGAACGACAATTCACCAATTTCCACCATGAAAAACGAAATAAATTATTAATTTTTAATTGGTTTTGAAAATCCTAGATTCCTTGATATTCATTGAACTTTTCAATGGCATGTTTCAATCTAGAGTGTGCCCTTCAGGTTTTGTGACTGGGATGTCGAGGATCACAAAACAAAGTGTGAAGTAACCATGCAAATTACTTGATATCCTTAATATTTACCCTCAATCGATATGTCAGTTAACCACATGCGCTCTATCAATACTATGATAAACATTAAGTTACTCTTTGCCTACCTTGTTAAGTCCAGGTTAGTGTGCCGGTTAACCACACACGCTCCACTAACGACTTAATCAACGTGCAAAGTGTAATTTCATGGGTTAGCACCATATTCACATTTCCTAAAGTAACTAAGATTGGGAATTTATAAAAGCATTTAGTTACTTTATATTCATCATACTTTTAATGAAGATTTAAAGTCCTTGTCTTACCCGTTCGACTAACAACCCTCCACCAATCAAGGAAGTGGTGGGTGAGAGTGGACACACATTAAGCTGCCATTTTATAGGCAACAACCTTATACCCCCTTTATAGACCGGCTTCGTGAATGAGGCCTACTAACGGTAAAACAACTTGTTCTTATACATATATAATAATTATTGAACTTATAATATTATAAAGTATAAGGGTTGAATTTTAAATTTTAAAATTCTAGCGGTCGGACCTAAAGTTTTTAAAGTGACTTTACATCTTCCAAAACTTGAGGGCAAGTTTCGTAACATTCAAAACTTTTCATCTTTCATAACTTATGAGTTAGATGGTTTATTAAAATTAGAGACTTTTCATTTTATGTAACCCATGTGTTTCATAATGTAATTTAAAATAGTGACTTTTGGTAATCCGTAACTCGAGGACAAATTATAGATTCCATTAAAACAGATAATGATCAAGAATTAAACTAACAGGTAAGTTACAAATAATTTCTATGATCTTCTAAACTAATAAGTTCATGAACATGCATATCAACAATTTCAAGAAGCATAATATGAACCATATAAAACTTGAAATTTTGATAATAGCTATTGAAAATGGATTAGCATAACCATTACACCATCTAAAACAAGTTTTATAACACCAAAACAATTTAGGGTAATGTTTCTAGTCCATTTCCAGCAGAAAAACTTGAAAATCTGCATTCTGGGGCTCTTGCTCGTCAAGTACACGAACCTACTCAGCGAGTAGGATGAATTTACTTATGGACTCGTCGAGCCCCCCCATGGACTCGGCAAGTTTTTGCTTCAGAATGCAGAAAACTTGAGTTTTTTCAACAATTTGCATGAAGTATCAAATAAACAAGCCTAGGCTCTGATACCACTGTTGGTTCTTGAGCATTGTAACACTCCTAAGGTGTACATGCAACCCTAGAAACCATGGATCTACAGTTTACTAAGATACATGCAAATTTGATTTTCCAAGGTTCTTAACCTATCTAGCATAGCATGGGGAACTTTTAAACATAAATGCTAGAAGAAGAACATATCTTATGTAGTTTGGATTCCTTGAGAATCTTGTGAGCCTAGCACCTCAAGTGTGATGACTCAAATGTCTCACACAACACTACAACACTTGGAATAACCTTGTGAGAAGTTCACTAAACCTCAAAATCGACTAGCCCTATTTCTTGTACAAGTAGTAGTAGTCATAGTGCTAATTTTGCTTGCATAGGGTTGTTTATATAGTTGTGGCACAAGTAGGGTTACAGCATGTAAGCTCTAATTGTCATGGCTATCCATATTCCATGATCCATGGGTTTGTACACTCCATGGATTATCCATGGAGCACCTTCTGGGTTTTAGCCCATTCCATACAAACCATGGATCATTAGTCCACTATACAACCCCATATATTTAATTAGTCTCTTTTTGACAACTCTAATTTCAAATTAATTCTTTGATTAATACTAATTAAATAATATTATTAATATATTAGAACTTATAATATATTAATAATCCTTAAGTGTCCTTTCTCTCATTTAGTCTATCCAAGTATTGCTATGCCATGCAACCCAAATGGATCATGCTAATCGGGTCAAGTACATTCTAGAAATAGTTATGAACTTAGACACCTAATCCAACAATATATTCTACTTCTTCATTCGGAATAGGATTCTCCCCCTGGAGAGGACTTTCATCGGTCACTGGAGGAGTTCAATACTCCCCCTACAAAGGTGAATTGGGTGTGAAGGTTGATGTAGAATCCTCCCCTTATGGTGTAGCATTCAAACTTTGTGCTTCAGACGGAATTTTAGAGTCTTTCAAAGTAGGGTGCTCATGTTCCATATCTTTTGCAGCGTCATCAATAATCTTCTTTAGCTCGTCTTCCTTGTTGTTTGCTGCTTTGGATTTGGATGAGATAGCCTTTTTTGGCTCATCGAATAAATTCATGAACTCCTCGTAGAGATTGGAGAGTGGAATTGTAGTTGGATTCGGTTTGGGAAAGATCTCCTTTGATTAATTCTCATCCTTCCGAAACTTCTTCAAATAATTTTCATCGAATGTGACATTCTAGGTTTCTTCTATATTTTTGGACTTTTTGTTGGTAACCCTATATGCCTTAGAAGTTAGAGAATACGCCGAGAAAATACCATCCCTTTCGAAATCTCTTTGTCGAGATCACGAATCAGCAGCTATAGAAGGAGTTGTTCCAGAACCCGCGGGCAGAATACCTTTTGTTGTAAGAAGGGCTACTGGTAGATCGAGGTCTCATTAGCCGAAGAAGACCCTGGCCAATCCACGTGGCCTGCTTGACGAACGTCAGCGACGGAGACATCGTAAATTGGTCCGCGGGCATCGCGATAAGTCCTCTGTCCTACTACAGGTGCCGCGACAACCTTTACCAAGTCCGAACGATTGTCGACCACCAGATCCGCTGGTCTGCAATATTCACCCCGGCTCAGCCTTCACATCAAATTTGTTGCTTTGCTCCTTAGAATTGAAGATAAAGCACCTGGAACCGAACACATGGATAAACTTGACATTGGGTTTGCGATTATTAATAATCTCAAAGGGAGTGGCAGAGAATCACTTATTGATGATTAATTGATTTTTCGTAAAGCAGGTTGTTCCAATTGCATCCGTCCAGAAGTAAAGTGGCAGATTCACGAATGGCAGCATGGTTCTCGCAGATTCACACAATGAGCGGTTTTGTCTTTCAGCGACCCCGTTTTGTTGAGGAGTATAAAGAGCTGAAAAGTTATGAGTTACTCCTTTCGTAGTCATAAATTCTTCAAACGCTTGGTTCTTGAATTCCAAAACCGTTGTCACTGCTAATGGTACGAACCAACTTTCACAGTTGTATTTCAATCTGCTTTATGAAATCCTTGAGCTTAGGTGTTGTTAGGTTCGAAGTTTTGTTGTAAAGAGTTGAAGTGTATTTGATGTATTTCATATTTAATGTATTTGCTAAGTCATTGTATGTTCCAAGCATAACTCCTAGACTTAGTAATTTTTTGTACTCTCAGTTTCCTATAAATAGGGACTGAACATAGAGTTAGATAACAAGTCTTTCCAAAATGTTGTCTATTTTTGTACTCTTGTTCATTTGAGAGTAATATGAGCTGAAACCAGATTCTATTTACATTCAGTGTTCTTAATTGATCTTTTGCTTGTTTTTGAGTCATTTCTCGTCTCAAAAAGTTTTCCGCGTTTTGGTTCTGAAAATCTCGTCTGATCTAAAGATTTGATTACATTATGCATTTGAACAGTATAATCGAGTGGTCGATTACAAGCTTCAGAGCGATTCATTTGATCAAAATTCTAATTCATTAAGTTTTCTGAATTTTCTCGCTTGTTCATCAATGGTGAACTTCAACTTGAATACAATGACTTCTTATTCTCATCTACTTGGATCATCAACAAAAATTCCGATGTTGATTCCAGAGTATTACGATCAATGGGCGGATCGAATGGAAGACTATCTAAATGGACTGGATGAGGAATTATGGAATTGCATCAAAGGAATAGTTCAACCTCCAGAAAATGTTCAGAACATTGGTTCATCTACCATAACTTCTGCTGTTGAAAATCAATCCACAAGGCTGGAAAACAATGAGAAACATTGTATCAGAGAGCTGAGAGGTGCGTTGCCACCTTTTGTTTACAACTACATTCGTGGTTGTAAAACTACTAAGGATATCTAGATCACTCTCAAGGAGAAGTATCAGGGGCGTGAGAAGACGAAGATCAATTAAGTTAAGCAATGTTTGGTAGAGCTGCAGGAGTTCAGATAAAAGGAAAATGAAACAATTGAAGGTTATTATGATCTTCTGAATGAGTTGATTTACCGATGCAATAGGTATGGAATCACAAGGTCCTTAATGGAGTTCAATCTTACTTTTGTCATAGGACTTCTAAAGAGTGGAGGAGTGTGAGTATGATGATCAAAAAACAACAAAGTTTTGATTGTTCATCTCTATATGATATGTACAACCAACTGACAACACACGAAAGTGAAGTTTCAGAAATGATGGAAGAGGCAAAACAGGGCATAGGAGGATCTCTAGATCTGGTTTCTAAAGTATCTGAGGTAGAGACTATTGAAAAAGAGGGTTCAGATGAAAAGGTTTTCTCATGAACTTTGATGATGAAGCTATAGCTTTTTACTCGAACAATTGAGTTAAAAAGTTTTTCAAGAAGCCTTTTAATCCCAAAGGAAAGCAAAGTGATGGAAAAGGAAATTTCGTAAAGTCTGGTGTGGATGAGAAGAAGAAATTTGAAAAGATTGAGAAGAATGATGAAAAGGGGAAAGAATCCAAGACAGAGAAGAAGTTGAAAGGTGATTCAGGAATAGATTGTCAATATTACAATGGAGAAAACCAGCTTGTGAATGATTGCATGCTTCGTATGAAATATGAGAAGAAGAATAGAGTAAAGAACGAAGCATACTACTCTGAAAAGCTTGAAGAGGTTCGTATAAAGGCTAAGGGAATGTCCTTGTGGCAAGAGGAGAATATGAAGATGATGGCACTTATCAGATCTGGTCATCTGGATCTGATGATGAGAGATGAGGCATCCCACTCATGGTTGTATGTTTACTAAGTTTGAGGATGGAGAAGAAGAAGTGACTGGTCGATGCTTCATGCGAAGTCAAGCGACAAATATCCAATGACAACAAAGGTACGCTCTATTCTTGAGTCATTTAACATTCCTTTACAAGCATATCATTCTGAAATAATTGCTTTTGATGATACTTTCTTACTTTGATGCTATTGTTGTGTCTGCTAGTAATGAAGCAAAGAAACTTAATAATCAACCGCTAGGGACACAAAAGTTACTTGACACAAAACGAAGAAAAGTAGAGTATCTAGAATTACAATTAAAGTATGTTAATACTCATAGGGAAAATCTAGATAAGGATGTTAGGATGTTACTTGCTCAACGAAACATCTATTGTAATTCAGCTAAGTGTTTGTATGCAAAATTAATTGCTTTACATCGTTCATCTGAGATTAGCAAAGAACAACATCGTAAGTTGTTACCCTTTCTTGTCTATGAGAGAGAAAAAGTTGATATCATTTAATATGATTGTGAAAATACCATAGCTGATTTTTTGAAAGTGCCAGATGATAGATATGCTTATGGTATTGTTAAGATAGATGAATTTCTAAATGCTGATGAACTTGTTGAAATTGTGAATGAAAGTTTGACAAAAGATGAACTAGTGAAATTTTGAAAAGAACTGGACATTCGAAACTTGACTCTCAATTCAATTTTGCTGATGTTGATGATAACTCGGATAATGTTAGTGAAATCAGTGAAATTGAAGAAGAGGAAAGTATTGATTGTTTTCAATTATCTATCATTAATGTCACATCTAAGATCAAAGGTAAAGAAATTGTTAATGATTTGAAAGTTAAGGATGACATTGGAAAACCCTCTACTTCGAATCTTTCTGACTTTGATGATGTGGAAATACGAGACAGTCAAATAGATAGTAGTGATGATGAGGAGGACGATGTCAACGTTTTGTTTAATAATAAGTCAGAAAAGAATGTTTCGAATGAAACATCTATTCCAAGAGTTGTTGTTGAACAAGTTTATGGAGGCTCAGAAATGTTTGACAAAGTGATGAATGAAAAAGGTGCTCACTATTTCGAAACTAATACTGTCGTGTATCCAAATTTTACATGCACAGATGAAGTAGTTTTTCCAAATCAAGTATTTGTCACTACTGGAAATGCTAAAAACATCAAGCAAGAGTTTAATAAATTGGTTGAAGAAGAAAACAAAAGAACTTTAGACGAAGGATTCTTTTCGAATCAAAGCACTGTTCAAAACAACCTAACCAAGAATTCGTATGTTTTTCAAAGACAAAATCAACACGAAAATGGGTTGTAAAATCTGAAAAAGAAAAATAAGTTTTTAAACAAGAAATTGTTGATACATATCAAGTTGTGAAACTTAATTCACCAGAATATAAAATACTTGTTGAAAATTTTTCAAAAGAAAAAGGAGTTTCAAAAAGAAAAGCACACAAAGACATTTTTTGGCAAGTAGTGTTAAACAAAAAACAAACATTCGAATCAACAAGGAAAAAGAAAAATCCCGCACTATCAAAATCCAAAGTTGTGTCTGATTCACGAGAACGAAAAATCAACAATTTTTGAAAATTAAACTCATCAATGAGTTCTCAAACAACAAATCATCAAGAGATGTTTTTCAAAAGAAAATCACCAAATACTTCTTTTCATTATGCAACAAATGTAATGGACTCATTGCCTTCAACTAAGCATAAAAGTGATACAAATCAAAAGGTTGAAAATGTTCGAAAGATTGTCAACTCTCAAAATTTTTAAACAAGTCACAACGTTGTGAATGTTCGAAAATATGACAATATTAGAAAATCAAAAAATTATCAAACTAATGTCAAATTCACTCCACAAAAACCAAATTTTCGAAATCCGTCTGTTCAAAAAGAAACAAAGGTTTCATACTCAAAAAGTACTTCGGAAGTGAAATCAATCAATCATTGGCTTGAAGGACAAGGGAAAAATTTTCAAGTAGGAAAGTTTTCTCAACAACAGATTCAAAATGCTTATGAAGAGTATTTGAATGAATCTTCAACACAAAGTTCTACTTCTGAAGATTCGAATATTCCGGTTCTAAGATGGCAACCAATCAACAAAGTTACACGAATTGAGAAGCCTGAGGTGGAATCAAATGAAAGTCCAAAACTATCAAAAAATTATGTTTCAATATCTTTAACTAATGATGTTGACTTAATTGATAGTGTTAAAACAAAAGTTCGAACTTTGGCTTTGAGTTCGAAATTTCATTCTTTGTTTCAAGCTAATAACCAAGGACCCAAAAAGCCTTTGGTACCTAAATAATTTAATTAAATGCAGGTTTTGTGTGACAAGAAATATGATGAGAAATGATATATTGATAGTGGTTGCTCTCTTCACATGACTAGAAGAAAGGAGAACTTAAGAGATTTTCGAAGTCTTGAAAATGCTGGAGTGGTGAAGTTTGGAAATAATCATAAATGTCAAGTCAAAGGTTATGGCAAATTAACAAATGGCAGATTCACTGTAAATCGAGTTGCATATGTGGAAGGTCTTCAACACGATTTGATAAGTGTTTCACAACTTTTTGTGGGCACTAGGAATCAAGTTGTGTTTAACGAAGAAGGGAGCATAATATCAAAAGTTGAAAAGAATGAAGTGTTATTAAAGTCGAAAAGATATGGAGACATGCTCATGCTTGATATCAAACCAATTTTAGGCAAACCATCCGTGTGTCTGCTTTCGAAAGCCTTAAATGATGTAATATGGTTAAGGCATAGGCGTTTATCACATCTTAATATTCAAAACATGAATAAGCTGGTTACAGAAGACTTAGTTTGTGGTTTACCTGTGCTGAAATTTGACAATCGTCATAGATTCAAAATTGTTGAATCGTTGGAAGTACTTAACATTGATCTTTGTGGACCATCAACTGTTGACACACTCAACAAGAAACGGTACATTTTGGTTATTGTTAATGATTTTTCATGATTCACTTGGGTATATTTTCTCAGGTTAAAATTTGAAGTTGCTCAAACAATGATCGAATTTACCAAGAAAATAGAGATGAGTCTGAAAAAGAATGTTTGAAGACTCAAAAGTGATAAGGGGTATGAGTTTAAGAATAATGTGTTGGATTCGTTTTTAACAGTAAAAGGGATTTCGCATAATTTCTCATCACCATATACACCTCAACAAAATGGTGTTGTTGAAAGAAGAAATAGGTCATTATGCGAAGCAACAAGAACAATGTTGACATAGGCAAATCTTCCTCAGTACCTATGGGCCAAAGCTGTATCAACAACATGTTTTACTCAGAATCGATCTTTTATTCATAGACAATTTTATATCACTCCATATGAAATACTAAACAATTGAAAACCTAATGTCAAATTCTTTCACGTTTTTGGTTGCAGGTGATTTATTATGAATCTGAAAGATAATTTTTCAAAATTTCAAGCTAAAGCTGATGAAGGAATATTTCTAGGATATTCGAACAATTCGGTTGTATATAGAGTGTTAAACAAACGAACACAAAAAATTGAAGAAACGTTTAATCTTACTTTTGATGATTATTATGTCAAACAAGTGGAAAGACAGTTTGAACAAAAACCAATTTGTAATGAATCAAATGATCAAATTGAAGATGATAATTCAATCGATTTTGATGATGATTTAATTTTTGGTGTCCCAGACAGGGCGGTTGATGTAGAGGTTAATGCTGCTGATAATCAAATACCCGAATCCTCGAAACATACTGAAGATTCCACTTTGGATATTGTTACAAAGGGTGAAAGAATGCTAGATATTCATTTGGAAGGGGAGCATTCGAATATCCTTTCAGGTGTTGACGGGGAGTACCCTTTTGAGGGGGAGAAGAGTAGTATGAATGATAATTTTGAGGGGGAGCATCAAAATGACAATTATGTTGAGGGGGAGCATAATGAAAAAATACTATAAATCTTGATCAAAATGTTGAATTTCATGAAATTAATGATAACATTTCTGTTGTAGGATCTGTAAATGAAGATACGTATGAAGATGCACCATTGGAATTTGATCCAACATATCCACCACTTGAGAAATGGATGAAAAATCATCCAAAGGAGCAATTTATAAGAAATCCACAAGATGAAGTTTTAACAAGAGCTCAAGTTCGTGCGAAAAACGAGGTACTCAATACGAATCAAGAATTATGCATGTTTAATGTTTTTATTTCGAAAATTTAGTGAAAACAGTTAAGATTGCTATGGAACACTCAGATTGGATTGTTGCAATGCAATCTAAACTTGCTGAATTCGAACGAAATAAGGTTTGGAGAATAATTCCAAAACCAAAAGACGTTTCGATTGTCGGGTTAAAATGGATTTTCAAAAACAAAAACGACAAAGAAGGCAATATCATTCAAAATAATGCTAGCCTAGTAGTTAAAGGTTATCCGAAACAAGAAGGTATTGTCTATGAAGAAACCTTTGCTCCCATCGCAAGACTCGAGGCTGTTCGAATATTTTTAGCCTATGCAGCTTATAAGGACTTTGATGTTTATCAAATGGATGTTAAATGTGCATTCTTGAATAGAGACGTTGAAGAAATTGTGTATGTTGAACAACCACCATGTTTTATTAACTAAGAATTTCCTAATCATGTATACATCATAGATAAGGCTGTTTATGGGTTAAAACAAGCACCAAGAGCATGGTATGAAACACTTACCAATTTCTTACAACAGTCGAAATTTAAACAAGGATCAGTTGACCCCACATTATTTCGTAAGAAAGTTGGGAATCATCTAATGCTTGTTCAAATTTATGTTGACGATATTATTTTTGGCTTTACTGACCCAACTTTGTCTAGTGAATTTGAGAAATTGATGAAGAGTCAATTCGAAATGAGCATGATGGGTAAAATCAACAATTTTCTTGGGTTAAATATTCGTCAAAGCAGAGAAGGAATTTTCATTAACCAAGAAAAGTACACGAAGAACTTGCTTGAGAAGTTTGGAATGACGAATAGCACGAAGCTAAGAGTGCCAATGGTAGTTGGAACGAAATTAACACCTTCGTTAGATACACCTGTTGTTGATCTTACTTTGTTCAGAAGCATGATAGGTTCTCTTCTTTATTTAACTACAAGTAGACCACATTTAACAGTTGTGAAATATATCTTTTGTTATATCAAAGGAACAATTTCGTTAGCATTGTGGTATCCTTCGAAATCTGGATTTTTCATTCAAGCCTTTTCGGATTCAGATCTTGGTGGATGTACTCTTGATAGAAAAAGTACAAGTGGAGGATGTCAACTATTGGATGGAAAGCTTTTCAGTTGGCAATCGAAAAAGCAAACTTGTGTTGCAATTTCCACTGCTGAAGTTGAATACATTTATGTTGCTGCTTGTACTTCTCAAATCATCTGGATTCAAAGCCAATTGCATGATTATGCAATTAATATGAAAAAGATTCCATTGTATTGTGATTCACAAAGTGTTATACGCATTTGTCATAATCCAGTACAATATTCGAAAACAAAACATATTGCTCTTCGTTATCATTTCATAAAAGATCACATTTAAGATGGAAATATTGAAGTTCATTTTGTAAAAACAACCGATCAACTTGCTGATATTTTCACAAAACCTCTTGACGAAAAAAAAATTTATGAGAATTTTGGCTGGTTTGGGAATGTTAGATACAAATTCTATATCAGAATCAGTCATACAAAACTAACGAAGTGTCTACTGGTGAAAAGGTGTCTATTCAGAGGCAAAATAATTCGTTCAGAGGCTAATCGTATTAACCATTAAGGGGTTACTGTTCACATTCAGCGCTTCGACATGCTTCGTTTTCGTATATTGGAGCTGAAAATTTTCATGTGTTTGGTATCATTTTTTTAATTTTTATAGTATGTCTTTTATTTTGAGAAAAACTGAAAAACCAAAAATATTTTCATTGCTTTGTAATCATTTTCGAAAAATCAAAAATTCCAAAAAGATTTTTTTTTCATGTTTCATTTTTCGAAAAAAATTCAAAATTAAAAAAATATTTTTCTTTCTTTTCGAAAATATAAAATCCAAAAATATTTTTGTTACTTCGTTGTTTTTTTAGGCATCACAGATATTTACATGAAGATTTTTTCAAGGGTCATGCTTGTGTTTCTTAGGGAATGTATTTTTCCTTCAAACTATGCACTAGTTAAAATGTCCCTAGAAGCATGCTGCATCATGTCGACTCAAGCCTCCAAAGACTCAATGTGTGTTAACGAAAACCTTAATGAAATTTTTCACACGAAAGTTTCTTCCCAATCAGACTTACATTCACATTAGTCACTGAGCTACCTTACTCTTCTCAAACGAGTTAAGAGTTTAGTGTTTGGTCTATGTTTAATAAAGGTACATTCGAATCTTTCACCAACTTTTTCATCACAAAATTCTTAACATTTTTCACACACAAAGATACATGTTCAAGAGGTCATTGATCAAACCAATCATGACTTAAACATGTCAAAAATATGTGTTAATGATCTTAAATCTTGAGACCGTGATGCAAATGAAACCCAATTTTCGATCTTAATAAGGAATTGACGGGGAACTTTGTTCCAGATTCTTATCAAACACTTGTTTCAGTATGAAAAATTTCATATACACCAAATCACATTCATTCGTATGAGAGGTCTTGATCAAATGTTCGAAGCCCATGAAATTTGTTTCCCAACAAGATCTAGCTTAAAGATTTTTCTTTGGATGTGATTTCCGTGTGAGTATCAATTCTTTTGCTTAGTTACTTTTACATAATATACCAGCGCAAATTGTCACTGACTACACTGGTCAAACAAGTAATTTCGGTTACAATTACTCACCTTATGTTTAGGTTGATAAGTAACGAAATTTGTAAGCCACCCTTTGAAGCCTAGAAAAAGAAGCCCTTTGATAGTTTTCTGTAAGTATTCAATTGTAATTCACGGGAACATACACAAGCTGTGGATTGTCTCTTTTGATAATCAACGGAGCAACCTTTGCCTAGGGTTTAACTGACTTCATGTCTAAATTTTAGACATCACACAACCCAATTTTTTTTTTTAAATTTTCTTCTTATCTTTTTCTTTGGCACACATCACTCACGAAATCCTTAAGGTTCTAAGTAATACCAACTTAGGCTGAAGATTTCACAAGACTGGAAAAGGAATTCGTTTCGAATTCCAAAAATGAAAGAGCCTAGCTTCCAATCAGAAGGGTTTGATCTTATCCACATTGTACTCACGAACAATCTAAAGTTACCGTTTGGTAATTTAGCCCTAGTTTCAAGGTACTTTATCAGACGTGATGGGATAAACAGCTACTGGTGCGAGTTTCAAGGAATGGCATGGCCTACTCGTTAATGATAAATGGTTCAAATTATTTTGGGCTTAACTATAAAAGGAAAATCATTTTCCTTTTATCATTACGTGATCAAAAATTCTCAAACGAACAAAAAGCCCTAATTTTTTCACAAAGCTTTCAAGAAATCTCAAATGGATGTTGTTTAGAACTCCAACAATGATGAAATTGAATCTCAACCGTTGATGAAAATTCAAAGAATAAATTATCAAGTTGTGTCCAATGTTTTATTATATCCAGAAGATTTGAAGATGCTAATCGTTTCCCTGAAACGATATGGATTAGCAACTGCTATGTTCAACTCATTCGTAGTTCTGATGACATGGTTGTCAATGGTTGCTTCAGCTGCGTCATATAGCAAGGCTACCGATGTCAGTACTTTTAATCTGATTAATGAGAAGAAAGTTCAATTGACAAAGAAGATGTTCATTAAGTTTTTGGATATTCCTAACTCTACACCATTCTTGAAGCCTCCACATCCACAAATCGTACACATGTTCAACGAGATAGGTTACCAGTCCCCACTCGAAAAGATTAGTGATTTAAAGAAATTAGGACTTCTGTGTATGTGGAACTTTTTCTTTGGATTCTACCTTAGATGCCTGACGGGAAGATGTGTAGGACTTGACAAGGGCAGATTGGAAGTTTATGCAATGGTAATGGGTCTTTACTATGATTTTAGTGTTGACTATGTCACTCATTTGTGGGAGGAGTTTGGCAAAAGTTTATAAAACACGAATATGGTAAAGGGGATTTTATGTGCAAGGTACTGGAGCCTTGTTCTTGAGAAAGTGTATGAAAAAGAGGGAATCCAAGTCCCTGCTGATGAACCTATTGCTGAATTTGCTAAGTATCATTTTCGGAAAGTTGTGGAGGATGATGTGAATATTTTTCCAAGTGTAGCACGTATTCCTGATGCTATGCTAAAGAAGGTGAACCCTACTCACAAGATTCTTGTGAAGTATTTAGAGACAATTAATGCAGATGTGGAAACCGGGCTTTTGCTTACAATCAAAGCTGGAACTTCTAAACAATCCAAGAAGTCGAAGAATGATGAAGCGAGGCACTCGTTACAAGTACGAAAAAGTCTACACCCAAGTCTCTGTTGGGTTTTGAGCATTCTAACACTCCTAAGTGTACATGCAACCCTAAATACCTTGGATCTATGTTTTCTCTATTATACATGCAAATATGAATATTCCTAGGTATTACTCTAACTAGCATACAATCTTTTGATACTTGAATAATAAAGTAGATAGAAATACATACCTTGTTGATGTAGCTTAACTCCATGAAGCTCGAGAGCCTAGTGCCCCAAGTGTGACACCTCAAATGGTTCACACAACATCAAATGCACTTGAAATAACTTAGAGAGAAATGCTACACTTCATGAAATCGGCTAGCCCTCACCATTCCATCATAGTCTCTCATGGTCACCAATTTTTACAAGAATAAGATGGTTATATAGTGTGTCACAATTGGGGTTACACCATGTAAACCCTAATTGTCATGGCCTTTCTTTTCCATGATGCATGGGTACAAAAACACCATAAAGCATGCATGGATCATCCTATGGGTTTTATCCCAACTTGATAAATTATGGAGCATTAGCCCACTATACAAGTATGGATGATTTACACAATCAACCCATATATTTAATTAGTCTCCTTTTGATCACTTAATTAATTCAAAATTAATTCTTGATTAATACTGATTAAATAATCTTATAAATATATTAGAACTTATAATATATTAACAAACCTTAAGTGTTCTTTCTCTCATTTTAGTCTATCCAAATGCATGATGCCATGCAACCCAAATGGACCATGCCAAGTCGGGTCAAGTACATACCAAATATAGTTATGGGCTTAGACACTAATCCAATAGTCTCCCACTTCGATAAGTGTAAAAGTATTATTGCGTATGACTTCAAAAACTAACTAGCAATCGTAGCTCTCAAAAGCCGTTGTCGAACTCTGACCTTGTCGATGAACTCTGACCATTGTCTATGACTGGTCCATTAGATAAGGGATCGTATATTCCTCCATTCTAGATATCATATGGACTGAGACATGGATTATAAATCATTCTCTCTCTATCTATTTGTTGTTTCCTGATTTCCGATTTATGACGACTGACTGATTGAATAGATCAAATCAGTCTTGGCTTGGCCAAGCACTCACATGTGTCATCACTAAATCATCGATTGGCCAACATATATCACTTTTATCCTAAAGGTAAAAGGAATGGATAAACTTTGACTCATATGGCTTGTTCTACTACTTGTTGAATCATACATAAAGGCACGTTTTATAACATCGAATTACCAATGCGTTTTCGTGCGATCAATGTATAACCAACTCATAGTAACAACTCATATATCTAGGTTTGAAGAATATAAGATATTATCATTGTCACATCCCGAAAACCGAAGGTGGAAACATTTCCGGGGTTAACTCCACGTTGAGTATTACATCCAATGCACATAGTAAGTAAAGTAAAACAACTGTTACATTACATATAGAAAAGTTTACATTTGTTTCAAAAGTTAATTGTACAAGTGTGATACATATTATATAAGAACAAAATGAGACGAGTCTTCTACGCACTCCGTATTCGCTAGAAAAGATCGTCGAGTACCTGTCTAATGCGAACCTGAGATTACAAGCGGTTTGAAAATCAACATAAAGCTGGTGAGTTCATAAGCAGTTAGTTTTCTGAAAATGTACGAGTTCCATTAGTTTCCTAAAAACGTGGTTATCCAAGAAAATCCCATATTTTCTTAAAAGTTGGTTACCAAATCCAGAATGTAATTGTAAAAGATGTACACTAAAAACATGATTGTTCTTGTGAATTGAAAAGTTTAGTTATCTAACTTGTTACGCTTTTCTGGTTACGTGTTACTGTTACCCAGGAAAATCCTATATTTTCCTACATATGTGTGTGTGTGAACTGATACCGATTTTGATTATGTTCAATGTTATCCCTAGGAAAATCCCATATTTTCCTGAATGTGGGTGTGTGCAAAGTCTCCTGAAAGTCTGACTATCCTTAAATGTACATTAGTTTTATTATGTACATAAAATTAATAATTAAGTGTGAAATGTTCATAATCTTGATTGCGAGTCCTTAACCATACTTCAGACTAGATATGACTCGGGCCAGGGCCAGTATCCTTTTTATGACTTTCGTCACCCTTGAACCTTTCGGTTAGGCTGTAGCTAGCAGCCAGGTGTGGGATTGTCAGTCCCGTATAGATCTAGACACTCAAGTCACGTTCTCACTCCTGGAGATTCTGGTTATAGGGTTAGTCCTCCACTCTCTCGTGCCAAGGAAGTGTTACAGAGGACGTGTCTCCAATCTTTAAGATTACTCATTACTTCTCGTTCCTAGGGAAGTAGTATCTATGACTAACTAAGTTCTAATGGTGCCTGTCCTTTACACTCGAGCCTAGGTGTTTTATTAAGGACATTACAAATGTTTTATGTTTTCTAATGGTGTCTATCCTTTACACTCGAGCCTAGGGTGTTTTATTACATACATTACAATGTTTTATGATCTCTATCAATATAAGTGTGAACAATCAATTGTGAAGTATACAACATAACAGTATATAATAAGAATTGAAAATCGGTTTGAACAAACAACTCTGCAAGTTAAAACAGTTTGTTAGTAGGTTTTCAATTCTTAAAAGTGTGAGAATTATGAAACCATTTAAATGAAATAATGAATTTAAGTACAAGATATCCTTGTACTTTTGCTTGTATTCCCCCCTTGAAAACATTGAAAAACCATTGAAAAACGGTAGGGGTATGAACTCACCAAACGAGAAAATGCAACGTTCTGGAAGCTAAGTGTCGATTCAAAGCTTGATAACACGCGAGGTTCCTATGTAATACGAAATGGTATACAAATATATCTAATTAGATTTATAAACTCTAATTAGATATGATATTACACTCCAATGAGCGAAAACACTTCAAAACGAGTGTTTGGAGTGACCCGGGTGACATCTACGGATGTGTATTGATGCGTGGGACTTGGGAATTGAGTTTACTCTTCAAGAGTAAACTCCTTATGGAGTTTTCGGCCTCTTATACCATACCCACATGAGTTCAGGGTGTGAACTCATGTTTGGGTGCTTTATGGTGCTAAAATGGTCAATATCACTTGAGGGATGATTGGGATGAATTTATCTAAGGCTTTGGAAGGAATTAAATCACCAATAACACTACAAAAGGGAGTTTACGGCCCTAAATAAGCAGTTTACGGCCGTAAACTCCTATCCCCCTTAGATTGATGATTTAATGGTCTTAGCTTAATCATATGTGATTCCTATAATTTTTACAAGCCTTGGTATGAATTCAGGGCACCAAATGACTCAACTTTAGGAGTTTACGGCCCTGGAACATATTCTTGGGGTGTCATGGCCGTAAACACCTAATTGGAGGGTGTTTGACATGTTTAAGGTCCCCAAACTATTTTTAGATGATTCTAGGATTTATTTCAAGGCTATTTGTGATGTTATATGGCTTTTTAACACTAGAAAATGAGTTTACTCCCGATGTATGAGGAGTTTACGGCCAAAGCATATTCCTTGGCCGTAAACTCTTATTTGCTCCTCAAAATTCTTGTTTAGGGTGTTCTAAGTCCGGATTTGTAAGCCATAAGGTCGTATCTAAGTCCCAATGTTGGTTTGAAGGGGTTAAATTGCTCAAAAACCCATTTATTAAGTGTTTACGGCCCAAGCCTGCTCCTTGGTTGTAAACATATGTTCTTGGTCCAAAATCACATTTTAAATACAGATTTGAAGGCCTAAGAGGTTGAATAACAAGTTAGGGAAGTTACCTCTATGATTTGGAGCCTTAATTCTATGTTTTTGGACCTTAATCTTGGATGAGGGGAGAGGTTAGAGAGAGATGAAGCAAAAGCTTCAAATGAAAGCTTGAACACGTTTAAATAGGTCCCAAAACTCGGACACGGTGAAATTCTACCCGATACCGGCATTAAACAGGGCTTTTGGTCGCACCCGATCAAGTTGCCGTAACTCGATATGGTTGATTCTAGAAATGTTCCGATCACTAATATGAGGTGTTAGAATGAGTTATAAATGTACTAGGACACCCATTAAGTCATATTAGATAATCTCTAATTAACGACTTAATTAAATGACAGAATCGAAAACTAAATTGGTAACGACGATTGGATTATCGAAATGAGTTACGAAAAGGGTTACAAGCAGTGGTACGAAATTTCGGGTTGTTACAATCATATCATGATCACTCCTGATAAAATCCATGAAGTGATTCCAATGAGCGTGGGTTGAATCCAATACTCATAACTTATGAGCACTCATGAGTGTTGTAGCACCACTTTATCCAACAACTTAGACCTCTATAATCCAGCCCATGACAGTCTTGATTCATATCTACTTCCAACATAAGACCGACTATGGACGGTTTGAATAACTTAGTCATTCAGGAAGAACGACGTAGTTATTTTGGAAGTCAAAACATGCAAAGTGAAACACAAGAATAAACGAATCCAATATGGTCTTAGAACTTATGAATATAAATAAAACACCTTTTATTTATCACCATATTGATTACACATTATTCATTGCATACTGTTTCAAACTATCAACTTTATACTTGAATTAAAAACAATAGTTGTCCCATGCTCCAAGCATGTACACTATGTTTTTCAAAACACTAGTCATGCTATACACCAAGTATGCACACTATGTTTGTGTATGATCTTTACTTTGTGAAATTGATCGATTGAACATAATTCCAATGATTCTCATTTCACAATCCATAATCCTTACTGCAAACGCAAGAATTCCAAATTCATGCCATTTACCGAAATCTGTTAGATTCTAAACTTATATGCATTGATCCTCTTGTAATGATTATGCACAAAGTCACAAAGACTTAACAACAAACATTACAGATCATGTCAAAGGAGATCAACTCCTTGGAAACATCCTTCTTACATTAAGTTTCCTAATCTTACACAGATTTATTGAACAACATCCACCTTCCCATATTTCCATTTTGACTATCACTTCTGAACAAGAGTTGCCACTTTTTCAGAATATCTCAATATGGTCCTTCCAAAAATTAACATTATACATCCAACAGTACTTGAGAAACTAATCTTTGGTAAACCTTAGATTGTCCTCGATAATTGCTTAATCATTTTAGTCATATCAAATTCTAGACCTTTCCCTTCTTAATGCCCCATGCATTTGGAAAATTTTAGAAAGGTTGAATATTATAGCACATGCAATCGATCCTATATCCGAAGCATATGGGACATGATTCATGATGTCTCACATAAAGACATGATACTAGACCAGTCCTATCACAACTAGCCTTTTTGGCTAGGAAATTTCATCCTTAAGTAAGCAAGGACTATTATGAGACTTGTGCTAACACACCTAAGTGTTCAATATGAGTTCCTAAGGAGCCATATCGTGTTAGAATGTAAATCCCTCCAAGAATAGTGAATCTCTCCCAAATCTCTCCAAGCATGTGAAATCTCTCCCAAATCTCTCAAAGTATGCGAAATCTCTCCAAGAATAGTGAATCTCTCCCAAATCTCTCAAAGTATGCGAAATCTCTCTAAGAATAGTGAATCTCTCCTAAATCTCTCCAAGCGTGTGAAATCTCTCCCAAATCTCTCAAAGTATGCGAAATCTCTCCAAGAATAGTGAATCTCTCCCAAATCTCTCAAAGTATGTGAAATCTCTCCAAGTATGTGAAATCTCTCACTAATCTTTCCACGTATCTTAAATCTCTCTTAAATCTCCCTAAGTACCTTCCTCAGTCGAAAACAGCTCAAAAACAGAAGAGGAAACCCTAAAAGGACCCTCTCGGTCCGGAACCTCTTGGTCCGGACTCCTCTTAGTCCGGAACCCTCTTAGTCCGAACACCTTCTAAGGAACTGGGAAGGTTCTCACCTTCGGAACCCTTTTGCTTCAAATCTTCTATCGGATTCCGGAAGGCTTCACTCTGGATGCACCATGTTCGGATCTTCATATCATCACTCCGGAAGACCTTATCTTGCATTGCTTCAGAAGTCTAGTTAGCCTGGCATCCTCGGCCAACACCAACCCAAACGCGCGCCTGACTCCGGAAGCGAGGATTGACTTCGGAACCCGCCCAGTACCCCTGAAAACCCTCCTTGTACTCACTTCGGACCCTCGCATATCTATCCCTCAACTCCAAAATTTAAAGAAGAGCTTTGGAAATTGTCAAGTAGCTCTGGAATTCACCTTTTAGCTCCGGATTTTGGTAATTTTCAGTCCTTTTCTCCATTTTAAGGTATTTTGAGGTCGGGAATCCCACCAAACTCGTGTTTTTCTGAACTAAAACCCCTATTTGATGCTAAAATTAATTATTTTAAGCATATTTTTCATAAAAATAAATGTTTGGAATTTAGGAAAACCTTATCCTAAATAAAGAAAAGGAAAAGGGAGTTAACTTTGTGATTTGATGAAATCCTCATTTCCCATGCAATTCACAGTATTCCATGCCTTACCCACCAAATATCCATGCACGGACCACCGAATTCCCCATGCACCAAGGATTCATCCCTTTTCTTATACTCCAAAGCAACGACAGTGAAGCAGTTTAAACTCCTCTTTCTCTCTCATTTTTCCCATTTTCTCTCAAAACTCATTTTCAAGGCAAGAACAATGATCTTGCTGGAATGGAAAATATTCTCAATTTATCCCTGGAGTTGAAAGATAAATTCCTCCACTCACCTAATATTCCATTATATTTCAAGATGAATCCATATTACTTTATTCTTAATAATATGTGATGATCATCCTTAGGAAAGCATCCCTCCCAGGGAAGTTCCTCATCCCAGCAAGAGTTTAAGCTTGAGGTCTTCACTCCATAACTCCAAAAACTCCTCAACCAACTCAAGGTGAGCTTCATACCCCACCTTTTTCAGTATTTTAATGTTTGTGGGGCAGAGTACAAGTCGAATCTTGCTTAAACTCTTAAATGATTGCATATATACGTATGTTTGTACGTGTGTGTGAAATATTATTAAATTAATATATTAGTAATATACTCATCAACGTAGGATTTCTTAATTTCATAAAGAATAGAGGATACCTTGTGCAAAAGAGCCTCCCAACTATTGAGTGTGCCCAACTTAACCCGTTTATCTATGATTTCATGTCTAAGGATAAAAATTATAAAAAGGGACCTTACTAAATGGACACCATTTCTAGTGATTTTTCGAAAATAGAAACTTTGTGACTATTTTGCAAACTATCAGGGAGTATTTTATAAATATTCAATATAAAAGTTTGCGTCAAGAAATTAGACAAATAGAGCCTTTATGACAAAAATATTTGCATGTCATAAACCGCTGTTGTAACACCTCCAACAACATAAGTAGTGTTTCTATATGTCATAAAACAGAAAATGTGTGTCATAACCGGCAGTTATAAATTTATACAAATTGTAACTTGACACTTTTCTCTTGACTAAAATGATTTGTTTTTCAATAAACGAAAAGGAACGAACACGAACACCCAGTTAACGAGCACAATCATCGATATGGAATGAGAACGATATTTCTATTCAATGAGTACGAATTTCATTATTTATCTAATAAATAATCGATCTCTAACAATTGCTCAAAAGGTTGTTAATATTCTAGTTAAACAAATCTCAAAAGTACCTAAATATAAAAATATTAGTGTATGCCTAAGTCCTGTAAGGAGTTATAGCCAGAGTCTCTTGGAGGGAGAGCGGGAATTTGTGTATAGTTCTATATGGGGCTGACACCCCGCACCTTTGTTTTTCGCTACAGTTAGACAGGCCAGTCTAGGGTAACAAATGTATTTTCCAACCGAGGGCGCCTGAGAAACTCCAAAACAGGCACTCCGTCAGATTAGTATGGTTATAATGACTCACTAGAATATGTTATATTAACCAAAAATTTATGTAAGGAACACCTCATAAATAAATTTTGGCACATTGTGTTGACTGTCCTACACGTGATAGGTGATGGTCTGCATTTGTTGTGTTGACTGTCCTTCTTCATCGCATAGAATGTCCACAATAGCCATGTGGATTCTTTCTCCTACAAGTATAGAGTCATAATACTACTATTATTACAAATTAAAAAGCGTATGACTCTATGGAAAATGTTTGTAAACGGTTTTGATAACGATAAACTAACCTACACATATACATAGTTGCAAACTAGAACTTACGATTATTAAAGCAGAAAATATGGGATTTCTGGGGAAAGCGATTTTTCTACAATTACAATAACGATAAAGTAGAAATTACGAATATTTTATAGCAAAAAATATAGGATTTTCTGGAGAAAATGATTTTTCTACGACTTCGATAACGATAAACTAGAACGCACACACTCAAATTTACTTGATAAAAGGAAAAAGATTTTCAACTATATTTCCTCTTTGAAAATAAGGGATTTTTCTTGAAACGATTGATTGTTACTATTCAAAAGAACTATTCCCGGACACAGCTCGCTTTTACAAATCACACTACATTTCAAAATCACTCCTTATAAGGTTGAACAAAAGTAATGACATGCACACATATATGAATTTTCAAGGCAAGACTCCAAAGGATTTCATAGAAAATATCTGATTTTCTGTAAAACACAATGAGAATTATTCTAAACAAGTGTAAACGATTTTATACAAAAATGCTTATGAACTCACCAACTTTTAGTTGAAGCTTTTCAAACGACTTGTATTCTCAGGGATCTAGTAAGCAGGTAACAAGAGATGTGGATGCAGGACTAGTTAACTGTAGTTTGAAGTGTTCTACTTATGTATCTTTTGTGTAACTCGAAGAACAAATACAATATGTAAACAATGTAAGTCTGTTATCTCAATGTATGATGTTTGGAATGCTTTGTTTCATTTATATTAAATTGTTATGATACTACACAATGAAGTCACCCACCTCCGGACGTTTCCGTCATCTGGTCTGAGGGTGTTCAAGTCCTTTAGCTACAATATTTCTATTTGCCAAGTTCTCTTAATTCAGATTATGAAAAAGGATGCCGTAATCATAATCGAATTTTAGAACGCAAATAATAGACCCATATATAGAATTTCCTTATGTTGAGTCATTCCAACACAAAATTCATATATATCCTTGACTAAAGATGATTAAAACCTCAATCTAAGCTTTTAGAATTGAAATGAAGTATAATTTCCTCTCCCTTAATTATAGCAAAACAACTTTTTCTCAATTGAAACCTTTTGTTTTCTATAATTAACATTGCTAACTTGCAACACTAACAATAACTTGCTCCCACTAACATGATGATTATTAGCATAACACATATGCTCCCACTAGCTTTGACATTTACTCAGAAATCAGCTGGACTTCTAGAAATCAATATTGTATTGACTTTCATACCAAAGTTTAGACTTCTGATACAAGATGTTTTGATAAAAATTTATCAAAATCATACACCTTTCCTTAGATAGCTCGCAGGTGTGTCTAAACAATTTTAGAACTATTAAAAGGGATGCCATAATCATAGTCTTAATTGTTTAGATATTTGCTATCTGCTTCAAATCTACTTGGTGGAAGTATTTCCTAACCGTCATTTTCATGAATCGGAGAGAAACCTTATGACCCTTAGATTTTATGGTGTATGTGTTCTTATCCATGTGAATTGTCAAAACCATAGTCACAAGACAAGGATAATGACAAATCCAAACTCATATGGACTGAACTCAATCTTAATTTCTTGCCACCTGGCAACTCAAGGGCCTACCATTGTTTCCAAGTTATTGTCCAACCAATTGAGAACTCAAAGAACTCATATGCAAAGTCAACTTTTGTAACAGCCCGGAATCTCAGGTATTATTAAAATTATGTTTTTGGGGTGATTTAAGAGGGGACTCGGCGAGTTGGAGCCTAGACTCGCCGAGTAGGATCGCGGACTTGGTCGCGGGTCCGCGACTGGACTCGACGAGTCCAGATATGGACTCGGCGAGTCGACGCTGTTCAGCAGAAACCCTAACCGTTCAGTTTGGATCGTATTTAACGCCTCTTAGGCCGTCATTTTCAGTCTTTTGGTCAATTGAGAGAAACCTTAATCGCTGTGGACGCCTAGAGCAAGGGAGAAAGCTTTGGAACTTGGAAGAATTGGTTAGGCAAGAAGAAGAGGGATTTGGCTAAAGGAATATCAAGGAGGATTGAGTCCTGAGATTTGGGGGACACAGAGAGTGCGTTTTCAGGTAATACTCGGACCAAATATGTTATTTTGTTGTATTTATGAAATTAGGGTTTATAGAACCCATTTAGTGATTTGATGAAGAAATGCCTTGTTACCCCACGATTATAGTCTTGTATTAGGACCTTTAGAGGTCCAGAAGGTCCCATGCATGTGTACTTCGGGACGAGACCTATCCCAGGAAGCAGTTACTCGTCTGCATGGCATGGACTCGCCGAGTTGTTCTTCAGACTCGGCGAGTAGCTTGAAGATTTGCTGGGACTCGCCGAGTTGTTCTTCAGACTCGGCGAGTGGAGTCGGGGTGGCCCCGCGATTCTTCCACGAGGACCTCGTCGAGTCAAGAGGTATACTCGACGAGTAGAAAGGGAATATTCAGGAATCTGTGAGGACGACTAGACTCGCCGAGTCGCCATGGTACTCGCCGAGTCCAGTCGAGTTGACCGTTGACCGTTGACCAGAGTTGACCTAAGTCTGACTTCTTAGGGATAGTCACACTTAGATGATATGAGTGTTAATGAGTTATGTAATGTTATAGGAGGGTTGTAGCTCGTTGGTTTGTGCACAAGTGATTTCAGGAGTCGCTAGCTTTCAGCACTTACGAGGTGAGTTTTCTCACTATACTGTACCCGGAAGGGTTTGACTGTGTGACCGGAAGGTCGAATATGTTATGTGATATGTATGCTATAAGTGGTAAGTTAAGTGTTATATGGATATGTATGCTATAAGTGGTAAGTTAAGTGTTATATGGATATGTATGTGTTATATGTGCTATGTATGATATGTGGGCCGGAAGGCAATATGTTATGGGCCGGAAGGCGATTATGTTATGGGCCGGAAGGCGTTGTAATGAGGACCAGAAGGTCAGGGCCTGGAAAGGCGTATGTGTGTAAGTGTATATTAGGGAACTCACTAAGCATTTATGCTTACAGTTGTTGTGTATGTATGTATTTCAGGTACTAGCGAGGACCGTGGGAAGGCGCCGGCATGATCGATACACACTGAAGATTGTTTTAGGATCTTGGGAGTTTGAATAATTGTATTGACCGAATAATTAAACTATTTATGCCTTGTTTTTAATGGAAAATATTATGTTTTAAAAATGAAAAATTTGTTTGAAAAATTTGAGTTGTTACAATTGGTATCAGAGCCTTGGTTTGAGGGATTCGGGTGCACCTTCGGGGGTAACTGAACTCAAACCGAGGATTTGAGGAAACTTTTCAAATAAAGGCATAAACTTTTGTAAATGGTTTTGTGGTAAGCAAGAAAGAAGCAGTGTGTACGATCAGTCTGCGCCCGAACGGTAAAGATCCCCAAAAATACCTTACAATATTATATGATATGAATTGTTATGCATGCTAGAAGACTAGGTACTCATGATAGGACTAGAGTGGCCTGATTTGTGATGCCTTAGTCTAAGGAAGTTTGCTTATATGAGATGCTTTGCTAGTATGCGGGTAGATAGTGCATATCAGAAGTAGAGTACTCACTATCCGAAGTTTGGGGAGGAGGACTTGGGATGAACACTGATGCGGTGTGGTCGGTAGTATTGGGCCCGTACTACCGAGGACACCGGGTCAGTGGGAGACCCAAGTAAGAATCCCTGGATGTCGGGGACGGGGTAGGGTCGCGTTATCGAGTGCAATTACACTTGATAGAATCTCTGATAGTTTTATGTTGTATTTCAGAGATATCATGGTTAGACCGCGGCACGGGGCGAGTACGAGCGGTGTGAGTGACGAGGATATTCGTCAGATGATCCACGAGGAGGTGGCGGCGGCGATCCGGGCCGAGATCCTGGAGATGTTTGGGTCTATCAAGACCACCCTTATGGAGACGTTCGACGAGCGGTACGCCGCATTGACTGAGGCTGCAACCGCTGCAGCTACCGCAGCTGTGGCCGCTACTAGGCCACAGGGGGGTGATTCATTGCTGTTCCGAGAGTTCAGCAACACGAAGCCACCAGAGTTCGACGGGACGCAGGATCCGATTGCTGCGATGAGGTGGATCGCAGATATAGAGGGGTGCTTCTACACTTGTTCATGCCCGGAGCACCTGAGGGTACGGTTCGCTTTGAACCAGCTCCGTCTGGGAGCCAAGGACTGGTGGAAGTTCGTGACGGCGAACTTCACTTTAGCAGAGACTGCGGCAGTGACATGGGAGGGATTCACTACCATGTTCAGGGATGAGTACGTTCCCCCGGTGGAGCGGGAACGATTGGTTCAGGAGTTCTTAGCCCTCAAGCAGGGTACTGATTCGGTGGCGGCGATCACGCGGAAGTTCCACGAGAGGGCGATGTTTTGCCCCGAGCTAGTGGCCACAGAGCAGGCTCGGATGAGCCGGTACTTGGGTGTTCTGAGGAGGGAGATCCGGGAGTTTGTGTCAAACTCCACTTACCATACTTTTACTGAGCTTCAGGCGAATGCCAGGAAGCGTGAGATCGAGTTAGAGACTCAGGCCAGGGAGGAGGCCGAGTCTCAGCAGGCAGACCGGCGACCGGCTCAGTCTCAGCCGGCAGCCAAGCGGATCAAGTCCGCCGATTCGAGGACGGGAGGTTCGAAGAACCGCACTTGCGTAAAGTGCGGCAAGGGTCACGATGGGGCGTGTCGAGCCGGTGCTTGCTACAAGTGTGGCAAGGAGGGACACATTGCTAGGGAGTGTCCCAAGGGATTTATGGTTTGCTTTCATTGCAACCAGACCGGCCATCGGAAGGCCGAGTGCCCTCAGCTTCGTCAGGGATCTGCACCTGTTTCCAGGACTACTGAGACTCGACCGGTGAAGGTCGAGGCCCCGAGGGCTCGTGGGAGAGCCTTTCAGCTTACTGCGGAGGAGGTCCGCGCTGCGCCCGATGTTGTGGCAGGTATGTTGTAATTCATGTATTTATTTTAATGTCAAGATGTTATGCTTATGTTATTACATACGTAGGTACTTTCCTTGTGAACTCTGTGCCTACCTTAGTGTTATTTGACTCGGGTGCGAGTAGGTCCTTTGTGTCCTTAGCCTTTAGTCAGCATATCGGCGTTAGTCGTGGGTCGTTGAGTCGACCTTTGAGAGTTTCTATAGCTGACGAGAAGGTGATTTGTGCTACGGAGGTTCTTCGGGGATGTGTACTAGAGATTTTCGGGATTGGATTCCCAATTGATCTGATTCCTATCGCGATGGGGGATGTCTGTGTCATCGTGGGCATGGACTGGCTGAGCCGGTTCGGCGCTGTCATCGACTGTGAGCGTCAGTTGGTGACTATACGAGACCCTAGAGGTGGAGTTCTTTCGGTGTACGGCGAGGGTACCCGTTCGGGATCAGCTTTTTGTTCGGCCGCTAGGGCGAGGCAGTGTCTACAGCAGGGCTGTAAAGGTTTTGTGGCGTATGTGATGGATACGCGGGAGGTTTCCGAGAAACCGAAGTCAGTTGAGGAAGTTCCGGTGGTGCGCGAATTTTCAGATGTCTTTCCCGAGGAGTTGCCGGGAGTACCGCCTGTGAGGCAAGTAGAGTTCAGTATTGATCTGGTTCCGGGGGCAGCACCTATTGCTAAAGTGCCCTATCGTCTTGCACCTCCATAGATGCAAGAGTTGTCCTCGCAACTCCAGGAGTTGCTGGGGAGGGGATTCATTCGGCCGAGCAGCTCGCCATGGGGAGCACCTATTCTGTTCGTCAAAAAGAAGGATGGTTCCCACCGGATGTGCATTGATTACCGGGAATTGAACAAGCTAACGGTCAAGAACCGTTACCCGTTGCCGAGGATCGATGATTTATTCGATCAGTTGCAGGGAGCATCTTGGTTTTCCAAGATCGATCTGAGGTCAGGTTACCACCAGGTGAGAGTACGGGAGGAAGACGTCCAGAAGACAGCGTTTAGGACGCGATATGGGCATTATGAGTTTGTGGTGATGCCTTTTGGACTCACCAATGCACCGGCTGTGTTCATGGATCTCATGAACAGGGTATGCAGGCCGATGTTGGATCGGTCGGTGATCGTATTTATCGACGACATTCTGGTGTATTCGAGATCGAGAGAGCAGCATGAGGAGCATTTGAGGGAGGTCCTTGAGGTATTGAGGTTGGAGAAACTTTATGCAAAGTTCTCCAAATGTGAATTCTGGTTGCGGGAGGTCCAGTTTCTAGGACATGTGGTTAATCAGAAAGGGATATTGGTCGACCCGGCCAAGGTTGAGGCGGTGATGAGTTGGGAGGTGCCGAAGTCACCCTCTGAGATCAGAAGTTTCCTTGGGTTGGCAGGGTATTATCGGAGATTTATCAAGGATTTCTCCAAGATCGCAGTGCCACTCACCAGATTGACCCGGAAGGGTGTTACGTTCTCATGGGGGCCCGAGCAGCAGACCTCCTTTGAGACACTTCGCCAGAGATTGTGCGAAGACCCGGTATTAGCTCTCCCAGAAGGGATGGAAGATTTCGTGGTATATTGCGACGCATCGATTTCGGGATTGGGTTCAGTGTTGATGCAGAGGGGTCATGTGATAGCTTATGCATCGAGGCAGCTGAAGCCTCATGAGGCGAGATATCCCACGCATGATTTAGAGCTGGGGGCAGTAGTGTTCGCTCTCAAGATTTGGCGCCACTACTTGTATGGGGTTCGATGTACGATATACACGGACCATAAGAGTTTGAAGTATTTGATGGATCAACCCAACCTAAATATGCGTCAGAGGAGGTGGTTGGATGTGGTCAAGGATTATGATTGTGAGATCCTGTACCACCCAGGCAAGGCTAATGTGGTAGCCGATGCATTAAGCCGCAGGGCGGAGAGCACTCCATTGCGAGATGTGTGCTTGAGACTGACCGTGATGACTCCTGTATTGGACGATATTCGTAGGGCACAGGCTGAGGCTGTGCGACCAGAAATGCAGAAGAAAGAGCGGGTTGTGGGGTTAATCTCAGAGTTTGTCAAGGATGGTCGAGGCCTTATGACGTTTCGGGGTCGGATTTGGGTGCCGTTCGTGGGCGGTACGCGTATTACGTTGATGGAAGAGGCTCATAAATCGAAATTCTCGATCCATCCCGGTGCTACAAAGATGTATTTGGATCTAAGGAAGGAATATTGGTGGCCCTGTATGAAGAGGGACGTGGCATGGTTCGTTGAGAGGTGCTTGACCTGCCGTAGGGTTAAGGCTGAGCACCAGAGACCGCATGGCAAGTTACAGCCCTTGGAGATCCCCGAGTGGAAGTGGGAACAGATCACTATGGATTTTATCACCAAATTGCCAAGGACTGCTAGGGGAGTAGACGCAATTTGGGTGATCGTGGATAGGTTGACAAAGAGTGCACACTTCCTTGCCATCAGTGAGAGTTCTTCGGCGGAGAAATTGGCGGAGATATACGCGAGAGAGGTGGTGTCTCGGCACGGGGTGCCGATCTCGATTGTGTCAGACCGTGATGTGCGCTTTACTTCCAGATTCTGGAAGAAATTCCATGAGGAGCTGGGTACTAAATTGCATTTTAGTACCGCATACCATCCCCAGACAGACGGTCAGAGCGAACGGACAATTCAGACGCTGGAAGACATGCTCCGAGCGTGTGTGTTAGACTTCGGGGGTAGTTGGGATGCGTACTTACCATTGGCAGAGTTCTCCTATAACAACAGCCATCATTCGAGCATTGGTATGCCACCTTTCGAGCTATTGTACGGTAGGAGGTGTCGGACCCCCATTTGCTGGGGAGAGGTGGGACAGAGAGTGATGGGCAGCACGGAGATCGTGCTCCAGACGACAGAGCAGATTCAGCGAGTGAGACAAAGGTTATTGACTGCCCAGAGCCGACAGAAGAGTTATGCAGACAGGCGCCGATCCGAGCTTGAATTTCAGGTCGGCGACTTCGTTCTCCTGAAGGTCTCTCCTTGGAAAGGAGTGATTCGGTTCAGGAAGAGAGGCAAGTTGGGGCCCCGGTATATTGGGCCATTTCGTGTGATTGCAAGGATAGGTCGGGTAGCCTACCGGTTGGAGTTGCCAACGGAGTTGGGTCAGATACATGACACTTTTCATGTGTCACAGTTGAGGAAGTGCATAGCCGATGAGTCGGCAGTGGTTCCATTGGAGGATATTCAGGTGGATGCGAGCCTGAATTACGCGGAGAGACCAGTGGCTATCAGGGATCGGAAGATCAAGGTTCTGAGGAACAAGGAAGTACCTCTGGTGTTGGTTCAATGGCAACACCGTAAGGGATCAGAAATGACTTGGGAACCGGAGCGCGAAATGCGGGAGCAGCATCCGGAACTATTTGCAGAATGAGACTTCGAGGGCGAAGTCTAATCCAAGTGGGGGAGAATTGTAACAGCCCGGAATCTCAGGTATTATTAAAATTATGTTTTTGGGGTGATTTAAGAGGGGACTCGGCGAGTTGGAGCCTAGACTCGCCGAGTAGGATCGCGGACTTGGTCGCGGGTCCGCGACTGGACTCGACGAGTCCAGATATGGACTCGGCGAGTCGACGCTGTTCAGCAGAAACCCTAACCGTTCAGTTTGGATCGTATTTAACGCCTCTTAGGCCGTCATTTTCAGTCTTTTGGTCAATTGAGAGAAACCTTAATCGCTGTGGACGCCTAGAGCAAGGGAGAAAGCTTTGGAACTTGGAAGAATTGGTTAGGCAAGAAGAAGAGGGATTTGGCTAAAGGAATATCAAGGAGGATTGAGTCCTGAGATTTGGGGGACACAGAGAGTGCGTTTTCAGGTAATACTCGGACCAAATATGTTATTTTGTTGTATTTATGAAATTAGGGTTTATAGAACCCATTTAGTGATTTGATGAAGAAATGCCTTGTTACCCCACGATTATAGTCTTGTATTAGGACCTTTAGAGGTCCAGAAGGTCCCATGCATGTGTACTTCGGGACGAGACCTATCCCAGGAAGCAGTTACTCGTCTGCATGGCATGGACTCGCCGAGTTGTTCTTCAGACTCGGCGAGTAGCTTGAAGATTTGCTGGGACTCGCCGAGTTGTTCTTCAGACTCGGCGAGTGGAGTCGGGGTGGCCCCGCGATTCTTCCACGAGGACCTCGTCAAGTCAAGAGGTATACTCGACGAGTAGAAAGGGAATATTCAGGAATCTGTGAGGACGACTAGACTCGCCGAGTCGCCATGGTACTCGCCGAGTCCAGTCGAGTTGACCGTTGACCGTTGACCAGAGTTGACCTAAGTCTGACTTCTTAGGGATAGTCACACTTAGATGATATGAGTGTTAATGAGTTATGTAATGTTATAGGAGGGTTGTAGCTCGTTGGTTTGTGCACGAGTGATTTCAGGAGTCGCTAGCTTTCAGCACTTACGAGGTGAGTTTTCTCACTATACTGTACCCGGAAGGGTTTGACTGTGTGACCGGAAGGTCGAATATGTTATGTGATATGTATGCTATAAGTGGTAAGTTAAGTGTTATATGGATATGTATGCTATAAGTGGTAAGTTAAGTGTTATATGGATATGTATGCTATAAGTGGTAAGTTAAGTGTTATATGGATATGTATGCTATAAGTGGTAAGTTAAGTGTTATATGGATATGTATGTGTTATATGTGCTATGTATGATATGTGGGCCGGAAGGCAATATGTTATGGGCCGGAAGGCGATTATGTTATGGGCCGGAAGGCGTTGTAATGAGGACCAGAAGGTCAGGGCCTGGAAAGGCGTATGTGTGTAAGTGTATATTGGGGAACTCACTAAGCATTTATGCTTACAGTTGTTGTGTATGTATGTATTTCAGGTACTAGCGAGGACCGTGGGAAGGCGCCGGCATGATCGATACACACTGAAGATTGTTTTAGGATCTTGGGAGTTTGAATAATTGTATTGACCGAATAATTAAACTATTTATGCCTTGTTTTTAATGGAAAATATTATGTTTTAAAAATGAAAAATTTGTTTGAAAAATTTGAGTTGTTACAACTTTAACTAGAATGGGAACAGAAATAGAAATATGTCAACACGATAGGTTATAAACCTCACGTCGTGTGCTAGTGTCAAACTACAGGCTTTTATTCTTGACAAGATCTTGAAATTCTTCCAGGATCTTTAAGACTCCCACTTCCCTCTTGGCATATAAGACTATCTTGCCAAATATTCAAGTGATAGTGCGGATTCTTTATCAAGACAAACAATCCGCACAATTGGCCTTAGTTGGTCTTTTTTTTATCCAAAACATCCCAACATACCAATTTCAAATGTACAAGAGTGGGACACACTTTACTCTTACATTTAACTAGTGTTATAAACCTTCTTTAAGATGTGTCATTCAAGTTTCAATCTTGGAGTATGAATCTAAGATTTGTATTGGAACGAGGTATGAATCATCTTCTTGATTTTACCACTTCGACAATTCATAGCTCATCTTCTTAGCTATCAGAATGCACTTAGAGGATGAATTGTGATAAGGTCTCTTAATCATTAAGATGATCATATAACAGGATATTAAAGTACTCTCCCATACTTACAGATTTGAGAAACTTTTATCCTTCTGCCTAATTTGATTCTTCTCATTCATTTTGCCATACATCGAAAATTTTCCAATGTATAAGAATTATACTTAAACTTGTAAGTATAACCATATTTACTAAAGCTTAGTAAATCATGACGAACAGTCTTACCAACCTTTTGTGGTGGGCCTTGATCAGTGCACAAGAATGTGTATTCGATCCCTTAGTCCGTCACTTGACTCACATATACATGCGAACAATGAACTAGTCTTAATTTTCCAAAGCTGAAAGTTCTCATTCATCATATTGTACAACTTGTATGATTCCAAGTTTCTATCCAACTGAAAACTTAGGTGATGAGAAGCTTTCCTAATTTGGTAAATTTAGACACTAACACAAATGAAAGAATCAAATTCATATTTTCAATATTGCTAGAAACATACAAAAATCAAGTTTTCATAAATGTCATTGCAAGGAGATATAAAATAAAGTAAAACAAACTTTTATTTATTCATAAAATGCGGAAAAAACTTTTCCTTACACTGCAACTTTACATGAAAACTATGCTATTACATGTTTCCTAACAATCTATCAGAACTCCTAAGAGTAGCTCAAGAATCCGATCTTCAATCAAAAGATAGAAATCCACCTTCACGGTCAGATTCAACATACTCTTTCTTTAAGTTTCCTTCACTTTTGCTTTGAGTATTAAAACATCAACATGTGACACAGTCACATCATGTAATAAGAATCTCATAATAGAAACTTAATCAAGTTAGATAGTGGACTTTACCTGAAGTTGAGTCAAACTTATTGACTTTACCAGCCTTATGATCTTTCAGTTAAGTTTGGCGGCTTTGCAACCAATACCCCTTCCTCTGGCATGAGAAACATATAGACTCTTTGGAAATGGTACATGGGACTATTGCAGACTTGCCTTTCTCTTTACCATTTGCTCAACCGAGTTGACTATGGCCAATCCCTTTCCATTGGGAAGAGAAAGCTTTTACTAGGTATCCAATGCAACCTTTGCTTATGTCCATTGGGAAGTTGATCTCCAAATCAAATTTGCTTTACTAGTCCTCAAATCATTTCTGATTCAGCAGCACCAAGCAAATACATAAGATCATTAAGGGTTATGTCATAGTCAATTTCATTGTAGTCCCAAAGGAACACACTATATGACTTAAAAAGTGACTGAACATCCAAATTTCTTAAGATTTTGACGCCCAACTATCTCGTATTGTCAATATGTGACTTCATCTCTAAGATGTGAGCACACATAGACCTTGCTTTCCATTAGGGTTTGAGTGACCTTGTACTTGTGGGTTAGGGAGAATAATTGGGGAGGTGGAGGAAGTGAAGTTCCAATAGATTTGGGAAGATCATAGATGTTTGAACCAGACATCTTTTTGAGAGATATTCAAGATAGTTGATTTGAAGTCCTTAATATAACACCAAATATAAAATATTAAGGCTAGGACCCAACACAATATTTTATAACTTGGAAGAGGGATGTCGTAATCCAAGCTATAGAATATTTGAATGTAGGTGAATGATGATTCACCAGTTTCCTCCATGAAAAAATGAAATAAATTATTAGGTTTTTAATTAGATTTCAAACTCCTAGATCTTTTGAGATTCATTGAACCATTCAATGGCATGTTTCAATATCGAGTGTGCCCTTCAGTTTTTGTGACTGGGATGCCGAGGATCACAAAACAAGGTGTGATGTAACCATGCAAATTACTTGGTACCCTTAATATTTACCCATTAATGAAGGGATAATCATAGTCCTTGTCCTGCCTGTTTGGCTAACGACCCTCCACCAATCAAGGAAGCGGTGGGTGAGAGTGGACACCCATTAAACTGCCATTTTATAGGCAGCAACCTTATACCCCCCTTATAGACCTGCTTCGTGAATGAGGTTTACTAATGGTAAAACTGACTTGCTCTTATACTGTGACAACCCAAAATTTCCATTATGTACAAACAATATCAAGTCAATAGAAGTTAGAACAATTGTAGTAAATTTTCATACTTTTTAGTATAAGTTTGAGTATTTCAGGATTTACTCTCAAAGAGATATCAGGAGAGAGGATGCACTAGGGTTTTGTGCAACTCTGTTATTTCAAAACTCTATGATATTAGAGTTCATTTCGTGAATAAAATATTTTCTGCCAAAAATCCCAGGAGTATATATAGGATTCTGAGCCATATTTATTCATTAGTTCCATTTCCATCTAGAGAAAAGCAGAATTCTCTCTCACGGATCTTTGGACTTTCGTTCCAAAACGTAAGTGCTTCCATCTAGTTGTATTATAGAGCTTAATATGTGCTTAATAACATAGAAATCATATCAAAACAACAAGATTTAAGAGTTTACCGCCCAAGAACATCTTGGACCGTAAACCCTTTTATAAAGGACAAATGAGTGCCTAGTCCTTTCCTCTTGATATGAAACTAGCTTAGACTCGTAAACTAATGCATTTAGGACTAGAAAGCACCCAAGAACACCAAGAGTAAGGTGTTCACGGCCCAAGAAGTTCTTGGACCGTGAACTCCAAACTCAAGGGCCAAAAGGTGCTTTTAACCTTCCTAAAGCCTTAGACAATGGCCTTGATTTACTCATAGTTAATTTTGGGCCTTTAAATCATCAAAAATCCATCCCAAGGAGAGATTACGGCCGTAATCTCAAAGGGTTTTGGTCCATGGGCCGTGAACATCAAAGAAGGGTACCAAAGTGTGCCTAAGGCCTTCAATAGCCTTAGATAAATGTCTAAAAACCTATCCTAGATGAGCATGACACTTGAAGACATAAAAATACCCTTTCCATATGGGGTTACGACAGTAAACCCAAAAGGAAATGGCCTTGGGTCCGTAAAATCCTCAAAGGAGTGTATTAAAGCCCTAAACCCTTCCATGTATTAAACCATCAAGTAGAATTGCTTCTAGGGATCATGTAAGACTTCAAAACACCAAATAAACCTAATCTTAGGAGCTTATGGCCGTAAACTCAAGGGTTTACGACCGTAAACTTCTTGTTGTTATGGCATTGAAGAGTAAACTCAAGAATGGGGTCCTTTGGAACCCTAAACCCACTAGCCTTGTCCTACAACAACTTAGATGCAATCCTTAGGGCTTATAACACTTATATAAAGTGTTTATCATGTTCTAGGATGTCTTAATATTTTCAATTAGTAGCTTAAGACTAAATGGGTGCATATATGTGTGATTATATGTTCATTAGGATCATAGCGTGTGTACAAGTTTTCACTTGACACTTAGCAATCCTACACCGTTCAGTTCATTCAAACCACCATCTACAGGTGAGTTCATACCCCTTAATCAATGTTTTAAATGATTTTAAATGCGTTAAAAGTAGAAAACAACATGCTATAGAATTAATCACATGTGATTTATAACTGTGTTTTCATCCAACTGATTTCACATGCTTCAAAATGTGATGTATAAAATGGTTTTCTATCTCAAAAATACTTTGTTATCAAGTGTATTACTTTTGAAATGTTTATTTAAAATGACATCAAGTCATTGTTAATTAATGCTCAAAACCCTTAAATGTCTTACAAAACCATTTTCATCTTCTTGAACAAGACTATATCTATACACTTATTTTCTGATATATGCATTGATATGATAGCTTTCATCCTTCATTTAGTTTCCCACACTCTTGTGTAGCAAGGGTGTATAAACCTGCTTGGACAAATGATTAACTTCCAATTAACTATTATAGGGATAGTTAGGAGATATAAAACATTATTGCTATTACAAGGAATTACACCAGAGTCAGTTCATTCATGAGTCTATACTAAACATTACATGTTACATGAATACGTCTACATCGATACGCTTACATGAATACATTTACATATATATATTTATGTGTATACACTTACATGGATACTTCTACCTGGATTCACTATGATGAGTTACTAGTACATTATTTGTAAATTGTTCTGCCTATCCTAGTTCAAAAAGATAACTAGACGGGACTAACCATTCCGGAACCCACCTGTTAGCAATAGAGGTAATGAACATCTACAGATGCCTACGGTTAATACTTATATTGGGAGTACCTTTATGGGACTAACCATTCCGTAAACCTGCTACCAGCTACAGAGGAAAATGAACAATCTACGGATGTTCAAGGTTATACATTTTGGCAGTCGCGATGTCGTGTTTATCCTAATGCAAAAGGATAATACTTTTATGGTTATATTTTCCATATTACTTTTATTTTGTGTTACTTTCCCATAAATGAGGAGGTAGACTATATATTGTTAATTGTAGTCATAAAAGGGGAAAATCGTCTTTGTTATAGCAAAACATACAGGTCTTGGTAGAAGACTAATTTCAAACATTCAGGTCTTGGTAGAAGACTACATTTTATACTAGTAGGAAATATGGGATTTTCTAGGATTTTCATACTTATATCAATTGTTTCATTCAAAGATTTTCATAGCATTCATAACAGATTTCCAAAGCAAGACAATGACACTTAAATACTTATGAATTCACCAGCTTTACGCTGATACTCGCTTTCAAAATAAATTGTATTTTCTGGTCACCAGTAGACAGGTACAATGGCCAGGTTTTGAGAAGACGGAGCACAGACAAGACTCGTCTTTTATTTTGATTACATATTTTGGTGTCTTATTACTATTAAAGAACACACATGTATTAAATATTTACTTTTAATTCAATGGATGATGTTGCTGCTTGTTTACTACTTTGCATTGTTGTGATACTATACATGACATCCTCCACCCCTAAAAGTTTCCGCCGTTCTCGGTTTTGGGGTGTGACATATACATATATATATATATATATATATATATATATATATATATATATATATATATATATATATATATATATATATATATATAATATTAACTTCTAATATTACAAAGTATAAGGGTTGAATTTTAACTTTTAAAATTCTAAGGGCTTAACTTGGAATTAAAGTATTCATAAGGGAAAACTTTTCAAATTCCAAAACATGAGAGCAAGTTTTGAAACAATTCAAAACTATTTAGTTTCCATAACTTATGTCTTTAAAGTAGTTTTAATCCAAAAACTCTTCAAGTTCCATAACTTGAGGACAAGTTATGGAAGACTTTAAACTATTAAAAGAATGTGACTTTTCTTTATTCATAACCTATGGAAATATTTATGAGTTTTATGAACCTTGAATGTGACTTTTCATATAACTTGAGGACAAGTTACAAAAACATATTTTAGAATCAACTATTAGATTATTTTGGATGGAAAACAACAATTTCACATAACTTTCCTATTAATCTAAGCAACTCATAAGAACAAGATAATTCAAATCAAAATTTTTCTGTTGTAAAGAGTCGAAGTGTATTTGATGTATTTCGTATGTAATATATTTGCTATGTCATTGTATGTTCGAAGCGTAACATAGAGTTAGATAACAAGTATTTCCTGAATGTTGTCTATTTTTGTATTCTTGTTCATTTAAGCGTAATATGATCTGAAACCAAATTATATTTACATTAAGTGCTTTTAATTTATCGTTTGCTTGATTTACTCTGATTCTATTAGATTTTTCGTTACAATTCCTCTTCAGGTGTGGCTTCAGATTTCTCTCTAAGAAAATACACCCAGGTAAATCTAGAAAAATGATCAACAATTACAAGTATGTATTTTTTACCACCAATGATTTCAATTGCCGAAGGACCACAAAGGTCTATATGCAAGAGTTCAAGTGGTTCTATGACTTTCGTATTCACAATTTTTAGATGACTCTTCCTGCTCTGTTCCCCGTTTCGAAGGCTGCACAAAGATGTAAATATAATTTGGAAAGTTTGTCGATATCTTTGAAATTGAGGTGCGAGAGTCTTCGGTGCCACATCCAGCTATCATCAATAGAGACTTTCATAAGTAGACATATGGCATGCTTCCTTTTGATGGGTTTCAAATTGAGTGGATACATCTCACCTTTGCACTTTGAATTTAGGAGCACTATTGTGGTTTCCTAATCGATTATCTTAGATCCCTCATCATCAAACGAAACTTTTACTCTTGTACCAACCACCAACTTCAAAACACTTATAAGGTTGTGATGCAAACCTTCCACGTATGCGACCTTGCGAATTGAAAATTCTGCATTAGTGATCATTTTGTATCCCTTGATTTCTCTAAGTGAGTTTTTTCTGTACTTCACTTTTCCACCACCTTTTAACGCTCGAAACTCTCTCGGTTCGTCCTTTCTCCCTGTCATGTGACGCAACCAGCCACTATCTATACACCATTCGGAGTCAAACTGCTAGTCACTAATCACCTACAAGAATCAAATAGATTTTAGAACCAAAAGTTATTTGGGTCCACGTGATGCTTACATAGGAAAACTAATAGCAACATCAACTAAATAAGATCTTTTAACCAAGGTGGTGGTATCTTTCTTTTTAATTTGAAAAACGGTGATCCTATTATCTTTTAAGTTCCTATCCTTTGTGGATATTTTCCTTTACTTATTTTGGATCTATTGCTTGACAATTTTCTTCTCAACTTTCTTTTTGGGCCTCTTATTTGGAAATTTAGGCTCCAAAACTATCTTTCCTTTGCCTTTAGCATCTTGCGATGTCTTGGCTGAATGTGAATCATTCGTGTTAATAGAGAAGTGAGACATTTTTTTTCTCCATAGGTTTTCGCAGGATTTGTAAAGGATGATTTTTGAAAAAATTTTTGATTCAAAACATGTGGAGACTGAGACTGAGTTCAAGGAAAACTCTTAGGGTTCGCATGTGAAGAGACTTTCGCATTTGGATTGGATGAGCTTTCTTGATAGACAAAGTTGGGATTTTGGATTTACAGAAATACTTTCTTTACTTCAGATTTTTTTATATCTCGCATTTCTTTGACATTTTTGAAATGTAAACTACTCTGAGGATTTATGAATATTTTCCCTTTATTTTGGCTTTCTAATGGGAGTTTTTGTACACCAGTCAAAATAGGTCAAAAAAAATCACATGTCATTATGCCAATCATGTAATGTGATTTCGTTAAACTAGTAATGTGATAAACTTAATATGTAATTCATGTTAAATTATAAACTTTCATACATACATTATAGTATAAATCAAAGTATACGTCCATACGATTCGAAAAATATAGAGAACATCTAAATCTGACTTCGTGTGAAGAAGTTATGATAAACCGAACACTATAAAATTTCTATAATAAGAGGAATTTAAAATAGACTCAGAATTAGCTATTGGACTGTAAAAGAAAGTTGTAGTAATCGGAAATACCTACGCGTGGAAATAAAGAACATCAAAAACAGAGTTTGTATGCAAAAGTTATGACCTTCCGAAGATGCAGCTGTCTAAGGGCATGACACATGGCAGAAACCCTAGCCGCCTTAAGTCACGACGTGGACATTAAGGCCACGACATGAAACATGTCTGGGACACTAATCGGGGCTAGAAAACACGTGTTGAAGCTACGTGGTGACTCATGGATAGACACGACATGACCCTAGGTATGCCACGGCGTGAAATGGCCCAAAAGAGCCTATAAATAGCGCTCAAGACCATTTCATTCCTTACACCTTCTACTTTCTTTCTCTCTCGTTTCCGAAGGCCGTTTCCCTTCCCGAGCCTGACAACGACGGGCCTCTGACCGTTTAGATTCTATAGATCACGCTACTAAGGTGAGTTTCATGGCCCCACTTTCTAATATTTTCAGGGGAAAACGCACGCTAAATATTATATATACGTTATTATTGTGTCTATATGATAGTATATCAGTATCAACGTAGATAGTTATAATAACTGGGATATAGTTATTTAGTATCATAAAGTATACAACTATCGTAAAGTTGTTAGCATGTTATTATTATAGTAGTATACTAATGTAGATCTTGAGTTCTACTTTGGATTCTATATATATGTTGTGTGGGAGATAGTTCCAAAGTTATATTCGGAAGTTCTATATGTTAATTTATAAAGTATGTTATTATTGTTAGTTTTATGACAAGATAAAACATGGTATGTTATATGCTGTTGTTGTTATTGCTTTTATGTCAAGATAAAACCTGGTTTTACTTCAAGTTATAGTTGTTCTACTACCTAAATGTTATGAAGTTAGGAGTACTGTTTAAAAGCATAGTTTAGTAACTTAGGGTTTTAGACATGAAAATGCTTTTGTTGTTAGGACTATAGAACGTCGTCAAAGTCTACCTGAGCTACCTCTTTCATCAACTAAGATTGGGGATCTTAGTGGAAGTCCTCTGATTTGTAACCGTTAATCCCGTGTGAGCGAGGAAGTCGTCTATGAAAAAGATACGGGTTGACGACCCCACTCCTGGTTTTTAATTACAACCCAAGACAAGTGAGTGACAATCCGTTCCTTTTATTTGTTATTGTTCCGGCGTCGATGAAGCGCGCGGTATTGTCTCTCATGGCAAATCATGAGTGTATTGTTTCTCATGGTAAATCATGAGTGTATTGTGTCTCATTGTAAATCATGAGTGTGTTTTGTCAGAGACTTTCTTGTCAAGCAGCGGTTACAGACTCATGGTAGCAACTTCTTAGAAACATTATACTTTGTCGTATACAAGTATTAATGTTAAGTATAAGTTTCCCTTACTTATAACCTAGGTACTACTTGTATATTAAGTAGATAATTATACCTAACACACATACTCATATATATATATATATATATATATATATATATATTATACTTACTGCCGATCCACCAGTTGGCTCACGACCTTTCACTGATCCACCAATAATTTATATATATTAGACTTACTTCCTACATGTCATATCGTCTTCAACACTCGGGTCTATAGACTCATGACATGCCACCATTCTGCCGTCAACCCCTAACTTTACCATAAAAACTACTTTAATACAATAATAGTTGCAGACATAGAGACTACACTTTTAGCTTTACTCATATAGGCGCCTTAGAGACTATACTCTTTACTCTACTAGTTTCATGTACACCAACATTAGACATATAAGAACTATCATACTAGTTCTTATATCCTAACATACACGGACATATATTGTAATACATAGTATAGTGAGATAACTCACTTGAAAAATCTCTCAAACGATTAACAGTTATCCTGGTGATCCAATTGGTGAGCAACATGCCAAACGAGTATTAACCTATAATACTATAATTTAATTAACATCTATTGCAATCTTGTAGAAGTTAGATTCTTATTTAATGTTAAATTTAATTTCATGGCTATCTAATAAAGATCAACCAGGAAGGACAGATGGGAAGAAGAACTATTTCGGCGTATAGCTTTTCTAAAATCCAACAACCAAGCCAACATGACCATTCTAGATACCTCTCTTATAAGTAGACCAATCAAAATATTTAACTAGAATTAATGACTAATGTGGTTGTTATAGGTTCCTAACAACATCTAACCTAAATATAAGTTACCCTAAAATCCTAGTAACCATAGCTTAACTTACAGAGATTTCTAGCAAAAACCCGACAAGTCGCGGGCAAGACCTCGATACCAAACACTTCTCGTTATCGGGATCTCCAATGCCACAATAACTCGTTAATGAAATCTCATAGAACATCAAAAACACAAGATAATTTATAACTAGAGAGAGAGAGAGAGAGAGAGAGAGAGATCTGAGAAAATGGTGTGAAAAATAAGTGGGGGTTGAAATCTATTTATAGGCAGATTTTGGGAGAGGCACGTCATGACCTGGCTTGGTCGGCATGGTCTCCCAACAGAAAGACGACACATGCAAACTATAGAGTGGTTCGATGTGGACCCTTCTGTACGCGCACGTCTTGCGCTTTGCACGCATATGATTTTTTTCTTTTTCAAAAGTCATATCTTTCTCATACAAACTTTGTTTTTTTACGTTCTTTATATCCACGTGTAGGTATCAACTAGTACAATAATTTTCGTTTAGACTCCATTGGCTAATTCTCACATTCTCCCTTTTACAACAACTACGACTTTTGTTTGATTACTTAGGATAATAATCAATCTATTTCCGATTTGTATTTTACAACGTGCTCTTTCGTATAGGACTGAAAGCAAAACTTCGAATACTAATAATTTCTTCAAGTGAAGTCGGATTTAAGTGTTTTATATATCTATAAAAATCGTATTAATGCTTTCTACATGTCTATGATGATTACCTTGCCTAAAAAAATATTTCAACTTTGAATTTTATAAAAAAATGTTTATATTAATTTCTACTATAGAGTGAAGATAGGGTGTTACAACTCTCCCCCACTTACAGAGATTTCTACCCCGAAACCCTACTCCTGGTGCACCTTAGGATAATGCCTACACACTATCCTACTAGGGTTTCTTGCGATCAACATAGGATCTAGCCAACGTTGCCGCATCGATTTTCCCTATCTGTACTTACTTAGTCACAGAAGTTTATTTTTTACCTTTGACGTACTCCCAAACCTCTCGCGTAGTCTTCAAAAACCTAGAATTCTTCGGCCTGGACTTCCAGAATTTATACGTTATGACTAACGATCTCCTTTAGACGTAAAATCTCGATTTTTTCCTATTACTCGGAACATAGTCGACTCGTTAGAAAGCGATTAATTTGGGAAATTTATCTACAATGTCCTAATGGAATCCCTTTTTGGAACATGCCCGTAAAAGACTTATGGCAAAACCCTCAAAACACACACGAATCTAAATTGTAAGTGGTTTCTGTACCTAGTTCATGTGTTCCAACATCCTAAAATTTAACCAAAATTACTATATTGGGTTTATTGGTTTGAAAACTCTGGAACCAGTTGTCTAATAATGGTGACAGACTCATTATAAGGCTTGTTCATCTTTCAATCTACTAGATCATAATGAACACTATGTCACCAATAGATTTTTCGCAAGGCTCTAACTATCTTACATGTATCAAGGTATGACTAGTACTCGAGTATTTCATTTCTATACTTACTCACGATGTGCCATGATACTATCCGACTACTAGGTTTTTGATGCCTGATCTCTCTTTTCATCATTCCAATCATGCCCGAAGTCTCACAATCAACGCTTAAGTGGTCCTAAAGACCCACAACCATTATCGTACTATCCTGAAGGAACCAAATAATCATCCTCCATTGATCACAACAGATCTATACTACTTAAACTTTTGAGGCTATAATATCATTTAAACTGACGAGGCGTATCAAAGGTTGAATCTTTAGCACTTGATGATTTCTATTGGCAAACTAAGCAACCTAATGAATTCCTTGTCTATCAACTTTTATGTTGTAAGGATAAATCCTACATCCTTGAGGGTATGAATGTATCGGGTTATCTTGGCTTTCTGAGCCGCACCGGGGAATTCGATCAACTTCATGGATTCTACCTAACGCTTGGGATGAAGATCTAACTATTCCTTGAGAACTTATAACATGTGCGTACTTTTGCAGAAGACTTCCTTCTTCTTTTAACCGCATAAGGAAATCGAATTAAAAATATTCTTCTACTGGTGTCATAACTCTCCTAGGCCTTGAAATCGAAATTGAAACTTGAATTGCCCTTCTTGCTTTTTCCATAAGGTTTGGTTCTCCACCACTTGGGTCTCCCTATGTGATTTGTAGCCCCTTTTGAATTTAATGAAAATTTTGTTTATCATATCCAATGACCTTCAGTATTCTCATCATAGTACTTCTGTTTGTTCCCAACTCAAGTGATTTGCTCACATCGCATGACCAAAACAAGATAAAATCATGACAAGTACAATGTTGTCTAGGAATGCACTACGCATACGTATAACTAAATATTGTCAAAGTATATTAATATCTTACTACTAACAACATTAATTTAACATCCCTTCTTCGTTAAAATATCATCATCATACATTTATTACATATGATAGAGAGTTTTAACGAAAGTATGAAAGCACTATTGATTCTTCCGATTCAAGCACAATTATGTTGAAGCTTTTCCTTGATCATAAGAGCAACTAGCTGCAACATCTGGTGCTCCCCTGGCTTCCTTTACCGTGAGCTAAAAGGACTGTCCCTGGCCATTGGGGATTCATCTCTATCTTTTTTCCGATGGTTATCCTCAATGTTGTTGGTGTTGGAGCTTGTATTGCACCTGTTGGGTTCATGAGAGGACATTCAACCTTTATGTGGCCAATCTAGTTGCAGTGTAAACAAATACACACTCCCTATGCTCCCTACTTATAGTCTCGGCTGTAATGTCCCTATTTTCCACACATGTAGCATATCAAAGCATGATAGTCTCCCTCGTAGGTTTTCTTATACTTGTTACACTGAGGACATCTCTGTCTCCTATGCCTTGAATCGTTGTGCTTGAATCTTTTGGTTGTTGGTTGAGACGAAGCTAGAGTCTTCCTTTTTTCCTTTCGATGAATTTCCAACTCAGTTTCTCTTGTCCTAGCATGCTCTTGCATATCCTCTAAGTTCTTGTATCGATTGTTTGATACAAACTCCCTGGTATCAATCTTGAGCATACAATCAAGTGTTGATACATTCGTACTTGCTCCGATGAGGCATACTCTAGAAATAACAAGGCGCGCTCGGTGAAAATACTGGTGATCTTAGTCACCGAGTAAGTAAGATGTTTAAGTTATATATATTCCTAAGCGAGTCACTTCCTCTCTATTGGTGGGACATACTATGCGTTGAACTTCTCAACAAATTGTTCCAAAATAACTACACTCTTCTTAGCAGGTGAATAGCTCCTAGTGACAAACTTCCACTAGTCCTTTGCTCCTCAACATAGCAGATTTTGTGCGTATGTAAACTTCAGGTTTTATGAACAAGCACAAGTGTAAAAGCGCCCTTCTATATCTAAGAGTTATCTCATGGAAACAATTAGATCTCTTACACCCTCAAACTCGGGGGCTTGGTGTTATTGAACTCTCAATAGGGCATTTCCATGTCTCTAGTCAGTGTTGCAGCATAAACAGTAGCAGTGGCACCAATACCAACAAGGACAACATAACGTTCAGCAAACAAGGTTATCAATTCAGTCTTCATGTCGTCGAATAGTTTTGGAATCATCTCTCTTAGAACTATTGATACTGCCACCTATATCCAATTGCGTATATCAAACTTGCTCGGTCCTTACCCTTCCTATCAAAAACCAAGAATGCTTGCTCTAGTAATCATCACCATGTTGAATATGGGAATGGAGATGGACTAATTCGAATTATAGAACTAATTAGGGAAAAAATTTTAATCCTTACCCATTACTTAGTAACTTTATGTGTTTTATTGATTCTTATATATATCTTGTGTTTTCAGTAGTACGGGCCCATACTACCTTCCTCACCTACCCATACTAGATTCAAGAATTTCCCCAAGGTTTCCAAGTCACTACACTCTTCAACTGATAGGTCTTTTCGCGCACCTACTGTTATAAGGGTTTAATCACCCACGTTCCTAGATTTATTTTCTTGGATTCTTCCACGTTACCCTACTACTTGCCAAAGAAAACGTCTACATATATTAACTATTTATCTGATGAATACGATTACATGCCCCTAAAATCAAACAGTTTGTTGACTGAATGATCTGACACTAAAATGGTTCGAATTAAACGAGAGTTGCACAATAGTGGCAAAATCAAGAAATCTAAAACTACTTAATTATGGGAGCATACAACCTAATATATTTGTTGAATAAGTAATTTATCTGAGTATAGGTTCTAAGTAGATAATAACAAGTAAAACCCTAGGCTATAAGGAATATTAAGTATCAAACAATCCTAAACGACAATTCCTGAAAAATATCCTTGGCCAACATACTAGCATGTATTTCTACCAGTTCATATTTCAGTAGACATAACAAGTATGGATATTTTGGGAATTACTTTCCTTTCTGAGCTCCTACTGACTATGCACATCACATTCTTTGTATTATTATTTTTTCTAAAAAGATTTATTAATTACTCAGATACTTAATTTCAGTCTAGAATTAGACGAGTGTTCATTCAAGTCTCTCAAACTAGGGATCTAATACCAACTTGCAACATCCCGTTTTTCAACATAAAATTTTCATTTTTATTTATTCTATATATCAGAGTATAAATACATTATGCAGAAAACATGATGCAAATGTGCGTGTGTACATCCATGCCTTGCACTTCTTACGAATCAATGAAGAACTTGAAAAAAATTTATATCCAATTGGGGAAGCGCGAAGCTTAGTGAGTTACCCACAATACCATACACCATACTACATATACATTCATACAAATAATGGCTCACGACATGTCGATGATCCATTAAGAATATGTGTATCTTAGAATAACAACCTACCTGCCATTTCATCTTTAATACTCGGGTCTATAATGTAACACATGATTCCTGGTATGCATTTTATTTAATTCATTTATGTATTTCTTTGGGACTCGACGAGTTGGAGGCCCAACTTATCGAGTAGGGTCGTGGTCTGCGGGCATTTTAAGTGACCTACTCGACGAGTCGGGAGACTGACTACGCGAGTAGGTGTTGTTTGAGGGAAACTCTAAATTCGAGGGTTTGCACCCTATTCAAGCTACTTATTGTAGCATCCATTGTCCCTTATGTTCCTAGAACACCTCTTATCAAAACCCTAGCCACTTTGACTAATCTAAGGCCATTTATGGTGATTTTGGGTGGTTGTGAAGCTTGGAAAGAAGGGGGAAGCTTGGGATTTTGAGTTGGGGCTTGTAGATCCAAAGATCTTATTCCATCTTCAGCTCAATCAAGGTAAATGCCCCCCGTTTTGGTCTTTCTTTTGGTTGTTCATCTTTCGGGCTTAGATTTTGGGTGCATTTAGGGCCTTCTAAGCCATTTCCGGATTTGTGAAGTAATTCATGGAGTTCTACTTTCAGATCTGAGTTATTGGAGGGATGTCATGGCATAAAGGTGTCAGCTCTATGGCCATGAGAGCCCCATGTACATTGTAGAGCACCTTTTATGGATTTATAAGCTAAAAACGCCATGCATGTGCACCAAGTTTGGAACTTTACGTATAAAATGGAAATTAGGAGGCCAGATCTATGGTTTTCGTGTGTTAAGACCCATTTAAATCTATTGCGTAGTAATGGTCAAGGACGGACCAGTTGTTTGGGAGGAAAGTCCCGTAAATGTTTAGACGCGAAAAAGGACCTGAAAATCCTGGGACTCAACGAGTGTATGAACAGAATCGGCGAGCCCAAGGAAATCTCCCAGCCTTTGAAGATGGACTCGACGAGTTGTTCTACAACTCGGCGAGTCATAGTCTGAGCATGTTCTTATGAGGGAGATGAACTCGCCGAGTTGAAGGAATAACTCGGTGAGTCGGATGAAGATAGTCACGATAGTTTGAAGGAAGAATAGCCCATCGAATTCTTGCTAGACTCAACGAGCGGAGTTGAGATTGTATCGGATTAGTGGAGTGTGGACTCGGCGAGTTTGTCACACCCCCAAACCAGAACGGCGGAATCGTTCAAGGCGGATGACTTCATGTAGTATCGAAACAGTTGCATACATAGTAAAAAAAGTAACACAACCATCATATATATAATTTGAAAGTTTACATTGTAGAAAAGTACTTGTTTCAAAAGAAATTACAATATGATGTCAAAGTGAAATTATACTAACACCGCAGCGTCCCTTCTTCAAAAGCAGTAGTTTACATGTATTACTGATTCCCTGAGAAATAGAAGTAGTTTTGAAAGAGTAGGTCAACATTTAAGCTGGTGAGTTCATAAGTATTTAGAGATAATGTTTGTATGAAATAATGAAAATGGTGTGTACATGTTTAAATATTCCTAGAAAATCCCATATTTTCTACTATAGTAGATGGTAGTTTAATTGTTCCAAAACTGTAATGCAATAGTGCTTTTCATGCCTAAGAAAGTAGGTTTATCTATAAATCTCTAAGGCATTTGAAGAAAAACAACCCCGTAAGTCAATGTGTTTTTAATACACCATGTGAGTCTTATAACCATACTATTTGACTAGGATGCCTATAACAACGTTCTTCAGGCGTTGGAAAGTTATCACATTTGTCACCCCAGGCCTGCCGGCCTAGCTGTAGCTAACAGCTTAGGTGCGGGATAGTCAATCCCGTATAGATCTATACACAAGTATCACGCTCCCCCTACAAGGGATTATGGTATATAATACAGGACTTCAAATGCATACTCGAAAGTACGTGAAATGCCTCACAAAACTTAGTATAAATCAGATTTACTTATGAAAATGTCCATTTGTTCTTGTATATTAAAGTATCTCTTTTATATAGTGTTTCTAGTAGGTAAATGTTCATGATTTTCACATAAATTATACCTAATATAGTTTTTCAAAGAGTGTGTTTCGTTCGTATAGTAAATCCTAGTGTAATGCTCACTTGTTATGTAAAGTATAACATTTAAAGTGACATAAATGGTCGCATATACTTAGAGTATAAATAAAGTGTTTGATTCGTATATATGTATATAAACATGTCTTATTTCCGAAAGACAAGATGTTATCCTGAATATATATAGCATACGAATCTTCCTATCTAGTAGTTGTGAATCACATATGATTCACTTGATAAAAGAGTATATAGTGAAACTTTATTTTACACCCAATAATAACCGTGTGTTTACTTGTATCCCCCCCCCCCCTTAAAAATGTATAAAAAGCATTGATAAACATTTGAAGTTTAGTTTATAGGGGTATGAACTCACTTGGTTGATTGAAGATAGTGAGATGAAAATTGAATAGAACTTCGGCTTGTGAAAGTCGATTTTCTCGGGAATCTCGGGAATGCAAAACCTTCCTTTGGGACTTGTACACGAAAACTGGGGCTTCGGGAGGGTCTTGGGGTCTTAGAAGTAGAGTTTCAACACAAGAGAAGAGAGAATTGAGCACTAGAACTCGAAACCAACGGTTTCTATTTATAGGCTGAGTTTTGTTGAGGCACTTCTTCGACGGTTCCCGTATACCCAGTCTGCCGACCCACTCACAAGAGGTTAAGCAAACTTTACAACTTTACAAAGAACTTCAAGATATTATAGCTATTCTTGGATTGGACGAATTATCCGAAGAGATTGGGGTCTCACGTCGTGAGGCTTAGTCAGCATGATCCTCTTCGACCATTTGACGTGGATGACACTCTGGAACCCATCAGTCACGAGCTCACGTCGTGAGTTTTGGCCTCCTCACGTCGTGAGGCTGAGTCAGCCTCAGATTTTGTGTCCCGAACTTGTAAAATTCGTAACTTTTGCGTACGAGGTCCAATTTCAATGTTCTTTATATGCAAGCGTAGGTGTGAAAAGGCTCTACAACTCTCGTTTAGACTTCATCGGCTAACTTTGACTTTATTTTTATTATATCATTTTTAACGGGCCGGGGCACGAAAAGTCCGTTAAAAACCCATAACTTCTTCATCCGATGTCCGTTTTCATCAGACTTTTCATAGTTGCTCTACTATTGTTGGGACCTTCGATTCTCATTTAGGTTGTTTCAGCCAAAAGTCTCTCGATTTCTAATGCAACTTTTTAGGTGTCTACTGTTATATCCGGATTTTGGAAAAATCATAACTTCCTCATACGAAGTCAGATTTGGACGTTCTTTTTACGTACCTTTACGGTTTAATGATATCTACATCATTAATTTAGATACTTAAGGCTAAAAACTATTGTATTGAAACTTCATGTTTTTCGTTTAATCGGTGTTGCCGGTTTTATCGGAAATCTTAGAATGGTCATAACTTCTTCGTTATAACTCGGATTTTAGTGTTTTTAGTATTTATGTAAACCTTGGCACAATATCTAACATAGTAGGTAAACCAATAGAGACTTTTGTACATTTTATTTTAAAAGTTAATTTCATTATTTCAAAAGTGGTTATAATACTTGACTTTTTAGGTCATTACATAGATTCGAAATATCGGGTTGTCACATCATCCCCCCGTTAGAGGGAATTTTGTCCCGAAATTTAATGTAAGAAAAAAAACACTTGCAGATTAGGGATAAAGATGTGGGTACTTATGTTTCATTTGATCTTCGCGTTCCTAGGTGTATTCAGGTCCTCGCTTTGCATTCCAGCGGACCTTCACGATGGGTATGCGACTTTGTTTCGTTCTTTTAATTTCCCTATCCATGATTTCAATTGGTTCTTCTATAAAGTGGAGACTCTCGTTGATTTCGATTTCGTCCAGAGGGACGACGAGGGTCTCATCTGTCAGACATTTCTTCAAGTTCGACACATGAAAGGTAGGATGTACGTTATCGAGTTCCTGCGGTAGACAAAGTTTGTAGGCTACCGGGCCGATCCTTGCAAGGATCTCGAATGGTCCGATATACATTGGGTTTAGTTTTCCACGTTTTATGAAACGTATTAACCATTTCCAGGGCGAGACCTTTGTCTGCATAACTCTTTTGTCGGTCTCTTGAAGCCTTTAGTCGTTCCCGAATTTGTACAATCTTCTTAGTTGTTTCTCTTATGATTTCCGGGCCAGTGAGAGTGCTGTCGGGTACTTGTCCCTTGGCTTGTTGCATGTCTCCTACTTCAGTCCAGCACAATGGTTATCTGCAGTTCCGTCCGTAGAGGGCTTCAAATGGAGCAACTTTAATGCTGGAGTGATAGCTATTGTTGTATGAAAATTCGACTAGTGGTAAATGGGTATCCCATGCTGTACCAAAATCGATTACACAAGCTCTTAGCATATCTTCCAAGGTTTGTATGGTCCTCTCACTTTGACCATCGGTTTGTGGATGGTAAGCAGTACTCATGTCGAGCCTCGTTCCTAGGGATTTTTGTAACGATTGCCAGAATCGCGAGGTGAACCTACTATCTCTGTCGGAGATAATGGATATTGGTACACCGTGCAGTCATACAATCTCTTAGATGTAAGTTCGAGTTAGCTTCTCCATCTTATCGGTTTCCTTAATGGGTAGGAAGTGTGCGGATTTTGTTAACCTATCAACAATTACCCAGATGGTGTCTAGCCCACCTGGTGTCTTGGGTAATTTGGTTATGAAATCCATGGTTATCCGTTCTTCCACTCGGGTATCTCGGGTTGTTGAAGCAATCCTGATGGCTTTTGGTACTCTACCTTGACTTTGGTGCAAGTCAGACACTTGCTCACATAGGTAGCGATCTCTGATTTCATGTTTGGCCACCAATACAGTTTCTTGAGGTCCATATACATCTTGTCCGAACCTGGATGCACGGAGTATCGAGTCTTATGAGCCTCGTTCATGACCACGTCTTTGAATCCACCAAACTTCGGTGTCCAGATCCGATCCATGAAGTAACGAACTCCGTCACCCTTGACTTCAAGATTCTTGTCCATTCCTCTTAGGGCTTCACCTGCCACATTCTCTGCTTTCAAGGCTTCCCTCTGAGTTTCCTTGATTTGTGTGGAAATATGTGAATGGATCGTCATGGCTAAGGATTTCACTCGGCGACCCGAGTATTCCTTTCGACTAAGAGCATCAGCTACTACATTCGTTTTTCCTGGGTGATAGCGAATGTCGCATTCATAGTCATTCAGTAGTTCAACCCATCGTCTCTGCCTCATGTTGAGTTCTTTTTGGTTGAGAATGTGCTGAAGGCTCTTATGATTGGTGAAGATCGTGCATTCCGTGCCATAAAGATAGTGTCTCCAGATCTTCAGCGCGAAAACGACTGCTCCTAGTTCAAGATCGTGGGTAGTGTAGTTGACTTCGTGCGTCTTGAGTTGTCTCGAGGCGTAGGCGATGACCTTTCCTCATTGCATTAGAATACATCCAAGACCTTGGTTAGATGCATCATAGTAGACCACGAAGTCTTCTATTCCTTCTGTGAAGGACAATATAGGAGCGCTGCATAGAGCTTGCTTCAGTGTTTGGAATGCAGCGTCTTAACTTTCAACCCAATTGAAAGTAACACCCTTTTGGGTCAGGGTGGTAAGTGGTTTCACAATCTTTGAGAAGTTCTGTATAAACCTTTTGTAGTAGCCAGCAAGGCCCAGGAATTGTCGAATTTCCGTTGGGGTTCTTGGAGCTGAGCAGTTCTCGATTGCTTTGATTTTGGAAGGGTCCACGTGTATTCCGTCTTTGTTAACCACGTGACCTAGGAAATCTACCTTCCGAATCCAAAATTCGCACTTGGAGAATTTTACGTATTGCTTCTCTTTCCTTAGCGTTTCCAAGACTGGTCGGAGGTGTTGACCGTGATCCTCTTTAGTCTTTGAATAAATGAGTATGTCAACTATGAATACGATCACAAACTTGTTTAGAAACGAACGACACACCTGGTTCATTAAGTCCATGAACACCACTGGTGCGTTTGTTAATCCAAAGGTCATCACTACAAACTCGTAGTGACCATAACGAGTTCAAAAAGTTGGTTTGGGAACATCTCCTCCCAAGACTCGTAGTTAGTGATACCCGGATCTTAAGTTGGTCTTTGAGAAATAACTCGCTCCCTGGAGTTGGTCGAATAAGTCGTCGATGCGTGGTAGTAGGTATCGGTTCTTGATAGTAAGCTTGTTAAGCTCCCGGTAATCAATGCACATGCGGAAAGATCCATCCTTCTCCTTTACGAACAAGACTGGTGCTCCCCAAGGTGAGAAGCTCGGCCTGATGAATCCTTTGTTGAGTAGTTCGTTTGATTGGCTGGATAACTCCTGCATCTCTGCCGGCGCTAGACGGTATGGTGGCTTAGCTACTGGTGTAGCTCCGGGAATTAAGTCGATTCTGAACTCGACTTGACGTTCCGGTGGGAGTCCTGGGAGATCTTCAGGGAAGACATCGGGAAAATTGCAGACTTCTGGAATGTCTCTGATGCCTTTCGTTTCTTTTTCCTTATCTACCACGTGGGCTAAGAAGGCATGGTACTCTTTACATAGGTATTTCTGGGCTTTGACGCAAGAGATGATTTGTAAATTGGTACCGGGTTTGTCACCATAAATGACAAGAGTTTCGCCGTTTGGCAGATTCAGGCGAACGGCCCTTTCGTGACAAAGTATATCGGCATGGTGTAGGCTTAACCAATCCATACCGATGATGATATCAAAGCTCTTTATAGTGATCGGCATTAGATCAATTTGAAATGAATGTTCGTTTAGAGTTAGTGTGTAGCCTATGTACATATCATTTGTGCTTTCTGTTCTACCGTTTGCCATTTCTACTGTAAACATATTATTGAGTGATTTAGGGTTCTGTTTTAGTACGTGCTTGAATTTATGACTCACGAAACTCCTCTTTGCACCACAATCAAAGAGTATGCATGCATAAACGTTATTGAGGAGAAACATACCCGTAACCACCATCGGATCAGCTATCGCTTTGTTCTGCCCTATTGCCAGCACTCATCCCGTGCCACCCGCATTCCTTGACTTAGGGCAATCTCTTTTGTAATGCCCAGCTTCACTGCAGCCGTAACATTCTTGACCCACACCGACTCCTTGGACTTGGATGATTGGTGGTGCCGGTGCCTTACAGAAACGGGCAGTGTGCCCCTTCTTGTTGCAGTTGTTGCAGTGCATCTCCCGACAATTTCCGTTGTGATGGAAATTGCATTTGCCGCACTTTGGTAGGTTCCCAGCATATGGCTTTGCTGGTGTAGTCGTAATTTGAGCAGCAGTGGGGGCAGTAGCGGCATGGACTGCCACAATTTGTTGTTTCTTCGAAGGTTCCTGTGAACGTTGACTCTTCCTTTCGTTCCAGAACCTCTTGTTGTTGTTGTTGTTGTTGTTGGTATTGTCGTTTTTGTTGTTGCTTCCTCTGGGTTGCTCCGGTGCGGTAGTTGCGAAGTCTTGGCAGACCCCATGGTCTACGAGAGCTTGTGCCAACTGTTTGGCACTATCGAAAGTGATTGGTTTGGAAGCTAGAACACTTCCTCGAATCTGGGGTGACAGTCCCTAGATGTATCTTTCGATCTTCTTGCTCTCTAGAGCAACTGTCCCTGGGCAAAGGATTGCCAAATTACTAAACCTGTTGGTATAGGTCGTGATGTCTGAGCCTACCATGGTAAGGCCCCAAAGTTCCTGTTCGAGCTTTTTCAATTCGCCCCATGGACATGTATCATGCAGTAATATTTGTTTTAGATTCTCCCAGGCCATATAGTTAGCCACTACTAGCGTTAGTGACTTGACATGGTCATTCCACCATGTCAGAGCTCTCTCAGAGAAAGTACATGCAGCGAACTTCACTTTGTTCCCTTCCGGAAAAGAACAAATCTTAAAAAGTGCTTCAGTTTTCTCTATCCATGAAATCCTTGTATGTACAATCCCCTGCACGACCTGGACGTTGGCCATTCGTAGAACTATTTACTCCCCCACCAGAACCACTGTTATTCATTTGGGACATTGTCGTTGTTACTGCAGCTGTTACAGCAGCTGTTACAGCAACTATCAATGTGACATTTTCCATCGATGGAGGCGGTGGTGGTGGAGGTATCGTGCCCAGCCTGGGTCTTAGGTTTGGATGAGGAGGCATCGCACCGCCAAAAAATAAAAATAAAAGATCATAAGTTTTGGTGGTAGAGAGTTGAATGACAATGAGTTAATTATCTTTAATAGTTCGAGAATTTGGTTTGACCAACACAGGGTTTTGAGTTTGATTCACCAATGCAGTTTGAATAACAATAAACAAACTCATGACTCGAATGAAATGCATAGAATTAACACACAAAACAGATATGTCCTATATATATTAAACATATAGTTGCGTTACATCCGAAGTTATAAAATTTTGACCTTTCTAAAGGTCTCCGATTACAGAAAGTTAAAGAAGGTAAGAATTTTAGCCGATGGTCCTATTCTATATCAAAATTTTGGGATTCGGCAAGCACTACTTGTGACGTAGGTTGCGCTTGGATCTTGATTCCGCATCCGATTGCTTTGCTTCCATAAGACGCCTATCGAAGGTGGCTTGTTGTTCCCTCGTCTCAGAGAGGGCTACAATCATTTGTGCTTGGAATGTGTCGGTTTGGAGTTGGGCATTATCCTGTGCCCTGCCCAGTCAACGGATGTCGGAAGTGTGAACTTGTACTTCCACGTTGACTTCACGAATCCGGTTGGCTTGAACCCCGGGTTGATAGGACTTGTTGGCTAGCTTGCCCACCATGACTGGGAGTGCTCGATCGGCTGAACCTCTGCCGCAGACATCGTAGAAGTCTCGACACATGCCGTAGGGAGTACGCACTCATTGTTGTTGACTCCAATGGTGGAGGTGACTTCCCCAAACGGGAGCTGGTCCCTGAAAGTTTCTCCTAACAGCAGGAGGTTGAGCGGCTGGTGGGTTGATTACCTTTGGTTCTAAGTCTGTCCCAAAGTCATCCCCTTCATCCAAATCGATAGGTTCTTCATCCTCTTCGGGATCTTCTTCAACTCGTCCCCCGTTACCTTGGTTGAGATAGTAGGGTTCTCCGTGTGGGTTGAATCCAGCCAGTTGACTATATGAGAATAGGGTTAGAGGAATTGAATAAAATTTAAAACATGTAAAACTAAACATGTCAATTAAACTATTGCATGCATCAAATATTCCTATAGTATTTTAAATCTGTATGTTTGATACTAGCATTTATTTTGGTAAATTTTGACTTGTTGCTCACTACGACCATTCCTCAACGTACGTTAGTCTAATCTCGGATAAATATAGTTGATCAGGCTATATTCGTCCCAAATCTGATTACATATTTCGAGGCCTAATTATAGTGTCCAACTTGTCTTAATACTTCTTGTATAGTTCTAACCATGAAAATATATTGTTGTATGCATGTATATGTACTTTTACGACCCAAAATAATCTAGATTAAATGAAACAAGGTTTTAGGTGTAAAAATGTTTTGTCAGAGAGTTTTAGTCCCGTATGCATTTATAGTTTGTATATCTTATGTGGTTCGATATACTTGGTTCACTATAAACAATGCTCTGATACCAATCTGTCACACCCCCAAACCAGAACGGCAGAATCATTCGAGGGCGGATGACTTCATGTAGTATCGACACAGTTGCATACATAGTAAAGAAAGTAACACAGCCATCTTATATATAACTTGAAAGTTTACATTGTAGAATAGTACTTGTTTCAAAAGAAATTACAATTTGATGTCAAAGTGAAATTAAACTAACGCCGCAGCATCCCTTTTTCAAAAGCAGTAGTTTACCTACATTACTGAATCCTTGAGAAATACAGGTAGTATTGAAACAGTAGGTCAACATTTAAGCTGGTGAGTTCATATGTATTTAGAGACAATGTTTGTATGAAATAGAATGAAAATGGTGTGTACATGTTTAAATATTCCTATAAAATCCCATATTTTCTACTATAGTAGATGGTAGTTTAAATGTTCCAAAACTATAATGCAATAGTGCTTTTCATGCCTAAGATAGTAGGTTTATGTATAAATCGCTAAGGCATTTGAAGAAAAACAACCATGTAAATCAATGTGTTTTTAATATTCCATGTGAGTCTTATAACCATACTATTTGACCAGGATGCCTATAACAACGTTATTCAGGCGTTGGAAAGTTATGACATTTCTCACCCCAGGCCTGCCGGCCTAGCTGTAGCAAACAGCTTAGGTGCGGGATTGTCAATCCCGTATATATCTATACACAAGTATCATGCTCCCCATACAAGGGATTATGGTATATAAAACAGGAGTTCAAATGCATACTCGAAAGTACGTGAAATGCCTCACAAAACATAGTATAAAACAGATTTACTTATGAAAATGTCCATTTTTTCTTGTATATGAAAGTATCTCTTTGATATAGTGTTTCTAGTATGTAAATGTTCATGATTTTCGCGTAAACTATACCTATTATAGTTTTTCAAAGTATGTGTTTCGTTCGTATAGTAAATCCTAGTGTAATGCTCACTTGTTATGTAAAGTATAACATTTAAAGTGACATAAATGATCACATATGCTTAGAGTATAAATAAAGTGTTTGATTCGTATATATGTATATAAACATCTCATCTTTCCAAAAGAGAAGATGTTATCCTAAATATATATAGCATACGAAAGTTCCTATGTAGTAGTTATGAATCACATATGATTCACTTGATAAAAGAGTATATAGTGAAACTTTATGTTACACCCGATAATAACCGTATGTTTATTTGTATTTCACCCCCTTAAAAGTGTATAAAAAGCATTGATAAACATTTGAATGTGTAGTTTATAGGGGTATGAACTCACTTGGTTGATTGAAGATAGTGAGATGAAAATTAAGCAGAACTTCGGCTTGTGAAAGTCGATTTTCTCGGGATTCTTGGGAATCTCGGGAATGCAAAACCTTCCTTCGAGACTTGTACACAAAAATTGGGGCTTCAGGAGGGTCTCGGGGGCTTAGAAGCAGAGTTTCAGCACAAGAGAAGAGAGAATTGAGCACTAGAACTCGAAACCATCGGTTTCTATTTATAGGCTGAGTTTTGTTAAGGCACTTCTTCGACGGTTACCGTACGCCCGGCCTGCCGGACCGCTCACAAGAGGTTAAGCAAACTTTACAATGTTACAAAGAACTTCAAGATATTATAGCTATTCATGGATTAGACGAATTATCCGAAGAGGTTGGGGTCTCACGTCGTGAGTTTCGGGTGTCTCACGTTGTGAGGCTTAGTCAGCATGATCCTCTTGGACCATTTGACGTGGTTGACACTATGGAACCCATCAGTCACGAGCTCACGTCATGAGGTTTGGTCTCCTCACGTCGTGAGGCTGAGTCAGCCTCGGATTTTGTGTCCCGAACTTGTTGAATCCGTAACATTTGCATACGAGCTCCAATTTCAACGTTCTTTATATGCACGCGTAGGTGTGAAAAGGCTCTACAACTCTCGTTTAGACTTCATCGGCTAACGTTGACTTTGTTTTTATTATATCATTTTTAACGGGTCGGGACACGAAAAGTCCGTTAAAAACCCATAACTTCTTCATCCGATGTCGGTTTTCGTCAGACTTTTCACCGTTGCGCAACTATTGTTGGGACCTTCGATTCTCATTTAGGTTGTTTCGGCCAAAAGTCCTTTGATCTCTAATGCAAGTTTTTAGCTGTCTACTGCTATATCCGGATTTTGGAAAAATCATAACTTCCAAATATGAAGTTGGATTTGGATGTTCTTTTTACGTACCTTTATGGTTTAATGATATCTACAACATTCATTTAGATACTTAAGGCCAAAACCTATTGTATCGAGACTTCGTGTTTTTCGTTTAATTGGTGTTGCCAGTTTTGTCGGAAATCTTAGAATGGTCATAAGTTCTTCGTTATAACTCAGATTTTAGTGTTTTTAGTATTTATGTAAACCTTGATACAATATCTAACATAGTAGGTAAACCAATAGAGACTTTTGTACATTTTATTTTCAAATTTAATTTCATTATTTCAAAATTGGTTACAATACTTGACTTTTTAGGTCATTACATAGAGTCGAAATCTCGGGTTGTCACAGAGTTGGCGGGCCAACTCAGTGAGTCAAGTCAACTGGATGTGGACTTTGACCAAGGTTGGCCTTGTCTGTCACACCCTAAAACTGAGGACGGCGGAAATGTTCCTGGTGGAGGACGTCATGTAATGTATCACAACAATGTAAAGTAGTAAACAAGCGACAACATCTTCCATTTCATTAATAGTATAATTTTTAATTACAACTGTGTTCTTTCATAACATAAACAACATAATGAATACTCAAAATAAAAGACGAGTCTTGACTGCTCCGTCTTCTCTAAACCTTGCATCGGTAACTGTCTAATTGTGACCTGAGAATACAAGTTATTTTGAAAGCGAGTATCAGCAATAAAGCTGGTGAATTCATAAGTATTTTAGTGTTATTTCTTGTGAAAAGTTGTTATGAAAGATTCACAAAAGTTTGAGAAAGCAGCTATGTATACGTGTGAAAACCCTAGCAAATCCCATATTTCCTACTAGTATAAAAAGTAGTCTTCTACCAAGACTCATGTGTTTTAAAAGTATTAACCTCTACATAAGAGAAAGTTTTACCTTGTACAATTATTATTATTCAAATCTAATCTACCTCATCGATTATGCGAACGTGACGCAAAGTAAAGGTAATAAGGAAAATAATATAATAACAGAGAGTGTATCCTTTTTCACTAGGATAATCACGGCGTGGAAACTCGCCGAACAGTACACCCGTAACTATGTGATTGTGACACACAGTAAGGGTAATGGTATCCTTGGGTACTAGGTTATTCACAGCATTGAAATTCGCTGAACAGTACACCCGTAACTATGTGATTGTGACACGCAGTAAGGGTAATGGTATCCTTGGGTACTAGGATATTCACGGCGTGGAAGCTCGCCGAAAAGTACACCCGTAACAATGTGATTGTGTCACACAGTAATGGTAATGGTATCCTTGGGTACTAGGATATTCACGACATGGAAACTCGTTGAACAGTACAACCATAGCCATCTGCCAATGTACTTTTTCCCTACTGTAGTTGACAGCCTTGGGTGCGGAATGGTAAGTCCCGTAATGTATATAATAGAGTCTACTCATACAATATGTAATAGTATCTAAGCATATAGAATCTATGTAATCGTACCTATGTATAAGTATCCATGTAATGGTATCTCTACAAACAACATGTTTTCGTATAGAATGATGAATGAACTGACTCTGGTGTGATTCCTTGTACTAGGAATGGCAAGTAGTATCTCTTAACTATACCTGTTATAGTTACTAGTAATGTACGAGTATAATCGGAAGTATACCTTTGCTACCCAAAGGTACTGAATTGACTCATGGAACTTTTATGACTATATATGTATACATGATATATAACTGATATTTAGACCACCTTCGGACGGATAACCGATATCCATCAGACCACATCCCAACGAGGAAAAGGAAACAAGGCGAGCTAGCCGTTCTAAGTCCTTTAAACATTACTTATATAACCATACATATGTAGGCATGTATTTAACAATATAAAAGTATAAAAGAAGTTTTGTAAAAACCTTTGAAAAGTTTAATAACAAAAAAAAGATGACTTGATGTCAGTTTATAAGACGATTTGAACACGGTTTGATAAGACAGTTTAAGTGAAGAAAACGTTTTGTAATGTAAATGAATATAAATTATACCTATTATAGTTTATCAAAACAAGGGTAGTAGAGGTAATGTACGCAAACTATACTTAACACAGTTTATTCAAATGTTTGTATGTAATGGATGTACTTTGATTATAACAATTTGTTATCTTTTATATATCAAAATCCATTTATTAACTGATGCATGTCTATATACTAAAACAAAATGTCATTTATTTGCAATAACATATATTCACATAAAGATATACACCTTGCTCGACATGTTACAAGGTGAAATGAAATTGATCGCATTTTTCTGTTTGTTAATATTTTCTATTACTGTGCTTACAAAATTCATAGAAAATCCATAATAGGTCCAAAATTGAATCTGTAAATTCTGAGAGTTCACAAAATGTGTCTAGTTTATTCATAATTTTTATTATGATTTTTAGAAGTCTTTAACTTGTGTTAAAATGTTCATATTCATAGACTGGTCCGGATTTGTTTCTGAAATGAGAGATAGTTTTGTAAAAATCACCATAAATCATATAAAAATCGTATGGTGATGTGAAATTAGTCATTTTAAGGTTATGAACCTGAAATATTTGCACCTAATATAGTTTTAAAAACTAAAGTGTTTAAGTTGACCAAAACAGTCCGTGAATGGAGATGAAGTTTTCTGATAAAGGCTGTTAAATGAGTATAGTTGTGTTCTTGGTGTTTTACTTGTATTCCCTCCCCCCCCCCCCCCACCCTTAAAACTTAAGAAAAAAATGACAAGATAGGGGTATGAACTTACCTTGAGTGATTTCAGTAGATGGATGATGGAGAAAAGAAGTGCTCAACTCAAGAACACTTGGGAGGTGCTTGAAGATTCGAAGATCTAACACAAATATGACGATATTTGTGTAAGCAATCTATGATTCGAGTAGAAGGAAGTGTAAAAATCATAAGGATGATGAATATACTTACCAAAAGTAGAAGGAAAGCCTTGGAAAATTCCTTGGAAATCTCGAAATTGAGAGAGAAGAGTTGAGAGAAAAGTGTTTGATCTTTTGGTGAAAATGAGTGAAAATGTGTGAAGTGGGGAGAGAGGGTGGATGTTCCAGCTCTAAGAACGTGGGGAAGACTGGAAAATGATGGAAAAGTACATTGACATGACTTAGGTATGGTGGAAGGAGTATGGCTGGTCATGGAGTGGGTACGGGTGGTTGCTTGTGTCATAAACTAAAGAAAAGTCAACACTCCACCTCTTGTACTTCACCCACTCTTCTTGGATAAGATTTATCCCCAAAAACATGATTAATTAATAAATATGGGGCCTTATATGTTAAAATAAAGTTTTGGGTGAAAATCCCGCGTTAAAATAATTAAAAACTAGCCAAAAATGCAAAAGATATTGAAAACCGGGTGAAAACTGTCAAGATCCGAAGTTCTGGCCGAAGGTTCGGTTGCTGGAGAGGAATCCGGGAGAAGGGGAAGAGGAACCGAAGCTGCGAAGGGGGAGCAGAAAGCGAGGCTTAGTCATGGTGGTCATCTACGAGGTTCGGTCTTGGCTGCGCAGGCTCGCTCCCCGGACAGAAGATCAAGTCCTCTCGGGCCGAACAAGGAGTCTCCTCGGACCGAAAGTGAGAATGGGAGCCGAAAGTCAGTTTCGGTTCAGCTAGGTCAGGTCTCGGTTTCAGCATGATCAGGGGACCGAAATAGACAGAGCACTTGGTGCATTTCAGTTGAGAGGGTCTCGGCTCCTAAGAGGTTTCGGCTCCTTAAGTCTGTTTTTCGCGTAGACTTCCGTTTTTGGGCTGTTTTCGCCAAATTCGAGGGTCGGGATGCCCCGAGTGATTATACGAAGTTGAGAGAGATTTTGAAAGAGATTTGGGAGAGACTTGTCGTACTTGGAGAGATTGGGCATTCTTAGAGAGATTTGGGAGAGATTTCACATACTTGCAGAGATTTCTCAATCACGGAGATATTTGGGAAAGATTTCACATACTTGGAGAGATATCTCATTCAAAGACATATTTGGGAGAGATTTCACATACTTGGAGAGATTTCTCATTCAAAGAGATATTTCGGAGAGAATTCACATACTTGGAGAGATTTGGAAGATATTTGACATTCTTGGAGAGATTTCTCATACAGAGAGAGATTTGGGAGAGATTTCACATAGTTGGAGAGATTTCTCATACAAAGAGAGATTTGGGAGAGATTTTACATTCTTGGAGAGATTTATCATACAAAGAGAGATTTGGGAGATATTTTACATTCTTGGAGAGATTTCCCTTACTTAGAGAGTTTTGGGAGAGTTACAGTGAAAGAGATTTGGAAAGATTTCTTTTGTGACCTTTTTGAGTGTTTGGCTTCGCAACGCAAGGTTCTTATACTCTATTTAGCCTTGTTATGAATGTTATATGCTCTCGAGGGGTATGGTATAATGTTTTATCGAGTAGAGTCATCACTTACTCTGATTAGGGTTTAGAATTTCCGAACACGTGAAAACGCTAAGTGATAATTTGTATGAGGATTGCGAGTTGTACAATCAGAAACATAATGGAAACCCTAATGTAAAAGGGTTAGATAAGTTGACCGATTTGACTTGTTGACTTTAGTTGACTTTGACTTGGCCAAAAATTGACGGTTGTCACGTTGTTTGGTTTTGGTATAGACCCTGGTTAGGGTCATATGTTCTGTTAGATGACTTGAGGATTGTCATATGGGGATTGAGCAGCCGAGGGGAGCCAACCTTCACGCCGGGGGCAGTTTAGACGCTACACGAAACCAAGGTGAGTTACCTTCCAGTAAGGGGGGGGGGTCTACAGCCACAATGTTGACCCACCAACAAGGATATTTAGTAGGTAGTTGTCTTTGTGATAATTATCTTGGTTTGGTTATGTTACTGGGTCAAAAGATATGCGTGCGTATTTTGAACGTTGTGGTAGTGGTAGTGGCAGGGAATAGTCTTTCCCTGGCATAGGTCGTTAAGACCAATGGGTAGGTCAGTACCCAATATGCATGACTGTATGTTTATATCTGGCTATTGTACGCTAGTGGTAGGGGTGAAATAGTCCTTAGTTACCGGTTGAAAGATATCGATGGTAGTTACCGGTTGAAAGAAACCGATGACAGTTACCAGTTGAATGATACCGATGGCGGATACCAGTTGAAAGATACCGATGATAGTTACCGGTTGAAAGATACTGATGGTAGTTACCGGTTGAAAGATACCGATGATATTATATGGTATGCGGTATGATGGGGGAACTCACTAAGCTTTGTGCTTATAGATTTTGGTTGTGGTTTCAGGTACCTCTTTGTCAAAGGGGAAGGAGCCAGCGGTGTAGCAGTGTCACACCCCAACACCAAGAACGGCGGAAACGTTCTGGGGCGGAGGACGTCATGTATAGTATCACAACACAGAAATACAGTAAACAAGCAAACAACATCATCCTTTTCATTACTGATGTATTTTAATACAAGTGTGTTTTGTACAGTTTATAGACATCAAAAATGTGAATCAAAATGAAAAGACGAGTCTTATAAGTGCTCCATCTCCTCAAAAGTTGGCATCAGTACCTGTCTAATGATGACCTAAGAATACAAGTTATTTTGTAAGAGTTTATCAGCATTAAAGCTGGTGAGTTCATAAGTATTTTAGTGTCGTTGTTTGCATGAAAATGATTGTAAGTATTAAGTGTGTAAGTTTGTAAAAATGTTTGTAGTAATTGTTTGTAACTCTCAGAAAAACCTATATTTTCTATTAAAAGTAGCCTTCTACCAAGGCATCAAGTGCTGCATGTTTGTATATTGTAAAAGTGAGTATTTCTCCCAAATGTGACTATCATTTAATAAAATATAGTTCTTTCATTTATGTTTAAGTGAAAAGATCACAAAGTAGATGTAACGAAAAAATAACGAAGTACTTTGGTATTATGATATAGTAATTATTGTTGTACTTATTACCTTAAACCAAATGTTAATTAAGGTATAATGTGATATAATTGTAACCGTACGAATTGACTAAGGGAAATCACAACGCTGTAATACGTCGAATAGTAATGACATTTGTCACCCGAAGATCTGCAGATCCCACTATAGCTAGAAGTAAGGTGTAGGATTGTCAATCCAGTATAGATCTATACACAAATTCACGTTCTCCCTCTAGGAGATTCTTGATACATATCGAGCCATGGTAGGTGGTGCCATGCCACGAAACAGTGGTTCACATTTATGTTATAGTATGTATGTATTGTATGTATTTTTGTAGTGAATGTCCTCCCTGATTCTCATCATAGTATGTTCTTTAGTATAGTATTTAGTGTGTATGAATAGTGTGTAATAGTGTATGTTCTCTCTTTCTAGTGTGTAGTATGTTCATTTTTATAGTGTAGAGTATATATTGTTTACAGTATTTATTAACTCACGTATGAACTGACTCTTTGTATGTTTCGAAGTACTAAAAGTAGTAAGTAGTATATCACTAAACTATACCTATTATAGTTTACTAGAAAGGTTCTTTGTATAACTAAGTGTATTGAAATAAGACAAAAAGCTTTTATATCTATACATATACAGATGATATATAACTAAGGTTTAAACGACACTCGGAGAAACAGTAGGGGGCTCTAAGTCCACAACCAAACAAGGAACAGGAAATAGAGTGTATTATCAGTCCTAAGTCCTTCAAACCTTACTTATATAACTATATATGTGTTGGACATGATTTGACAGTATATAAGTTGAAAGACTTTGAAAGTAAGGATATGGAAACTGAAACTAAGTTCTATAAAGAGTTTAACATGTAAAGCTGTTTAGAAATCATTTTGAAGTAGTTTTGTTGACAAGACAGTTTAAAGCATAGTAAATCCATTTGTGTACTAGTTATTAATCACATGTAATTGATATAATAACTACTATAACTCAACTTGTATCCCCCCATAAGGCATTTAAAAACCTATAAAAGGATAATTAAGGGGATATGAACTCACCTGTTAGTGAGTGATGCGACATTAGGATCAGTTTAGGAGGTTGAGTGTCACTTGTGGACTTGAGCACAAACGAATCCTATTAACCATATTATGACATATGCATGTATACAATTAGTGTTTGTAACAACTAATTATTGATTTGGGACCACCTTAGGGACTAGTAACCACTCATATTGAAGTGTTACAATCATATATGATTGTATATAACGAGTGTATGGATATACAAGGGAGTGTATGGTCAAAATACACCATATTGGTGTCTGTGCGGCCAGGGTGTGTGTGCGGCCGCACACTCCCTATGAAGTGTGTTAAAACGTATTTTAAGGCCGTAGAACCTATCTAGGAAGGTTTCTCACTTCATGTTCTAGCCTTATATGGAGTTTATTGCCATTTTAGGACCTAAAAGGGGTCTGTATGGTTGCACATGGTGTGTGCAGCCATACACAAGGTGTGTGCGGCCGTACACTCATGAAGATTGTAAGAAATGGCATTTTTTCAGCATATCTTCAAGTGTTCTAGGCATATAACTGTTGGATTAGTGTCTAAGCCCGTAACCATATTTGGTAAGTACTTGACCCGGTTGTGCATGGTCCTTTTGGGTTGCCTTCACCAAAGCAACTTGACTGGAGAAATTAAATAGAGAGAGAGGTTATTTTGATTTATTAATATGTTATAAGAATAATATATTAAAGTAAAAATCATATTTGTTTAATTAATATAGGTCAATAATTAATTAGGAATTAATTTTGTGATCAACTGTAATTAATTAAACTAGAGGGGCTGAATTGTAATTATAAGATAGTTGCAAGATAGGGCAATATTTATCCTTTTTAAAGGATGGACGAATTCAAGGACAAGTATATCCTTAAAATCATCCAAGGATAAGTAGATAAGGGTTTTTAAGGCTTATCTTGTGGTTGCTTGGTGGGCAAGCAACTGGATAGGGATAAGGACTGAAACCCTAATCTAAACCCTATATAAAGACCCCTAGGCCTTTAGAATTAGTGTACATGCTCCTAAGAGGTCCCAAGGACGAATTCCATCTCCTCCCTCCTCTATCTTAAGCCTCTACAATTGCTTGTGGTGTTTGTGAGCCATTAGAGGCACTATACTTGTGGTGCTTGCTTTCAAGACTTGGGATTTGAAGATTTAAGTTGTTATTGCAATATAACAACAAGAGGTATGTAATCCAACCTTATATGTTAATTTCGAAAATAGCAATGCACATTAGGGTTTTATTCTTGTGTTCATAATGTTGTGTATCTAGTAGTGAAAACATAGATCCAAACTAGGGTTGCATGCACACTTAGGATTGTTTGTATAAAACCCATCAGTGGTATCAGAGCCTTTGGTTAACTTGTTTTCAATTAGTTTTATTCAATTGTATGAACTTGACAAATTAGGGTTTATAGCCAACAAACCCTAGGAGGCCATAGATTTCGAGATTAGGGTTTCCTAACCCCAATTTGCGAAAACCTTGAAAGGGTTTTTGAATCCTTTCCTTTCAATACAAGATTTCGAAATCTAGGGTTTGCAAACCCTTAGATTTTGAGATTTGCCTCCTTCCCCAAGATAAGATCCTAAATTTTAGGGATTTGGATAATCCCATATCTTGTAATTATCCTTTAATAGTTAAATATGGTAATTAAAGATAACTTAAATGTTTAAATGGTAATTATCTTTAAGGGATTAGGATAACTTAAATGTTTAAATGGTAATTATCTTTTAGATTTAGATAATCCCTTATGATTTGATAATTTAAATTAATAGTTTAATTTAAGATAATTATTAAATCAAGAGTTTTAATAATTAAAATTTTAATTTAAGTGACATTAAATTTCAAAAATTTTAATTGAAGATTAAAACCCTAGTATTTTTGAAATGTTTAAAATACACCCTATACTATTATATTATTACAAGCTTAATATATACATATGTATAATTAAAATGTTAGTCTTACCGTTAGTAGGCCTCATTCACGAAGCCGGTCTATAAGGTGGGTATAAGGTTGCGGCCTATAAAATGGCGCTTAATGGGTGTACACTCACACCCACCGTTTGCTTGATCGGTGGAGGGTCGTTAGCCGAACGGGTAGGATAGGGCAACCTCATTCTCTCATTAAAAGTATAATAAGAAATACAAAGTAACTACATGTTTTCTAAAATTTCCCAATCTTAGTTACTTTAGGAAAAGTGAATTTGATGCAATCCCATGAAATTACACTTTGCACCTTGCTAAGAAGTTAGTGGAGCGTGCGTGGTTTACCGCCACACTAATTGGTTCTAAGCGAAGGTGGCAAAGGGTGATTCATTGTTTATCATAGTTTGATGGAGCGTGTGTGGTTTACCGGCGTATCGAATAGGTGATCGTTACAACGAAGGAACCATGTGAATTTGCATGGTAATTCACACCCACTTTGTGATCCTCGGTATCCCAGTCACAAACGAGAGGGGCATATCGAGATTTAAACATGCCATTGAAAAGTTCAATGAATCTCATCCGAACCTATGAATTCTCAATACATTTAGAACTTAGAGTTAGGTTTTTCATGATGGAGAATTAGTGAATCGTCATTCACTTACCTTCAAATTATTTGCATTTAGATTACAGCATCCCTTTTCTAAGATGTAAATATTGTTGTTGGATCCTAGCCCTAATTTTTCTTATTGGGTGATAATTAGGGATTCATATTCTAATCTATCTTTCTCCTTATCTTTTGTAGATGTCGAAATCAAACAACGCTGTCGATAGTTCCTTCTCATTGATGAGCCTTTGCCAAAAGGTTACTTTCGATGGAACGAACTTTAGCGAATGGATAAGATACATTCGCACAATTGCTCGCTACGAGGACAAGGAGTATGTCCTTGATGAAAAGCTCGAGAAGATCAATCCAGAAATCGCTACTCCGGCTGAAATGAGTGCTTTTGAGACTCATGAACGTGATGCAACGAAGGTTCACTGCATCATGATAGCCACAATGAACTCCGAATTCCAAAAGTCTTATGAGGACATGTATCCATACGAGATGCACCAAGACTTATTGGAGAGATACCACCGAAATGCGAGACAAGAGCGTTATGAGATTTTCACTAACATGATTTCCGCTAAGATGGGTCATGGAGAGTCTCTTACCGTGAACCTGCAAAAGATGCAAAGGTATGTCGATCGTCTTCGCAAGTTGAATGTTGACTTTGGGGAAGACTTGGCGATCGACATGGTGCTTCACTCCTTGCCTCCGGTGTACAATCAGTTTAGGATGACCTACCACATGAACAAAGAAGAGGTCACCCTAAGCAAACTCCAAGGTCTCTTGAGGGTCGCTGAGAGCAACTTCTAGGACAAGTCTGTTGCACCAACTCCCAATCCACCCGTTGCTCCTGTCTTGGCTATTGGTCAAGGAAAGGGAAAGAAGAGGAAGGCTTCGTCTAAAAACTATCACAAGGTTAAAGCCCGAGATGGTGCCTCTTCTAGTGGGACCAAAGTTGATCCCGCTAAGCCCTGCCCTAACCCTAAGGAGGCAGAGTGCCACCACTGCCACAAGATAGGACATTGGAAGAGAAGCTGCCCAGAGTACCTGCAAGCCATCAAGGAAGGAAAGATCAAGCCATCTTTCGCAAGTATATACACAATTAAATCTAACGATTCTAATCATGCTATTTCTTGGGTTCTTGATACCGGTTGTGGTTATCACATTTGTTCTAATGCGCAGTGACTAAGAAGAAGTAGGGATGTGGAGCAAGGAAGAATCAATCTAATCATGGGGAACAGAAGATCGTCGCCTATGACCAAGATTGGAGTGTATTCTTTAGTGCTTAGGAATAATTTATGTTTAGATTTGAACAATTGTTGCTATTCGCCAGAAATGGCTAGAAACATCATTTCATTTCATGGTTTATATAGACAAGGTTTTAGATTTTCTTTTAATAATGAGAATGGTTCTATTTTAGCTTATCTAACTGGTGTCTTTTACTTTGAAGCTATACCATGTAATGGAATTTATGAAACTGTTATGATTGTTGATAACTTAGGAAATGATGTTTTGAATATAGATTCTTCCAATAGTTTGGATAAAGCATCCTTGTGGCATAGTTGTCTTGGACATGTCAACAAGAAACGCATAGCCCAACTCCAAAAGGATGGAGTGTTAGAGTCATTTGACCTTAGGGAAGATGACACGTGCGAGTCTTGTTTGCTTGGAAAGATGACTAAGTCACCCTTCTCTGGTACGTGCGAAAGGGGTGAAGGTTTATTGGACCTAATACATACCGATGTATGTGGACCGTTTAGATCAACCACGAAGGATGGGAACCGCTTCTACGCGACTTTTACCGATGACTATAGTAGATATGGGTATATCTATTTAATCAAGCAAAAGTCAGAAACTTTTGAAAAGTTCAAGAGTTTAAGAATGAAGTGGAGAATCAATTGGGCAGGAAGATCAAGATGCTTCGATCCGATCGAGGAGGAGAGTACCTAAGTCTTGAATTCCATGAATATCTCAAGGAGTGTGGAATAGTTTCGCAATTGACGCCACCTACGACACCACAATTGAATGGTGTGGCAGAAAGGCGTAATCGAACCTTATTGGATATGGTTCGCTCTATGATGAGTCGTGCTTCACTATCAATCTCTTTTTGGGGGTATGCCTTAGAGACTGTCGCCCATATCCTTAACCGAGTCCCTACTAAGAAGGTTGCCAAAACACCTCATGAGATGTGGACGGGGAAAGCTCCTTCGTTGGCACATATCAAGGTTTGGGGTTGCGAGGCTTTCGTAAGACGAGACACTCACGACAAACTTGAACCTCGAAGTGAGCGATGTATTTTCATCGGCTACCCGCAAAAATCCTTTGGATATCTATTCTATAGACCGAAGGACAATGTTGTCTTTGTTGCGAGGAGAGGAGTTTTTCGAGAACGAGAACTCATAGGCCAAGAGGACAGTGGGAGGCAAATCGAGCTTGAAGAGATTCAAGAGTCGATAGATGAAGGAACCTCTACCGCGGGCACTCAACCCGAGGAGGAAACTCCGGTTGAACCAATTGACGAGTCCTTACCTCTTAGACGTTCCGATAGAGTTAGAGTTCAACCCCAGTTTTATGGTTTTCATATTACTACCAAAGAGGACACGTATATTAGTGATGGTACACTAATAAATCTTGATGAACCTAATAGCTATAAGGAAGCCATGGCTGGCCCGGAGTCTGCGAAATGGAAAGAGGCGATGGATAGCGAGATGCAATCCATGTATGATAACCAAGTTTGGAATTTGGTTGATCATGTGCCCGGACGTAAGACCGTTGCGTGTAAGTGGATCTTCAAGAAGAAGACCGATGTGGATGGAAAGGTACACACATATAAAGTGCGATTGGTTGTGAAGGGCTTTACTCAAACTCCCGGAGTTGACTATGAAGAGACCTTCTCACCAGTTGCGAAGATAAAATCTATTAGAGTGATGCTAGCTATTGTCGCATTTCATGATTATGAGATTTGGCAAATGGATATCAAGACCGCTTTCCTTAATGGAATGTTGGCTGAGGATGTTTACATGGCTCAGCTAGAAGGGTTTGTGGATCCGAAGCATCCAAATAGAGTGTGTAAGCTTGAGAAGTCCATTTATGGACATAAGCAAGCATCTCGCAGATGGAATCTCTGCTTCGATGAGAAAGTCAAAGAGTTTGGATTTGTACGAAGCGAAGATGAGTCGTGTGTATATGTCAAAGCCAGTGGGAGTATAGTAAGCTTTCTAGTTTTATATGTCGATGACATATTACTCATAGGAAACGACATCCCGACTTTGCAGGAGGTTAAGTCCTAGCTCGAGAAGTGCTTCGCTATGAAGGACCTCGGAGAAGCTTCTTACATTTTGGGAATAAGGATAGTAAGAGAAAGAAGTAAGAGACTAATTGGACTTAGTCAGAACACTTAATTAGAGAAAGTACTAAAACATTTTAGTATGGAAAACTCAAATTAGGGAGAATTACCGATACAAAGTAATGCCAGATTGAGTAAGACTCAAAGTCCGAGTACCGAAGCTGAGATACCTGAAATGAGCCGAGTTCCATACGCTTCCGCAGTTGGCTCAATCATGTAGGCTATGAATTGTACTCGCCCTGATGTAGCCTTTGCTTTGAGCATGGTTAGTAGATATCAAGGGAACCCTGGCAGAGCACATTGGATTGTTGTGAAGAATATCCTTAAGTACCTTCGGAGGACGAAGGAATGGTTTTTAGTCCTCGGAGGGAGTGATGACTTGAAGGTGCGAGGGTACAGTGACGCCAGCTTCCAAACCGATAAGGACAACTATCGTTCGCAATCGGGCTGGGTCTTTACCCTAAATGGAGGAGCAGTGACTTGGAAGAGTTCCAAACAGGAAACAGTAGCTGATTCAACGTGCGAATCAGAGTACATAGCAGCGAGCGAAGCGTCGAAGGAGGCAATATGGCTGAAGAACTTCATTGGTGACCTTGGAGTTGTACCCGCGATAAAGGAGCCCATGGAGATTTTCTGTGATAATGAAGGAGCGGTTGCCTTGACCAAGGAACTGAGGGATCATGGTAGATCTCGACATATCGACATAAAATATCACTTCATCAGACATCGTGTAGAAGAAGGAGAACTCGTAGTGAAGAGGATATCATCAGAAGATAACCCAGCAGATCCACTTACGAAGGGACTGGGTAGGGTTAAGCACTTGCAGCATGCTAGGAGTATTAGGCTAAAGGATGGTATTAGCATAGATTAGAGAGTTTTAGAAACGTGTAATAGATAAATTTAATTGACATTTGATGATTAAATAAAGGAGTTTTATTTATAAGTAAAGCTACTGTCATATGTTAATTGTTTAACTATTGTTTCAATTTTTGCATGTTTTGACTTCCAGAATAATTGAGTTTATTAGGAATAATCGAATTATTCAAATTGTCCACAATCGTTCATGTGTTGGAAGTAGATATGAATGAAGATTGTCATGAATTGGTGCGTAGATTGTCTAAATCGTATTAGACATAGCAAAGGGTTGATGCGACGTTCATGAGTGCTTATGAACTGGTTTTGAGCATTGGAATAAACCCGCGCTTGCTGGAATCACCGTATGGAATATGATATATAAGAGGTGATCGCAAGACGTTAATATCATATAGTCTTAAAACCTAGATATATGGTTTATTATTTGCTAATTGATTGTGCATTGATAATGCGAAAACGCATTAGTAACTCAATGTTATAAAATGCATTGTTGTGTATAGTTGATTATTGAATAAGTAAATACATATAAGTCGAAGTTTATCTATAAATTTTATCCTAAGAGGGTAGAAGAGATATCTCGGTTGCTCGATGATTTGATTTGACTTATGTGCTGGGCCCGGTCAGAATTAAATTAATGTGTTGGATTAAGTTCTATGTCAAATAAATCAGAGATCGAGAAACCTAAATGCTTGACTAATCATTCCATAGAATTGTCAGCATGATATCTAACAGAGGACTGTACGATCCCTTATCTAGAGGACAGGTTACTGATAAGATCAGAGTTTGACAGTGTCTTTGAGAGCTACGATTGCTAATCGGGTTGCACGTTACATTTGTGGTTACTAGACTTATCCAAGTGGGAGACTGTTGGATTAGTGTCTAAGCCCGTAACCATATTTGGTAAGTACTTGACCCGGTTGTGCATGGTCCTTTTGGGTTGCCTTCACCAAAGCAACTTGACTGGAGAAATTAAATAGAGAGAGAGGTTATTGTGATTTATTAATATGTTATAAGAATAATATATTAAAGGAAAAATCATATTTGTTTAATTAATACTGGTCAATAATTAATTAGGAATTAATTTTGTGATCAAGTGTAATTAATTAAACTAGAGGGGCTGAATTGTAATTATAAGATAGTTGCAAGATAGGGCAATATTTATCCTTGTTAAAGGATGGACGAATTCAAGGATAAGGATATCCTTAAAATCATCCAAGGATAAGTAGATAAGGGTTTTTTAAGGCTTATCTTGTGGTTGCTTGGTGGGCAAGCAACTGGATAAGGATAAGGACTGAAACCCTAATCTAAACCCTATATAAAGACCCCTAGGCCTTTAGAATTTGTGTACATGCTCCTAAGAGGTCCCAAGGACGAATTCCATCTCCTCCCTCCTCTATCTTAAGCCTCTCCAATTGCTTGTGGTGTTTGTGAGCCATTAGAGGCACTACACTTGTGGTGCTTGCTTTCAAGACTTGGGATTTGAAGATTTAAGTTGTTATTGCAATATAACAACAAGAGGTATGTAATCCAACCTTATATGTTAATTTCGAAAATAGCAATGCACATTAGGGTTTTATTCTTGTGTTCATAATGTTGTGTATCTCATAGTGAAAACATAGATCCAAACTAGGGTTGCATGCACACTTAGGATTGTTTGTATAAAACCCATCAATAACAAGCTATGATAAGTGTTTACACGATCTAGAGGCTTAGAAGTATCGATAAACTCCAAAAAGTTTAGTATGTGTTCTTGGTGTTCTTGGTGTTCTTGAGGATATATACCAAAAACGTGTTTTCATGGATCTAAGTGGGGAAGAAGGCTAGTTAAGTTCAAGTACCAATAATCAAAGGAAGTATTACTTACTTTTATGAAGAACAAGATGAAGATTTAGATGATACTTGAGATAAAAACGTGTTCCATCTTTGAAGGAGTGGGAAAAGTGTTCAAAATGACCAAGGATGGAATATATAGGCAAGAGTATGTGGTTGGGATGGGTGTGTGGCAGCACACACCTGTGTGTGGCCATACACTCAAGTGTGCGGCCGCACAGTCCATGTTTTGGAGTGTTTGGCCCGATTTTGCTTGATATGCATCATGTTATCCCATTTTTAGGTTCCTACCTTAATTGTACAAGGTTTAGAACACTCAAATAGACCCCAAACAGCGCAAAAACCTAGCAAAACGAGTCTAACTTTGATTAAATTGATCTCTTGTACAAGATGGAAATTTCGGGTTATCACAAGCAGCCCATCACACACATGATTTCCGCATGTAGTTTTCTGGGAATGCACTCTGATTTTATTACTTTCGATGATATGGTTTTCAGACACATTGTTATGGTTTTTATAAATTGAAATGACATTGGCAATGTTTGGTAAATTATGTTATGAATTACTTAATTTAAAATGAAATTTTTGGCCTCGATTTTTGGGATGTTACAAGTTGGTATCAGAGCCCTGGTTTGAAGGATTTGGACACACCCTCAAGGGTGTCTAGACTCAAACCGAGGGATTAAAAGATTTTTCACAAATAAAACGGTTTTCTAAAATTCAAGTAAAGGAATTTGAGAAAGAATAAGGTGTGTGATGCATGCTACCGGCTGAGCTCAAGTAAGTTTTCCCCAAGATACCCATACTTGTTATGTTATGACATGTGATATATGATTCTGAGAATTGCATGCTAGACTAGGGCTAAGGAATTAGGAGGATGCCTTGTATGCCTGATATATGCTTATGAGAACTGCATGCTAGACTAGGGCTAAGGATATAGGAGGATGCCTTGAATGTCTGTTATATGAGCTATATGCTAGGACAGTCTAGTCAGCACTAGGATAGCCTGGTTAGGCCATGCTTGATGTGGTTACTCAACGCACGAATGCTACTTGCTTTGTGCTATAGGGTTCTGGACTAAATTTAACTAACTAGTGAGCGGATATGTAACAGTATCCACAAGCTAGTTAGGGAAGGGTGGTAGGGACTCCTAGTGTAGCTGATTACAGAGAGTAGGTCGGAGAGTGCCCTAGGAAAGCCTAGGACGAGATTAGTTGGAAAGGGATATTGGTTGAGGGACTTGGCAAAGTTGAGGAAATCCTTGAGGAAAGTACGGATAGATGTGGAAGGTAGTATGGGCCTGTACTACTGGAAGTAGAGGATCCGCACTCGAATCAGGGAGGGCCGAGATGGAACCAGGAAACTTGGAGAGTGTGTGAAACCTCTCGAGAGTATGTATGATCCTGACGATTGCGTGCTTATTTTCAGTATGGTGGTTACACACATGGAGCGACAGGTTCTTGATCAGGGCCAGGATCGGGCTCGGGTGCAGGATTCGAGGAGGTTGACGGTACTATGCGAGTTCATCGTGTCTGAGATCACGAGAGGTATCCTTGAGTCCACCCCGGTTATTTTAGGTTCGAAAAAGGAGGTGATTATCGAGTTGATGGAGGATCGTCTCCGATCATTCAGGGGTGATTTGGCATCTAGCCAGACGGGTATGCGCACAGTATCCTTCAAGGACTTTCGTGGGAGTGGTGCATCGGATTTCCACAGGGTGAAGGACCCCATTGCTGCCAGGAGATGGATCGTACGTTGATGAGCTTCTGCCCAGAAGAGTTGAAGGTCCGCTTTGTTGCGGGATGTCTAAGGGATAGAGCCAAAGATTAGTGAGAGTTAGTTGGTGATTCGTTGGGAGCCCCAGCCATTGAGGCTATGACTTGGTTAGATTTTGTGACCAGATTTAGGGCTGATTTTGCACCAACTATGGAGCTTCAGTAGCTAGCCAGGGAGTTTTTGGATATGAGACAGACTACGAAGACTGTGGCAGAGATCACCACCAAGTTCCAAGAGAGAGAATTGTTGGTACCCCAGTATGCGGGGGATGGGGAGATGCGGAAGACCCGCTACCATGATATGTTGAGGGCTGATATCCAGGAGCATGTCAGCTATTCAGCCTGCCCGACCCTGGAGTCCATGATTGCCTGGGCAAGGGAAAGGGAGCTCGATTTGGAGCACATCAGGAAGAGGAAGTCAGAGACTGTGCAGGTTGTGGGGGTTTTACGGAAGAAACCCAAGGGATTCAATGCGAGGTCGAAGGGCCAACAGGGGCGGGACCGCTGTGGGAAGTTTGGTCGGTCACATGAGGGAATTTGCCGCACTAGACCGGGTTCTGGCTGCTATAAGTGCAGCCAGATTGGACATTTTGGTAGGGATTGTACTGCCCCGGCTCCCATGGTTAAGATATCAGACCTGATTTGCTTTCATTCCAATTAGAGGGGCCGTAAAAAGGCCAACTGCCCTAGATTTTCAGCAGCGACAGCAGCAGCGCCAACCCCAGCGTCAGCACAGGTGACGGATGGCCGAAAGGACAAGGTAGAGGCTTCATTGGTGCGGAGCCGAGTAGTTCAGTTGACAGCTGAGGAGGCACACGCTGCACCCGATGTGGTGACGGGTACGATTTCCTTCTTATGCTTTTATGTTATGTCGCTGTGATTTTGATATGTTATGTATGTGTTTTGTTTAGGATCGTTCCATGTGAACGGTATCCCATTTTAGGTATTTTTTTATTCAAGTGCTACCCGATCGTTTGTCTCTCTTGCGCTTAGCAAGAAGTTTCCTGAGTCTTCGGGTATGCTGGATTGCCCTTTGGAGGTCGAGATTGCGGACGACCGGTTAGTGCGAGCATTAGATGTCTACCGAGATTGTGTTTTGAGGATGTTCGAGGAACGTTACCTGGTAGACCTGGTTCCCATACCTTTATGGGGGAACAAGTTTATTATTGGTTTGGATTGGCTAAGCCCTAATAGGGCAGTGATTGACTGCGCGCAACAGTTGGTGCGGATCAGGACCCCCAGTGGGGGAGAGCTGGTGATTCAAGGCGAGAGGCCACATCGAGGACCAGCTTTATTTTCAGCAGCGAGAGCAGGTGCTACCTCCAGCAGGTTGCACAGGATTTGTCGCCTATGTTATGGATACCCGAGAGGTGGGTAAGGCGACGGTGGGCGATGTGCCCGTGGTGCGAGAGTTTACGGATGTATTCCCTGAGCAACTGCCTGGGATACCTCCACAGAGGCAGGTAGAGTTCAAGATTGACCTAGTGCCTGGGGAGGCTCCGATAGCCAAGGCACTGTATCGGTTGGCTCCTCTTAAGATGCAGTAGTTGTCGAAACAGCTGCATGAGCTGTTAAACATGGGATTCATTAGACCGATCAGTTCACCCTGGGGAGCCCCGATTCTGTTTGTAAAGAAGAAGGATGGGTCACATCGGATGTGTATACACTATCGAGAGCTGAATAAGGTAATGGTGAAGAACCGTTACCTGCTCCTGAGGATTAATGACGTCTTTGACCAGCTATACGGAGCATCTTGGTTCTCCAAGATTGATCTGCGTTCAGGATATCATCAGATGAGGGTTACAGAGGAGGATGTGCAGAAGACTATGTTCCGGACGCGCTATGGCCACTATGAGTTCGTGGTGATGCCTTTTGGGCTCACCAATGCTCATGCTGCATTCATGGATCTCATGAACCACGTGTGCACACCGATGTCGGATCGGTTTGTGATAGTTTTCATGGATGACATCTTGGTTTATTCCAAGACGCGAGAGCAACATGAGGAGCACCTACGGGAGGTTCTGGGTACATTGAGGAGGGAGAGCTTTTATGTTAAGTTCTCCAAGTGTGAGTTCTGGTTGCACGAGGTGCGGTTTCTTGGGCACCTTGTAAACCAGAACGGGATTTCGGTTGACCCGGCCAAGGTGGAGTCCGTGATGAGGTGGGAGGTTTCGAGGTCTTCATTTGAGATTCGGAGCTTTCTAGGACTTGCAGGCTACTATCGGAGGTTTATTAAGGACTTCTCCCAGATAGTCGTGCCCCTTACCCGGTTGACGAGGAAATCCATGGCTTTTCGCTGGGGGCCTGAGCAGCAAGCTGCATTTGAGACGTTAAGATAGAGATTGTGCGAGGCGCCAATCTTAGCCCTGCCAGAGGGCATGGAGGACTTTGTGGTATACTACGATGTGTCCATCTCAGGTTTGGGTGCGGTATTGCTGCCTGGTACAAGAGATCCACGGCGAACTCAAAATCCTGGCAGTCCTTCGACAATCTAGCTCACTATCAGAGCTGGGAACAAACCTGGTCCTTCCCATTGCGTGCTCATCTGCATTCTGCATCGCAACTGCTCCCACATTGCAAACATAATCAAGTATTCCCCTTTGTAGGCTTCTTAGGTTCTCCAAGAATCTCACTGATTCGAGTATGGATCCTTTGCTTTCAGTAGTACGGGCCCATACTATCTTCCACACTTATCCATACTTTCCTTAGCAATCCTCCCAAATCCGTTAAGTCACCTACCCCATTGATCCACTAAACATCCGCTAAATGAAAACACAATATCCACCGAAGCCCCTCCTAGGCTACCCCTAGGCTCCTTACCTCACTGAACCACCCCACTAACTCATTGGAGCACATGCTAGGCTTTCCTAGGTTCCCAACCTCGCCCTGCCATCATCTGCTAAAGAACTCCCCATGATGCCAGCCATTCACCTCCTAGATATCGTCACATCCACTTATTAGCTGACTCCCGTCACTTAAGAGTTCCACATAGCACAAAGCAAGCAACATTTAGGTAATCGGTAAATCTAACCAGCATACTCTAGACAAGTCATTCTATCCACACATCCAATCCCCAAGCAGGTAACACCTATCACTAATCTCATCATCGGCTCTCCTTAGGGTAGTCTCTAACCTGCGAAGCTATCATCAGACAATCGTTCCACATACCACAACCCATGTTGTCCACATCCATCCATCCTCGTTGTCAGCTGTCTTTGTACATCCAAATTGTAAATAGAACTGGAAACGAGTCCTAACCATATACAATTTTTAAAACATACACTTAATAGTTACAAATACCAATTATCATTCTAATTCCAGTGTGACGTTCAATATCCTCATGGCTACAAGCACCACTTATCAAGCCAACCTATTGCTGACTACTCAGCACTAGCATGCAAGTCTACCAGCTCATACAACATATAAGGCATCTCCCCTAGCCCTAACTAGCATGCGATTCACAGATTCATAAACCAAATCATAACAGACAACATATGTCAGTATTCTAGGGAAACTTACTTGAGCTCGGCCGATTGCATGCACCACACCCTTTCTTGTCTTAGAAATTCTTTACTCGAAAACATCTTTCTTTCAAAAACTTTACAGATCCTCAGTTTGAATCCAGACTCACCCGAAAGTATGTCCGTATCCCTCAAACCAAGGCTCTGATACCAACTTGTAACGACCCAAAAATCAAGGTAAAAAAATTTCATTTTTAATATAGCTAAAACATTGATACCATTTATTTTAAACAATTCCAAGTCATCATTAGGTAAAAAATTTATTAGAGTTCATCCCAAAATCAATCATTGCGGAAATCATAGGTATGTGCACTGCGATCAATCTGAGCCCTCCTGTCCAAAATGATGATACCTGAAACCATAAACAAAACCTATAAGCACAAAGCTTAGTGAGATTCCCAGAGCATACCATACACACAAACTATAATCACATATCTTGTTGCTATAAAAGCTACGTGTATCACAATTCCTGATAATTATAGAAGCTACATATAACACATAAGCCATGCATACAAAAACTTGTAAGGATGTCGTGGGCTCCCCCCAGGTCTTACACCATTGTGCCATGGGCTACCCCACATGGTCTTAACCTAGGAATGTCATGGGCTACCCTACATGGTCTTATATCTAATGCCAATGGCTCCCCTCCCCCCCCCCCCCCCTCGAGGTGTTCCATGCAAGTATCACAAAGACAACTAGCACAACACATATCACATAAACATATCATATATCACAGAAATATCTACACATAACACAAATAACCTGAAAGGATGTCGTGGGCTCCCCCCAGGGTGTTACACCGTTATGCCATGGGCTACCACACATGGTCTTATATCCAATGCCACGGGCTCCCTAGGGTCTTCCATGTAATAACATACAATCACCTAGCATATCAAATCACATATGACTAACACTTAAACCATAATCACATAATGGGCCGACCTTGGTGCCTGAGACCCATTGGTATGGTGAGAAGACTCACTTCGAATGCAGAAGCTTCCTGAAGAAATGCATAGCTGGTGCCCACTAGCTTCCCGAGTCGTCACTACCAATCAATATACCCAAGTTAGCAATTGGGCCCCATACCATAATCCTTGATCCACGCATGGGGTTAAAATAACCATTTTACCCCTGGCCCAATTCCAAAACAAAAACCCAACACTAGGTAGGCTTTCCAAGCCCATTAATGGCACAATTTGCCAAATTGGGCCCAAATCCTCCAATGGGATTTACCCTAAGCCCGAACATCTCCTTGGCACACCTTACCTGACTTCTGATGACCCACTATAGAATAAAGGCCCAAAGTCCAAAGCACAGCCCAAACCGAGGCCTATTAACCCAAAGCCCAAACTGCCAGAGTACACGGGGCGTACGTCTACATACGCTAAGCGTACATGCAAGATGGTGAGTACGCTGGGTGTACCTGGATGTTCACTCAGCGTAATTCCCCTGTTAGGTCCTTTTTCCATTAAGCGCTTATTTATCCACTCCATAGGCTACAAACTCAGATCCAGGTCCTTTTTCATGTCTTATTCCATAAAGTCATTGACTTGGTGACTTTACTTGTCCCAAACAACCCAAAATCCAAAAATAATCTTCTACTTCCATAAAAAGGGCTAGATCTCATGCATGATTATGAATGGACCATCAAGTTCGAAACTTTATTGCTTATGAAACACTTTTAGCCTGGAGGGTGGTAACCCGAAGCTCAAAAATGAGATTTCATCATAAAGGTCCAATCTTGGGACCCAAAATGACTCAAAAACTCCATTAGACTATATCTATGCATCCTTAAGTAAAGTTATGAACTATATACCTCCACAAAATTAGGGTTTCTAGGCATTGGGAGTACGCCAGAAGGGACCCACGATCTTTTACCCATATACGCTGGGCATACTCGCGCATTTGCCACCTTGCATACATGGTTCTTGTTGCCATTTATTTCCATTAGGGTTCATTTTTGTCTATAACTCAAAGTGTCATAACTCCTTTGTTCCAAGTCTGTTTCCGAAGAACTTTATATCCACGAAAAGGTGGCGAGAAGCCCTACGCTTCTAATGACACAACCCAGCCCAAAACCTCTGGAATAAAAACTCAAAACCCATAAAAGACCGAAACACCTCTATCCTTGGCATTTGAACCCCATAAACGTATATTTTCAAAGCAAGGTGTTACATTATAGGCCCCTTTCTACAGAATGTTCATGTTACTAGGAAGTTATGTGGCGTTGTTCTATTGTTTGTACGACTACTAGAAGTAATGAAATGTTGTCCTCTTAACGCCTTTTTCGATACTGTTGTGAGTTTTTGTATACATTTATGTGTTTTATTTATTATTGTCCGTTACTTTGTAGATGTACCACATATATATAAATCATGGAATTTTGTTGACGCACCATATATATATATATATATATATATATATATATATATATATATATATATATACCACGTTTATTATCATCTTTTGTTTCGAACAATGAGTTAGCGATACATTCCCTTCCTAGGTTACTGGGAATAATCAATATAAGTTCATAAATCATGATTTGTTCTTATGTTTTAGAATATTGTATGTTCCTCCCAATTTCTATTTATAGTATGTTCCTCCCTGTCCTAGTTATAGTATGTACTGAATCCTTAAACTATATCTATTATAGTTTACTAGTATGTTTTACTTGAACTGTTACTGACTTGAAGAAAAAGACTCATTTATCTACCGAGTTATGATTGTACTTTAAATAAACGGTGTTTTATAAACAATAAAGTAACATAACTTAAAAAGAGTTTTTGAAATGGTTTTGATCACTTATAAAAGTATAAGAAATCCTTTAAAGTAATGGTTATCACGAATAACATTTACACAATTATCATTGCGTTCAACTTGTATCCCCCACCCCCTTAAAAGCATTTAAAACATTTAAAAGATTGATTATAGGGGTATGAACTCACCTTATGTGGGTGATTCAATTGCAGATTCGTGTAACGATGAGAAGTTCCATGAATGAATTTTGAGACACAAACGAGTCCTAACTGACATATGTAGACATGTAATTAGTGTTTTAAACAACTAACATGCAAGGAAACACCCTTAGGGACTAGGAAACACTTGTTAGGAAGTGTTACAATCACATGTGATTGACTAAAGGGAGGTTATGGCTAAAGGCAGGTGTGTTCACGACCACACATGATTTTACGGCCTTGGGTTCATGGCCAATGAGTGTACGGCCATACACTCATGGAAGAAACATGCAAAATAGGTAATTGATCCATGAAAAATCAAGGCCTAGTCGTGAAAAGAGGTAAACAACAAGTCAAGGGTGGATTTCTTATGATTTGGAACCCTTTTAGGGTGTGTACAGCCAATGAACCTATGAAGGGTTCACGGCCGTACTCCCTTCTAGATCATGAAGGTGATGCTGAAACATGAAGAATCAAGGCTTGGATCTAGTGGTCTTTCAAGTATAACAAGGTACATGAAGAAACACTTATGATTTTGGCATCCCTTGGGAGTTCACAGCCACCAAGAACAAGTGTGTGTTCTTGGTGTTCTTGGTGAAAGATGATGATCTTGAAGATCTAGAAAAAAGTGGTGAACTCATGGATGAAATCAACGGGTTGTACTAGATTAAAAAGGCTGTCAAGGAATACAAGGGAGAATCACTTATGATTTGGATCAGAAATGGATTAATTCTTGATGATACTTGAGAGAGAAGTTGGATTTGTAAAGAATGAAGAAGGAATGAGGGAAATCTATACACAGTTCACTGCTAGAGGGTGTGTACGGCCATACATAGAGTTTACGGCCGTAAACCCCATGTGTTGGGTTTTCTTGCTCGTTTTCATTCCCCCAATACTAAGCTAACACTTCATAACACTCAATCTTTATGTTCACTAGGCTTAGAACCCATAAAATGATCCTTAACAATGCTAAAAGATAGCAGAAACAAGTCTGACTCTCGATTGATTGGCTGGACTTACAAGATAAATTTGTTTGGGTTCCCACACAAATACATGTGGTGCAAGTGAAAATGATGAATGTTCGTGCCTTGTGCAGAAACACCTATATAGTTGAATCTTTAGAAATATATGTTTTTTTAATAAAGCAATAACGTTGTTGTTAAATTTGATATAATAATTCATATACTAAATTGATATAATATATTGATTATTTTGAATTATATAATAATATATACATCTATTATAACTACATAATCTCAATGGTTTGAATTACTTCTACCCGCGAGTTACATACGAATAAAATTAAATATAATATATGGTTTAATGTTATTTATAGTTGTTGTTATTGTTAATTAATTTTTTAAAATTTATTTGACTAATGTTTCAATTTCTATCATTATAATTATTTACAAAATTAAACATTGTTTTTTGATTTTAAAGGTAACAATATAATTATTTATATAAAGTTATTTTTAACTATTTTTACTGTAAGTTATTTTAAGCTACCTATTTGAAAACTTTTAACGATTATAAAAATATATTTAGGAAATATTTTAGTTAAATTGAGATTACACTTTCGTTTTTGTATTTATCACTATAGTTTATCACTTTTAACTATTTACAAAATCTTCTTTGGTTTTTTTAAGTAAACTGAAATTTATATTTAAGTTGATATTGTAATGTTATATTTAAAATAAAAATTTAAGTATTTTGTCAAAACTGTTCAAAAGATGTAGCTTTAAATTGATAATGTTTTACATACAACAACATATTAAATCTAATAAATTAAGTATAGTATGTTAAAAGTTAAAGACACAACTTTATATGTAGAAGTAAATATATTATTTTAAAATTAAAATTTAGTATATATTTATGATTTCACTTTAGGTTTGATATTTATTTAACCTTATTAATCAACTTATAATCATTATTAGAAATACACTACAATTAATCACTTTTAACTATTTACAAAATATTCTTTGGGTTGTTTATGTTAAACTAAAATTTATATTTAAGTTGACCATATAATGTTATATTAAAATTAATAATTTAAGTATTTTATACAAATTGTTCCAAAATTGTATCTTTAAAATGATAATGGCTTACATCCAACAATATATTAAAACTAATAAATTAAATATAATATGTTAAAAGTTAAAAAACATCAGTTAATAAATAGAAGTAAAGATATTATTTTAATATTGAAATTAGGTTATATATGATTACACTTTAGGTTTGATATTTATTTAACCTTATTAACCAACTTAGAATTATTATTAGAAAGAAATTGAAAAGTAATGGAAGTTTCAAATGAATATGGTGAAAGGAAATATGCATGAGAGTCTCAAATGAATGTGGTAATAGGAAAAAAGTTTTCTTTATAATATAGTATGATATGATATGATATGATATGATGATATGATGATATATATATATATATATATATATATATATATATATATATATATATATATATATATACTTATAAAATAATCATTTTACTTGTACCACATGCATTTCAAACCTCCATGACTTTTCAAGTTCTTTTTAATAATTATTATAAATTGGTTAATGATGTTAAACTAATGCAAAAACTAAATTCTAATTATAAATTAACTAAACTACAAAATAGTTAAATTATTAATTTCAATATAATGTTAAACGGTTAACTTTAATCAAAGTTTTAGTTAAGCTTGAAAAAATCGAGAGATTATTTTATAAATAGTTAAAAGTTATAAATTATAGCGTTAAACATAAATTGTAATCCTAAATAAACAAAAAAACATGAAATTATTTTTTATAAACAATAAGAATTTTCAAATATGTAGTTTAAAAATATCTTACTATAAGAATAGTTAAAAGTAATATATAAAAAAGTATAATGTTATCTTAAAAAAACAATGATTGTTGTTTTAAATAATTATAATGAAACAAACTAACATTATTCATCAAATAAATTTAAAAAAAATTAGATTTCTAAAACCAAATTAAAATAACTAAGACTTTTTAAATACGTTATTTTAAGTAATTTACAACAACAATAATTAAAAGTAACATTATATATAAAAAAATATATTGTTAAATTTAAAAACAAAAACAATGTTTTATATTTTAAATAATAACAATGATAGAAATTAAAATCTTAAGAAAATAAACTTTTTAAAATTAGTTAATCATAACAACAACTATAAATATCATTAAATCGTATATTATATTTAATTTTATTCATGCGTAACCTGCAGGTAGAGGATATTGAGACAATTGAGATTATAGAATTTTAAAAGATGTCTATATTATCATGTACTTAAAAAAAACAATGTTTATATCAACTTATTACAAGATTTATTATAAAATAGTTAATAACAACGTCATTGATATATATTTTAAAAAAAATATATATTTGTGAAGATTTCAAATATATTGTTATATTCTGCGTAACGTGTCGGTATTCGCCTATTGTGTGTGTGTATATATATATATATATATATATATATATATATATATATATATATATATATATATATATATATATTGATTTGAAACTCATGTCTTTTCAACTTCCAACATTATCTAACTTATTAAACAAAATATTATCATTAATATGATAGATTATTTGAAATATTATTAGAATATATTTAGTTGTTTAATTTAAATATGTTCTTGATCAATAAATTGTTTATATACAATTTTTGAATCATCAATGTAATCTATTTAATTTATTAATTTAAATATGGTATTAGATTTAAATGCTAAACCAAAATATAAAATAAACTTCAAAACTAATCAAATATTTTTTAGATAGTTAAAATGTTTAAAAGTGTTGAATACAAACCTCAATCGAATTGTCAAAGTAGTTAAAATACTATCCATAAACTATTTTTTAAAGTTAACAAGAAACTTAAATATATCTATATCTATATCTATCATCAAAAGTAAAAGATGGTCATATAAGTAAATTTTCAATTAATCTTTCGTAACAATTATTAAAAATAACCGTAAATCGAAAAGTATATCAATTTTATGTATGTGCAAGCAGCGGGTAGAAGTCATTAAGTCATATTGTTCAAAATAATTGATTTATAGATATAAAGTTAGTGGAATAACTATTACATTAGTTTTTCGTCAATAATATAACCCTTTTTAACAATATTTTTTAACATACGCAATGCATGAACATTCTAGTTATACTTATAAATAAGTCATTTTTTTATCACCACATGCATTTAAAACTCCTATTCTTTTCATATTATTTATATTTAATAATGATTCTAATTTTAGATGCATGCAAAACCATTTCAACTTATGTAACTTACATTCCTAATCTTTTCAGCTTACAAGAAATGTGATTCTTTATAAGTTTATAGTACGTTTTTTCTAGTTTTACTTTTCAAGTCTCAACTTACACGCATGAAAATTATTTTTGAATTAGTGCATAAACAGAGTCCATAATCACCACCTTCTGTAACATCGCAGAATTCATGACCAAAAAATTCATTTTTAATATAACTAAAACACATTTGTAACTTGGTTCACACATTGAAATGCATTTCAAATAAAACATTTATCAGAGTTAATTCTCAGAAATCATATATTGCGAAAAACACAGGTTTATGTGTTGCGATCATCCTGAGCTTCTTTATTTGAAAGTTGGAGGTACCTGAAATCGAAACTGAAAACCGTTAGCACGAAGCTTAGTGAGTTCCCGAAATACCATATACCATACAATAAACATACTGCCTAGCATATCAAGGAGCTGTCCTACCCCATCGGTCTCTTTCAATCAGATACTGCCTAACATATATGGGTGTTACCCTACCCCTTTGGTCTCTTTCAACCGGATATTGGGTCTATTTCATCCCCTAACACTACCACATAATATCCTAGCATATAACCACATAAATCACATACTATCATACATAACCGTGAGCAATACATATCATTCATATATTATAATCAATAAAGGTGCTATGTGACACACATAGTCTTGCCAATATGCCACGGGCCGCCTCATGGTCTTTCTTGCCAAGCCAGGGGCCACTCCATGGGTCTTACACACAAGTGCCAAGAGCCACCTCCTGATCTTCCATACAAGCATCACAAAGACAACTAGCATACATACTACTCTACTTAAACAATTAACATACAATTTGCCAGGAGCAACCTCCTAGCCTTTCATACATAATGCCTAGGGTTAATCCTCGGGTCTACCTACAATACATAAACCAAATAGGCCGGCGTTTGTGCCTTCGGCCCATACAAATAGTGAGGAGACTCACCTCACACTGCTGAAGTCCCGCGAATAAATCTTTAGCACATAGCTGACCGATCCCCCAACTTTCAATCATCAAGACAAGACCCAATTAACTATTTGGGTTTCAATGCATAACCATAAATCCACACTTGGGGTAAAAGGACCATTTTACCCTTAAGGTCCAAAAGCCAAATAATCAACCTAGGCCCGACTATGGCCCAATTTTCCAAATTAAGCGCAAACCCCTCACTTGGGCCTTACCCTAAAGCCCATCCGAATATCCTAGTCCATATACTTGTTCTCAGATGGCCAAAAAAGAACCCAAACACCTATGCCCAAAAGGAAGGCCCAACTTGAAGCCCAAACTTAATTAGGGGTTTTCGCATAAAATGATGATTAGGGTTAAGTGTTCTTACTTAACCCATTAAGGACTTAATCCAATAAATCCATCACCCATTAGGCCAAACATACAATATAATCGGGCATAAGTTATAACATTAATCCAATTATCCAAAACACGGGTCCCGATAATTCCAAACTAAAATATCCAAAATTAGGGTTTTCTAAACCCTAATTAGGGTTTCCAAACAAATCACGTGCCAAGTAGTCAAATGGTTAGGTTTTTAGGTCAATTAAGATTTCATTAGGTTGGACACCACCCACTGCCACCTCGAGCGGTGGAAGCCACCACCTCGTGGTGGTGGTGGCTATGATTCTAGACTAAAGCAAATCAAAAGCATCCCAAATAACAGTCCAATCACACACAAGTGCACATTGCCACCCAAGGTGGCGGCAGAATGGCGGCATGAGGCGGCAGCCACCACCTCACGGTGGTGGTGACGGATTTCCTTGTTTATTCCTGCAACAAAAATATGAAGATATAACATAATATCCAAAAGAAACTATCACAAATTATAACACACATACACACATACTCAACCACCCTTATGGCGGCAGGCGGTGGTCGGTGGTGATAGCCACCACCTCATGGTGGTGGTGATGGATTTTCTTGTTATGTTCGACCAAGAAAAATATACACACGTCATGCACACTAGCATCAAAAGCTCACACACACACATATACACCTCTTAGCCCAGAATATGAACACAACCACCCACCTGGTGGCATACAAAGACGGTAACGGCCTGAATGGCGGCACCAATAGCGCTAGCGGCGACAGACGATAGCGGGTGGAACAAACGCTGGAGCGGCAAAGACGATGTAACAATACGAGAAAGGTGGCGGAGAGATGAACAGGTATAGTAATGATGACAACCTCGACATCTGATGGCAGCTTCGTCTTCAACGGGAGTGGTGCAGCAGCGACAACATCCCTGGTCGTTCACGAACCACACACCAATGCTCCTTGCTCCGCCTTCGGTCTTCAGTGGGTCTCCCGACTGCTCACTATGTTCTCAGAAGTAGGATGGTCGCGGTGGTTGGCTTTGGTGGTTGACGACGGATGCTTCAGTGTTCTTTGGTGGCAACAAAGGGCGGCGGCTGGAGGAAGTTGAAGTAGGGTTAGGGTTTCATTGAGATGCATCCTTCAAACGGGTAGGGAGAGCATCGGGTTTAATCCTGTCTCCATCTCCCAAACTTCATACAAAATTTGACACAACTGGCCCCTCCCACTAAAAATCTTTTCGAAACAAGCCCATAAGTTACCATTCAGCCCTCAACATTCCAAAATCCTTTCAATTTAAGTCCAATAATTACCAAACACCCCCTGCCTTCAGAAATCTTTATAAAATCACTCCTAAATTACATTTAACCCTCAATATTCCAAAAATTATGACATTTAGCTTCCAAAACCAATGCCTTGCTGAATTATTATGAATTTAGGGCTACAATAAAATAACATAAGAAAATGATATAATTACATCTTGGGGTTTAGGGCTACTTATTTAGTTACTAATTTTCTTTAATTTAAACAGAATGTTACACCTTCGCTAGTCCTAATGTTCGTGTCTATTTATTTTGTGTCTTATAGCTATTGTTTCCTATTACAATTCTTCTTATAGGTTTAGCTCTTTCATCACAGCTAACATTACCATAAATCAAAGGATTGTTTGTGTAGGTCTAATGAACTATGGATCAATGGTAGTGAAACTCTTTACTTGCTGCTAGAACATTGTTTACATTGTGAAATCTACAATTGATATGTTTTTATAGGGTGACATCAATTATTAATTTGAAATTATCTTTTTGATATTTAGCTCATCATGGCATGACAATATACTATAATGATGAGCGTTTTGACTGAAAAAATTGAATCAAAACCATTGGTAAAAATATGCTTAAATGGTATTGTTATCGGTTCTAAATATCCCTCAATTTCTTTATCAGTTTTGGTCTTAAAAAGTATCATTTATACTGATTTCAAGAATAGGAACCGAAATTTCAAAAGATAGTAAGCTTACAAAACTCTATTAGTAAAGACTTATAAAACTATTATACAATAAACTGTTTCTTATTTTTAGCATATGCGTTAGTAAGTTAGCAAGCTAACAAAACATAACTTGGCAAGTATTTTGGATTTTAATTGTGTCCTATATTTTGAGAAAAATTCTCTATGATTCTCTAGGCAATATGTATTTGTTATTTATAACTATTTCTGTATGGATGGTTTCTTTTTTAGTGGAATTTTGATGTTCTAAAAACAAATATGCATGCATGTATTTGACTATATTTGTATTTACATGGATGTAATAATCTAATAGAGGATACAGTGAACTATGGATCCATGGTAGTGAAACTTTTTAATGTTGCTGGAACGTTGTTTACTTTTTCAAAGCTACAACTGGTATGTATTTATAGGGTTCCATCAATTGTTAATTTTTTATTAGATTTTTAATATTTAACTCTTGATGGCATTCCAATATGGTGGAGAGATGAGGGTTTTCAATGAAAAAATGAACCAGAACTGATTGGTGCAAAGTATGCTTAGACGGTCCAATTAGAGGTTCTGAATATCCTTCAATTTCGTTATCGGTTTCGGTCTTAGCAGGTATCATGTATATCGGTTTCAAGAATGGGATGCAACACCTGATTCCTAATAAGCCTTTAATTCAAGTATTTATTATGTTTTCCTTTGGGACTCGATGAGTTGGAGACCCAACTCGTTGAGTAGAGTTATGATCCGCGGGATGTTTACGTACTCTACTCAACGAGTCGGGAGACCGACTCAATGAGTAGACACTGTTTGAGTTAAACCCTCAATTGAGGGTTTACACCCTATTTAAACACATTATAACCCCTCAACCCAGCCCCCATCGTCCCGAGCAAACCCTAACTCAAAACTCTAGCCTTGTTTGAGTGTTCTAAGGTCATTTTATGCATTTTGGTGGTTTATGAAGCTTGGGAGTTCAAGTGGGAGCTTGGAGATCCAGAGATTGTGTTCCATTTCCAGCTCATTTAAGGTAAAAATCACCTATCTTGATCTTCCATTTGGATCTTGGTATATTTAGGGCTTTCTAAGCCATTTTAGGTTTGTGAAGTGTAATACGAAGTTATGACTTCAGATCTATGGCCATTGGGGGTCTTTATAGCATAAAGATGCCAAATTTGTTGCCACAAACACCCCATGCATCTTGTAGACCATCTTTTATGGCTTTTTAAGCCAAAGATCGCATGCATGTGCACCAAGCTTGAGACTTTACGTGTAAAATGGACATTAGCAGGCCAGATCTATAGTTTTGATGTTTTAAAACCCATTTAAATCGACTGTAAAGTAATGGTCAAGGATGGACTCGGTGAGTCATTCTTCAGACTCGGCGAGTCGGGGTGTAATGACCACCAAATCCCTTCTGTCAAAGGACCAGATGATAGTGTGGAATGTTCCCCAGTTGTTTAGGCTCTTAAGGGACCTGGGAATCATGGGACTCGACGAGTGCTAGAACACACTCGGAGAGTCCAAGGCAATCTCCCAATCTTTGAAGATGGACTCGACGAGTTCTTCTTACAACTCGGCTAGTCATAGACTGGACATATTCATATGCTGAAGATGAACTCGACGACTTTAAGGAAGAACTCGCTGAGTCGGTTGAAGATTGACTGAAGTGTTGTTAAAGGTGCACTCTTCGAGCTCTTGCTAGGCTCGACGAGTGGGGACGGGTTTATAGTATTATGTGGACGAAGGGACTCGGCGAGTTGGCGGACCAACTCGGCAAGTCTGGTCAACCAAAGAGTTTACATGACCAGGGTTTGACTTTGACTTTGACTTGGATTCAAGTTGACCCTTGTAAGGGTTGTGGGTACAAATTAATAACCTATAAGGGTTGTCGTGTAGGGATTAAGGAGTCAAGGAGAGCCGAATTTCACACCGAGGACAGTGCAGATGCTACACGACATCAAGGTGAGTTAACTTCCAGTAGGGGTGGGTATAAGGCCACAATGCCGGCCCACCAACAAGAGTAATTGTTAGATAATTTTCTTTATGATAATTATGGTATGCTTAGGTGATATGCTTATTAGATATCCTTATGTGATATGCTTATGATATATGCTTATGTGATATGTTCATGAGAAATGATTATGCGATATGCTATCTGAGTTAGTGGTAGTAGTAGGGAATAGCTTTTCCCTGACTCGGTCGTTAGGACCGAAGGTTAGGTTAGTACCCAAGATATGCCTGACCGTATGATTATATTTTGTTATTGTATGGTAGAGGTAGGGGTGAAATAGTCCCCGTTGCCGAATGAGATAGATCGTAGGGTAATTGGCACCCCAGAACGGCCTGACGTGGGTAGTTCTGTACCCCAGAATGGCTTGACATGGTTAGGTCAGCACCCTAGAATGGCTTGACATGGGTAGGCCAGGCACCCCAGATTTGCCCGACAGTATCTATGCTCTGTGATTGTATGGTATGTGGTATGATGGGGGAACTCACTAAGCTTTGTGCTTACAGTTTTAGTTTAGGTTTCAGGTACCTCTTCATCCAAGGGGAAGGAGCTGGCAACGTAGCAATGCATCACATACACCCACATTTGATTCCGCATTGAGTTTTCTGGGATTGTACTCTGATTTATACTATTGTTCAATGTTGTGATTTTTAGACTTATTCATTATGGTTTATGGGTTTATATGATACTGACAATGTTTTTAGTAAACGAATATATAATTTACTTAATTAAAAACGAAAAAAATTACTCGAAAATTGGGATGTTACAAGCTGGTATCAGAGCCTTAGTTTGAGGGATTCGGACACACACTCGGGGGGGGGGGGGGGGGGTCTAAACTCAAATCGAGGGCTTGGAGGATTATTTTTACAAGGAAATAGTTTTTCTAAAATCTAAATTAAAGGGTTTTGAGAAAGAACAAGGTGTGTGATGCATGCGACCGGCCGAGCTTAAGTAAGTTTTCCTTAAGATACCCATACTTGTTATGTGTTTATGAGAACTACATGCTAGATTAGGGCTAAGGATCTAGGAGGATGCCTTGTATGCATGTTATGTGTTTATGAGAACTGCATGCTATATTAGGGCTAAGGATCTAGGAAGGATGCCTTGTATGCCTGCTATAGGAGCTCATTGAACTGTATGTTAGAGTTGTTAGTTAGCAGTGAGATAGCTAGATTAGGTTATGCTTGATTTGGTTACTCATTGCACGAATGCTGCTTGCTTTTTGCTATAGGGGTTCTCACTAACTTTAACTAACTAATAAGTGAATATGTAATAGTATTCGTGAGCTAGTTAGGGAAAGGAGGTAGGGACCCCTAGTGCAGCTAATGGCGGAGAGTATGTCGTAGGGTGGCCTAGGAAATCCTATGATGAGATTAGTTGGAGAGGGATAATGGTTAAGGGACTTGGTGAAGTTGAGGCAATCCTTGAGGAAAGTACGGATAGATGTGGAAGGCAGTATGGGCCCATACTAATGAAAGCAGAGGATCCTTACTCGAGTCAAGGAGGGCCAAGATGGAACTAGGAAACTTGGGGAGTGTGTGAGACCTCTCAAACCTATGTATGATCATGATGTTTACGTGTTTTACGTTCAGTATGGAGGTCACACGACATGGAGCATGGGGTTCAGGATCTAGAGTAGGATCAGGATCAGGCTCGGGTGTAGGGTCCGAGCGGGTCGATGACAAGCTATGCGATTTCATCACGTCTGAGATCATGAGAGGTATCCTTGAGGTGACCTTGGTTATTTTCGGTTCGATCAAGGAAAGGATTGTTGAGCTGATGGAGGATCGCCTCCGAGCATTCAGGAGTGACTTGGCGTCCAGCCAGTCGCGTACGCGCACACTGTCCTTTAAGGACTTTCGAGGGAGTGGTGCGTCAGACTTTCATGGGGCAAAAGACCCAATTGCAGCCTATAGATGGATTGCGGACATCGAGTCTGCACAGTTGATGAGCTTCTGCCCGGAGGGGTTGAAGGTCCGCTTTGTTTCGGGTTGTTTGAGGGACAGAGCTAGAGATTGGTGGGAGTCAGTCGGTGACTCGCTGGGAACCCCAGCCGTGGAGGCTATGACCTGGTCAGACTTTGTGACCAGGTTCAGGGCGGAGTTTGCGCCAGCTGTGGAGCTTCAACAGCTGGCCAGGGAGTTTCTGGATATGAGACAGACTACAGAGTCAGTGGCGGAGATCACCACCAAGTTCAGGGAGAGGGCATTGTTGGTACCTCAGTATGCTAGGGATGAGGAGATGCGGAAGACTAGCTACCATGACATGTTGAGGGCTAACATTCGGGAGCATGTCAGCTATTCAGCCTGCCCGACCTTAGAGTCCATGATTTCCAGGGCGTGGGAGATGGAGATTGATTTGGAGAACCTCAGGAAGAAGAAAGCAGAGACTGAGCAGGTTACAGGGGTTTCGGTGAAGAAACCCAAGGGATCCGACGTCAGGTCTAAGGGCAAGCCGGGCCAGAGCCGCTGCATGAAATGCGGCAGGCCGCATGAGGGAGCTTGTAGAGCAGGATTGTTAGGATGCTACAAGTGTGGCAAGACGGGGCACTTTGGCAGGGATTGTACTGCCCTCGCCCCCACAGTTCGGACATCAGACCTGATTTGCTTCCATTGCAATCAGAGGGGCCATAAGAAGGCCAACTTCCCTAGATTGTCAGCAGTATGAGCAACAACAACAATGGTTGTGCCTACTCCAGCAAGAGCACGAGTTGTGGATGGCTGGAAGGTCAAGGTAGAGGCTCCAGTGGTGTGGAGCCGAGCGTTTTAGTTAACAGCTGAGGAGGCACGCGCCGCACCCGATATGGTGACAGGTATGATTTCTTCTCTCTAATCTTTTATGTTATGTCGTTGTGATTTTGATATGTGATATGTATGTTCCGTTTTGGGTCGTTCCATATCAACGGTGTCTCATTTCATGTGTTGTTTGATTTGGGTGCTACCAAATCGTTTGTCTCTCATGCGCTTAGCAAGAAGTTTCCAGAGTCCTTGTAACATCTTAATTTTCGAGGCCAAAAATTTTATTTTTAAATAAATACTTTGCAATATAGTTTACCATAACATTACAAAAGTCATGTCGTTTTAAAAAAACTATAACAACGTGTTCAGAAACCATCTCAACATACGTAATATAAATCAGAGTACAATCCCAGAAACTCAATGCGGAAAACATATGTGTGTGTGACGCTCTGCTACACCGCCGGCTCCTTCCCCTTAGACGAAGAGGTACCTGAAACCAAAACCAAAACTATAAGCACAAATCTTAGTGAGTTCCCCCATCATACCACATACCATAAAATCACATAGCATACATACTGCCGGGCATTTCTAGGGTGCCCGACCTACCCATGCCAAGGCATTCTGGGGTGCTGACCTACCCATGTCAAGCTATTATGGGGTGCTGACCTACCCATGTCAGTGATGGGTTTTATACAAACAATCCTATGTGTGCATGCAACCTTAGATTTGGATCTATGTTTTCTCTATTAAATACACAATATTAAGAACACAAGAAGAACCCTAACACGCTCCTAGGTATTTCGAAAATCACATAGTAGAAGGGATTACATACCTCTTGTTGTTATATTGTAATAACAACACAAATCTTCAATCTTCTTGTCTTTGAAAGCATGTACCACAAGTGTAGTACCTCTAATGGCTCACAAACACCAAAAGCAAATGGATAGGCAAGAGAGAGAGAGAGAGAGAGAGAGAGAGAGAGGAGGGGTAGAAAATCAGCTCTAGGAGATTCTAGGATCAAGTGGCTGATTTTCCTAAGCCAAGGGGTCCTTATATATGTGTACGGATTAGGGTTTCAGTCCTCATCCTTATCTGATTACTTACCCACCAAGCAGTCCAAAGGATAACCCTATAAACCTTATCATGGACGAATTCTAGGGCCTTATCTCTTTGAATTCGTCCACCCTTTCCATAGGGCATCCATTGCTCTATTTTGCAACCATCACATAATTACAATTCAACCCCCCTTAGTTTAGTTAACTTCTTTTAATCACAAAATTAATTCTTAATTCATTCTTGACCAATATCAAGTAAATAAATATGATTTCTCTTTTGATACATTATTCTTATAATATATTAATAAACCTTAATAACCTCTTTCTCTATCATTTCTTCAGTTAAGTTGCTTCGGTGAAGGCAACCCAAAACGACCATGCACAACCGGGTCAAGTACTTACCAAATATGGTTACAGGCTTAGGCACTAATCCAACAGTCTCCTACTTGATTAAGTCTAGTAACCATAAATGCAAGTACAACTCGATTAGCAATCGTAGCTCTCAAATATGTTGTCGAACTCTGATCTTATCAGTAACCAGTCCTTTACATAAGGGAACGTATGATCCTCTGTTCTAGATATTGTGTGGACAATCACATGGAACATGGTCATACTTATTATCCAGCAGTTTGTTTCTCGATCTCATATTTCTTTGACATAGAACTTAAATTCAACACATCAATTCAGTCCTGACCGGGCCTAGCACATAAGTCAAATCAAATCATCGAGGGGCTCAAATATCGCTTTACCCTCTTAGGATAAAAGGAACAGATAAACTTCGACTTATATGCATTTACTATTCACTAATCAAATCATACACAACAATGCGTTTTATAATATCAAGTTACTGATGCATTTTTGCATTATCAATGCACAACCAATTAGCAAACAATAAACCATATATCTAGTTTTTAAGACTATATGATATTATCGTCTTCCGATCACTCGTGATAAATTCCATGAAGTGATTCCAGCAAGCGTGGGTTTATTCCAATGCTCAAAACTTGTTCATTAGCACTCATGAACGTTGTAGCAAACATTTGCTATGTCTAATACCTTTTAGACAATTTACACCCCAATTCATGACTGTCTTCATTCATACATACTTCAACGATATGAACGACTGTGGATCGTTGGAATAATTCTATAATTCTTCAATAAATCAACTATTCAGGAAGTCAAAACATGCAAAGAGAAACAATAGTTGAACAATTAACATAAGACAATAACTTTACTTATAAATAATAATCCTTTATTTAATCATTAAATGTCAATTACATTTATCTATTACACGTTTCTAAACTATCTAATCTAAACTAATATCGTCCTACAGCCCAATGCTCCTAGCGTTCTGCAAGTGTTTAACCCTACTCAGTCCCTTTGTAAGCGGATCTGTTGGGTTATCCTCTGACGATACCCTCTTGACTACGAGGAGTCCATCTTCTACCCAATGTCGAATAAAGTGATATTTTATGTCGATATGTCGAGATCTACCATGATACCTTGGTTCGTTGGTCAAGGAAACCGCTCCTTCATTATCATAGAAAATTTCCATGGGTTCTTGTATGGCTAGCACAATTCCAAGGTCTCCAATGAAATTCTTCAGCCATATTGCCTCTTTTCATGCTTCGCTCGCTGCAATGTACTCTGATTCGCACGTTGAATAAGCTACGGTCTCTTTCTTGGAACTTTTCCAAGTCACTGCTCCTCCATTAAGGGTAAAGACCCAGCTCGACTGCGAATGGTAGTTATCCCTATCGGTCTGAAAACATGCGTCACTATACCCTTGCACTTTTAAGTCATCACTCCCTCCGAGGACTAGAAACCATTCCTTGGTCCTCCGAAGGTACCTAAGAATATTCTTGACTAGGGTCCAATGTGCTTTGCTAGGTTTCCCTTGATATCTGTTGACCATGCTCAAAGTGAATGCCACATCAGGGCGAGTACACGTCATAACATACATGATCGTGACAACTATGGAAGCGTAAGGTACTCGGCTCATCTCTGCTATCTCGGCTTCGGTACTCGGACTTTGAGTCTTACTCAATCTGGCATTACTTTGGATTGGTAACTCCCTTTTCTTGGAATTCTTCATACTAAAACATTTTAGTACCTTGTCCAAGTAAGTATTCTGACTAAGTCCTATTAGTCTTTTACTCATGTTTCTCACTATCCTTATTCCCAGAATATATGCAGCTTCTTCGAGGTCCTTCACAGCAAAGCTCTTCCCGAGCCAGGATTTAACTTCCTGCAGTGTCGTTATGTCGTTTCCTATGAGCAGTATGTCATCGACATACAATACGAGGAAGCTCAATATACTCCCACTGGCTTTGACATATACACATGATTCATCTTCGCTTCGTAGAAATCCAAACTCTTTGACTTTCTCGTCGAAACAAAGACTCTATCTGCGAGACACTTGCTTAAGTCCATAAATGGACTTCTCAAGCTTACACACTCTATTAGGATGCTTTGTATTGACAAAAACCTCTGGCTGAGCAATGTAAACATCCTCAGCCAACTTCCCATTAAGGAAAGCGTTTTGACATCCATTTGCCATATTTCATAATCATGAAATGCAGCAATGGCCAGCATCACTCTAATAGTTTTATCTTCGCAACTGGTGAGAAGGTCTCATCGTAGTCAACTCCAGGAGTTTGAGTAAAGCCCTTCGAAACCAATCGTGCCTTATACGTGTGCACATTCCCATCCATGTCGGTCTTCTTCTTTAAGATCCACTTGCACCCGACCGTCTTACGACACGATACATGATCAACCAAACTCCAAACTTGGTTATCATACGTGGACTGAATCTCGATGTCTATCGCCTCTTTTCATTTCGCAGACTCTGGGCCTGCCATGGCTTCCTTGTAGCTGTTAGGTTCATCCAAATTCACTAGTGTACTATTACTAATGAGCATATCCCCTTCCATAGTAATATGAAAACCATAAAACTAGGGTTGAACCCTAACTCTATCAGAATGTCTAAGAGGTAAGGACTCGTCAATTGGGTCAACCGGAGTTTCCTCCTCAGGTTGAGTGCTAGCGTTAGAGGTTCCTTCATCGCTCAACTCTTGAATCTCTTCAAGATCGATTTTCCTCCCACTGTCCCCTTGGCTTATGACTTCCCTCTCTCGGAAAACCCCTCTCCTCGCAATGAAGACAACATTGTCACTCGGTCTATAGAAGAGATATCCAAAGGATTTATGCGGGTAGCCGATGAAAATACACCGCTCACTACGAGGTTCAAGCTTGTCGTGAGTCTCTCGTCTTACGAAAGCCTCGCAACCCCAAACCTTGATATGTGCTAACAAGGGAGCCTTCCATGTCCATATCTCATGAGGTATTTTGGCAACCTTTTTTGTAGGGACTAAGTTAAGGATATGGGCGGCAGTCTCTAAGGTATACCCCCAGAATGAGATAGGTAGTGAAGCACATCTCATCATGGAACGAACCATGTCTAGCAGGGTTCGATTACACCTCTCAGCCACACCATTCAACTGCGGTGTCTTAGGTGGTGTCAATTGTGAAACTATTCCGCATTCCTTGAGGTAGTCGTGGAATTCAAGACTTAGGTACTCTCCTCCTTGATCAGATCGAAGCATCTTGATTTTCCTGCCCAATTGATTCTCCACTTCTTGTTTAAACTCTTTAAACTTTTCAAAGGTTTCTGACTTGTGCTTGATTAAGTAGATATACCCATATCTGCTATAATCGTCATTGAAAGTCACATAGAAGCGGTTCGCATCCCTTGTGGTGGATCTAAAGGGCCCACACACATCGGTGTCTATGAGATCCAATAGACCCTCATCCCTCTCACAAGTACCAGTGAAGGGTGACTTGGTCATCTTTCCAAGTAAACGAGACTCGCACACCTCATCGTCCCTAAGGTCGAATGACTCCAATACTCCATCATTTTGGAGTTGGGCTATGCGTTTCTTGTTGACATGTCCAAGACGACAATGTCACAAGCATGCTTTATCCATACTATTGGAAGAATCGATACACAACACATCATTTCCTAGGTTATCTACAACCATCAAAGTTTCATAAATTCCATTACAAGGCAATGCTTCAAAATATAAAACACCATTTAGATAAGCATAAATAGAACCTTTCTCATTATCAAATGAAAATCTAAATCCTTGTCTAAACAAACCATGAAATGAAATGGTGTTTCTTGCCATATCTGGCGAATAACAACAATTATTTAAATCTAATCCTAATCCATTACTAAGCACTAAGGAATATACTCCAATCTTGGTGACAGACAACGATCTTCTGTTCCCCATGATTAGATTTATTCTTCCATGCTCCACATCCTTATTTCTTTTTTGTCCCTGCAAATCAGAACATATGTGAAAACCACATCCTGTATCAAGAACCCAAGAAATAGCATTCGATGAATCATTAGATTTAATTATATAAATACTTGCAAAAGATGGCTTGATATTTCCCTCTTTGATGGCTTGCAGGTATTCTGGGCAACTTCTCATCCAATTCCCTATCTTGTGGCTGTGGTGGCACTCTGCTTCCTTCGGGTTGGAGTTGGGCTTAGCAGAACCAACTTTGGTTCCACTAGAAGAGGTGCCATCTTGGGACTTTCCATTGTGGTAGCTCTTTGAGGGAGCCTACCTCTTCCTGCCCTTCCCTTTACCTATTTCCAAGACAGGCGCGACGGTTAGAGTGGGAGTTGATGCAACAGACTTATCCTTGAGATTGCTCTCAGCAGTCCTCAACAAGCTTTCGAGCTTGCTGAAGGTGACCTCTTCCTTATTCATTTGGTAGATCATGTGGAACTGTTTGTAGCAGGGAGGCAATAAGTGAAGGATAATGTCAATTGCCAGCTCTTCATCGAAGTTATCATTCGACTTCAGCAGGCGATTAACATATCTTTGCATCTTTTGCAGATGAGCGGTAAGGGACTCTCCACTGTCCATTTTGGCAGTGATCATTGAAGTGATGATCTCATACCTTTCTTGCGTCACAGTTTGGTGGTACCGGTCCACCAAGTCTTGATGCATCTCGTAGGGATAATAGTCCTCATAGGACTTTTGCAGTTCAGCAGTCATGGTCGCTAGCATGATGCAACGGATTTTCGTGGCATCACGTTCATGGGCCTCAAAGGCAGTGATTTCTTCGGGAGTAGCAGTGTTGATGTTCACCTCCTTTAGCTCCTTATCGAGGACATACTCTTTGTCCTCGTAGAGAGTGACCATTCGGATGTTTCGGATCTAATCATTGAAATTGGACCCGTCAAAGATCACTCTCCCATACAAATTCATGAGTGAGAATGAGCCGGAGGAGTTCGAGCCAGAAGCATTGTTGTTGTTTGAGTTCGACATCTAAAATAGAAAAGAACAAAGATGATTAGAAATGAATCCCTTATTAAGCACCCAAAATGAGAAATTAGGGCTAGGATCCAACAACATTATTTACACATTATAAACGCGATGCCATAATCTAACATTTAAATAATTTAAAGGTAAGTGAATGACGATTCACTAATTCTCCACCATGAAAAACATAAAAGGCTTAAGTTTTAAATGTATTGAAAACTCCTAGATTCCTTTGAGAGTCATTGAATTTTTCAATGGCATGTTTAAATCTCGATATGCCCCTCTAGTTTGTGACTGGGATGCCGAGGATCACAAAGCGGGTGTGAATAACCATGCAAATGTACATGGCGCCCTCATTGTTACATTCACCTATTCGATGTGTCGGTTAACCATACACGCTCCATCAAACTATGAAAAACATTGAGTCACCCTTTCCCACCTTTGCTTCGAACCAATTACGGTGGCGGTGAACCACACACGCTCCACTAACTTCTTAGCAAGGGTACAAAGTGTAATTTCATGGGATTGCATCAATTCACTTTTCCTAAAGTAACTATGCTTGGGAATTTTGTAAAAACATTTATTTACTTTATATAGATTCATTAAACTTATTAATGATAAGGGGTTCCCTATCCTACCCGTTCGGATAACGACCCTCCACCAATCAAGGAAGTGGTGGGTAAGAGTGGACACCCATTAAATGTCTATTTTATAGGTCATAACCTTATACCTCCCTTATAGATTGGCTTCGTGAATAAGGCCTACTAGCAGTAAGACTAGCATTTTAATTATATATATATATATATATATATATATATATATATATATATATATATATATATATATATATATATATATATATATTATTCTTGTAATAATATAATAGTATAGGGTGTATTTTAAACATTTTAAAATACTAGGGTTTTAATTCTAATTTTAAAATTTTCGAAATTTAAAACTTTTAAATTTTAAAATTTCAAATATTAAAACTCTTGATTTAATAATTATCCTCAAATTAAACAAATAATTTAAATTATCAAATCTAGAAGGATTATCTTTTAAATTAAGCAATTAATTTAACTTAATCCCTTAAATCCCCTAAAATTCGAAAATATGGGATGGGATAATTCAAAATCTTTAATTACCATATTTAAACCATTAAAAGATAATTATAAGATACGGGATAATCCAAATCCCTAAAATTTAGGATCTTATCTTGGGGAGGAGGCAAATTTCAAAAACCCTAGGGTTTGCGAACCCTAGATTTTGAAATCTTGGTGACTAAGAAAAGGGTTTGAAAACCCTTATCAATTTTCGAAAAACAGGGTTCAAGAACCCTAATTTTGAAATCCTTGCCTCCTAGGGTTTATTGGCTATCTAAAGTGTCAAATTCATACAATTGTATAATTCTAATTGAAAACAAACAATCCTATGTGTGCATGCAATCCTAGGTTTGGATCTATGTTTTCACTATTAGATACTCAACATTATGAACACAAGAAGAACCCTAGCATGCTCCTAGGTATTTCGAAAATCACATAGTAGAAGGGATTACGTACCTCTTGTTATATTGTAATAACAACACAAATCTTCAATCTTCTTGTCTTTCAAAGCAAGTACCACAAGTGTAGTACCTTTAATAGCTCACAAACACCAAAAGCAAATGGAGAGGAAAGAGAGAGAGAGGGAGAGGGGAGAGGTAGAAAATCAGCTCTCGGAGATTCTAGGATCAAGTGGCCAATTTTCCTAAGCCAAGGAGTCCTTACATAGGTTTAGGGATTAGGGTTTCAGTCCTTATCCTTATCTGATTACTTGCCCACCAAGCAGTCCAAAGGATAACCCTAGAAACCTTATCATGGACGAATTCTAGGGCCATATCTCCGTGAATTCATCCACCCTATCCATAGGGCATCCATTGCCCTATTTTTTAAGTATCGCATAATTACAATTCAGCCCCCCTTAGTTTAGTTAACTTCTTTTAATCACAAAATTAATTCTTGACCAATGTCAACTAAATAAATATGATTCCTATTTTAATATATTATTCTTATAATATATTAATAAACCATAATAACCTCTTTCTCTATCATTTCTCCAGTCAAGTTGCTTTGGTGAAGGCAACCCAAAAGGACCATGCACAACCGGGTCAAGTACTTACCAGATATGGTTATGGGCTTAGACACTAATCCAACCGTCAGGTTGTTCTAGGGTACCGACTACCCTCCGATCTATCTCCACCGGCATCGAGGACTATTTCACCCCTACCTCTATCATACAATAACAAAATATAATCATATGGTTAGGCATATCTGGGGTATTGACCTACCCTTTGGTCCTAACGACCAAGTCAGGGAAAAAGTATTCCATGCTACTACCACTAACTCACACAGCATATCACATAAGCATATCTCATAAGCATATCTCATAGGCATATCACATAAGCATATCTCATAGGCATGTCACATAAGCATATCTCGTAAGCATAACAAGATATTTATCACAAAGACAATTATCTAATGATTACTATTGTTGGAGGGCCGACACTATGGCCTTAGACCCACCCCTACTGGAAAGTAACTCACCTCAAAGTCGTGTATCGTTTGCACTGTCCTCTGTGTGTAAGTAGACTCTCCTCGACTCCTCAGTCCATACACGAAAACCCTTATAAGTTATCAATTTGTACCCACAACCCCTTCAAAGATCAACTTGAATCCAAGTCAAATTCAAACCCTGGTCAAGTCAACTCTTAGGTTGACCAGACTCGCCGAGTTGGTCCGCCAACTCTCTGAGTCCCTTTGTCCACATAATACTACAAACCCGTCCCCACTCGTCGAGTCTAGCAAGAGCTCGACGAGTTCACCTTCAACAACACTTCAGTCAATCTTCAACCGACTCGACGAGCTCTTCTTTGAACTCGTCGAGTTCATCTTCAGCATATGAATGCGTCCAGTCTATGACTGAGCGATTGCCTTGGACTCGCCGAGTGTGTTCTAGCACTCGTCGAGTCCCATGACTTCCAGGTCCAAGTAAAACCCCCTAGCAGGCTGAGCGTTCCTTCCACTCAACCAAAACCATTTTCAGAAGACGTTTTTTGGGGAAAAAGTGTCTCGAATCGCCGAGTCACCCAAGTGACTTGTCGAGTCCCTCCTTGTCCAAAACTATACAGGCGGTTTTAGTGCGACTTAATGCATCCAAATCATAGATCTGGCCTTTTAGGGTCCCTTTTATACGTAAAGTCCCGAACTTGATGTCCATGCATGGGTTCTTTGGCTCAAAAAGCCATAAAAGATGTTCTACAAGATGCATGGGGTGTTTATGGCAACAAGGTGGGCACCTTTATGCCATAAAGACCCCCAATAACCCCAGATTTGAAGCACAAACTGACTTCCAATACTCAATCCCGAATATAACCTCTCCAAGGCTTAGAAAGATGTAGAAAAAGGCCCAAAATCAAGATCTAGACAATGAATAGACAAAGTTTCATCTTTATACCTCTAATAAGCTGGAAATATGCTCAAAACTCTGGATCATCTTGTTCCCCCTTGATCTCATAAGCCTCTTACTCTTCTTCAAGCTTCAATCACACAAAGTAACACCACAAGGCTCAAGAACACACTAAAATCAGCTAGGGTTTCGAGTTAGGGTTTGCTTTGGATGATGAGGGATGATTTGAGGGGTTATAGTGGGTTTAAATAGGGTGCAAAGCCTCAATTTAGGGTTTCACTCAATCAACGTCTACTCGCCGAGTCGGTCTCCTGACTCGTCGAGTAGACTACTTAAACTTCTGGCGGATCATGACTCTACTCGACGAGTTGGGCCTCCAACTCGTCGAGTCCCAGAGAAAAACATAATAAATACTGGAACTAAAGGCATACTAGGAATCGGGTGTTACGGTCCTTGGGATTATTGGATTGTCCTCTAGAGGTCGAGATTACGGACAACCGGTCAGTGCGGGAAACAAAGGTTTTTAGGGATTGTGTGTTGAGATTGTTCGAGGAGCGTTACCTGGTAGACTTGGTTCCCATACTGTTGCGAGGGAACAAGGTTATTATAGGTATGGATTGGATAAGCCCCAATAGGGGCGGTGATCAACTACGCACATCAATTTGTGCGGATCAGAACCCCAAGTGGTGGAGAGCTGGTGATTCAGGGCGAGAGGCCACAACGAAGACCAGCCTTATGTTCAGCAGCAAGGGCTAGGCGCTACCTTCTGCAGGGTTGCGCGAGATATGTTACCTACGTTGTAGATACCCGGGAGGCGGGTAAGGCGACGATGTGCGATGTGCCAATAGTATGAGAGTTCGCGGATGTATTCCCTGAGGAGTTGCTTGGGATACCTCCGGAGAGGCAGGTAGAATTCAGGATCAACGTAGTCCTGGGTGCGGCTACGATAGCCAAGGCACCGTATCGGTTGGCTCCTCCTAAGATACAAGAGTTTTCTACACAGCTGCAGGAGCTGTTGGACAAGAGGTTCATTAGACCGAGCAGTTCACCCTGGGGAGCCCCGATTCTGTTTGTGAAGAAGAATGATGGGTCGCATCGGATGCGTATAGACTATCGGGAGCTGAATAAGGTAACGGTGAAGAATCGTTACCCACTCTCGAGGATTGATGACCTCTTTGACCAGCTGCAGGGAGCGTCTTGGTTCTCCAAGATTGATCTGCATTCAGGATATCATTAGATGAGGGTCAGAGAGGAGGATGTGCAGAAGACAGCCTTTCGGACGCGTTATGGTCACTATGAGTTTGTGGTGATGCCTTTTGGGCCCACTAACGCTCCTGCCGCGTTCATGGATCTCATGAACCGCGTGTTCAGGACGATGTTGGATCGGTCTGTGATAGTTTTTATTGACGACATCTTGGTTTATTCCAAGACGCGAGAGCAGCATGAGGTGCACTTGCAGGAGGTTCTAGATACATTGAGGAGGGAGAGCTTGTATGCTATGTTCTCCAAGTGTGAGTTCTAGTTACGCGAGGTGTAGTTTCTTAAGCACCTTGTCAACTAGAACGGAATTTCCGTTGACCCATCCAAGTTGGAGGCCGTGATGAGATGGGAGCTTCCGAGGTCTCCATCTGATATTCGAAGCTTTCTGGGACTGGCAGGCTACTATCGGAGATTCATTCAGGACTTCTCCAAGATAGTCGTGCCCTTGACCCGACTGACAAGGAAAGTCGTGGTCTTTTGCTGGGGGCCTGAGCAACAGGTCGCGTTTGAGACGTTGAGACAGAGATTGTGCGAGGCACCAATATTAGCCCTGCCGGAGGGCATGGAGGATTTAGTAGTATATTTCTATGCGTCCATCTTAGGTTTGGGCATGGTATTGATGCAGAGAGGGCATGTTATTGCTTATGCGTCAATGCAGCTGAAGCCTCACAAGGCAAACTATCCATCACATGATTTGGAGCTGGGGGCCGTTGTTTTCGCCCTCAAGATTTGGCACCACTACCTCCATGGGGTTCGTTGTACTATTTACATGGACCACAAGAGCCTGAGGTATCTCAAGGATCAACCAAATCTGAATATGAGGCAACGTCGGTAGCTTGATGTGGTAAAGGATTATGATTGTGAGATCCTCTACCACCCGGGGAAGGCCAATGTCGTGGCCGACATGCGTATCCACAAGGCAGCGCTGATTAGGAATATCTGCATGAGGATGACAGTTGTGACTCCGTTGTGGGAGCAGATTCGGGAGGCCCAGCAGGAGGCCATGAAGGAGGAACATCGGAAGAGCGAGCGTATTGTGAGTCAGGTTTCCTCCTTCGACTATGATAGCCGGGGATTATTGACTCAGCACCGTAGGGTGTGGGTTCCATATCATGGAGGTGTGCGTCAGGTATTGATGGAGGGGGCACACAAATCCAGGTTCTCTATCCATCCCGGGGTGACAAAGATGTACAGAGATCTTCGTCTTGATTATTAGTGGCCCTGTATGAAGAGGGACATAACTTGATTTGTGGAGAGGTGCCTCACCTGAAGGAAGGTTACGGATGAGAACTAGAGACCTCTCAACAAGGTCCAGCCGTTGGATATCCTGCTGTGGAAATGGGAGGATATTACTATGGATTTTATCACGAAGCTTCCCAGGATCGCGCGAAGGGTAGATTCGATTTGGGTCATCGTTGATCGATTGACCAAGAGAGCCCATTTCATTCGGATTCAGGAGAGCATTTCGGCCGAGAAGTTGGCTGACATCTATATCAGGGAGGTAGTGGTGCGGCACGGGGTTCCAGTTTCAGTGATTTCTAAGAAGGATGTGTAGGTTACTTCCAGGTTTTGGAAGAAGTTTCATGACGAGCTAGGTACTTGTCTACACTTTAGCACCGCCTTTCACCCGCAGACGGATGGTCAGAGCGAGCGGACCATCCATACTCTAGAGGATATGCTGCGGGCGTGTGTTTTAGATTTTGGAGGTAGTTGGGATACTTACCTTCCGTTGGCAGAGTTCTCCTATAATAATAGCTATCACGCGAGTATCGACCGTTCTCCCTTCGACATGTTGTATGGGAGGAAGTGCAGGACCCCAATATACTGGGGTAATGTTGGTCAGAGGGTCATGGGGAGTACCGAGGTGGTAGTCAATATGACGGAGAGGATCTAGCAGGCTTCAAACAGCTCAGAGTCGGCAGAAAAGTTATGCCGACAAGCGTCGATCGAACCTGGAGTTCCAGGTCGAGGATGTGGTGCTCCTGAAAGTGTCGCCTTCAAAGGCGTCATTCGATTCAGGAAGCGGGGCAAGCTGGGCCCCAGGTATATTGGACCCTTCAGGGTTGTAGCCCTGGTGGGCAAGGTGGCATATAGGCTGGATCTACCAGCCGAGCTCAGTAAGATACATAGCACTTTTCACGTCTCCCTGTTGCGGAAGTGTCTGGTGGACAATTCAGTAGTAGTTCCATTATAGGATATTCAGGTGGATGACAACCTGAAGTACATCGAGCGGCCAGTAACAATCCTTGATAGAAATCAAAGGATCTGAGGAACAAGAGAGTGGAGCTTGTTAAGGTGCAGTGGCGTCACCGCAAGGGCTCAAAATGGACCTGGGAGCCGGAGGACGAGATGATGGAGCATTACCCCGAGCTTTTTCAGGACCAAGCAGCTGACTTAAAGGACAAAGTCTAAGATAAGTGAGGGAGATTTGTAACACCTGATTCCTGTTAAGCCTTTAATTCAAGTATTTATTATGTTTTCCTCTGGAACTCGACGAGTTGGAGGCCCAACTAGTCGAGTACAGTCGTGATCCGCGAGAAGTTTAAGTAGTCTACTCCGCGAGTTGGGAGACCGATTCAGCGAGTAGACATTGTTTGAGTGAAACCCTAAATTGAGGTTTTGCACCCTATTTAAACACATTATAACCCCTCAACCTAGCCCCCATCGTCAAGAGCAAACCCTAACTCGAAACCCTAGCCTTGTTTGAGTGTTTTAAGGTCATTTTGTGCATTTTGGTGGTTTGTGAAGCTTGGGAAGAGGAAAGGGTCTTGAGAGTTCAAGTGGGAGCTTGGGGATCCAGAGATCGTGTTCGATTTCCAGCTCATTTAAGGTAAAAAGCTCCTATCTTGATCTTCCATGTAAATAATCATCTTTAGGGCTTGGATTTTGGTATATTTAGGGCTTTCTAAGCCATTTTTGTGTTGTGAAATGTAATATGAAGTTATGACTTCAGATCTGGGGCCATTGGGGGTCTTTATGGCATAAAGATGCCAACTTTGTTGCGTTAAACACCCCATGCATCTTGTAGACCATCTTTTATGGCTTTTTCAGCCAAAGATCCCATGCATGTACACCAAACTTGAGACTTTACATGTAAAATGGACATTAGGAGGCCATATCTATAGTTTTGATGTGTTAAAACCCATTTAAATTAACTGTATAGTAATGGTCAAGGATGCACTCGGCGAGTCGTTTTTCAGACTCGGCGAATCGGGGTGTAATAACCACTAAATCCCTTCTATCGAAGGACCAGATGACAGTGTGGAAGGTTCCCCAGTTGTTTAGGCTCTTAAGGGACCTAGGAATCATGGGACTCGACGAGTGCTAGAACACACTCGGAGAGTCCAAGGCAATATACCAATCTTTGAAAAAGGATTCGTCGAGTTGTTCTTACAACTCGACAAGTCATAGAATGGACGCATTCATATGCTGAAGATGAACTCGACGAGTTCAATGAAGAACTCGCCGAGTTGGTTGAAGATTGACTGAAGTGTTGTTGAAGTTGAACTCGTCGAGCTCTTGCTAGACTCGACGAGTGGGGACGGGTTTGTAGTATTATGTGGACGAAGGGACTCGATGAGTTAGCAGACCAACTCGGCGAGTATGGTCAACCAAAGAGTTGACTTGACTAGGGTTTGACTTTGACTTGGATTCAAGTTGACCCTTGTAAGGTTGTGGGTACAAATTGATAACCTAGAAGGGTTGTCGTGTAGGGATTGAGGAGTCGAGGAGAGCCGACTTTCACACCGAGGACAGTGCAGACGCTACACATCATCGAGGTGAGTTACCTTCCAGTAGGGGTGGGTTTAAGGCCACAATGCCGACTCACCAACAAGAGTAATTGGTAAATAATTATCTTTGTGATAATTATCTTGGTATGCTTATGTGATATGCTTATGAGATATGCTTATGTGATATGCTTATGAGATATGTTTATGTGATATGCTTATGTAATATGCTATGTGAGTTAGTGGTAGTAGCACGGAAGAGCTTTTCCCTGACTCAGTTGTTAGGACTGAAGGGTAGGTCAGTACCCCAGATATGCTTGACCGTATGATTATATTTTGTTATTGTATGATAGAGGTAGGGGTGAAATAGTCCCAGTTGCCGGTTGAGATAGACCGGAGGGTAGTCCGCACCCCACAATGGCCTGACATGAGTAGGTCAGCACCCCAGAATGGCTTGACATTGGTAGGTCAGCATCCCAGAATGGCTTGACAAGGGTTGCTTGGGCACCTCAAAATGGCCCAACAGTATGTATGCTATGTGATTGTATGGTATGTGGTATAATGGGGGAAATCACTAAGCTTTGTGCTTACAGTTTCAGTTTTGGTTTCAGGTACCTCTTCATCCAAGGGAAAGGAGCCGGCAGCGTAGAAGCGCATCACACACACCCACATTTGATTTCGCATTGAGTTTTCTAGGATTGTACTATGATTTATACTACCGTTCGATGTTGTGATTTTTAGACTTATTCATGATGGTTTATGGGTTGATATGATATTAACAATGTTTTCAGTAAATGAATATATAATTTACTTAATTACAAACGAAATTTTTTTTGGACTCGAAAATTGGGATGTTACATGGGAATTGGATGTTCAAAAGTTAGCAAGCTTAATAAACTCTATTACTGAAGACTTATAAAACTATTATACAATGAATTGTTTTTTTATTTTTAGCATAGGCATTAGTAAGTTAGCAAGCTTACAAAACATAACCTGTATAGTATTTCGGATTTTAGTTGTGTTCTATATTTTGAGAGAAATTCTATAAGATTCTATTGGGAACATGCATTTTTTATTTATTACCATTTCTTTTTGGGTGATATTTTGATGTTCCAAATACAAATATGTAACCATGTATTTTGCTATATTAGTATTTACATTGATGTAATCTAATAGATGATATTATCATAAAATTATTTGGAGGATTGTGTAAATAGGTTTTTCATTTCATAGATGTATCATTTTCTCTTTACCCCAAGGATGAAGTTAGGATGATCCATAACTAATAAAGCGGTACAATTTACTTCCTCTGCATTCGAAGTCATTTGTTTTAAGGAAAATGAGTATTAAGTATTGACTAATAACGCATTGAAATTTACTTCCTCTGCGTTCATATTTCACATAAACATTCCCCGCTATTTAAAAACAAGAATCAAATAGCCCACTTTACACATTTTTTTGTACCGAACGCTCGCAGTTTCGGTTATTTTCATTCCAAAACCAATTTTTCTTTATTTCCAGTTCTGATTGATAATAGATTTTTCGGTCTTAAATTGCTTCTAAACTCGATATAACCTGTTTTGTAATGAAAACCGAACTGAAAATCTTCATTTTTGGTTCTTGGTTATTATGGTTCTGGTTCAGTCCGGTTCCGAAAATAAACACATCCGAGATTCTGAAGACTTTTCTTGGTCCAATACATAGAACCAGAATAGGTACCAACGATTTTGGAAGTAATTTTGAAATTATTAAACATGTAACTTGTTTCGGGACTGGTTCTAACATTTTAGGTACGGTTGGCTCCAATTAATTAAGCTTATATGTGCAAAAAAGCCAAAATCAATATAAATAAAATTGTAAATGGTAACATATTTTAATCATATAGTTGCTTTTTTTGCTACGCACTTGAAGTTCGCAAGTTCTTATGTTTTTTTAGTTCTCACAAAACATATATATATATATATATATATATATATATATATATATATATATATATATATATATATATATATATATATATATATATATATATATATATATATATATATATATATTAGGAAAAAGAAAAACCTTGGTAAAATGGTAATAAGTTTTATTATCTTCTTGTTTTTTACGAATAAAAAAAATTGAATCTTACGTCTTGATAATTTCTTTTTTAGTAAATTAAGATTTTTAGTGATATTTTTTATGAGTAACAACTAAATAATCAAAAAAATAAGTTATTCGTGGTTTTATTTCAAATTTTTTTTGATGTATTATCTTATTTTTGTATCGTGTATTGATCTTTTTTGTTGTTTTTTTTAAAAATATGTAGATAAAAAAAAGCTTGATATATATATATATATATATATATATATATATATATATATATATATATATATATATATATATATATATATATATATATATATATGTTTGTTTATTAAAAATGTTTTGGTTGGAGATTCAAGCTCAAATGTTGATTTACTCCTTAAAACAATAAGAATATACAACTTTATGTTGTTTCTTTTGGATAAACATAAAATAAGATTTATTTTCAATTAATTAGTTTTTTCATTGTTATCATTTAACCTATATAATTTATTTTATAGGGTTACTCTTTTGTTTTTTTCTGAAATTATATATTTCGGTCTTATATTTTAAAGGGCACTGTTGAGTAAGACAAAAGATTACAACTCATTTAAACACTACTTTTGCTCTTTTTTTTTTCTTTATTACTATTATTTTTATTATTTCGGGTACATTGGATTATGTTTTGTCTATATTAAAAATAAATTTTCGGTGCTTCTTAATTTGTAATAAATATATATGAACCATAATGCAGAAATGCAGCTTAATTACCTGCCTTTTCTGAATCGAATAATAACTTTTGCCAAAATAATAATAATAATAATAATAATAATAATAATAATAATAATAATAAGCGTCGATCGTTTTATATTTGTATTTGTATAAAAAATATATTGCACTATCAGAACATCTCATCGATTATGCTAAAACGGACCAGTATAGAAGCTACTATACTAATGGATTGGTTTTGTCGGAGTATACTGTAAACTCGAAATGCTATTTATTTATTTAAGAGTTCATTAATGTAAGTTAACTATGTAAAGGTAGAAGAGCAATGAATGATGGTTGTTGTTTAAAATAATGGTTTACAGGTAACAATCGAAACATGTACAACACAAGAGATTACAAATTTCAAGCGTTATACTGGAAAGTGGTTACCATCAACCCATCCAAAAAAATATTGTTACGGGGTCTTTATCATCAACCTATTAAACATTGGAAATGGTTATTAGTATACAATATTTTATTATTATTATTATTATTATTATTATTATTATATATATTATAGAAATTGTCTCTTATGAATAATGAACTTCCATAGTTTTTGTTTATTTTAGTCCCTGGACTTTATATTGTTTTTTTGGCAGAACTGGTCTCTATATTTTGGCAACTTAGGTCCTCATTTTTTAGCCATTTTGACACTTTTGGTCATTGTAATCGATATTTTTACATTTTTTAGGAAACTTTTAATATTTAAAGTTTAGCCACAAAACTTTAACGGTTTGACAACTTTGATCCCTTTTCTATTTATGAACCTTTTAATATTTAAAGTTTGACTACAAAACTTTAACGGTTTGACAACTTTGGTCATCATTTTTTAGCCATTTTGACAATTTTGGTCCTTATAATCGATATTTTTACATTTTTAGGAACCTTTTAATATTTAAAGTTTGACCACAAAACTTTAACGGTTCGACAACTTTGATCCCTTTTCTAAAAACTTGCTAATCCTACCGCTTTAATTCTTTAGCCATTTTCACACTTCTGGTCCTTGCAGTCAAAACTTTTACATATTTTCATAAAAACATGAACAAAACGGTCTGGGGCAATGTCCGAACTTGTCATCCTTGCACTTTCTACGTCTGTCATATTTATCGATTCGGAAACAACATTGAAAGCTTATGGCCCCCGCATAGCGGGGGTAACCTTTCTAGTTATTATTATTATTATTATTATTATTATTATTATTATTATTTATATTATTATTATTATTATTATTATTATTATCATTATTATTATTTGTAACATTATATTAAAAAAAAAACATAATTTCGAACATAAATAAATTTTTAAAAAACAAAAAATAAATAAAATTAATCAAAAATATTGAAATTTAAAACCTAAATTATTAAAATAAACATAAAACATAACAAATAAAACATTACATTTTTAAAAAACATAAAAACCATAGACAAATACGCCTCGTCGTCACCGTCCTCATCCGCCTCGCCGTCACCCTCCACCTTGTCATTATCGCTCTTATCATCTTCATCCTCATCGTCATTTCGCCTTGGAATTGTCTTTCCTATATGTGCTCGGTCAAATCATGACGTAGATTGTGATGTGTTTCACGATTTTGTATTTCCAAAACCCTAGAGAAGTATGTCGGGCTGCCAACATGTAAAACTGCAGATGGATTAAGTATATCGTTCTCCGTATATGAACAAATAGCCTTATCCCCTTCTTCTATTATCATGTTATGTAAAATAACAAAAGTAGTCAACACCGTCGTTAGTTTTGCCCTATCCCATGTTCGTGTCAGATGTTTGATTATGTGCCACTTTTGTTTTACGACTCCAAACGCTCGTTCCACATCCTTCCATGTAGATTCTTATGCTACCTCGAACAATTTTCATTTTTCATCGGCTAGAAATGAATATGACTTGACAATTGTAGCATACTCTGGATGTATCCCATCACCTAGATAATACTCATACTTATATTTATTTCCATTCACAACATATGACATCTCTGGTGTTTTACCCTGCAAAATATTGTTAAATAACGAAGATGCTTGAAGCACATTCAGGTCATTGTTCCACCCCGCCATACCAAAGAATGCATGACAAAATCATAGGTCATGTGAAACAACTGCCTCTAATATAATAGTCGGGACCCCATGATCACCTCGCGTGAATTGACCACGCCATGCATTGGGACAATTTGCCCACTCCCAATGTGTATAATCAATACTACCAAGCATCCCTGCAAAACCATGTTTAGCTTGATGCGCGACATACAACTGTTCGACATCACTTTTAGTCGGATGCTGCAAGTATATGTCACGATAAAGCTCTATAACATACTCATAGAAAATATATGTACAGTCTCGACCCGTCCTCTCAAACATTTTCAAATACTCGTCAGAGGCGTCTGTGGCTATGCCATATCCCAATTGTCTAAGAGCGGCCGTATATTTTTGTATTGTAGTAAAACCACCTTTACCTCTAGCATCCCATCTTAATTGGAAAACAGAAATAATTATTTTTTGTTAAATGCACAATTATTTGTTGGTGCTAGTGCGTGGGGATTTTCCTTATCAACTGTCCGATATTTTATCTGAGATATTTGCAGTTTAAGGTGAATCTTCCTCACTGTACTTAAGGATAGAAGGCGCCAAGGCCGACCCATTGGATTAATATCCTGCTATACATACATATGTTGAGTATGAAATAGATCTAAATGATTATATGCTAGTTGTCGATATGCTTATTCTGGTAGATATGTAAGACTACCTGTGATTCTGTCTGCATGACATACTGTATATGCATCTAATCTATTATATGAAACATATTATGGTGGGTTGAGGTTGTAATGCTTTGTGTTGTGGCCAGAAAAACCCTAGAGCATTCCAGATACGATTTAAGGACCAGTTGGCATGCCAAACTCATACTGCGGCCTCAAAAGCATTCCAAATACAAGCTGAGGTCCGGTTGGCATGCCATTCTTGTACTGAGGGATTGAGGCATATTGTGTTGGGTTGAGGTTGTACTTCTTTGTGTTGTACCCAATAAACCCTCGAGCATTCTAGTTATGAGCTCAGGGTCGGGTGGGGCATGTCAGACTCATACTGAGGGCTCAAGTGTATTCCAAATACAAGCTGAGAACCGGGTGGTATGCCATACTCGTACTGAGGGCTTGAGGGTATTTCAGTCTGATGAGTGATTGGTTCAGGAGCAAGCCAGACATAAGTTATGGGCCCCGTGGGCAAGCCAGACTTATGTTGTGGGGTGAGAAGCAAGCCAGATATGAGTTGTGGGCCGGTAGGCAAGCCAGACTGATACTGTTAGCTCAGGGGTATCAATCCTTTAGCTGTAGACGCAGTACATGTTGTTATTTGTATATGTCATCTATTTGTGTGTTGGTACTTTGGGGGAACTCACTAAACTTTATGGTTACAAATTTTAGTTTATGGTTTCAGGTACTTCAGAGGACCTTGGCAAGGCGAAGGCGTGACCGTACACATCCTGATCGTACAATTGTTGATCTTAGGAGACTCTGATTTTAAATCATGTCTTGGAAAAAATGGTTTTTTGTAAACACTTTCATTATTAAATGGGTGGTTTTAAAAAGTTTAAATTTGTTGATGTTTTTGGGGATGCTACATAGTGATTAATCGTTGATTAATCGGCTAATTAGGCCGATTTCTGCAATATGCAATCACATGAACCATCTGCATAATTACTACTCCCAATCCCAAAATCGATGCATCGCAATAAACCACAAAATCATCCATACCCTCAGAAAGAGTCAGAATCAGAGCCTCACACAACCTCTTCCTAAAAGTCTCGAAGGCTACCTGCTAATCAAGCCCCTACAGGAAGGTAACATTCTTCTTTGTCAAGTGGGTAGAAGGTACAACAATCTTGGAGAAATCTTGAATAAACCTCTGATAATAACACGCTAGACAAAGGAAATTACGGATCTCTGATGGTATGCTCAGAATCTCCCACTGCTGCATCACTGCCTCAATCTTGGCCAAGTCGGCTAATATACCTTTCTAGTTGGCAATGTTCCCCAAAAACTACAATTCGTGCAACTAGAACTCTCATTTTATGAACTTTTCATAAAGCCTCTCCCTCCTCAAGGTCTCCAAAACCTCTCGTAGATGCTCCTCGTGCTGCTCCTTGGTCTTAAAGTATACCAAAATATTATCGATAAACATAATCACTAATCGACCTAGATCAACCTACATACCCGGTTCATGAGATCCATGAACATTGTCGGTGTGTTGGTGAGCCCGAATGGCATTACCACAAACTCGTAATGACCATAACAATTTTAGAAGGTCGTCTTCTATACATCCTCATAACTAACCCTCATCTGATGATAACCTAATCTCATATAAATCTTGGAGAACTAAGACGCACCCTGAAGCTGGTCAAAAAAATCATCGATGCTCGGAAGTGGGTAACGGTTCTTCACCATCAGCTTGTTCAACTCCCGGTATTAAGGACTTTTTGGACGTACAATGTAACGCCCCGTTTATTTAAATAAATTAATAAATGTAATTCCCGGATTAATTTGTGAAGAATTTTGATTGTGGAGGGCCGTTTAGTAAATTACGGAGTTGATTTGAGAAGAATTTCAGAAGCGGGGGTATGTTCGATAATTATTAGGTCTTATGATGAAAGAAAATCATAGAATCAGGGCTTAAAATGTAAGTTTTGGATTCAGTTTGTAAAGATTTCTGAAGGCATGGTTAAAAGTGTAAAATATGGATTTATTTTGAAAGGAATAAAGAAAGGGAGGGCTGGAAGTGTATTATAAGGAAAGTTGAAAGAAACCAGGGTATATATACCCATCATTCTGCAAGAACACTAACCCTAGGTGCCTTAGCAGCCGCAAACCCCCCCTTGTATCCCCTCCGTCGATCACCACCTTTCCACTCTGGACTCCCGTTGCCACACCATCATCATCATAGAGGTCAGAAGCCACCAACGACCACCATCTGCCGGCGATGCTGGGAGCGACAAGGACCACCGAGACCGGATTTTAAGCTGTGAACGACTTGTGCGGGCTGTGAACGATCGGAATAGCGCTAGACGAGGTGACTCTCAACGTTGATGTACCCGCTCGTTGTTCTTCTCCATTCTTCTCCGGTAATGACGAGTTCTTCTATCTCTCGTTCTTTTATCGTCCCATGTATTGAGGCCGCCGCCATGCGGCTATTCCCTGTCGCTGTAGTTTCCGACCACCCGACTGTCGCCACGATGATGAACGTGTTATGTATGTTACAGGTGAGTTTGAGTTCGTTTTCTAAGCAAAGACTTGCTGGCGTGTGCATTTGCTGGTGAGGAGTCACGAACCGTCGTGGGAGGATATCAAACGCTTTGTTATTGCTGCTGCCAGACCGCCGTGAGCCACCAGGTGGGTGGCTGGGTGCTTAGTGCAAATAAGAAACGTGTACGGGGCTGTTGTTCTATAGTTAGTGTGTGGGATGTGTGTGTGTTTTGTCAAATAGGAAAAGTTGAGAAAAGACCCACTACCACCACCATGAGGTGGTGGCTGCCGCCAAGCGCCACCGCCGGCCACCATGGTGTGGTTGGGTGTGTGTGTATTAGTTAGTGTGTGTGTGTGTGTTAGTGAGTGTGTTTATTTTGGATTAAAGCCTTGTAATTGTAATTAGCAAATTGAATAATGAAAAGAATCATAACCACCACCGTAAGGTGGTGGCCGCCGCCTCGAACCGCCATTGACCACCACTACCCAAGGTGGTAGTGGGTGGTGCCCCTCTAGCAAACCCTAATGGGCTTAGAGATTGGTTTTGGGCCTATTGGGCCACGTTTGGGTGGAAAACCCTAATTATGAGTATTGGGCCTTAGACTAATTGGGCCACTTGTGGGCCATTGGGATTGGATTGTGAATTAAGCCCAAACTATTCCATGCCATTTATCTAGTAGATTAAAGGACTTAATGGATTAAGTCCTTAATGGGCTAATTGAGAAAATACTAATATTTGAGAGATTATCAGCAAACACAAAAATTATTTAATAAGTGAATATTAAATAATAATCATTGGCAGAAATTAATCTAAGCAATAAAGGACTTAATGGATTAAGTCCCTAGTGTGTTAAGTCCTTAGTGGGTTAAGTAAGAAACACTTAACCCTAGTTATCATATGATGTGAAACCCTAATTTCACTTGGGCTTTGTGTTGGGCCATCCGAGAATAATCAAATGGACTAGAGTAATTAGTAGGGCTTTAGGGTAAGGCCCATATGAATGATTGGGCCCGATTTGGAAAATTGGGCCATAGATGGGCCATAGTTGGGGCCTAGATGGTTGTATGATATTGGGCCCTAGAATGATACATGTTGGACTGGACTGATCAATTGGGCCATAAGGGAAGTCCATGTAGACGTTTGGGCCCAATTTTATGTTGGGCTTTGATCCGTAGTTGACTTTGGGCCTATGGATTGGGCCTTGGGCTTGGGTAAGCCAAGCTAGGGGTAATGTAGTAATTATCCAAAGCATGTATTTTTAGTTATTTGTTAGTACCCAATTATTAATTGGGTGTTATTTGGTGTTGACAGTTCGGAAATCTGTCAGCCAGCAGCTGGGGTGGAGTCTGCGGGACATCAGCAGTGTGGTATTGTGTCTACGGGACTTCAGCAGTGTGAGGTGAGTTTCCTTCCAGTAGGAACGGGTCTAAGGCCACAATGCCAGCCCGTTTAGTTAGCCGTAGTTTCCAGACTTCGGTCCGATGAAGTAGTTAGTATGTTTGATGCCTTCGTGGCTCAGACAGGATTTATGTGTTATGCGTTATGTGTTCCGGGCAACGGCCCGATGCAGTATGCACTATATGTGTTTATGCTAGTTGATATGTTATGCTATGCTATGTTCAGTCAGTTTTCGGACTTCGGTCCGATGCAGGGGGCAAGGCCCCATTTAGTCCGGCTTCGGTCCGATGCAGGGGACGGGGTCCCAGTCAGTTAATCTAGACTTCGGTCCGATGCAGGGGACGGGGTCCCAGTCAGGTAGTCAGGACTTCGGTCCGATGCAGGGGACGGGGTCCCAGTTAGTTAGTCCGGACATTAGTCCGATGCAGGGGACGGGGTCCCAGTCAGTTTCCGAACTTCGGTCCTATGCAGGGGGCAAGGCCCCAGTTAGTCCGGACTTCGGTCCGATGCAGGGGACGGGGTCCCAGTCAATTAGTCCGGACTTCGGTCCGATGCAGGGGGCAAGGCCCAGTATGTGCTTTATATGTATTGTATGGTATATGGTAGTTTGGGGGAGCTCACTAAGCTTCGTGCTTACGGTTTTCAGTTTTGGTTTCAGGTACAATATGGGCTTAAGTGCTTAACCTATTGTATGCCCCGCGTATAGAGTCAACCACCCCGATGGTGGTCAACGTAAAGTGAAGTACGCCCAGCGTACCAAGAGGGTACGAGTTAAATTTTTGTGTGTGCTGATAATCTCTCAAGTATTAGTATTTTCTCAATTAGCCCATTAAGGACTTAATCCATTAAGTCCTTTAATCTACTAGATAAATGGCATGGAATAGTTTGGGCTTAATTCACAATCCAATCCCAATGGCTCACAAGTGGCCCAATTAGTCTAAGGCCCAATACTCATAATTAGGGTTTTCCACCCAAACGTGGCCGAATAGGCCCAAAACCAATCTCTAAGCCCATTAGGGTTTGCTAGAGGGGCACCACCCACTACCACCTCGTGCAGTGGTGGTCAATGGCGGTTCGAGGCGGCGGCCACCACCTTATGGTGGTGGTTATGATTCTTTTCATTATTCAATTTGCTAATTACAATTACAAGGCTTTAATCCAAAATACACACACTCACTAACACACACACACTAACTAATACACACACACCCAACCACACCATGGTGGTCGGCGGTGGCGCTTGGCGGCAGCCACCACCTCATGGTGGTGGTAGTGGGTCTTTTCTCAACTTTTCCGATTTGACAAAACACACACACATCCCACACACTAACTATAGAACAACAGCCCCGTACACGTTTCTTATTTGCACTAAGCACCCAGCCACCCACCTGGTGGCTCACGGCGGTCTGGCAGCAGCAATAACAAAGCGTTTGATATCCTCCCACGACGGTTCGTGACTCCTCACCAGCAAATGCACACGCCAGCAAGTCTTTGCTTAGAAAACGAACTCAAACTCACCTGTAACATACATAACACGTTCATCATCGTGGCGACAGTCGGGTGGTCGGAAACTACAACGACAGGGAATAGCCGCATGGCGGCGGCTGCAATACATGGGACGATAAAAGAACGAGAGATAGAAGAACTCGTCATTACCGGAGAAGAATGGAGAAGAACAACGAGCGGGTACATCAACGCTGAGAGTCACCTCGTCTAGCGCTATTCCGATCGTTCACAGCCCGCACAAGTCGTTCACAGCTTAAAATCCGGTCTCAATGGTCCTTGTCGCTCCCAGCATCGCCGACAGATGGTGGTCGTTGGTGGCTTCTGACCTCTATGATGATGATGGTGTGGCAACGGGAGTCCAGAGGGGAAAGGTGGTGATCGACGGAGGGGATACAAGGGGGGGTTTGCGGCTGCTAAGGCACCTAGGGTTAGGGTTCTTTCAGAATGATGGGTATATATACCCTGGTTTCTTTCAACTTTCCTTATAATACACTTCCAGCCCTCCCTTTCTTTATTCCTTTCAAAATAAATCCATATTTTACACTTTTAACCATGCCTTCAGAAATCTTTACAAACTGAATCCAAAACTTACATTTTAAGCCCTGATTCTATGATTTTCTTTCATCATAAGACCTAATAATTACCGAACATACCCCCGCTTCTGAAATTCTTCTCAAATCAACTCCGTAATTTACTAAACGGCCCTCCACAATCAAAATTTTTGACAAATTAATCCGGGAATTACATTTATTAATTTATTTAAATAAACGGGGCGTTACATTGTACGTCGAAAAAGCCCTTAATACCGGGAGTTGAACAAGCTGATGGTGAAGAACCATTACCCACTTCCGAGCATCGATGATTTTTTTGACCAGCTTCAGGGTGCGTCTTAGTTCTCCAAGATTTATATGAGATTAGGTTATCATCAGATGAGGGTTAGTTATGAGGATGTATAGAAGACGACCTTCTAAAATTGTTATGGTCATTACGAGTTTGTGGTAATGCCATTCGGGCTCACCAACACACCGACAATGTTCATGGATCTCATGAACCGGGTATGTAGGCTGATCTAGGTCAATTAGTGATTATGTTTATCGATAATATTTTGGTATACTTTAAGACCAAGGAGCAGCACGAGGAGCATCTACGAGAGGTTTTGGAGACCTTGAGGAGCGAGAGGCTTTATGAAAAGTTCATAAATTGAGAGTTCTAGTTGCATGAATTGTAGTTTTTGGGGAACATCGCCAACTAGAAAGGTATATTAGCTGACTTGGCCAAGATTGAGGTAGTGATGCAGCAGTGGGAGATTCTGAGCATACCATCAGAGATCCATAATTTCCTTTGTCTAACTTGTTATTATCAGAGGTTTATTCAATATTTCTCCAAGATTGTTGTACCTTCTACCCACTTGACAAAGAAGAATGTTATCTTCCTGTAGGGGCTTGATTAGCAGGTAGCCTTCGAGACTTTTAGGAAGTGGTTGTGTGAGGCTCTGATTCTGACTCTTTCCGAGGGTATGGATGATTTTGTGGTTTATTGCGATGCATCGATTTTGGGATTGGGAGTAGTAATTATGCAGATGGTTCATGTGATTGCATATTGCAGAAATCGGCCTAATTAGCCGATTAATCAACGGTTAATCACTATGTAGCATCCCCAAAAACTTCAACAAATTTAAACTTTTTAAAACCACCCATTTAATAATGAAAGTGTTTACAAAAAACCATTGTTTCCAAGACATGATTTAAAATCAAAGTCTCCTAAGATCAACAATTGTACGATCAGGATGTGTACGGTCACGCATTCGCCTTGCCAAGGTCCTCTGAAGTACCTGAAACCATAAACTAAAATTTGTAAGCATAAAGCTTAGTGAGTTCCCCTAAAGTACCAACATACAAATAGATGACATATACAAATAACAACATGTACTGCGTCTACAGCTAAAGGATTGATACCCCTGAGCTAACAGTATCAGTCTGGCTTGCCTACCGGCCCACAACTCATATCTGGCTTGCTTCTCACCCCACAACATAAGTCTGGCTTGCCCACGGGGCCCATAACTTATGTCTGGCTTGCTCCTGAACCAATCACTCATCAGACTGAAATACCCTCAAGCCCTCAGTACGAGTATGGCATACCACCCGGTTCTCAGCTTGTATTTGGAATACACTTGAGCCCTCAGTATGAGTCTGACATGCCCCACCCGACCCTGAGCTCATAACTAGAATGCTCGAGGGTTTATTGGGTACAACACAAAGAAGTATAACCTCAACCCAACACAATATGCCTCAATCCCTCAGTACAAGAATGGCATGCCAACCGGACCTCAGCTTGTATTTGGAATGCTTTCGAGGCCGCAGTATGAGTTTGGCATGCCAGCTGGTCCTTAAATCGTATCTGGAATGCTCTAGGGTTTTTCTGGCTACAACACAAAGCATTACAACCTCAACCCACCATAATATGTTTCATATAATAGATTAGATGCATATACAATATGTCATGCAGACAGAATCACAGGTAGTCCTACATATCTACCAGAATAAGCATATCGGCAACTAGCATATAATCATTTAGATCTATTTCATACTCAACATATGTATGTATAGCAGGATATTAATCCAATGGGTCGGCCTTGGCGCCTTCTATCCTTAAGTACAGTGAGGAAGATTCACCTTAAACTGCACATATCTCAGATAAAATATCGGACAGTTGATAAGGAAAATCCCCATGCACTAGCACCAACAAATAATACCAATTTAAAAAAACAGAAATAATTATTTTTTGTTAAATGCGCAAACGGTTGAAAATTGACCATCCAATCACCTCTTCCGTCTTCTTCCGTCCTCGTCGCCATGCCACCACCAACCCACCAAAACCGGGGGCGGTGTTCATGCATGGAGAGGGTCTCCACGTAAGCAGCTAACACGTGGAGCTCTCTCCACTCCATATAGCCTTATTGTAAGAGTAGTGGAGGTGTGAGTCTCATGAAGTGAGTTATAAACCAAAAATTCCTTATCAATTGCAATGATTTCCATAGATTGGTGTAAGAATCGACCAATGAGTACATCTGAACTGTTGATACAATATTGACATCTTTACTGATATGATCATCCCAAATTCACAATAAATACTCTTGTACGATCAAGTCAAGGTTTTCCAAAAATAAAAATAAACAAAAGCTCATCCCGTTTAAATTTAGATGTTTAAGTTGTATGTTTAAAATTTTAATACACTTTAAATCAACTCACATAGGAAGTGTCTTTTTCATAAGTATGTAATTCTAGCATACAAAAATAAATATATAAAATGGGTTCTTCCTAAAAAATATAAAGGGTTGCACACATGTTTTATGGTTTGCATACATGTTTTAGGGGTTGCACTCGAAGAAAATTTGAGGTACTTCAAAAATTTTCAAAAAGTTACAATATGTCAAAAAACATAAGAGGTTGTCTGTGCTACCTTGTGATCCATATAGGTATGCCATAATCCTGACCGTCCAATGTGTGTCCCCGCCATGCGATGAAATGGGAGATAGTTCGTCTTTGGCAATGATACTAAAGAACCTCTTTAAGACCTGAGTTGTGCATCATTTGTCTGGCCACCACTGATTGAAACATCCATGGTTTGAACTTAGACATACAGGTAAATGCTTACCTATCCTTACCTTGTTGATCCATCTTGTGGTGGTTAAGAATGAAGTTAACTAAAAAATATTAGGTGTTGTTTTTTTTAAAACTTCTTCTTGACCTCTTATGTTTGCTCCGCATACACAACACGGAGATGTATGCTCATGCAAACCGTTTGTTTTTTAGAAGACCATGGACTTAAAAAGCTTTGCATGTCCTCTTCTTAGTGCAGACATGGATATGTGTCTTACAACGTCTACTTACTCACTTAAAAAAACAATCTCATTCTATCCTTAAAAAAATGCATGTGAAAAACACTCTCACCAGAAAGCGTTGTCTTCCTCTTCTTCACAACAAACAATCGACGATCTTCTTCGTTCATTCCTAATTAGATGAATTTTGCATTGATTGTGGTTATATGGTTGCGAAAATCAATATTTTTGGCTTAAATTTGTATGCTTAGTCCAATTTTATAATGTTCTGCTTGCCTAAATCCGATTTGTATATGTTTTCTTTTGGTATTAGAAATGGGATAGAAACAAAAATGTCCCAATGAGCATCTAAACCCCTTATTTGAAACTCGTATGTCCGCTTTTTTAGAAGAGAGGTGTAAAACGAATGAGCATCTAAACTGCTTATTTGAAACTTGTATGTCGGGTTTTTTGGAAGAGAGGTGTGAAAAGAATGTGAGATAGTGATTTGAAATTGTCTCGACGTCAATACACATTAGAGTAATATGAGGGTAATTCTCTACAATGCATTGAAGTACTACACATGTCTCGTGAATCCTTTGTCTGGCTATGCAATCATTTTAGCATAAATTATTTGTTAAAGGATAGAAAACATGTATCTGTTGAGGAAAATATGGCTATCTTTTTTATAATGATTGATCATAATCAACGCTATTTGATTATCAAGCATAGATTTCAACACACAAAGCAAACAACTCACAAATTTCTTTTATGAAGTGTTGAGAAAAGGATATTTATATAGAGGTATAAGAAAAAGAGATTTTTACCAAAACGTACTGACAACTTGAGACCTCAACATCATTTTTACGTTTATTATGGTCGGATTGGAAAGGATAGCGCATGATTTTAGAAAATTATCAGAAGCATTAGCAAATCTACGTTCACCATTCTTGTTTCCACCAATAGTTTTTTTTTGTTTTATAAATATTTACATCTTAGTTTGAAAATTAAAAAATTATTTGCATTTTCAGGGATAAATATTATATTTGTAATGGCATGTATACACACATATGATGATTAATGGCCCTATATTGTAATGTGAGGTATGGGCTTGGATATTTTCATCAAAGACGTGCATTGACCAATAAAAAAAATTAACCATGCACATGTGAAACTTCATAATGTTAATTGAGCATGCTGTTGGTGTCTTAAAAGCACGATTCCCTGTATGGAAGAGGATGGTACCATTTTCGTTAGTTACACAAAGAAAAATTACCATTGCATTTTTTATGCTTCATAACTTTATAAGGAAAGAGGGACTGAGTAACGAGTATTGCACTCAATACAATGAACCCAATGTTACGTTTCGAAATAACAATGTGTGCATTGATAATAATGAATACAAGGTTGCAACACATGATACTATAGCGGACCGTTAATATATGACTCAGTTATGAGATGAAATTGTTGAATAGTTTATGTAAAATATGGAATGAATTGTTATTGTAAGACTATAACTATTGTGTGGTTATATGAAGTTTTATTTCAGTGTTGTAAGATTATAATTATTTAAATTTCGGTGTTGAAAAACTATTTTAAGTTGCTAAAACCAGTTTATTTTAATAGTCTGCAAACGTTAAAAAACAAACAATCATCTTCTTGTAGACTGCACACACGTTTGGTGTACTTCTTCTTCTCCAGAGGTTTGCAGGTATACAGAATGTAGACATTTTTCCTCTAAAAGAACTTACATCACCTTAGTTATAAATGTTCATTAAGGATGTAATATTATATAAATTAGAGAAAAGGTTGAAAAAACTTCCTAGTCCCATTTTATTCCTTTTTTTGTCCACATGAGGTTCGTGAGCAAATTATTTTTTCCACAGTGAGTCCTTTTTACTGGCTTCTATTCATTTTACCCATAAATATAATAATCATTTAATACTTCATTCTAGATTATCCTTAATCTCTTTTTACAGTATGTTTTGTTTCATTTGAGTCCATGAAGGTAACGATCAACCTTTTAGGAGGAAACAAAGCTCTTAATGATGATAAACTTCAATCAAGATTCCAACACATAAATTAAGGTAAGTATGTGTTTAATTTTACATATTGAGGGTTTTGAAAAATCTAATCTTGAAAGAAAGCTCGATACTTGTAGAATCCATTATTCTCCGAATTGGGAACTTTAACTGGGAGCTTTTGACGATTTTTGAAGACCAAGGATCTAAATTGAAGCTTGGAAGAGAATAAATCGACTGAAGCTTTGGAATGGAGAGTAATAAGGCAAACACTTCTTAATTACGATCTTATATTCTAGTATAATCATGTCTTTGCATATAGAATTTGTTTTTCTGACTTTAGCTGCTGAAATCATGGGCTAAAACCCCATGACTTTTGTTTGCGATATATTTACTTGACTATATGTGGTTTGATTTATGGTTGGATTAAGTTTTTATTGGTTATTTGTTTAATTAGCATATTAAATAACCTTTTTGTGATTACGATAACTGCTTAATCTATTTATTGATGAGTTTAATTAAGTTTGCATGACTATCTTTCTTAATTGAACTTGAATCTTATGATCTTTGTGGATTGCGAAAATTGTAGGACTAGAGATTTGACTAAAACCTAGGGTTAGATAGAAAAGTGGGTAAATATTTGTGGGAGCTAATATATGTTGACCTATCATCTATTGAATTGAATCGATTAACCAATTTGATCAATATATTATAAGCCTAATTTAACTCGAACCGAACACCAGTGAGCTTGTTAGTTTATATGCCTGATCACCGTATGGATGAACTAGTTTGCTAAAGGATTAAGTTAGTGAATATTAACTTGGTGATCTTAGGAATCGGTAACAAATTAAACATTAATCCATTGCACTTATATAAATCAAACATAATAGCAAGTAAATTGAAGCTAAACGAAAGTCTCTCTAATACATTGGTTTAAATCATTTCTTGTGTTCTTTGCTTTAATTTGATAATTGCTTTAGTTAATTGTTAGTTTAGCTTAGTAAATTAAGTTTCTAGTATTGTAAAACTAGAGAAAAAACATTTTTCTATATTTCTTAGTAATTTAGTTAGTAGTAGGTAAAAATTAGCTAATAATATTGTTCCCTGTGTTCGATACCTGTCTATTGTGCTATACTATTTACAACAAGGTACACTGCCTTAGGTAGAAAGTAGTTACATTAGTAGGACAAAACTAGTTGGTAACTATTTTGTACATCAAGTTTTTGGCGCCGTTGCCGGGGAACAATCCAATTTTAGTTATTTTAAATCTGCTATTTTATTAGGATTTTTCTTCTACTTGTTTTTAAATTTTTGGTTTAGGAATTTATTTTGTTTGACCCACCACATAGTGGTCACTACCACCACGTCATGGTATTGTAGAAGTTACTTTCAGTTTTTGTTTTTTGTTCTTTTTATGCATCTTATATGTTTATTTTGCAGCAGTATATGACCCCGAGGATCCAACACACCTCTGATTCCACCACTTGAAGACACCGAGTCAGCTTTTCGGGAAAACACGGATAAACTCTTAGGAGAATTTGCAACACCTAAGAAATCACCTTTCAAGAATCTCAAATCGGTTTTTAGTAAAAAGAAGGGAAATCAAGTGGGAGAGTCAAGAAAAAAACCAAAAATTGAAAGCATTTACGACACAGACTGTTGAGTCTATTTGTGTTGCATCATGGGCCTCATGTTTTGTATTCGGATTGGGCCTGTCCATCCGTGATTATCTAGTAGGGTTATAATATAAATATGCATGCAGGTATGCATTATATAAAGGACGTTCATTGTTTTGTAACCCTAAACACCTCTACAGTCGAAGTTCTTAATCGAGCTCTTCTCAGGTGTTGAAGTATTACTCTTTCGACACATTCAAAGCCATACTCATGTTCTTATTTAATTTCATAATTGTTTGCTTGCATAGAATCTAACGATCCTTAAAGAACTTTTGTTCTAACACAGACAAAGGAGAAAGCGAAACTGGATCAAACGAAGAAAGCGAACCCGATGACATCATGGAAGACATTGCAGACATTTCCATGGAGGCATACAAGAAAATAATTTGTGACGACACCGGTCCTAGCCTCGTGCAACCCACCATACCAGCCACTGCCACATTTGAACTCAAGGAGCACATCCATGCTATGATAAAGGAGATCCCATTCACCGGAAAAGATCATGAAGATTCTTACAAACATCTTGATGAATTCATTGAAATCGCCGATTAATTTAACATTAAGAATGTCCCATGCAAAACGGTGTTGTTGAGAATGCTTCCAGTCACCTTCAAGGGAGCTACCAAGGACTGGTTGAAGGCACTTCCACCCGACTCAATCACTACATGGGCAAAAATGCATGAGGAGTTCCTGGAACAATTTTTCCCACCATCAAAAGTGGCTATGCTCAAAAAGGCCATCGCTAACTTTGAGCAACAAATATGGGAGTCGCTATTTGAGGCATGGGAGTGCTACAAAGGGTCTACTACGAAATTGCGCCCAAAATGACCTTAATTTGCAAAAATAAGTTTTTATCTTTTATGATGCGGTAAATGTCACGACTAGGAAACTCCTTGATTCTCAAGGTCCCATAACCAAGAAAAATCCCACTGAAATCAAGGAGCTCAATGAAGAATTTTGTAAACATTATAGAGAGTACCATAACCCGCGAAATAATGTAACAAGGGGTGGTGGTTGTCGAGGCCAACAAAATTAATAACCCTAAATCTTTTACACTAAAATAGTGTATAGTGGTAAATGGATCGAATCCACGGAGATTGGTTCAATTTATAACTCTATAAAAGATCTCTTTGTAAAAATAATTGTAAAATAACAATAAAAATAAAATGGGGTTTTGATGTTTTGAAATACTTGAAACAAACTAGAATTAACTATGACTTAAATAGATAATTTCAACAAAAATAAGGGTTTGATGTAAAATCAATAAGGGAGAGATAGTTGACTTAAAGATTCCCCACTTTGACTCCTGATGAACATATCATCAGAATCCAATGGTTGATTTAAGGTTTCCTCACTTTTCCTCTAGATGAACATATCATTAGAATCCAATGGGGCAATACTTTGATTTAAATCTGTAATTTGGCTATAGTAATCCAAAGAGCTTGAGATTACCTAGACTTTTCTTAATTATTGAAATGGCTAGAGAAGCTCATAACAATTTCCTTGGTCAAAGTCACTAATTCTAAATAGTATGTAATTAGAGAAAGTCAACTAGCATATTCTAAATAGTATATCCTACAGTTTTTAGTATTGCGTGAATAATTCTTCACGAAACTACTTGGCCATGATCACTTACCCCTTTAAGCTTCCAGCATCTGATCCCGAGTATGAAATCCCAAACTGCAACTAGTGGTCTCGGTTTGATGGGTGAGATAACAACAAGATCCTAGACCAATAATGATATAATAATTGTGAACCTGTTCCACGGTATCCAAGGAGGTGAGAAAAAACAGACAACAAAAATGCATGAATGCTAATGCCTTAAGCTAAATGTTATGCAAAAATAAAAAGTGGAAAAGAAGAAAATAATTTTTTTTTGAAATTTTATTAAAATAAAATGAATGCAAATTAACTTAAAATAATATGTTATGCAACCTAACTAAAGAAAAATGTATGAAAAATTAAAAGATAAGGGAAATGCTCCACCCCAAGCTTAAGAACAAGCATTGTTCTCAATGCTTAAGGAAAGGGCAGAAAGGACCTAAATCGGAGGGTTGGGTAGATCATAGGGGTTCGTAGAGGAGGAAAAATAGTGAATAATGGTGGTGGTCTCGTGGGATTCCGACCGGTAGATCTCCAGGAAATGAAGTTTTTATGTGGAGTGCGGGCGGGGCGCGAGCTGCGTAGAGGCTGCATCTATTTTCCTTATTTTTCCCTCGAGTGAAAAGAAGAGCTAGAGAAAATTTTGGTATAAGGCATGCGGGCCGCGTGGAACCCGCATGATGGCCGCACAAAGTCTTACGCGGGCCGCATGGAACCCGCACGCTGGCCGCATGTGTTGAACATGGTTGGAGGTGATTCTTCTACACGGGCAAGGAATGGGCCGCACATAAGCTGCACAAGACCCTATGCGGGCCGCGTGGATTTTCACGCGGGCCACGTGACTTCCTGCACTTCAAAATTTGAAATTTTTCTAAAAACTTGATTTTTGGCCAAAATGATTCCCGCAAAGTCCCGGTTTCAAAAACACAACAAAAGGTTTGGATCAAAGGTGAGAATAAAGCTTAAATTTTTTTCAACAATGAACATTTTCAAAACAAAAAAAAAACATTTTCAAAATCATTTTATTCGGTTTATAAAAGACAAAAGCACAATGCTTCCCAAAAATGCCCTTCTTTAATGTCTTTGGCGAGACGCCTCGAAACTTCACTTTAACACTTTGGGGCGTCCAAATGGACGACATCTTGTACATTTGAATCAAAACATTCATAGAAAGGCTTCAACCGATGTCCATTAACATTGAAAATTTGCCCCGTCTCAACAATTTTTAGTTTCCACATCTCCATTAGAACTCTTTTCTTGTATTTGACTTTCATTTTACGGGAAAACCATACCTGACTTAGACCTTTGATAATAGAAAGCATCCAACCATATTATTTATTGTACTTGTTCAGTAAGGTGACCAACTCTTCCCTCGTTGACATGGTGGTAGAGTTGGTGACCGGTTGGGTGTCTTCCTTCTCGGGATATGTATCAATTAAAAGGTCTGACAGATTTATCGTTTTCATCTCTTTTGGTTCGTCTACCGCTTGAGTTAGTTTCTCAATGGTAGTGGGTGGCTCAACCTCTCTTTTGTTAACACCGAAAACTTACTCTATAGTTTCATTGACATCTTTCTCAATTTCGTCTTCCTCCGTGATAGCCTCTTCCATTTCTACGCTTTCTTCCTCTTCTCCATATAACACTCTTGGGCCATCAAAACTTTTATCATCTATCAAAGGAATGGCACAGGGCGCTCTTTAGATGGTAGTTTGTCTTGATCTTCCATTATACTTATTGTTTGAGCAAGTTGTGTTATTTTTTGCACTAAGCTTTTGAGGCTAGCTTGCGTTGTTTCCTGGAAATTTTGGGTAGATGTGGCAATGATCTTCACAATGTCCTCTATGGACATGCTTGGCGTTTTAGGTTGTTAAGGATGTGGAGGATATGGATATTGGAACTGTGGAGGTTGTTGGTATTGGTCACTTCTCTAACCTTGGTATGAGTTTTGGTATTGGTTGTATCCCCAAGCTTGGTTGTTGTCCCACCATTGATCCTATTGAGGTTGATGATAACTCAACTGGGTTGACCAGTAGTAGCTTCCCTTCTCTTGCACTACTTCCCATTCTCCTTGTAAATATGGACACATGTCAGATTGATGTCCACTTTGGGCACAAAAATCATAATGAAAAGGTGTGGGTTGCACACTATGCTCACTTTCAATCATCATAACTAACTGAGCTAGCTCAGAAAGTTTTATCTTCAATGCTAGGAGTATTCATTCCCGAACCACACTTTTTTTCTTCAATTTTTGAGGTTTAAACTAGAGTACCAGCACAATGACATCTAGGCGTAGAGAAACAAACTGATTAAATCAAAACCAATCCCCGACAACGGCGCCAAAATTTGGTGGTTGTCGAGGCCAACAAAATCAATAACCCTAAATCTTTTACACTAAAATAGTGTATAGTGGTAAACGGATCGAATCTATGGAGATTGGTTCAATTTATAACTCTATAAAAAATCTCTTTGTAAAAATACTTGTAAAATAACAATAAAAATAAAATGGGGGGGGGGGGGGGGGGGGTTTGGTGTTTTGAAATACTTGAAACAAACTAGAATTAACTAAGATTTAAATAGACAATTTCAACAAAACAAGGGTTTGATGTAAAATCAATAAGAGAGAGATGGTTGATTTAAGGTTTCCTCACTTTTCCTCTTGATGAACATATCATTAGAATCCAATGGTTCGATACTTTGATTTAAATCCTTAATTTGGCTATAGTAATCCAAAGAGCTTGAGATTACCTAGACTTTTCTTAATTATTGAAATGGCTAGAGAAGCTCATAACAATTTCCTTGGTCAAAGTCACTAATTCTAAATAGCATGTAATTAGCGAAAGTCAACTAGCATTAAGAACCAAAATAGTCACCAAATCCAAGAGGAGTCAATTGATTTCACAACCATGTTGGAGAAAATGTTTTTGTGATTGAGTGAAGAAAAACAACACAAAAATCGTTTGTTGCTTGCTAATTTGAGGATCCTTTACTTATTCAAGAAATTAGCAAACTAATCACCACAAACACATCTAAACTCATGAATAAAATCATACTAGTAGTGATAATATGATAAAACACAAAACATTTCCATAAAGATTTAAGAACAAGTTCATGGATTCTTCAACATTCAATAAAAGTTCAAAGGACTCAACAAAAAGTCAACCAAGATTAGTTTATCCAAGCATGACTAAACTCAAAGAAACAAAGTTAGTTAAGATTGTACGAAACATTTGACAAGAATCAAGAGATGAAAAGAAGACATTCTTGAGGTGTTCTTGGCCTTCAAAAGTGCTCCAAACTCCAGAGAGAACGTGTCAAACTCAGACCTCCAAGATAAGGCTAAAGAGGCACACCAACCTTCCCAATATAGAGCTCTAAACAAAATCCCGAATTTGCCCTTGTTAGGAATCCATGCGGGCCGCGGGGAATCTTACGCGGGCTACGTGACTATGAAAAGCTTTTGGGATTCTTCAATATTTGTGCCCCTACAGCTTAACCATTGGCCCAGTTCGAGTCTAATAAGCTTCTAGCCCATTTTTCTTCAATATCTCTTCAATTTGAGCCCAATTTGCCTCTCCCCATCACTCAAAGCTTCCGCAAACTCCTAAACATCGATCTTGCACACTCAAGAATTCTCCCGTACCTTTCAAATTTAAAGTTCAACACTTCCATGCCTTCAAGCAATTGACAAGCCCACTCCATGAATCACTTGCACAACCATCAAGCACGAAATCCCCATTGCTCTTCAAGTCCAATCGCCTCCCAAAAATCCCGCTCCGCTAGTCTCCAAAAAATCTGCAATAATGCTCAAGAAACTAGAAAGTACCCGAAATGGTTAAAAAAATAACAAAATGGAAAATATGCATAGAAATTAACTAAAATACGAATGAAATGTGCTAAAAAAAACTATAAAAAGAAGTAAATAAAATGAAGCTATCAAATCACCCTAAGCTTAAACCTTACTTGTTCTCAAGTAAGACTAGACTAAAATGAACTCGGGATGAACTATCCTAAGGACAATAAAAAGAATGGACAGAACCGCGGAACCTGATCACCGTTATTAAACATGGTCAGAATTGATCATGCTATTACCTCACAAAATTTTCATCCGATGACAATGGAACCATAAACCATAGCCAGGACAATTCCTTTAGGTGAGTAAGGAGGGATGAGCAGTCGCAGCCCCAATGAAACATGCATACAACGAAGAACATCAGTAGTAGGAAGAAAGCATCTGGATAGGCTCGTGTGGAGCACTTCTTTTAATTTTACACTCTGATCTCACGTTTGTCGGCTACTCTCATGTGTAATTGGGTTTAATCGCTCGGGCACCGTTGTAGGAATCGGTTCAGTTAGTGTTGGCCCAAACTTCCCGTAGTATCCGACTTGACAGTCTCTCTAACATCACCAATTTGCGAAAAAAAACCTCGATCTATATACAATAAAACAAGCCTATACAAATGAAAATCAAACGTTGGGTGACCAAAATGTTGGAAAATTTGTTCAATAATTAAACCGATCACCTATTTAAGATAGTTGCAGCTGGAAATTCACATGCTATTCGTTTTCTCTCTCTTTTTTTTCTTTTTTGATAAACTTGAAGGTAATGTATCAATAATCAAAATTTTTAACAAGAACCTTTTTACTCATAATTTGGTTCACAAAAGTGTGAAAGTGGAACTGAAAGGGTAGTGATATAACCTGAATGGTCTAAGTGTGAAAATGACCATGTGTGGAGCATAAAGATGTAATGTAAGCTCCTTTTCAAACTTGTGATTTTTCAAAGATGATGAAAATTTCAAAATGTGGACTAAAAGACTCTCTAAAATACTAAAAAAATCGTAAAAAAATATGGTGATGTAAAGAGATCGAATATGGATTCTACTCGGGGACAAGCACCCGTGCTTCATCCTATCGGTTCAAACATGATCAAGTGTGATCCTCTTGGCGGCGTTAACCGCAAGGCTAAGAACATCCATTGATATAGTATATCCTACAGTTGTTAGTATTGCATGAATAATTCTTCACAAAACTACGTGGCCATGATCACTTACCCCTTTAAGCTTCAAGCATCTGATCCCGAGTATGAAATCCCAAACTGCAACTAGTGGTCTTGGTTCGATGGGTGAGATAACAACAAGATCCTGGACCAATAATGATATAATAATTATGAACCTGTTCCATGGTATCCAAGGAGGTGAGAAAAAACAGACAACAAAAATGCATGAATGCTAATGCCTTAAGCTAAATGTTATGCAAAAATAAAAAGTGGAAAAGAAGAAAATAAAATCTTTTTGAAATTTTATTAAAAAAAAATGAATGCAAATTAACTTAAACTAATATGTTATGCAACCTAACTAAAGAAAAATGCATGAAAAATTAAAAGATAAGGGAAATGCCCCACCCCAAGCTTAAGAACAAGCATTGTTCTCAATGCTTAAGGAAAGGGCAGAAAGGACCTAAATCGGAGGGTTGGGTAGATCATAGGGGTTCATAGAGGAGGAAAAATAGTGAATAATGGTGGTGGTCTCGTGGGATTCCGACCGGTAGATCTGCAGGTAATCGAGTTTTTATGTGGAGCGCGGGCGGGGCGCGAGCCGCGTAGAGGCTGCGTCTATTTTCTTTATTTTTCCCTCGAGTGAACAGAAGAGCTAGAGAAAATTTTGGTATGAGGCATGCGGGACGCGTGGAACCCGCATGATGGCTGCAAAAAGTCTTACGCGGGCCGCATGGAACCCGCACGCTGGCCGCGTGTGCTGAACATGGTTGGAGGTGATTCTTCTACACGGGCAAGGAATGGGCCGCACATAAGCTGCACAAGACCCTATGCGGGCCGTGTGGATTTTCATGCGGGCCGCGTGACTTCCTGCACTTCAAAATTTGAAATTTTTCTAAAAACTTGATTTTTGGCCAAAATGATCCCCGCAAAGTCCCGGTTTGAAAAACACAACAAAAGGTTTGGATCAAAGGTGAGAATAAAGCTTAGATTTTTTCAAAAGTGAACATTTTGAAAACAAAAAAAAACATTTTCAAAATCATTTTATTCGGTTTATAAAAGACAAAAGCACAATGCTTCCCAAAAATGCCCTTCTTTAATGTCTTTGGCGAGACGCCTCGAAACTTCACTTTAACACTTTGGGGCGTCCAAATGGACGACATCTTGTACAGTTGAATCAAAACCTTCATAGAAAGGCTTCAACCGATGTCCATTAACATTGAAAATTTGCCCCGTCTCAACAATTTTTAATTTCCACATCTCCATTAGAACTCTTTTCTTGTATTTGACTTTCTTTTTACGGGAAAACCATACCGGACTTAAACCTTTGATAATAGAAAGCATCCAACCATATTATTTATTGTACTTGTTAAGTAAGGTGACCAACTCATCGCTCATTGACATGGTGGTAGAGTTGGTGACCGGTTGGGTGTCTTCCTTCTCGGGAAATTAAAAGGTCTAACAGATTTATCGTTTTCATCTCTTTTGGTTCGTCTACCGCTTGAGTTAGTTTCTCAATGGTAGTGGGTGGCTCAACCTCTCTTTTGTTAACACCAAAAACTTACGCTATAGTTTCATTGACATCTTTCTCAATTTCTTCTTCCTCCTTGATAGCCTCTTCCATTTCTACGCCTTCTTCCTCTTCTCCATATAACACTCTTGGGCCATCAAAAGTTTTATCATCTTTCAAAGGAATGGCACAGGGCTCTCTTTAGATGGTAGTTTGTCTTGATCTTCCATTATACTTATTGTTTGAGCAAGTTGTGTTATTTTTTGCACTAAGCTTTTGAGGCTAGCTTGCGTTGTTTCCTGGAAATTTTGGGTAGATGTGGCAATGCTCTTCACAATGTCCTCTAAGGACATGCTTGGCGTTTTAGGTTGTTAAGGAGGTGGAGGATATGGGTATTGGAACTGTGGAGGTTGTTGGTATTGGTCACTTCTCTAACCTTGGTATGAGTTTTGGTATTGGTTGTATCCCCAAGCTTGGTTGTTGTCCCACCATTGATCCTATTGAAGTTGATCATAACTCAACTGGTTTGACCAGTAGTAGCTTCCGTTCTCTTGCACTACTTCCCATTCTCCTTGTAAATATGGACACATGTCAGATTGATGTCCATTTTGGGCACAAAAATCATAATGAAAAGCTGTGGGTTGCACACTATGCTCACTTTCAATCGTCATAACTAATTGAGCTAGCTCAGAAAGTTTATCTTCAATGCTAGGAGTGTTCATTCCCGAACCACACTTTTTTTCTTCAATTTTTGAGGTTTAAACTAGAGTACGAGCACAATGACATCTAGGCATAGAGAAACAAACTGATTAAATCAAAACCAATCCCCGACAACGGCGTCAAAATTTGGTGGTTGTCGAGGCCAACAAAATTAATAACCCTAAATCATTTACACTAAAATAGTGTATAGTGGTAAAGGGATCGAATCCATGGAGATTGGTTCAATTTATAACTCTATAAAAAATCTCTTTGCAAAAATACTTGTAAATAACAATAAAAAAATGGAGCGTTTTGGTGTTTTGAAATACTTGAAACAAACTAGAATTAACTATGATTTAAATAGACAATTTCAACAAAAACAAGGGTTTGATGTAAAATCAATAAGAGAGAGATGGGTGATTTAAGGTTTCCTCACTTTGCCTCTTGATGAACATATCATTAGAATCCAATGGTTCGATACTTTGATTTAAATCCTTAATTTGGCTATAGTAATCCAAAGAGCTTGAGATTACCTAGACTTTTCTTAATTATTGAAATGGCTAGAGAAGCTCATAACAATTTCCTTGGTCAAAGTCACTAATTCTAAATAGCATGTAATTAGCGAAAGTCAACTAGCATTAAGAACCAAAATAGTCACCAAATCCAAGAGGAGTCAATTGATTTCACAACCATGTTGGAGAAAATGTTTTTGTGATTGTGTGAAGAAAAACAACACAAAAATCGTTTGTTGCTTGCTAATTTGAGGATCCTTTACTTATTCAAGAAATTAGCAAACTAATCACCACAAACACATCTAAACTCATGAATAAAATCATACTAGTAGTGATAATATGATAAAACACAAAACATTTCCATAAAGATTTAAGAACAAGTTCATGGATTCTTCAACATTCAATAAAAGTTCAAAGGATTCAAAAAAAAGTCAACCAAGATTAGTTTATCCAAGCATGACTAAACTCAAAGAAACAAAGTTAGTTAAGATTGTACGAAACATTTGACAAGAATCAAGAGATGAAAAGAAGACATTCTTGAGGTGTTCTTGGCCTTCAAAAGTGCTCCAAACTCCAGAGAGAACGTGTCAAACTCAGACCTCCAAGATAAGGCTGAAGAGGCACACCAACCTTCCCAATATAGAGCTCTAAACAAAATCCCGAATTTGCCCTTGTTAGGAATCCATGCGGGCCGCGGGGAATCTTACGCGGGCTACGTGACTATGAAAAGCTTTTGGGATTCTTCAATATTTGTGCCCCTACAGCTTAACCATTGGCCCAGTTCGAGTCTAATAAGCTTCTAGCCCATTTTTCTTCAATATCTCTTCAATTTGAGCCCAATTTGCCTCTCCCCATCACTCAAAGCTTCCGCAAACTCCTAAACATCGATCTTGCACACTCAAGAATTCTCCCGTACCTTTCAAATTTAAAGTTCAACACTTCCATGCCTTCAAGCAATTGACAAGCCCAGTCCATGAATCACCTGCACAACCATCAAGCACGAAATCCCCATTGCTCTTCAAGTCCAATCGCCTCCCAAAAATCCCGCTCCGCTAGTCTCCAAAAAATCTGCAATAATGCTCAAGAAACTAGAAAGTACCCGAAATGGTTAAAAAAATAACAAAAAGGAAAATATGCATAGAAATTAACTAAAATGCGAATGAAATGTGCTAAAAAAAACTATAAAAAGAAGTAAATAAAATGAAGCTATCAAATCACCCTAAGCTTAAACCTTACTTGTTCTCAAGTAAGACTAGATTAAAATGAACTCGGGATGAACTATCCTAAGGAAAATAAAAAGAATGGACAGAACCGCGGAACCTGATCACCGTTATTAAACATGGTCAGAATTGATCATGCTATTACCTCACAAATTTTTCATCCGATGACAATGGAACCATAAACCATAGCCAGGACAATTCCTTTAGGTGAATAAGGAGGGATGAGCAGTCGCAGCCCCAATGAAACATGCATACAACGAAGAACATCAGTAGTAGGAAGAAAGCATCTGGATAGGCTCGTGTGGAGCACTTCTTTTAATTTTACACTCTGATCTCACGTTTGTCGGCTACTCTCATGTGTAATTGGGTTTAATCGCTCGGGAACCGTTGTAGGAATCGGTTCACTTAGTGTTGGCCCAAACTTCCCGTAGTATCCGACTTGACAGTCTCTCTAACATCACCAAGTTGCGAAAAAAAACTCGATCTATATACAATAAAACAAGCCTATACAAATGAAAAACAAACGTTGGGTGACCAAAATGTTGGAAAATTTGTTCAATAATTAAACCGGTTACCTATTTAAGATAGTTGCAGCTGGAAATTCACATGTTATTCGTTTTCTCTCTCTTTTTTTTTCTTATTTGATAAACTTGAAGGTAATGTATCAACAATCAAAATTTTTAACAAGAACCTTTTTACTCATAATATGGTTCCCAAAAGTGTGAAAGTGGAACTGAAAGGGTAGTGATATAACCTGAATGGTCTAAGTGTGAAAATGACCATGTGTGGAGCATAAAGATGTAATGTAAGCTCCTTTTCAAACTTGTGATTTTTCAAAGATGATGAAAATTTCAAAATGTGGATTAAAAGACTCTCTAAAATACTAAAAAAATCGTAAAAAAATATGGTGATGTAAAGAGATCGAATTTGGATTCTACTCGGGGACAAGCACCCATGCTTCATCCTATCGGTTCAAACATGATCAAGTGTGATCCTCTTGGCGGCGTTAACCGCAAGGCTAAGAACATCCATTGCTATAGTATATCCTACAGTTGTTAGTATTGCATGAATAATTCTTCACAAAACTACGTGGCCATGATCACTTACCCCTTTAAGCTTCAAGCATCTGATCCCGAGTATGAAATCCCAAACTGCAACTAGTGGTCTTGGTTCGATGGGTGAGATAACAACAAGATCCTGGACCAATAATGATATAATAATTATGAACCTGTTCCATGGTATCCAAGGAGGTTAGAAAAACAGACAACAAAAATGCATGAATGCTAATGCCTTAAGCTAAATGTTATGCAAAAATAAAAAGTGGAAAAGAAGAAAATAAAATCTTTTTGAAATTTTATTAAAAAAAAATGAATGCAAATTAACTTAAACTAATATGTTATGCAACCTAACTAAAGAAAAATGCATGAAAAATTAAAAGATAAGGGAAATGCCCCACCCCAAGCTTAAGAACAAGCATTGTTCTCAATGCTTAAGGAAAGGGCAGAAAGGACCTAAATCGGAGGGTTGGGTAGATCATAGGGGTTCATAGAGGAGGAAAAATAGTGAATAATGGTGGTGGTCTCGTGGGATTCCGACCGGTAGATCTGCAGGTAATCGAGTTTTAATGTGGAGCGCGGGCGGGGCGCGAGCCGCGTAGAGGCTGCGTCTATTTTCCTTATTTTTCCCTCGAGTGAACAGAAGAGCTAGAGAAAATTTTGTTATGAGGCATGCGGGACGCGTGGAACCTGCATGATGGCTACAAAAAGTCTTACGCGGGCCGCATGGAACCCGCACGCTGGCCGCGTGTGCTGAACATGGTTGGAGGTGATTCTTCTACGCGGGCAAGGAATGGGCCGAACATAAGCTGCACAAGACCCTATGCGGGCCGCGTGGATTTTCACGCGGGCCGCGTGACTTCCTGCACTTCAAAATTTGAAATTTTTCTAAAAACTTGATTTTTGGCCAAAATGACTCCCGCAAAGTCCCGGTTTCAAAAACACAACAAAAGGTTTGGATCAAAGGTGAGAATAAAGCTTAGATTTTTTCAAAAGTGAACATTTTGAAAACAAAAAAAAAACATTTTCAAAATCATTTTATTCGGTTTATAAAAGACAAAAGCACAATGCTTCCCAAAAATTCCCTTCTTTAATGTCTTTGGCGAGACGCCTCGAAACTTCACTTTAACACATTGGGGGGTCCAAATGGACGTCATCTTGTACATTTGAATCAAAACCTTCCTAGAAAGGCTTCAACCGATGTCCATTAACATTGAAAATTTGCCCCGTCTCAACAATTTTTAATTTCCACATCTCCATTAGAACTCTTTTCTTGTATTTGACTTTCTTTTTACGGGAAAACCATACCGGACTTAAACCTTTGATAATAGAAAGCATCCAACCATATTATTTATTGTACTTGTTAAGTAAGGTGACCAACTCATCGCTCATTGACATGGTGGTAGAGTTGGTGACCGGTTGGGTGTCTTCCTTCTCGGGAAATTAAAAGGTCTAACAGATTTATCGTTTTCATCTCTTTTGGTTCGTCTACCGCTTGAGTTAGTTTCTCAATGGTAGTGGGTGGCTCAACCTCTCTTTTGTTAACACCAAAAACTTACGCTATAGTTTCATTGACATCTTTCTCAATTTCTTCTTCCTCCTTGATAGCCTCTTCCATTTCTACGCCTTCTTCCTCTTCTCCATATAACACTATTGGGCCATCAAAAGTTTTATCATCTTTCAAAGGAATGGCACAGGGCTCTCTTTAGATGGTAGTTTGTCTTGATCTTCCATTATACTTATTGTTTGAGCAAGTTGTGTTATTTTTTGCACTAAGCTTTTGAGGCTAGCTTGCGTTGTTTCCTGGAAATTTTGGGTAGATGTGGCAATGCTCTTCACAATGTCCTCTAAGGACATGCTTGGCGTTTTAGGTTGTTAAGGAGGTGGAGGATATGGATATTGGAACTGTGGAGGTTGTTGGTATTGGTCACTTCTCTAACCTTGGTATGAGTTTTGGTATTGGTTGTATCCCCAAGCTTGGTTGTTGTCCCACCATTGATCCTATTGAAGTCGATCATAACTCAACTGGTTTGACCAGTAGTAGCTTCCGTTCTCTTGCACTACTTCCCATTCTCCTTGTAAATATGGACACATGTCAGATTGATGTCCATTTTGGGCACAAAAATCATAATGAAAAGCTGTGGGTTGCACACTATGCTCACTTTCAATCGTCATAACTAATTGAGCTAGCTCAGAAAGTTTATCTTCAATGCTAGGAGTGTTCATTCCTGAACCACAGTTTTTTTCTTCAATTTTTGAGGTTTAAACTAGAGTACGAGCACAATGACATCTAGGCGTAGAGAAACAAACTGATTAAATCAAAACCAATCCCCGGCAACGGCGTCAAAATTTGGTGGTTGTCGAGGCCAACAAAATTAATAACCCTAAATCTTTTACACTAAAATAGTGTATAGTGGTAAAGGGATCAAATCCACGGAGATTGGTTCAATTTATAACTCTATAAAAAATCTCTTTGCAAAAATACTTGTAAATAACAATAAAAAAATGGAGGGTTTTGGTGTTTTGAAATACTTGAACCAAACTAGAATTAACTATGATTTAAATAGACAATTTCAACAAAAAAAAGGGTTTGATGTAAAATCAATAAGAGAGAGATGGGTGATTTAAGGTTTCCTCACTTTGCCTCTTGATGAACATATCATTAGAATCCAATGGTTCGATACTTTGATTTAAATCCTTAATTTGGCTATAGTAATCCAAAGAGCTTGAGATTACCTAGACTTTTCTTAATTATTGAAATGGCTAGAGAAGCTCATAACAATTTCCTTGGTCAAAGTCACTAATTCTAAATAGCATGTAATTAGTGAAAGTCAACTAGCATTAAGAACCAAAATAGTCACCAAATCCAAGAGGAGTCAATTGATTTCACAACCATGTTGGAGAAAATGTTTTTGTGATTGTGTGAAGAAAAACAACACAAAAATCGTTTGTTGCTTGCTAATTTGAGGATCCTTTACTTATTCAAGAAATTAGCAAACTAATCACCACAAACACATCTAAACTCATGAATAAAATCATACTAGTAGTGATAATATGATAAAACACAAAACATTTCCATAAAGATTTAAGAACAAGTTCATGGATTCTTCAACATTCAATAAAAGTTCAAAGGACTCAACAAAAAGTCAACCAAGATTAGTTTATCCAAGCATGACTAAACTCAAAGAAACAAAGTTAGTTAAGATTGTACGAAACATTTGACAAGAATCAAGAGATGAAAAGAAGACATTCTTGAGGTGTTCGTGGCCTTCAAAAGTGCTCCAAACTCCAGAGAGAACGTGTCAAACTCAGACCTCCAAGATAAGGCTGAAGAGGCACACCAACCTTCCCAATATAGAGCTCTAGACAAAATCCCGAATTTGCCCTTCTTAGGAATCCACGCGGGCCGCGGGGAATCTTACGCGGGCTGCATGACTATGACAAAGCTTTTGGGATTCTTCAATATTTGTGCCCCTACAGCTTAACCATTGGCCTAGTTTGAGTCTAGTAAGGTTCTAGCCCATTTTTCTTCAATATCTCTTCAATTTGAGCCCAATTTGCCTCTCCCCATCACTCAAAGCTTCCGCAAACTCCTAAACATCGATCTTGCACACTCAAGAATTCTCCCGTACCTTTCAAATTTAAAGTTCAACACTTCCATGCCTTTAAGCAATTGACAAGCCCACTCCATGAATCACCTGCACAACCATCAAGCACGAAATCCCCATTGCTCTTCAAGTCCAATCGCCTCCCAAAAATCCCGCTCCGCTAGTCTCCAAAAAATCTGCAATAATGCTCAAGAAACTAGAAAGTACCCGAAGTGGTTATAAAAATAACAAAAAGGAAAATATGCATAGAAATTAACTAAAATGCGAATGAAATGTGCTAAAAAAAACTATAAAAAGAAGTAAATAAAATGAAGCTATCAAATCACCCAAAGCTTAAACCTTACTTGTTCTCAAGTAAGACTAGACTAAAATGAACTCGGGATGAACTATCCTAAGGAAAATAAAAAGAGTGGATAGAACCGCGGAACCTGATCACTGTTAGTAAACATGGTCAGAATTGATCATGCTATTACCTCACAAATTTTTCATCCGATGACAATGGAACCATAAACCATAGCCAGGACAATTCCTTTAGGTGAGTAAGGAGGGATGAGCAGTCGCAGCCCCAATGAAACATGCATACAACGAAGAACATCAGCAGTAGGAAGAAAGCAGCTGGATAGGCTCGTGTGGAGCACTTCTTTTAATTTTACACTCTGATCTCATGTCTGTCGGCTACTCTCATGTGTAATTGGGTTTAATCGCTCAGGCACCGTTGTAGGAATCGGTTCACTTAGTGTTGGCCCAAACTTCCCGTAGTATCCAACTTGACAGTCTCTCTAACATCACCAATTTGCGAAAAAAAACTCGATCTATATACAATAAAACAAGCCTATACAAATGAAAATCAAACGTTGGGTGACCAAAATGTTGGAAAATTTGTTCAATAATTAAACCGGTCACCTATTTAAGATAGTTGCAGCTGGAAATTCACATGCTATTCGTTTTCTCTCTCCTTTTTCTTCTTTTTTGATAAACTTGAAGGTAATGTATCAACAATCAAAATTTTTAACAAGAACCTTTTTACTCATAATTTGGTTCCCAAAAGTGTGAAAGTGGAACTGAAAGGGTAGTGATATAACCTGAATGGTCTAAGTGTGAAAATGACCATGTGTGGAGCATAAAGATGTAATGTAAGCTCCTTTTCAAACAAGTGATTTTTCAAAGATGATGAAAATTTCCAAATGTGGACTAAAGGACTCTCTAAAATACTAAAAAAATCGCAAAAAAATATGGTGATTTAAAGAGATCGGATATGGATTCTACTTGGGGAGAAGCACCAGTGCTTCATTCTATCGGTTCAAACATGATCAAGTGTGATCCTCTTGGCGGCGTTAACCGCAAGGCTAAGAACATCCATTGCTATAGTATATCTTACAGTTGTTAGTATTGCATGAATAATTCTTCACAAAACTACGTGGCCATGATCACTTACTCCTTTAAGCTTCCAGCATCTGATCCCGAGTATGAAATCCCAAACTGCAACTAGTGGTCTCGGTTCGATGGGTGAGATAACAACAAGATCCTGGACCAATAATGATATAATAACTGTGAACCTGTTCCATGGTATCCAAGGAGGTGAGAAAAAACAGACAACAAAATGCATGAATGCTAATGCCTTAAGCTAAATGTTATGCAAAAATAAAAAGTGGAAAAGAAGAAAATAAAATCTTTTTGAAATTTTATTAAAAAAAAATGAATGCAAATTAACTTAAACTAATATGTTATGCAACCTAACTAAAGAAAAATGCATGAAAAATTAAAAGATAAGGGAAATGGCCCACCCCAAGCTTAAGAACAAGAATTGTTCTCAATGCTTAAGGAAAGGACAGAAAGGACCTAAATCGGAGGGTTGGGTAGATCATAGGGGTTCGTAGAGGAGGAAAAATAGTGTATAATGGTGGTGGTTTCGTGGGATTCCGACCGGTAGATCTCCAGGAAATCGAGTTTTGATGTGGAGCGCGGGCGGGGCGCGAGCCGCGTAGAGGCTGCTTCTATTTTCCTTAATTTTCCCTCGAGTGAACAGAAGCGCTAGACAAAATTTTGGTATGAGGCATGCGGGCCGCGTGGAACCCGCATGATGGCCGCACAAAGTCTTATGCGGGCCGCATGGAACCTGCACGCTGGCCGCGTGTGCTGAACATGGTTGGAGGTGATTCTTCTACGCGGGCAAGGAATGGGCCGCACATAAGCTGCACAAGACCCTATGCGGGCCGCGTGGATTTTCACGCGGGCCACGTGACTTCCTGCACTTCAAAATTTGAAATTTTTCTAAAAACTTGATTTTTGGCCAAAATGATTCCCGCAAAGTCCCGGTTTCAAAAACACAACAAAAGGTTTGGATCAAAGGTGAGAATAAATTTTAAATTTTTTCAAAAATGAACATTTTCAAAACAAAAAAAAAAACATTTTCAAAATCATTTTATTCGGTTTATAAAAGACAAAAGCACAATGCTTCCCAAAAATGCCATTCTTTAACGTCTTTGGCGAGACGCCTCGAAACTTCACTTTAACACTTTGGGGCGTCCAAATGGACGACATCTTGTACATTTGAATCAAAACCTTCATAGAAAGGCATCAACCGATGTCCATTAACATTGAAAATTTGCCCCGCCTCAACAATTTTTAATTTCCACATCTCCATTAGAACTCTTTTCTTGTATTTGACTTTCATTTTACGGTAAAACCATACCTGACTTAGACCTTTGATAATAGAAAGCATCCAACCATATTATTTATTGTACTTGTTCAGTAAGGTGACCAACTCTTCCCTCGTTGACATGGTGGTAGAGTTGGTGACCGGTTGGGTGTCTTCCTTCTCGGGATATGTATCAATTAAAAGGTCTGACAGATTTATCGTTTTCATCTCTTTTGGTTCGTCTACCGCTTGAGTTAGTTTCTCAATGGTAGTGGGTGGCTCAACCTCTCTTTTGTTAACACCAAAAACTTACTCTATAGTTTCATTGACATCTTTCTCAATTTCTTCTTCCTCCTTGATAGCCTCTTCCATTTCTACGCTTTCTTCCTCTTCTCCATATAACACTCTTGGGCCATCAAAACTTTTATCATCTTTCAAAGGAATGGCACAGGGCTCTCTTTAGATGGTAGTTTGTCTTGATCTTCCATTATACTAATTGTTTGAGCAAGTTGTGTTATTTGTTGCACTAAGCTTTTGAGGCTAGCTTGCGTTGTTTCCTAGAAATTTTGGGTAGATGTGGCAATGCTCTTCACAATGTCCTCTAAGGACATGCTTGGCATTTTAGGTTGTTAAGGAGGTGGAGGATATGGATATTGGAACTGTGGAGGTTGTTGGTATTGGTCACTTCTCTAACCTTGTTATGAGTTTTGGTATTGGTTGTATCCCCAAGCTTGGTTGTTGTCCCACCATTGATCCTATTGAGGTTGATCATAACTCAACTGGTTTGACCAGTAGTAGCTTCCCTTCTCTTGCACTTCTTCCCACTCTCTTTGTAAGTATGGACACATGTCATATTGATGTCCATTTTGGGCACAAAAATCATAATGAAAAGGTGTGGGTTGCACACTATGCTCACTTTCAATCATCATAACTAACTGAGCTTGCTCAGAAAGTTTATCTTCAATGCTAGGAGTGTTCATTCCCGAACCACACTTTTTTTCTTCAATTTTTGAGGTTTAAACTAGAGTACCAGCACAATGACATCTTGGCGTAGAGAAACAAACTGATTAAATCAAAACCAATCCCCGACAACGGCGCCAAAATTTGGTTGTTGTCGAGGCCAACAAAATTAATAACCCTAAATCTTTTACACTAAAATAGTATATAGTGGTAAAGGGATCGAATCCACGGAGATTGGTTCAATTTATAACTCTATAAAAAATCTCTTTGTAAAAATACTTATAAAATAACAATAAAAATAAAATGGGGGGGGGGGGGGCGGGGGGGATTTGGTGTTTTGTAATACTTGAAACAAACTAGAATTAACTATGATTTAAATAGACAATTTCAACAAAAACACGGGTTTGTTGTAAAATCAATAAGAGAGAGATGGTTGATTTAAGGTTTCCTCACTTTGCCTCTTGATGAACATATCATTAGAATCCAATGGTGCAATACTTTGATTTAAATCCTTAATTTGGCTATAGTATTCCAAAGAGCTTGAGATTACCTAGACTTTTCTTAATTATTGAAATAGCTAGAGAAGCTCATAACAATATCCTTGGTCAAAGTCACTAATTCTAAATAGCATGTGATTAGTGAAAGTCAACTAGCATTAAGAACCAAAAAAGTTACCAAATCCAAGAGGAGTCAATTGATTTCACAACCATGTTGGAGAAAATGTTTTTGTGATTGTGTGAAGAAAAAAACACAAAAAGCATTTGTTGCTTGCTAATTTGAGGATCCTTTACTTATTCAAGAAATTAGCCAACTAATCACCACAAACACATTTAAACTCATGAATAAAAACATACTAGTAGTGATAATATGATAAAACACAAAACATTTCCATAAAGATTTAAGAACAAGTTCATGGATTCTTCAACATTCAACAAAAGTTCAAAGGATTCAACAAAAAGTCAACCCAGATTAGTTTATCCAAGCATGACTAAACTCAAAGAAGCAAAGTTAGTTAAGATTGTACTAAACATTTGACAAGAATCAAGAGATGAAAAGAAGATATTGTTGAGGTATTCTTGGCCTTCAAAAGTGCTCCAAACTCCAGAGAGAAAGTGTCAAACTCGGACCTCCAAGATAAGGCTGAAGAGGCACACCCACCTTCCCAATTTAGAGCTCTAGACAAAATCAAGAATTTGCCCTTGTCAGGAATCCACGCGGGCCGCGGGGAATCTTACACGGGCCGCATGACTATGACAGAGTTTTTGGACTTCTTCTGGATTTGGACCCCTACAGCTTAACCATTGGCACAGTTCGAGTCTAATCAGCTTCTAGCCCATTTTTCTTCAAGATCTCTTCAATTTGAGACCAATTTGCCTCTCCCCATCACTCAAAGCTTCCGCAAACTCCTAAACATCGATCTTGCACACTTAAGAATTCTCCCGTGCCTTTTAAATTTAAAGTTTAACACTTCCACGCCTTCAAGCAATTGACAAGCCCACTCCATGAATCACCTCCACAGCCATCAAGCACGAAATCCCCATTTCCCTTCAAGTGCAATCGCCTCCAAAAAATCCCGCTCCGCTAGTCTCCAAAAAATCTGCAATAATGCTCAAGAAACTAGAAAGTACCTGAAATGGTCATAAATATAACAAAAAGGAAAATATGCATGGAAATTAACTAAAATGCGAATGAAATGTGCTAAAAAAACTATAAAAAGAAGTAAATAAATTGAAGCTATCAAGGGGATTTGCAAATTCTGCTTCAAAAGACATGTCAGCAGTTTTAGCAATGTTACAAAATATGGATAGGAGGATGACTAAGATGCATCAAAAAATCCATTCTATAAGACTTGGGTGTGAAAACTATAACGGACCACATTTGACTAAAGACTATGATCTTGATGAAATTGGAAACCAAAAGGTTCAAGCTTTCTACTCGAGCAGTGAACGATATGATGAAGATTGGAGAAAGCCAAGAAGAAGTGGTTTCCTTATGATAAATACAAGAAAGCCAAGGAAGAGAAGTATGAACAAAAAGGAAGAGGCTTTTTTCAAAGGGATGAACCAACACCCAAGAAGAAATCTGATTTTGAGTCAATACACACACACACACACACTTTGTAGCTGCATCTGAAAAGAGACACGATGAAACGGAAGCAACAATAAGAGAACAACATGCACTAATGAGAGATCAAGAAACCTTACTCTTAAATCAGCAAGCTTAAATCTTAAACATCGAAAAACAACTTTGGAAACTAGCTAAATAATTCAATGAAAGATCACCGGGAAGACTTCTAGGAAATACCGAACAAAACTCAAAGCGAGCTCACATCCAAGCGGTAACAACCAGAAGTGGGAAAATTGTTACCATCTGATTCCCATTAACAGAAACAACCCGGATGTGGAGAAAGAAAGTCGAGAAAAAGTCAAATAAAAGAGACTGAATAGTCACCACGATGTGGTGATGATACCATGCCGTGGCAAGAATCTGAAAGGAAAAGTATTGAACCCGTTAAGCCATACCACCCACCGCTGCCCTTCCCATGTAGAGCAATCCAGGAAAGAATGTTAAAGATTACCTGAATTTTTTAAATCACATAAAGTCCCTTAAAATTAATATTCCTTTCCTTGAAGCCTTAACTCAAATGCCAAAATATGCAATGTTTTTCAAAGGCCTCCTAACTAACCGAAAGAAGATGGAGGGATTGTCAAAGGTAGTGCTAAATGAAACCTGCTCAGCCGCGATGTTGAATATGCTACCAAAGGAAATGGGTGATCCAGGAAGCTTGACACTACCATGCCAATTTGGAAATATACCTACAAACAAGCCACGCTCTAGACGACTCGAGAGAAAGTGTGAATCTAATGTCATATTTATTCTTAAAGAAGCTTGATCTTCCCAAACCTAGACTGGTTCGCATGGTCATCCATGTAGAAAACAAGACTATGACCTTTCCGAGAGGTATATGTGAAGACTTACTAGTAAAAGTTGGCAAGTTTGTTTTTCCCGTAGATTTTTTTGTTTTAGACATAAGGGAAGATGAACAAGTCCCAATTATTCTTGTAAGGCCATTTTTGAGCACTGCTCGAGCTTTAGTTGATGTAAGACAATCCAAGCTAACTCTTTGAGTTAGAGAAGAAGCAACCACTTTTGGAGTAAATCGAGCAATTTAATATTCAAGGATAAGCGGCGATACGGCATTTTCAGTCAATGCGTTTGATGAATTACTTGAGAAAGAGCTTGGAGAATGGAAAGAGAAGGAAATCAAGAGCTATATGGTGCTAAAAGAGGAGATTTTGATGCTGAACTTGACATACAAGAACTAGAGAAGCTTTTGGAAGAGAGCGAGTACAATGATGTGATAAAAGGAGTTGAAGAAACACCACGACGTGGCACTGACCCCACGACGTGGTCTCTCAATTTTTCACGATCAAACGAAATAAACTGCAACACCATAATGTAGCAGGATGCCCACGTCGTGGTGACTGACGAAAAACCAAAAATCGAGCTGAAAGCTTTACCCGAACATTTGGAGTATGCATTTTTGGAAGAAGGACAACAAAAACTAGTAATCATAGCATCTGATCCTATGAAACATGAAAAAGAAAGTCTAGTGGAAGTACTCAAGAAAAGACAAAGTGCCATAGTGTGGAAGGTTACTGACATCAAATGAATTAGTCCCGCCTATTATTCGCATAAAATCAACTTAGAAGAAGGGCTAAACCAGTGGCTCAATGCCAAAGAAGACTAAACCCAAACATGCAAGAGGTGGGGAAGAAGGTGGTAGTCAAACTTTTGGATGTCGGTATCATATATTCCATATCCGATAGCCAATGGGTGACTCCGGTGCACGTGGTACCATGTAAAGGAAGACACTATAGCAAAATTACCACCTCCTACAAATGTAAAAGGGGTGAGATGTTTTCTAGGCCATGCAGGATTTTACCGTCGATTCATCAAAGACTTCTCAAAAATCACAAGGCCATTGACTCAACTTCTTTTGAAGGATGTTCCATTTGACTTCTAAAGAATTCCTTAAATCCTTTCAATTATTGAAAGAGAAATTGACTAGTGCCCCTATTATGATCGCCCCAAATTGGAATCTCCCTTTTGAGCTGATGTGTGATGCGAGTGACTATGCAGTAGGAGTTGTTTTGGGCAAAGGGTTGACAAGCTTCATGCTGTAGTTTATGCTTTTAATAAATTTCACACATACTTAGTTTTATCCAAAACAATTGGGTTTACTAACCATTCTACCCTTAAGTATCTTTCTGCTATGTTTGATGTCAAACCAATACTGATACGATGGGTGCTCCTTTTACAAGAATTTGACATAGAGATAAGAGATAAAAAAAGGAATGGAGAACATGGCAGCCGACCACTTATCAAGACTTGAAAACTTGAGATTGGAAGAATTAGAAGAGAACAATATAGGATATGACTTTCCTAAAGAATATTTAATGGTTATCACGGGTGGGGTACCTTGGTATGCTAATATAGCCAACTTCTAGGCTAGTGATTACTTTCCAAAAGACTTGACATACCAACAAAAGAAGAAATTATTTTTCGAGTTCAAGTACTACTTTTGGGATGAGTCATACCTCTTCAGAAGTTGTGCGGATGGAATTATATGAAGATGTGTGTTCAGGAAAGTAAGCCTTGAGATCTTGAAACATTGCCATAGCGGGCCCACCAGAGGACTGATGGGTTTTGAGCAAAAGAATATTCCTATGTGCACATGCAAAACCCTAAAACTTTGGATCTAGGTTTCTGTATTATACATGAAAATTTATCCAAAGCTTGTAAACCGTAATCTACCATACTATAAAATCGAGATCTAGAACTAAAACAAATTTAGATGATTACTTTTTGATAGTAGCATGAATTTTCAAATTCAAGAGCTTAGTATCACAATTGTAATACCTCTAATGGCTTACAAACACCAAGGCAAGAAGATGATTGAGAAGAGAGGGAATTGAGGTTTTATTTCGACTCCAAGAACTCTAGGGTTTCTTGGGGTTATCGAAATCTAAAGCCCTAGGGTCCTTTATATAGGTGTTCTGCTAGGGTTTCAGTCAGAACCGTAATTGGATAGCTTAGGCCTTCAGTAGTATATTGGAACCTTCCAGAACAAGGCCATGGAGGATTTCGAATTGCGCTTCCACCTTAAAATCGTCCACCCTATAATTCAAGAGATCCATAACCCAAAATCCAGTTATCTTATAATTGCAATTTCAGACCCCTTAGTTCAATTAATCTCTTTTGACCACAAAATCAATTTCTTAATTAATTCTTGATCAATATTAATTAACTAATATGATTTCTCTTTTAATATATTATTCATATAATATATTAATAAACCATAATATCCTCTTTCTCCATAAATCATCCTGTCAAGTTGCTTTGGAAGGCAACCCAAAAGGACCATGCAACAACCGGGTCAAGTACATACCAAATATAGTTATGGACTTAGAAACTAATCCAACAGTCTCCCACTTGGATAAGTCTAATAACTATAAGTGCAAGTATGACTTCAGGATCCGATTACCAATCGTAGCTCTCAGAAGCCGCTGTCGAACTCTGATAATTACATGGAACATAGTCATACTTATTGTCTTGCAGTTTGTTCCTCGATCTCTGATTTGTATGACATAAAGTTTAATTGAACATATCAATTCATTTCTGACTGGGCCTAACACATAAGTCAAGCCAAATCATCTAGGGGCCCAGATATCGCTTTTAGCCTCTTAGGATAAAAGGAACAGATAAAACTCGACTTATATGCATTTACCATTCACTCATTAAATCATGCACAACAATGCGTTGTATAACATTAAGTTACTGATGCATTTACGCATTATCAATGCACAACCAACTTGTAAACAATAAAACATATATCTAGGTTTAAAGACTATATGATATTATCGTCTTGCGATCACTCGTGATAAATTCCATGAAGTGATGCTAGCAAGTGTGGGTTTAGTCCAATGCTCAAATCATATTTCATAAGAACTCATAAACGTTGCAACAAATGTTTTTTTATGTCTAATACACTTTAGACAGTTTACAAACCAATTCACGATAGTCTTCATTCATACCTTCTTCCAAAGTATGAGCGACTGTGGACTGTTCGAATAATCCTATTACTCAGAAAGTCAAAAAATGCAAAGTAAAACAATAGGTAAATAATTAATACAAGACAATAACTTTAATCATAAATAACACACCTTTATTTAATCATCAAATGTTAATTACAATTTATCTATTACACGTTCCGAAACTATCTAATCTAAGCTAATATCGTCCTTCAACCCAATGCTCCTAGCATGCTGCAAGTGATTAACCCTACTTAGTCCCTTCGTAAGGGGATCTACTGGGTTATCCTCTGACGATACCCTCTATACCACGAGGAGTCCCTCTTTTACCTGATGTCTAATAAAGTAATATTTCCTATTGGTATGTCGGGATTTGCCATGATCCCTAGGTTCCTTGGTCAAGGCAACCGCTCCTTTATTATTGCAAAAAATCTCTATAGGCTCCTTTATGGCTGGCACAACTCCAACGTCTCCAATGAAGTTCTTCAACCATATCGCGTCCTTTGATGCTTCACTCGCTGCTGTGTACTCTGATTCAAACGTTGAATTAGCTACGGTCTCTTGCTTGGAACTTTTCCATGTCACTACTCCTCCATTCAGGGTAAAGACCCAGCCCGACTGAGAACGGTAGTTGTCCTTGTCGGTTTGAAAACTAGCTTCACTATACGCTCGCATCCTTAAGTCATCACTCCCACCGAGGACTAGAAACCATTCCTTGGTCCTCCGAAGGTACTTAAGAATATTCTTGATTGCGGTCCAATGTGCTCTGCCAGGGTTCCCTTGATATCTGCTGACCATGCTCAAAGTGAAGGCCACATCAAGGCGAGTACAAGTCATAGCATACATGATCCAGCCAACTGTGGAAGCGTAAGGTACTCGGTTAATCTATGCTATCTCGACTTTGGTACTCGGGCTTTGAGTCTTACTTACATTGCTTTGGATCAGTAACTCCCATTTCTTGGAATTCTCCATACTAAAACATTTTAGTACCTTGTCTAAGTAAGTATTCTAACTATGTACTATTAGTGTTTTACTCCTGTTTCTCACTATCCTTATTCCGAGAATATAGGCAGCCTCTCCGAGGTCCTTCATAGCGAAATACTTCCCAAGTCAGGACTTAACCTCCTGCAGGGTCGGGATGTTGTTTCCTATGAGTAGTATGTCTTCGACATACAATACGGGGAAGCTAACTATACTCCCGCTGGCTTTGACACATACACATGACTCATCCTCACTTTCAGAAAAGCAAACTCTTTGACTTTCTCTTCGAAACAAAGATTCCATCTGCGAGATGCTTGTTTCAATCCATCAATGGATTTCTCAATCTTACACACTCTATTTGGATGCTTCATATCTACAAAACCGTCTGGCTGACTCATTTAAACATCCTCAGTCAACTTCCCATTAAGGAAAACAGTTTTGACATCCATCTACCACATTTCATAATCATGAAACGTAGCTATGGCTAGCATCAGCCTAATAGACTTTATCTATAAGTTATTTAGTCATTATAAAATATATCCTTCCCACTTGTTCAACAGACCACATCGGTCTCACAAGTACTTCTTCCAATGTTCGGTCTTATGTCAAGACTCGATATTCGGTTGAATCTAAGCTACACTTAAGCCTATGACTTAAAAAGAAGTCTTTCAATGTTTCTTAACAAACATTTGATCGTATTTGTCACGAAACTACACAAGTACTTAAAGTCTCTCTTGACTTTGAAGGAAGCGATTCTTGCCTGGAATCACCTGCTTTATGGCCAATAATAATACATCACTCACATCCACTACACATTTGCTTTATTTCTTTATCTTTTGTCACTCTATTGCACGATAATTTTACTTTCCAACATTCTGATGGCTGTTAGTTTGAGTTTTTGTTTATCTTTTGGCCAAACAGTGGCAATCCTATTTCTTGGAGCGACACTGAATTTCAAACGACGATTGAGGATAAGAATTTGAGAGGTGAATTTGAACGGTCTCTATACCCACGCGTGCTGATCTATACCTGGGAGTAGCCAACCTGTTACATCGTGCTTTTTCCGGCGACGTTTTAGTGATCACGTCATTATCGTAATGAATTTTCTCTCTCTCATGGAAACGGTATATAAAGGGTTTCTACATTTATTTGTCTTTTACCAGCAACAAATTCTCTCAAATTACAAGGCAAGTTCACACTGTTCATCTTCCTTCTTCAATCAACAATGGCGAGTTCTTCATTAGTTCACGATCAGATTGCTTTGTCAACATTACTTACGATCAAGCCAAATCAGAATATGATCATCGAACTAAACCCATATCTGTATGATTCATATATGCTGCACGTTGTTGAATGCTTGAAGTATCCTCCCTGGTTATTGCCCTAACGCAGGTGGAAGCTGTTCCGATGTCACTCTTATCGCTGGTTTACTCTACTGCCACATATGACAAGAACAAAGAACGAATCTACTTTCAAATCCATTCGAAAAATGCTTTTATTTCAAAAGGGAGGTTTTGTTCGTTGTTGCATCTCACTGTGGATTCCTCTGTTATTTCACCAGACTTCATCACCACTACTCAATTATTCTCGATGCTCTACGAGATGGGTTATATGGATGTGGTCACCACATTTATAAAGGTTAAGAAGTCGTGTTTACCATCTAAGTGGAATGGATTGCTTACTCTTCTCATTAAGAATTTGGCAGAGAGGAGTGACAGATCTGATGGCACTAGCAAAGGTTTCCTGACCCTTCTCTATGGCCTTTATAATGGTCTCAATCTTGATTACCGGACGATTATTGTTTTCAAGTGGTGTAGAGCCTCAACACTTCTATGAGGCATTCATAGATTTCAGTTGGTCACTTTTGGACTCTTGTTACACAACAGGCGATTACTACTTTGGACATTCTTGTGGTGAAGGATGCCCTAGTCGCGTCTATTGCTACATTTCACACCAAGAATATCATCATCTCTAATCCAATCAAGTTCCCTCACAATGGCTCAGTTCCTGAGTCTATGTATCGATGTGTCACAACCGAGAGTCATGTTATGGCTGATTACCAGAAACTTACTCCTAAGGAATCGAGAGTCCTTTCTCCAGAACAGCAGGCTGCACTGGCTGTTATGGACAAGCCGGGAAACCGATGGAAATGGGCTACAACCAAGAAGGAAACCATAGAGGAAGATACATCTAAATTTTCTAAGTCAAAGAAGCGAAAATATGATAAAGGAGATTCTTCTAAGCCCGAGAAGATTAAATAGATGGCACGAAAGTCCAAGAGTCCTACTCCTTTTCGTTCCGACAAAGACGAGGAGAATGAAGAAGAGGAAATTCGTCATGACTCACCGAAAGGCAAAACTCCTCCCCAATCACCTACTCCAATTGAATCTCCTCGTAGCAAACTTCCAACCCCACCTTCATCACCGAAACAGACAATTCCAGTTTCGGTTATTCCTATTCTTCCTCTTACCACATCCCAAACAACAACTTCTTTTCCACCATCACCACCCCCAGTTACTTCCATTCCTATTTCTACAACTTCCTTACCACCTCCTATAATTTCCCAATCCACAATTACTTCTATTCTTGAACCGACAGTAGCAGTCAACGTATTTGATACGGTGGCAACTACTAAAACCGAACCTCCAATCATCGCTAAACCTCTTTCACCTTCAGATTCCACCGATTCTGGTGCCACTCTCGGTGGTGTTAATGATGAGTATGGCTCTACATACTTCAGCCCATATCGACTTCCTACTGATGAGGATGATGATGCTCCAATCACTAGCCAACACTTGCAGAGTATTCATGAGAAATTAGACAAACTGCTTGATGACAGCAAGTCCTATTGTGCTTAAAGCCTTTCTGGACACTACTCTTGAACAATACATTGACTCTATTCTAAAGTTCACCAAAGTTGTTGATGCGTCTACCTCCTCTTGTCGAAAGGCCACCACTGATATTAATGACATTGTTCATAGTACTCATATCTTTCTTGAGTCACTAAAAGGGCATGCTGATACAAATGTAGCAAAGGTGAATGCTTCTATGGATTCTTTGTCCAAGCCTCTTCAAGAAGAGCAAATCAAGTTTGAGGCTGTGCGTTCCTCTATCCAAACTAAGAATTCTTCACTTATTAGTTCAGTAACTTCTCGACTTGAATCTCTTCACGCTGATCTAGCAAAAGAAAGTGCTTTGAAAGAAGAACTTGCTCCACAAGCCTCCCTGATTGAAGTTCAGAAGGTTCAGCTAGCTCACACTGAAAAAGAAATTGGTTTGTTGAAGACAGGGAGAGCTGTTTTTCGCAGCTGTACAGGGGATGTCAAGGATATGCTCACCAATATTCTTGGTGCTCATTATCCCATTCTCACTTTGACCATTAGGAATCATCTCACCACAAAACTACTTCCTGTCCTAGCCATGTTGCACGAAATAAAAGGTGTTTCGGAGAGATTCACACCTCCAAAACAAGGGGGAGAAAGTGCTCAACAGAAGGTGATTGTGAAAACAGAAACTACCCAACCGAAAGTCAAAGTCACAACCTAACTGAAGGATAATGTAGCTTCAGTTTTCATTCACAAGCTAAGAGAAAGGAGATCATTAATGACAGTGATAGTGATGTTGAAGAAACTATTACTGAAGCTCTCAAAAGAAAGAAGAGAGACCGAGAGTTGGATGAAACTCTAAAAGTTGCAAAGGAAGCAGGGGAGAGGGAAAGGAGAAAGAAAGAAGTAGAAGACGCCTTGAACTGTAAGAAGGCCTTGTTTCCCTTATGGAAAAAAGAGGCTCATATCAATCAAGCTATAGAGTTTCCAAGTGTTTATTGGCTGGAGCCTGTTGCTTCGTTTGATTGTGATAATTCCAAGGACTCGCAGTTCGACATGCCGATAACACAAAAGGCATTCACGTTTAACAGCTTTGATTCGACTGCTGAGGTTCCTTTCCCTCAACCAAAGGTTGACCAAGAGCTTATTGATTTCTATCTGAAGTATGGGCAACTTCAATAATTGACATGGAGTGCTCAGAAGATTGTTACTGTCAAGGTGCTCAAATTTTAATATCACACGAGGATCTGCAAACTCGGTGTCGGTTATCTCCCTGGCAGACCTTGAAAATCTAAATACTCACGACTGGATTCTTTTGTTTAATATTATGCTCAAAAATCCGAGAGAATATGAGTCGATTTTGGAGCACTTGAAGAGGATGTTGGCTTCTTACATCTATGAGGTTGCTGCTATGGATCAGGAGATAGCGAAAGTCTTGAACAAGAAACCGAAAGTCAAGCCTACACCGAAACCAGGGGATGTGGATAAAATGAAGATGGGCCAAATAGATTCAACACATCTCACTGTAGTATTTACCAAAGGCGAAGCTCATAGATTTTTATTCACTCTTGTGGATAAACATTTATTTTCAACTAACTGCTTGGAGCACATGATCAACATTTGTCACACCCCGAAAACCGAAGGCGGAAACATTTCCGGGGTTGACTCCACGTTGAGTATCAAATCCAATGCACATAGTAAGTAAAGTAAAACAACCATTACATTACATAATAAAGTTTTACAGTTGTTTCAAAAGTAAAGTTTGTACAGGTGTGATACGTAGTATATATATAGACAAAATGAAATGGGTCTTCATGTACTCCATCTTCTGATCAAAAGAAATCTTCAGATACCTATTCTAACGCTGACCTGAGAACACAAGCGGTTTGAAAATCAGCATAAAGCTGGTGAGTTCATAAGCGGTTTTTGTTTGTGAACATGATTCGAATTTCCTTTCTGTTTCTGAAATGTTGTATGCACCAAGAAAGTCCCATATTTTCTTAATAGTTATGTTTTTGATTTACATGTGAAAGGTATGGTAAGTTTGTACACTGAAAACATGTTTATTCATGTGAAAATATATAGTTGGTTGTCTGACTGATCAAACTGATCTGTTTGATTATCATGTGTTACCAGGAAAGTCCCATACTTTCCTTATTGTGTATTACAAATTGTAAAAGTTGTAATGTTATCCAGTTTGTTACTCTTCTAGTTAGGTTTGTGTTACCCAGAAAAGCCCCATGCTTTCCTGCATTTTGGTTACAAATGTAAACGATGTAAAGATGTAAAAGATGTAACTGTGATTGGTATCCATGTTTTCCCCAGGAAAGTCCCGCACTTTCCTGAATGTTAGTTACAGTGTTGTGAAAGATGTAAAAGATGTAAAAGATGTAACTGTGATTGGTATCCATGTTTTCCCCAGGAAAGTCCCGCACTTTCCTGAATGTTAGTTACAGTGTTGTGAAAGATGTAAAAGATGTAAAAGATGTATAAAGTGATTCATTATTACTATAAGTAAATCTCTGTTATCCCAATTGCGAGTTCCATAACCATACAATAGACTAAAACCTGTGGCAATAAGTAGTCCACATGTGGCAATAAGTCGTCCACATACTTATGACTTTCGTCACCCTTGAACCATTTCGGTTCGGCTGTAGCTAGCAGCCAGGTGTGGGGTAGTCAGCCCCGTATAGATCTATACACTCAAGTCACGCTCTCTAAATACCAGAGATTCTTGTTATGGGTGTAGTCCTCCACTCGCGTACTTTGGTGGAGTGTTCTCCAAGGACGTGTCTCCAATTATACAGGATTAACAAATTTACTAGTAATAATATGATAGTCCTCCACTCGCGTATATATGTGGAGTGTTACCGAGGACAAAACAATGTACAGGTATTATATTCAAATGTCTTATGTAATGCTTTTAACTGATAAAGATGTGGAAAATCATTTGTGAAATATATGTAAAACATAACAGTTTAAAGACCTATTTCACAAATATATGTTACGTGATCTGCATGTTCAAATGGTTATCAGTTGTGGTAATCAGTAATAAAAGCATATGAATTATAAAACACACATTTTAAAACATGTTTTGAGTACAAGAATTTCCTTGTACTTTGCTTCTGTTCCCTCCCCGAAAAACAGTGAAAACAGTGAAAAAGGGTAGGGGTATGAACTCACCGGACTCGGAAATGTGTCGGTTTTGAATGCTAGACGTTGGTTCAGGGTTTGATTACTCGCGATGACCTTATGTAAAATGAAATAATGTCCATATATATACAATTAGGGATACATTCACTAATCATATGGAACATTACACTCCAATGAGGTTAAACACCTTAAAATGAGCGTTTGGAGTGACTCGGGTGGCGTTTAAGGACTTGTAAAGGCACTAGGGACTTGGGACTTGAGTTTACTCTCCATAAGTAAACATTTAATTGAGTTTACAACCACAAAACACACACATACATGAGTTTACGGCCGTAAACTCATGTGGGTGTGGTTTTGGGTGTTTAAATGGCTTAAATGGCTTACATGGACTTGGGAAATGATTCTAGGATTTGTTCTAAATGCATGGAATGGATTAAAATTACCAAAAATGATTAATTTATGGGAGTTTACCGCCTAGTATAGGCTCCTGGCTGTAAACTCCTAAATCCTCATGAAAATGATGTTAAATGTTGTTAAAACAAATCACATGTGATTAATAGGATTATTCCAAGACCTACCATGAGTTTTATGGGACATTTGAGGGGTATTATGGAGTTTACGGCCCATGAGACCCTCTTCATGGCCGTAAACTCTAATATGGGGTGATATAATGTGTTTCAAAGTCTAAAACTTGCATAGAAAGGCTTCAAAAATTCATCTAAAGGCTATAGGGGTGTTTAGTTTGCATTCTAACACCAAAAGTTTTGGAGTTTACGGCCTAAGAACAAGCCTTGGCCGTAAACTCTTAGAAAACTCACAAATGAAGTGTTTAAGTCCCTTAAACTATTTTTGGTTGGTCCCTTGATTTATTCCAAGGCTTTTGGTGGTGTTGGATGGCTTTCTAACACTTTAAAATTGATTTTATGCCTTGTTTTAGGGAGTTTACGGCCCAAGCACTCCCCTTGGCCGTAAACTTACATAAGTCCTTCAAATGTTATGATTCAAGTGTCCAAATGTTATATCCAAGGTCCTATAATTCATATCTAAGCCATAGAAGCGATTTGGAAGGGTTTAAAGGCATGAAAACCCTAGATTAATGAGTTTACGGCCCAAGAATGCTCCTTGTCTATAAACTGCTTCAAACTTCACAAAGTCCAAGTTTTAATTGATTAAAGTCCATATCTTAAAGTCCCTTAGCCGTATCTAAAGTCCAATTGAGTTTTGGAAGGAGTTTAAGAGCTTAAAACCCCATAAAATGGAGTTTACGGCCCAAGCTTGCTCCTTGGCCGTAAACTCATGTTCTTGACTCTAAAACTCAATTAATTCATCACTTTGAAGGCTAAAGATGTTGAATAACATGCTAGAGAGGTTACCTTAAAAATTTGAAGCCTTAAACTTGAGATTTTGACCTTAATTCTAGCTTGGAGGAGAGAGGATGTAAGAGTTTAGTGAGAATCTGGCCAAAGGCTTCAAATGGAGTCCAAATTATGTTTATATAAGGTTCAGGAATTGGACACGATAGAATTCTACCCGATACCGACGTTAAGTGGGGCTTTTGGTCGTATCCGATTGAGTTAACGTAACCCGATATGGTAATTTCTAGAAATATTCTGATCACTAAAGTTGGGTGTTAAAATGATTTCTAAATGTATTAAGACACCCATTAAGTCATTTTAAATGTATACTAATAAATGACTTAATAAAATGGCGAATATTGGAATTGAAATTGAAAATGACGTTTGGTTGATCGGATCGAATTACAAGTTGTGGTACAATAATTGACATGAAATTTCGGGTTGTTACATTATCCCCCCGTTAGAGGGAATTTCGTCCCGAAATTCAAAGTTTAAAACACAAGACAAGATACAAATCATGGATTAGAAAAGAGTTGTGGATATTTTTGTTTAATCGAGTCTTCTCGCTCCCAAGTGAACTCCGGTCCTCGCTTGGCATTCCAGCGAACCTTCACCAACGGGATGCGACTCTGTTTCGTACGTTTGACTTCTCGATCCATGATTTCGATCGGTTCCTCCACAAAGTTAAGGTTTTCATTGATCTCGATCTCGTCTAAGGGAATTGTTAGGGTTCCATCGGATAGGCACTTTTTGAGATTTGAAACATGGAAGACAGGATGAATGTTACTGAGTTCGTGAGGTAACTGAAGTTTGTAAGCAACTGGACCGATCCTGGAGAGGATCTCAAAGGGTCCAATGTACCTTGGATTAAGTTTCCCACGCTTACCAAAACGTACAGTGCCTTTCCAGGGCGAGACTTTTAACAGAACATGGTCTCCAACCTGGAATTATAAGGGTTTCCGACGATTATCGGCGTAACTCTTTTGACGATCACGTGAGGCTTTCAGTCGGTTACGGATTTGAATGATCTTTTCGGTGGTTTCGCGGATGATTTCAGGACCAGTGAGAGCACTGTCGGGAACTCGATTCCTGGCTAACTGTGTATCCCCCACCTCGGCCCAGCACAGAGGGGATCTGCACTTACGACCGTATAAGGCTTCGAATGGAGCAGCCCTAATGCTGGTGTGGTAACTGTTGTTGTACGAGAATTCGATCAAGGGTAGATGTGTATCCCACGATTTTCCAAAGTCGATGACACATGCCCTAAGCATGTCTTCCAAGGTTTGAATTGTTATTTCACTTTGTCCATCGGTCTGAGGATGATATGCCGTGCTCATATCTAATTTGGTTCCAAGGGCTTTCTGAAGGGATTGCCAGAATCTAGAAGTAAACCTGCTATCGCGATCAGAGATAATGGATACAGGTACACCGTGTAGACGTACTACTTCCTGGATGTAGATTCGCGCAAGTCTTTCCATCTTGTATGATTCTTTAATTGGAATGAAGTGAGCGGATTTTGTCAAACGATCGACAATTACCCAAATGGTATCGTACCCACTAGAACACTTGGGTAGTTTGGTGATGAAGTCCATGGTAATCATCTCCCATTTCCACTCAGGGATCTTGGGTTGTTGAAGCAGACCTGAAGGTTTCTGATGTTCGACTTTGACTTTGGCGCAAGTCAAGCACTTGCCCACGAATATAGCTATCTCAGCTTTCATGTTTGGCCACCAATATTGTCTCTTGAGATCCAAGTACATCTTGTCAGAACCTGGGTGAACAGAGTATTTAGTTTTGTGCGCTTCTTCCATGACTATTTGGTGGTTGTCGAGGCCAACACAAATAATAACCCTAAATATTACACACTAAAATAGTGTATAGTGGTAAAGGGATCGAATCCACGGAGATTGGTTCAATTTATAACTCTATGAAAAATCTCTTTGTAAAAGTACTTGTAAAATGACAATAAAAATAAAATGGGGGGTTTTGGTGTTTTGAAATACTTGAAACGAACTAGAATCAACTATGATTTAAATAGACAAATGCAACAAAAATAAGAGTTTGATGTAAAATCAATAAGGGAGAGATGGTTGACTTAAAGTTTCCTCACTTTGACTTTTGATGAACATATCATTAGAATCCAATGGTGCAATACTTTGATTTAAATCCTTAATTTGGCTATAGTAATCCAAGGAGCTTGAGATCTTAATTGTTGAAATGGCTAGAGAAGCTCATAACAATTTCCTTAGTCAAAGTCACTAATTCCAAATAGCATGTAATTAGTGAAAGTCAACTAGCATTAAGAACCAAAAAGTCACCAAATCCAAGAGGGGTCAAATGCTTTCACCACCATGTTGGAGGAAATGTTTTTATGATTGTGTGAAGCAAAAACAACACAAAAATCATTTGTTGCTTGCTAATTTGAAGATCCTTTACTTAATCAAGAAATTAGCCAACTAATCACCACAAACATATTTAAACTCATGAACTAAAACATACAAGTAGTGATAAGATGTTAAAACACAAAACATTCCCATAAAGATTTAAGAACATGTTCATGGATTCTTCAACATTCAACAAAAGTTCAAAGGATTAACCAAAAGTCAACCAAGATTAGTTTAGCCAAGCATGGCTAAACACAAAGAAACAAAGTTAGAGAAATTTGTACCAAACATTAAGCAAGAATCAAGAGGTAAAAATATGATGTTCTTCAAGGGTTCTTGGCCTTCAAAAGTCTCCAAAACTCCAGAGAGAATCTTCAAAAATCGGATGTCTAAGAGTATCCAAAAGATGGGCACCAACCTTCCACAAATAGCCTTCCAAATGGATTTCCGAAATTACCCCTGCAGAGCCTTGCGCGACCCGCGTGCTGTTGCGCGGGTGGGTTGCGCGGGTGGTCCCTGGATGTAACATCTTTGAGGTTTTGGGCCTCCATAGCTTAACCCACTTAGCCCAGATCGAATCCAATCACCTCCTAGCCCATTTTCTTCAAGTTTTTCATCATTTTAAGCCCAATTTGACCTCTCCAAATCCTCCAAAGCTCGTGCACTCTCCCGATTAACAATCTATGCAAGCTTGAATAAACTCCCGCATCTTGCAAATTTAAAGTCTATTTCTCTCCAAGCTTTTAAATAACCATCAAGCTCGCTCCATGCATCATCTCCACAATCACCAAGCCTAACATCATTTTTGTCTACCAAATCTCATCGCTTCCCATACGTCCCGAACACTCCAGCTCCGCTAGACCCGAAAACCTGCAATTATGCTCACAAGATTCGAAAGTACCCGAAATAGTCATAAAATAACAAAAGGGAAAATATGCATGGAAATTATCTAAATTATGAATGAAATATGCTAAAATAAACTATAAAAAGAAGTAAACAAAACTAACTATCAAATCACCCCAAGCTTAAACCTTACTTGTCCTCAAGTAAGACAAGACTAAAATGAACTTGGGATGAACTATCCTAGAGAAAATAAAAAGAATGGATAGAGCCGCAGAACCTGATCACCGTTAGTCAACATGGTCAGAATTGATCTTGCTATTACCTCAGGAATTTTTCATCCGATGACAATGGTACCATAAACCATAGCCAGGACAACTCCTTTAGGTGAGTAAGGAGGGATGAGCAGTCGTAGCCTCAATGGAACATGCATACAATGAAGAATATCTGTAGTAGGGAGAAAGCAGCTGGATGGGCTCGGGTGGAGCTCTTCTTTAAATGTACACTCTGATCTCACGTTTGCCGGTTTCTCTTATGTGTAACTAGGTTTAATCGCTCGGGCACCGTTGTAGGAATCGGATCACTTAGTGTTGGCCCAAACCTCCCGTAGTATCTGACTCGACAGTCTCCCTAACATCACCAATTTGCGAAAAACAACTCGATCTATATACAATAAAACATACCTAAATAAATGAATATCAAACGCCGGGTGACCAAAATGTTGGAAGATTTAGTTCAATAATTGAACCGGTCACCCTTCTCAGATTTCTGCAGCTGGGAATTTGCCTGCCCCCTTTTTTTTTTTTTGTTTTTTTGTTTTTTTTTTTTTTGTTTTTTGTTTTTTTTTTGTTATACTTGAAGGTAATGTAATAACAACCCTTTGACTCAAAATTTGGTCCCTAAAGTGTGTAAGTAGAACCGAAAGGGTAGTAATATAATCTGAATGATCTAAGAGAGAAAATGACCATGTGTGGAGCATAAAGATATAATGTAAGCTCCTCTTCAAATTTGTGAATTTTTTTTTCAAAAATAATGAAAATGTCCACATGCGGCCTAAAAGACTTCTCCAAAATCCTAAGAAAATCGCAAAAAGATATGGTGATATAAAGAGACCGGATATGGATTCTACTCGGGGACAAGCACTAGTGCTTCATCCTAATGGTTCAAACATGATCAAGTGTGATCCTCTCGGCGGTAGTGACCGCAAGGCTAAGACATCCATTGCTATAGTATATCCTACAGTCATTAGTATTGTATGCATAATTCTTCATGAAAACTACCTGTCCATGATCACTTACCCCTTTAAGCTACCAGCATCTGATCCCAAGTATGAGATCCCAAACTGTAGCTAATGGTCCCCGTTCGATGGGTGAGATAACAACAAGATCCTGGACCAATAATGATACAATAACTGTGAACCTATTCCATGGCATCCAGGGGTGAGAATAAACAGACAACAAAAATGCATGAATGTTAATGCCTAAGCTAAATGTTATGCAAAAATATAAAAGGTGAAAAAGAAAAAATAAATTTTTTTTGGATTTTAAAAAAAATGAATGAAAATTAGCTTAAATCTAAAATGTTATGCAACCTAATTAAAAATGCATGAAAAAAAAATATAAAAGGAAAATGAAATGCCCCACCCCAAGCTTAAGAACAAGCATTGTCCTCAATGCTTAAGGTAAGGGCAAAAATGACCTAAATCGGAGGATTGGATGACGGGAGATGTTTGTGGCGGTGGTTTCGTGAAATTACGACCAGTAGAACTCCGACAATCTTGAATTTTCCGACGAGGTGGGTGCTGGAAGGTTATATAAGAGGAATGGAGTGGGAGGTCAAGATGATTAAATGAAGAAGAAGGGAAGCTGAACATTTTAATCTATGGGTCAAAAAGGGTCAATTTCGGTCAATGTTGGTCAAGAAAAGTCAAAATGTCAACTCATTAAAACCTTTGGTCAACACTTGATCAAATAATAGCCAAAAATAGCCCAAATTGCCCAGCACAGTGCGCGGGTCACGCAGAGTAGCACGCGGGTCGCGCAGACCTTGCAGTTAAGTCTTGGGCCAATGTCGCTTCATCACACATGGCCGCGCAACCCACCCGCGCAACAGCACGCGGGTCGCGCAACCCGCTGATGCTGATCTTCATTTTCGCTTCATTTTTCTTCATTTTTCACCCGTTCTTGCTTCGGACAGCCCCAAACACCTAGAAACTCTTGATTTCTTCAAAAACAACTCTTTTGAATCCCAAAAATATCTTCCAAACTCATTTATTCAAATTAAAAACACAAAAACACAATGCTTTCCAAAAATGCCATTCTTTAACGTCTTTGGCGAGACGCCTCCAAACTTCACTTTAACACTTTGGGGCGTCCAAATGGACGACATCTTGGACATTTGAATCAAAAACTTCATTGAATGGCTTCAATCGATGTCCATTAACCTTGTAAATTTTCCCCGTGTCGACATTTTTTAATTTCCACACCTCCATTGAGACTCTTTTCTTGTATTTGACTTTCTTTTTACGGGAGAACCATATCGGACTCAAACCTTTGATAATAGCAATCATCCAACCATATTCTTTCTTGTACTTGTTCATTAAGGTGACCAACTCTTCCTTCTTTGACATGGTTTTTGAGTAGGTGACCAGTTGGGCGTCTTCTTTCTTGTGATACGTATCCTTTGAAGAGTCCGACAAATTTATCGCTTCCATCTCTTGTGGTTGGTCTACCAATGGAGTTAGTTTCTCAATGGTAGTGGGTGACTCAACCTCTCCTTCGTTAACCCCTATTACTTCCTTTACAGTTTCATTGACAACATTCTTAATTTCTTCTTCCTCTTTGACAACTTCTTCCACTTCTACTTCTTCTTCCTCTTCTTCATATAACACTCTTGGGGCATCAAAAGTTTTCTCATCTTTCAAAGAAATGCAACATGCGTTATGACATGGGCTCTCTTCAGATGGTAATTTGTGTTGAGATTCCACTATACTGAATGATTGAGAAATTTGTGTTATTTGTTGCTCTAAGCTTTTGAGGCTAGCTTGAGTTGTTTCTTGGAAAATTTGGGTACAAGTGGCAATGCTTTTCACAATGTCCTCTAAGGATATGCTTGGCGTTTCAGTTTGTTGAGGAGGGTAAGGATAGGGTTCTTGGAACAGTGTAGTTGGTTGGTATTGGTTATTTCCCCATGTTTGGTATGGGTTTAGGTAATGGTTATTTCCCCAAACATGGTTGTTGTCCCACCATTGATCATGTTGAGGCTGATCATAACTCCATTGGTTTGACCGGTAGTAGCTTCCTTTATCTTGCACTTCTTCCCATTCTCCTTGTAAATATGGACACGTGTCGGAATGATGTCCATTTTGGGCACAAAAATCGCAGAAAAGAGGTGTGGGTTGCACACTTTGGTCACTTTCAATCATCATAACTAACTGAGCTAGCTCAGAAAGTTGGTCTTCAGTGCAAGGAGTGTTCATTTCCAAATCATACTTTTTTTTTTAATTTCCGGGTTTTAAATTAGAGTACCTGCACAATGAGATGTAGGCATAGAGAAACAAACTGATTAAATCAAAACCAATCCCCGGCAACGGCGCCAAAAATTTGGTGGTTGTCGAGGCCAACACAAATAATAACCCAAAATATTACACACTAAAATAGTGTATAGTGGTAAAGGGATCGAATCCACGGAGATTGGTTCAATTTATAACTCTATGAAAAATCTCTTTGTAAAAGTACTTGTAAAATGACAATAAAAATAAAATGGGGGGTTTTGGTGTTTTGAAATACTTGAAACGAACTAGAATCAACTATGATTTAAATAGACAAATGCAACAAAAATAAGAGTTTGATGTAAAATCAATAAGGGAGAGATGGTTGACTTAAAGTTTCCTCACTTTGACTTTTGATGAACATATCATTAGAATCCAATGGTGCAATACTTTGATTTAAATCCTTAATTTGGCTATAGTAATCCAAGGAGCTTGAGATTACCTAGACTTTTCTTAATTGTTGAAATGGCTAGAGAAGCTCATAACAATTTCCTTAGTCAAAGTCACTAATTCCAAATAGCATGTAATTAGTGAAAGTCAACTAGCATTAAGAACCAAAAAGTCACCAAATCCAAGAGGGGTCAAATGCTTTCACCACCATGTTGGAGGAAATGTTTTTATGATTGTGTGAAGCAAAAACAACACAAAAATCATTTGTTGCTTGCTAATTTGAAGATCCTTTACTTAATCAAGAAATTAGCCAACTAATCACCACAAACATATTTAAACTCATGAACTAAAACATACAAGTAGTGATAAGATGTTAAAACACAAAACATTCCCATAAAGATTTAAGAACATGTTCATGGATTCTTCAACATTCAACAAAAGTTCAAAGGATTAACCAAAAGTCAACCAAGATTAGTTTAGCCAAGCATGGCTAAACACAAAGAAACAAAGTTAGAGAAATTTGTACCAAACATTAAGCAAGAATCAAGAGGTAAAAATATGATGTTCTTCAAGGGTTCTTGGCCTTCAAAAGTCTCCAAAACTCCAGAGAGAATCTTCAAAAATCGGATGTCTAAGAGTATCCAAAAGATGGGCACCAACCTTCCACAAATAGCCTTCCAAATGGATTTCCGAAATTACCCCTGCAGAGCCTTGCGCGACCCGCGTGCTGTTGCGCGGGTGGTCCCTGGATGTAACATCTTTGAGGTTTTAGGCCTCCATAGCTTAACCCACTTAGCCCAGATCGAATCCAATCACCTCCTAGCCCATTTTCTTCAAGTTTTTCATCATTTTAAGCCCAATTTGACCTCTCCAAATCCTCCAAAGCTCGTGCACTCTCCCGATTAACAATCTATGCAAGCTTGAATAAACTCCCGCATCTTGCAAATTTAACGTCTATTTCTCTCCAAGCCTTCAAATAACCATCAAGCTCGCTCCATGCATCATCTCCACAATCACCAAGCCTAACATCATTTTTGTCTACCAAATCTCATCGCTTCCCATACGTCCCGAACACTCCAGCTCCGCTAGACCCGAAAACCTGCAATTATGCTCACAAGATTCGAAAGTACCCGAAATAGTCATAAAATAACAAAAGGGAAAATATGCATGGAAATTATCTAAATTATGAATGAAATATGCTAAAATAAACTATAAAAAGAAGTAAACAAAACTAACTATCACTATTTCTCTGAATCCTCCGGATTTGGGAATCCAGATTCGATTCATGAAACAGTGAACTCCGTCACTTCTGATCTCAAGTTTCTTTTCCATCTCTCTCAAAGCTTCAGTTGTCATGTTCTCAGATTTCAGGGCTTCTAACTGAGCTTCTCAGATTTGCACGGGTAGGTTGGAATGGATGGTCATCGTCTGGTTTTTCACTTTGTGGCCTGCACTATCCTTTCGACTAAGGGCATCTGCTACCACGTTGGCCTTGCCGGGGTGATAACGGATTTCACACTCATAATCACTGAGTAATTCTACCCATCGCCGTTTCCTCATGTGTAAGTCTTTTTGATTAAAGATGTGTTGTAGGCTCTTGTGATCAGTGAAGATTGTGCACTTGGTTCCGTAGAGATAATGTCTCCAAATCTTTAATGCAAAGACTACAGCTCCTAGTTCCAAGTCGTGTGTAGCATAGTTGACCTCGTGTGCTTTCAACTGCCTTGAGGCGTAAGCAATCACTTTTCCTCTTTGCATAAGCACACAGCCTAAACCTTGATTAGACGCATCGCAGTAGACGACGAAATCCTCTGTCCCTTCGGGCAGAGACAGAACAGGCGCGCTACATAAGGCTTTCTTCAATGTTTGGAATGCAGTTTCTTGTTTATCACTCCAACAAAAGGGTACACCTTTCTGTGTTAGAGTGGTTAAAGGTTTGGCGATTTTGGAAAAGTTTTGAATGAATCGTCGATAGTAGCCGGCGAGACCCAAGAATTGACGAATTTCTGTGGGTGTTTTCGGTGCCGACCAATTCTCTATTGCTTTAATTTTGGAAGGATCTACATGAATACCCTCCCCGCTTACCACGTGACCGAGGAAAGTTACCTTCCGTATCCAGAATTCACATTTGGAAAATTTCGCGTATAGTCTTTCGGATCTAAGGGATTCCAACACTAGCCTCAAGTGTTGTTTGTGGTCTTCTTCGCTTCGGGAGTAAACGAGGATGTCGTCAATGAACACTATGACGAATTTGTCTAAGAAGGGACGGCACACCCGGTTCATAAGGTCCATGAGCACAGCCGGTGCATTGGTTAAACCGAAGGGCATCACTACGAACTCGTAGTGTCCATACCGAGTCCTAAAAGCTGTTTTGGGCACATCACTTTCATGAACTCGCAATTGATGGTACCCTAACCGACGGTCTATCTTAGAAAAGTAGCTGGCTCCCTGAAGCTGATCGAAGAGGTCATCTATACGTGGAAGAGGGTATCGGTTCTTAACGGTCAACTTGTTCAGTTCACGATAGTCGATACACATCCGAAAGGATCCATCTTTCTTTTTGACAAATAGAACCGGAGCTCCCCAGGGTGAGGAACTCGGTCTAATGAATCCTTTACTGAGCAACTCATTGAGTTGACTAGATAACTCCTGCATTTCTGTCGGAGCTAGACGATACGGATATTTTGCTACGGGAGTAGCTCCAGGAATTAGGTCAATACGGAACTCGACCTGACGTTCGGGAGGAATTCCTGGAAGCTCTTCAGGGAACACATCGGGAAAATTGCAGACCTCGGGGATGCTCGCGAGGTCTTTTACTTCTTGATTCTTGTTGATTACATGAGCTAAGAATGCAACGCACTCCTTTCGAAGGAGCTTTAGAGCTTTGATGCAAGAAATGATATGAAGATTGGAACTGGGTTTATCGCCATAGATTACCAGAGTTTGATCCGAAGGAAAATTGAGACGGATAGCCTTTTCATAACAAAGAATGTCAGCATGATTGGGACTCAACCAATCCATGCCAATGATAACATCAAAGCTCTTAATGGAAACGGACATGAGATCTATAGGAAATGAGTGATCGTTTAAGGTAAGCGTACAACCTATGAATATATCGTTAGCGCGTTCTTTCTCACCGTTAGCCATCTCGACGGTAAACGTTTCAGTTAGTGGTTGAGGATTTGGTTTTAGATTATGTTTGAATGCATGACTAACAAAACTCCTTTCAGCACCCGAATCGAAAAGAATATTAGCATATGAGTTGTCGAGAAGGAACGTACCCGAAACAACAGTAGGATCAGCAACTGCTTCCTCTCGTCCCATGGTTAGAATCCTTCTAGTGTTATCAACAGTTGACTTCTTGGGACAGTTCCTTTTGAAATGCCCAACTTCTCCACAGTTGTAGCAGGCTTGACTAACACCTGCTCCTGACGATTGGTTGGCTGATTGGGTAGGAGTTCTGCAGAATCGAACTGTGTGCCCTTTCTTACCACAGGTGGTGCAAGACAATTCTCGGCAGGGACCAGGATGATGATGGTACTTACACTTGTCACACAGAGGGAGGTTACCAACATATTTACTGGTAGGAGTTGAGGTTGTGGATCCCATGACAGAAACTGCAGTAACAGGAGTAACAGTGGCAGCATGGACTGCTACCGTCTGTTGTTTCTTGGAAGATCCTTGAGAAGATTGACCCTTCTTCTTTTTCCAGAATTTCCTCTTTTCACCACTCCTTTGAGTCGGTTCAGATATGGTAGTGATTTCCTTAACGTCATCGTTGTGATCAATCAGAATTTAAGCCAAAGTCTTGGCACTATCATAAGTATTCGGACGAGCAGCCAAAACATGACTCTTTGTCGGTTGAGATAACCCCGAAACGAACCTTTCGATCTTTTTGTTTTCAGGAGTGACTAATCCCGGGCAGAGAAGTGCGAGGTCATCAAATCGGGAAGTATACGCAGCAATGTCAGAACCTTTCATCTTCAAGTTCCAAAGCTCGTGCTCTAATTTTTGCATTTCGCCACGGGGGCAGTACTCAGCAATGAGAAGTTCTTTCATGGCCTCCCAGCCCATGGCATTGGCTACAGGTAAGGTCAGAGATTTGACTCGGCAATTCCACCAAGTCAAGGCTTTATCCTCGAAGGTACAAGCCGCAAATTTAACTTTATCAGACTCTGCACAAGCACAGATTTCGAAGATGGACTCGATTTTCTCGAACCATCGGGATAAGGATATGACACCTCCAGTGTCGTTAAAGGATGTTGGTTTCGCGTTCATGAAATCCTTATAAGAATTTCCTCTTTGGTGCCCCTGACTACCTTCAGGGTTTTGAGATTGAGAACCACCTCCTGAACTATTAGAGTTCATTGGCGACATAGCTGCTACCATTGCAGCTGTCATCATCGTTTGGAGTGATGCTAGGTCAAACTGGGGAGGGGGTGGCGGCGAAGAGGGATTATCGTTGTTCTTTGAGCTGGGTCTTTTTCTTGGAGGCATCTTGATCTAAAAAGATCAGGAAAGAGAGGATCATAAGTCCTCTGAATTGAATTAAGAGATATGGGACAGGAGATATCTCATCAAGGCAATTATAGCATCATACTAAGCGAATAAGCAGAAAGGAGTTATCTATATAGAACATTTTATTGCTAGAGTAATAATCAAGGATTAATGCGTATACAAGAATTTCTACAAAGGAACGGCTCAAGAAATACTCCCATAGTATTTCATGGTTTGCTGCAGCGACGATTTGTTGTTTGGGATATTGGGTAAGTTTTAGGCATGCCGTATATTACAGTCACTCCCAAGCACATGTTGGCCGTGTCTCGAATGAATATAGTTGGCCAGGCTATATTGACCCTAGACACGACTACATAACTCCCCAGGTTTAACCATAGTACACAACACCCAATTATTTATGTTCGGTTCTACTTGTAGTTACGGATAGCGACGATTTGGTATACTTGTATACTTTTTGAAAATACTTGTAGTTAGAAGATACTTTTAATTCAGAGCACTTAGGCCCCTTTAGTGTTTATAGTTTTGTACCATGTAAGGTTTGGTATACTTCATTCACTATAAACAAGGGCTCTGATACCAATCTGTCACACCTCGAAAACCGAAGGCGGAAACATTTCCGGGGTTGACTCCACGTTGAGTATCAAATCCAATGCACATAGTAAGTAAAGTAAAACAACCATTACATTACATACTAAAGTTTACAGTTGTTTCAAAAGTAAAGTTTGTACAGGTGTGATACGTAGTATATATATAGACAAAATGAAATGGGTCTTCATGTACTCCATCTTCTGATCAAAAGAAATCTTTAGATACCTGTTCTAACGCTGACCTGAGAACACAAGCAGTTTGAAAATCAGCATAAAGCTGGTGAGTTCTTAAGCGATTTTTGTTTGTGAACATGATTCGAATTTCCTTTATGTTTCTGAAATGTTGTATGCACCAAGAAAATCCCATATTTTCTTAATAGTTATGTTTTTGATTTACATGTGAAAGGTATGGTAAGTTTGTACAATGAAAACATGTTTATTCATGTGAAAATATATAGTTGGTTGTCTGACTGATCAAACTGATCTGTTTGCTTATCATGTGTTACCAGGAAAGTCCCATACTTTCCTTATTGTGTATTACAAATTGTAAAAGATGTAATGTTATCCAGTTTGTTACTCTTCTAGTTAGGTAAGTGTTACCCAGAAAAGCCCCATGCTTTCCTGCATTTTGGTTACAAATGTAAACGATGTAAAGATGTAAAAGATGTAACTGTGATTGGTATCCATGTTTTCCCCAGGAAAGTCCCGCACTTTCCTGAATGTTAGTTACAGTGTTGTGAAAGATGTAAAAGATGTAAAAGATGTAACTGTGATTGGTATCCATGTTTTCCCCAGGAAAGTCCCGCACTTTCCTGAATGTTAGTTACAGTGTTGTGAAAGATGTAAAAGATGTAAAAGATGTATAAAGTGATTCATTATTACTATAAGTAAATCTCTGTTATCCCAATTGCGAGTTCCATAACCATACAATAGACTAAAACCTGTGGCAATAAGTAGTCCACATGTGGCAATAAGTCGTCCACATACTTATGACTTTCGTCACCCTTGAACCATTTCGGTTCGGCTGTAGCTAGCAGCCAGGTGTGGGGTAGTCAGCCCCGTATAGATCTATACACTCAAGTCACGCTCTCTAAATACCAGAGATTCTGGTTATGGGTGTAGTCCTCCACTCGCGTACTTTGGTGGAGTGTTCTCCAAGGACGTGTCTCCAATTATACAGGATTAACAAATTTACTAGTAATAATATGATAGTCCTCCACTCGCGTATATATGTGGAGTGTTACCGAGGACAAACAATGTACAGGTATTATATTCAAATGTCTTATGTAATGCTTTTAACTGATAAAGATGTGGAAAATCATTTGTGAAATATATGTAAAACATAACAGTTTAAAGACCTATTTCACAAATATATGTTACGTGATTTGCATGTTCAAATGGTTATCAGTTGTGGTAATCAGTAATAAAAGCATATGAATTATAAAACACACATTTGAAAACATGTTTTGAGTACAAGAATTTCCTTGTACTTTGCTTCTGTTCCCCCCCCCCCCCCCCGAAAAACAGTGAAAACAGTGAAAAAGGGTAGGGGTATGAACTCACCGGACTCGGAAATGTGTCGGTTTTGAATGCTAGACGTTGGTTCAGGGTTTGATTACTCGCGATGACCTTATGTAAAATGAAATAATGTCCATATATATACAATTAGGGATACATTCACTAATCATATGGAACATTACACTCCAATGAGGTTAAACACCTTAAAATGAGCGTTTGGATTGACTCGGGTGGCGTTTAAGGACTTGTAAAGGCACTAGGAACTTGGGACTTGAGTTTACTCTCCATAAGTAAACATTTAATTGAGTTTACAACCACAAAACACACACATACATGAGTTTACGGCCGTAAACTCATGTGGGTGTGGTTTTGGGTGTTTAAATGGCTTAAATGGCTTACATGGACTTGGGAAATGATTCTAGGATTTGTTCTAAATGCATGGAATGGATTAAAATTACCAAAAATGATTAATTTATGGGAGTTTACGGCCTAGTATAGGCTCCTGGCCGTAAACTCCTAAATCCTCATGAAAATGATGTTAAATGTTGTTAAAACAAATCACATGCGATTAATAGGATTATTCCAAGACCTACCATGAGTTTTATGGGACGTTTGAGGGGTATTATGGAGTTTACGGCCCATGAGACCCTCTTCATGGCCGTAAACTCTAAAATGGGGTGATATAATTTGTTTCAAAGTCTAAAACTTGCATAGAAAGGCTTCAAAAATTCATCTAAAGGCTATAGGGGTGTTTAGTTTGCATTCTAACACCAAAAGTTTTGGAGTTTACGGCCCAAGAACAAGCCTTGGCCGTAAACTCTTAGAAAACTCACAAATGAAGTGTTTAAGTCCCTTAAACTATTTTTGGTTGGTCCCTTGATTTATTCCAAGGCTTTTGGTGGTGTTGGATGGCTTTCTAACACTTTAAAATTGATTTTATGCCTTGTTTTAGGGAGTTTACGGCCCAAGCACTCCCCTTGGCCGTAAACTTACATAAGTCCTTCAAATGTTATGATTCAAGTGTCCAAATGTTATATCCAAGGTCCTATAATTCATATCTAAGCCATAGAAGCGATTTGGAAGGGTTTAAAGGCATGAAAACCCTAGATTAATGAGTTTACGGCCCAAGAATGCTCCTTGGCCGTAAACTGCTTCAAACTTCACAAAGTCCAAGTTTTAATTGATTAAAGTCCATATCTTAAAGTCCCTTAGCCATATCTAAAGTCCAATTGAGTTTTGGAAGGAGTTTAAGAGCTTAAAACCCCATAAAATGGAGTTTACAGCCCAAGCTTGCTCCTTGGCTGTAAACTCATGTTCTTGACTCTAAAACTCAATTAATTCATCACTTTGAAGGCTAAAGATGTTGAATAACATGCTAGAGAGGTTACCTTAAAGATTTGAAGCCTTAAACTTGAGATTTTGACCTTAATTCTAGCTTGGAGGAGAGAGGATGTAAGAGTTTAGTGAGAATTTGGCCAAAGGCTTCAAATGGAGTCCAAATTATGTTTATATAGTGTTCAGGAATTGGACACGATAGAATTCTACCCGATACCGACGTTAAGTGGGGCTTTTGGTCGTACCCGATTGAGTTAACGTAACCCGATATGGTAATTTCTAGAAATATTCCGATCACTAAAGTTGGGTGTTAAAATGATTTCTAAATGTATTAAGACACCCATTAAGTCATTTAAATGTATACTAATAAATGACTTAATAAAATGGCGAATATTGGAATTGAAATTGAAAATGACGTTTGGTTGATCGGATCGAATTACAAGTTGTGGTACAAGAATTGACATGAAATTTCGGGTTGTTACAACATTATTCATCGGTCCAAGCTGAACTCAGGTGCTGATAAGAAGAACTTCATGGATATGCTTCGGTGGTACATAACGTTTCATCATCATCTTTTGGCTATCATTCCAAAGGTGTTCAAAACAATAAAGAAGTCTTTTGTAGCTCAACTAAAGTGAGCTTTTGGTTCCATTGACGCAAAGGGGGAGATTGTTGAGTTTAATTGTGTTGCATCATGGGCTTTGTATTTTGTATCCGGATTGGGTGTGTCCATTTGTGATTATCTAGTAGGGTTATAGTATAAGTATGCATGCATGTATGCATTATACAAGAAGGATTATTATGTTGATTGTTTTGTAACCCTAAACAGCTCTACAGTCGAAGTTCTTAATCGAGCTCTTCTGAGGTGCTGAAGAATTAATGATACGACATATTCAAATCCATACTCGTGTTTATATTTATGTTCATTATTGTTTGCTTGCATAGAATCTAACGATCCTATTAGAACTTTGTTCTAATAGGGTACCGTTCACATGGAACGATCCTAAATGGAGTACATACATAACATATCAGAATCACAGCGACATAACATAAAAGCATAAGAAAGAAATCATACCCGTCGCCACATCGGGTGTAGTGCGTGCCTCCTCGGCTGTCAACTAAAATGCTTGGCTCTGTACTACTGAAGCCTCTACCTCGGCCTTCCGGCCATGTGTAACCCGTGCTGACGCTGGGGTCAGCGCCACCGCTGGCGCTACTGCTGTTGCTGCTGTCCATCTAGGGCAGTTGGCCTTCATATGACCCCTCTAATTGCAATGAAAGCAATTTAGGTCTAACATCTGCACTGTGGGTGCAGAGGCAGTACAATCCCTCATGCGGCCTGCCGCATTTCCTACATCAGCTCTGGCCCGGATGGCCCTTCAACCTAACATCGGATCCCTTGGGTTTCTTCCCTGAAACCCCTGTCAACTGCTCAGTCTTTGCTTTCCTCTTCCTGACGTGCTCCAAATCGTGCTCCCTCTCCTGAGCCCTGGAAATCATGGACTCCAGGTTCGGGAGGCTGAATAGGTGACAGCCTCCCGAATATCAGCCCTCAACGTATCATGGTAGCAAGTCTTCTGCATCCCCTCATCACCCGCATAACGGGGTACCAACAGGGCCGTCTTCCTAAACTTGGTGGTGATCTCTGCCACTGTCTCAGTCGTCTTCTTCTTATCCAAAAACTCTTTGGCCAGCTGCCGAAGCTCTACAGCCGACGCAAACTCAGCCCTGAATTTGGTCACAAAATCTGACCACGTCATAGCCTTGACGGTTGGGGATCCAAACGAGTCACCAACCAACTCCCACCAGTCTCTAGCTCTATCCATCATACATCCCGCAACAAAGCGGACCTTCGACCCTTCCGGGCAGAAGGTCGTCAACTGTTCAGACTCAATGTTTGCAATCAATCTCCTGGAAGCAATGAAGTCCTTCACCCTGTGAAAATTCGGCGCACCGCTCCCTCTGAAGTCCTTGAAGGATAGTGTGTGCGTACCCAACTAGCTAGACGCTAAGTCACTCATAAATGCTCGGAGGCGATCCTCCATCAGCTCAACAATCACTTCCTTTATCGACCCAAATGTAACTGGGGTCGCCTCAAGGATACCTCTCGTGATCTCGGACGCGATGAACTTGCGTAACCCATCATCGACCTGCTTGGACCCTACACCCGAGCCTGATATTGATCCTTATTATGAACCTCTTGCTCCATGACGTGTGACCACCATACTGAAAATAAACACGCAAACGTCAGGATCATACATATTCCCGAGAGGTCTCACACACTCTCCTGATATCCTGGTTCCATCTCGACCCTCCTTGACTCGAGTACGGATCCTCTGCTTTCAGTTGTACGGGCCCATACTACCTTCCAAATCTATCTGTGCTTTCCTCAAGGATTGCCTTAGCTTTACCAAGTCCCCTCACCAATATCCGTTTCCAACTGATCTCATCCTACGCTTTCCTAGGGCACCCTCTGACCTACTCTCCACCATCAGTTTCACTAGGATTCCCTACTTCCCTTCCCTAACTAGCTCGCGAATACTGTTATATATCCTCTCACTAGTTAGTTAAAGTTAGCCGGGACCCCTTTAGCACAAAGCAAGCAACATTCGTGCATTGAGTAACCACACCAGGCATAACTTAATCAGGCTATCCTACCGCTAGCTAAATAGCCCTAGCATACAACTGATGGGTTTTGAGTAATTCTAACACTCCTAAGTGTACATGCAACCCTAGAAAACCTTGGATCTATGTTTGTCTAAGATACATGCATAATACTTTTTCCAAGGTTCATAAACCTATCTAGCATACATAGGGAACTTTATAATATAAAAGATAGCTAAAAATACATACCTTGTTGTTGTTATGATTCCTTGAAACCTTGAGAGCCTAGCACCCCAAGTGGGATGGCTCAAATACTTCACACAGCACCAAATGCTTTGGAATAACTTTGAGAGAATGTGTAACTATGTATAACCACTTTTGGTGAGTATGATGTTTTTTATGTAGTGTGTCACATCTAGGGTTACACCATGTAAACCCTAATGTGGCATGACTTTTCATTTTCATGACCCAAGGGTTTGTAACTCCCATGGAGCCTCCATGGAGCATCCAATGGGTTTAACCCAACTTGATTATCCATGGAGCCTTTTAGCCCACTATATAACTTATGGATGATTTACATAATCAACACATATATTTAATTAGTCACCATTTGATCACTTAATTAATTCTAGATTAATTCTTGATCAATACTAATTAAATAATACTATTAATATATTAGAACTTATAATATATTAATAAAACATAAGTGTTAATTCTCTCATTTGGTCTATCCAAATGCATGATGCCATGCAACCTAAATGGACCATGCCGGGTCGAGTCAAGTACATACCATAAATAGTTATGGACTTAGACACCTTTTCTAGTAGTCTCCCACTTGGATAAGTCTAATAACTATAACTGCAAGTATGACTTCAGGAACCGATCGACAATCGTAGGTCTTTTCAAGGTTTCTCGGAACTGAGAAGATGATGATAAGCCATTTCAGATAAGTGATCATATAATCCGTTGTTCTAGATATCAGCTGGACAAATACATGGAACAGTGTCTTACTTTTTGTTCGAACAGTTTGTTTCCCGATTTCCGATTTGTTTGACATAGAAGTTAATTGAACACATCAACTTAGTTCTGACTGTGCCTGGTACATGGGTCAAAAGAAAATCATCAAGGGGCCCAGATATCACTTCTAATCCAAGAAGGAACAGATAAACTTTGACTCATATGGTTGATCTTCTACTTATTAAATTACACACAACCGCACGTTTTATAACATCGAGTTACCAATGCGTTTTCGCACAATCAATGCATAACTAACGCATAGTTAACAAGTCATATCTCTAGGTTTAAAGACTTATATGATATTACCGTCTCACGATCACTCAAGATAAATTCCATGAAGTGATACCAATGAGCGTGGGTTGAATCCAATACTCAGAACTTATGAGCACTCATGAGTGTTGAGGCCATGTCCAACATCTTAGACCTCTACAACAAACTCATGACTGTCTTACTTCATATCTACTTCCAACATATGACAAGGGATAGCAACACTTTACTCATAAATAAACACAGCTTTTATTCATCATCAAATGTCAATTACACTTTACATATTTTAAAATTATCTAACTACTAAAAATAATATCATCCTTCAGCCCTATGCTCCTTGCATGCTGGAGATGCTTAACCCCACCCAGTCCCTTCGTGAGGGGATCTGTCGGGTTCTCATCCGATGATACCCTCTTTGCCACGACGAGTCCTTCTTTTATACGATGTCTAATGAAATGTTATTTTCTGTCAATGTGTCTGGATCTCCCGTGATCCCTTGGTTCCTTTGCTAAGGCAATTTCACTTTCACTATCACATAAAATCTCTATGGGCTCCGCTATAGCTGGTACAACTCCAAGGTCTCCAATGAAGTTCTTTAGCCATATAGCCTCCTTTGCTGCCTTGCTTGTTGCTATATACTCTGATTCGCAAGTTGAATCAGCCGCTGTCTCCTGCTTGGAACTTTTCCAATAAATTGCTCCTCCATTTAAGGTAAAGACCCAGCCTGACTGAGAGTGGAAATTATCCCTATCAGTCTGGAAACTAGCATCACTATACCCTACAACTCTCAAGTCATCATTCCCACCAAGGGTAAGGACCCAGTCCTTAGTCCTTCGCATGTACATGAGAATGTTCTTTACCGCTGTCCAGTGAGCCTTACCAGGGTTCCCCGGATACCTGCTAACCATGCTTAAAGCAAAGGCTTCATCAGGACGAGTGCAGGTCATAACATACATGATCGAGCCTACTTCAAAAGCATAAGGTACTCGACTCATTTCTGCTATCTCAACCTCGGTACTCGGGCTCTGAGTCTTGCTCAGTCTAGCGTTACTCTGGATGGGTAACTCTCCTATCTGGGAATCTTACATGCTGAATCTCTTCAGCACCTTCTCCAAGTATGTACTATGACTAAGCCCAGTTAGTCTTTTACTCCAGTCTCTCAGAATCCTTATCCCTAGAATATAGGCAGCTTCTCCAAGGTTTTTCGTAGCGAAACACTTCCCAAGCCAGGACTTAATTTCCTGCAAGGTTGGGATGTCATTTCCTATGAGTAGTATGTCATCCACATATAGTACGAAAAAGCTAACTATACTCCCACTAGCCTTGACATATACACAAGATTCATCTTCACTCCTCGAAATGCCAAACTTTTTGAATTTCTCATCAAAGATAAGATTCCATCTGCGAGGTGCTTGTTTTAATCCATAGATGGATTTCTCAAGCTTACACACTCTATTAGGGTACTCTGTGCTGACAAAACCCTCTGGCTGATTCATGTAAACATCTTCAGCCAACTTTCCATTAAGGAAAGCTGTTTTGACATCCATTTTCCATATTTCGTAGTCATGAAATGCAATAATGGCTAACAATACCCTAATAGACTTAATCTTGGCTACTGGTGAAAAGGTCTCATCATAGTCAATTCCTAGAGTTTGAGAAAGGCCCTTTGCAACCAGTCATGCCTTATAAGTGTGTACAATACCATCCATGTCGGTCTTCTTCTTGAAGATCCATTTGCACCCAACTGTCTTACGACCTGGCACATTGTCAACCAAAGTCCCAAACCTGATTGTCATAAATGGAATGTATCTCTCTATCCATTGCCTCTTTCCATTTAACAGACTCGGGGCCTGCCATGGCTTCTACATAGATGTTAGGTTCATCTATACTTACCAATATCCTATCACTGATAAGTGTCTCACCTTCCGCAATAATATGGAAAACATAGTAATGCTCAGGTACATTCCTAATCCTTGTGGAACGCCTCAGAGGTACAATTGGAGGTATAATTGGATCAACAGGAGTTTCCTCCTCAACTTGACTGCTAGGGTTTGAGGTTCATTAACCACTTGACTCTTGAATTTCTTCAAGGTTAAATTGTCTCCCATTGTTTCCTTGGCTTATGAACTCTCTCTCTCGAAATACAGCCCTCCTTGCTACAAAGACCACATTTTCACTAGGTCTGTAGAAGAGGTAACCAAAGGATTTTTGTGGGTATCCGATGAAAATACACCTCTCACTTTGAGGTTTGAGCTTGTCGTGAGTCTCGCATCTCATGAAAGCCTCGCAACCCTAAATCTTGATGTGGGCTAGACTAGGAACTTTTCCAGTCCACATCTCGTGAGGTGTTTTGGCAACCTTCTTTGTAGGGACCAGATTAAGGATACGGGTGGCAGTCTCCAAGGCATACCCGCAAAATGAGATTGGTAGCATAGCTCGACTCATCATGGAACGAACCATGTCCAATAAGGTTTGATTACGCCTCTCAGCTACATCATTCAATTGTGGTGTCCGGGGAGGTGTCTATTGTGAGACAACCCCACATTCCCTCAGATAGTCGAGGAACTCTATACTAAGGTACTTACCACTGCGATCGGATCAAAGCATCTTAATGTTCCTGCCCAATTGATTCTCGAATTCCTGTTTAAACTCTTTAATCCATTCAAAAGTCTCTGACTTATGCTTGATTAAGTAGACATCTCCATATCTACTGGAATCATCAGTAAAAGTGAAATAATAAGGATTAGCATGCCTTGTGGCATGTTTGAAGGGTTCACACACATCCGTGTGTATAAGATCCAACAAACCTTCACCCCTCTCACAAGAACCAGTGAAGGGTGGCTTTGTCATTTTTCAAAGTAAGCATGATTCAGAACTATCATCTGACTTTAGATCAAATGATTCCAAAACTCTATCCTTTTGGAGTTTGCCTATATGTTTCTTGCTTATATGTCCAAGACGACAATGCCATAATGATGCTTTATACAAGTTATTATAATTTGTAGAATCAATACACGACACATTATTTCCTAAATTATCCACAACAGACACAACTTCATACACACCATCACAAGGTAATGCTTTAAAATAAAACACATTATTAAAGAAAGCATTCATTCCACCAATTTCATTATCAAAAGAAAAGGTGAAACCTTGTTTGTACAAAGCATGAAAGGAAATAACATTTCTTGCCATTTCTGGCAAATAACAACATTTATTCAAATCTAAAGTAAACCCACTACTTAGCAACAAACTATAAACTCCAATCTTGGTGACAGGTAAAACTTTCCTATTTCCCATGATCAAGTTAATCTTTCCATGCTCCACATTCTCACTTCTTCTTAGTCCCTGCAAATCAGAACAAATATGAATACCGCAGCCGGTATCAAGGACCCAAGAGTTAGAATAGAGTGAATTATTAGTTAATATAGTGTAAATACCTGCATGGTTGGGTTTCACTTTCCCATCCTTTAAATCTTACTGGTACTTTGGGCAGTTCCGCTTCCAGTGCGCCTTTTCATGGCAGTAGAAGCATTTAGCCTCTTTGGGATCAGAAGAAGGTGTAACGAAACCTTTCTTGGTTTCGCTAGAAGACGAACCATCAAGGGTCTTACCCTTGGTACCCTTCGAAGGGGTCTTCCTCTTCTTACCTTTCCTTTTCCTGATTGCCAGGACAGTTGCAGAGTTTGGAGTAGGAGTAGAAGTGGTAACGACCGAATTACCTTTAGACATGATTCTACGGTCTTAAGGAGTCCCTGAAGTTTGATGAGGGTGACTTCTTCCTTGTTCATGTGGTATGTCATGCAGAATTGATCATAACACGATGGTAAGGAGTGCACATAGATATCTATTGCTAACTCCTCTGGGAAGTTCACATTCAGCTTCATCAGACGGTCCACATACCTTTGCATTTTCTGCATGTGGCATGTGATGGGTTCACCATCTTTCATTCGGTTTCTTATCATGGAGGAGATGATTTCATATCGCTCTTGACGAGCATCCTGATGGTAGTGGTCCATCAAATCCTGGTGCATCTCAAAAGGATAGTATTCCTCATAGGACTTTTGAAGCTTGGCTATCATAGTGGCCATCATGATGCATGCCACTTTGGTAGCATCTCTTTCATGTGCCTCATATTCAACAAACTCCTCAGGAGTAGCAGTTGGCTCTGGCACCTTGAGCTCCTTGTCGATAATATATTCCTTGTTCTCGTATCGAGTGACCATCCTGATGTTTCTGATCCAGTCAGTAAAGTTGGATCCATCAAAGTTGAGTCTCCCACAAAGGTTCATGAGAGAGAAGGAGCCAGTAGGGTTTGAGCCAGGAGTAGCATTGTTGGAAGACATCTGAAAAGAAGAAAACAAGTTTAGTTTAGATATAGAGAAAGTCCTTAATAAAACACCCAAATGTAATATTAAGGCTAGGATCCAATCACAATATATTATAACTCAGAAGAGGGATGTCGTAATCCAAGCTATAACATATTTGAAAGGTAGCTGAATGACGATTCACCAATTTCCACGATGAAAACGAAATATAAATTATTAGGTTTTATTTGGTTTTTAGAAATTCCTAGATTCTTTTGAGATTCATTGAGCTTTTCAATGGCATGTTTCAATCTCGAGTGTGCCCTTTATGTTTTGTGACTGGGATACCGAGGATCGCAAAACATGGTGTGAAGTAACCATGCAAATTACTTGGTACCCTTAATGTTTTTTCCACTTAATCCATGTACCGGTAAACCACACGCGCTCCACCGACCTTATGAAAAACCTTAAGTCACCCTTTGCCTACCTTGTTAAGTCTAAGTTAGTGTGTCAGTAAACCACACATGCTTCACCAACAAATTAATCGAAGTGCAAAGTGTAATTTCATGGATAAGCACCTTAATCACATTTTTTCCTATAGTAACTAAGATTGGGAATTTAAAAAACATTTAGTTACTTTATAATAATCATTATACTTTTTAATGAGAATTTTAAGTCACTATCCTACCCGTTCGGCTAACAACTCTCCACCAATCAAGGAAGCGGTGGGTGAGAGTGGACACCCATTAAGCTGCTATTTTATAGGCAACAACCTTATACACTCTTATAGACCGGCTTCGTGAATGAGGCCTACTAACGGTAAAACGACTTGATCTTATATATATATATATATATATATATATATATATATATATATATATATATATATATATATATATATATATATATATATATTAAACTTATAATATTATCAAGTATAAGGGTTGAATTTTAACATTTAAAATTCTAGGGGTTGGAACTAAAGTTAATTAGCTGACTTTACCAGTTCCAAAACTTGAGGGAAAGTTTTGTAACTTAACAAAACTCTTCAATTCATAACTTGTGAGATTAATTGGTTCATTAAAATGAGTGACCCTTCATTTTATGTAACCTACGTGTTTCTTTAATGGACATCAAAAGATAAAACTTTTGGTAATCCATAACTTGAGGACAAATTATGGATTCCATTAAAACACATAATGATCAAGAATTAAAACTAGCAAGAAGTTACACATAATTCCTATGATCATCTAAACTAATAAGAACATGAATATGAATATCAAAATTTCAAGAACACATAAAATCATGGAATTTTGATATTAGCCATTGTAAATGGATTAGAACAACCATTACACCATCTAAAACAGGTTTAATAACACCAAAATAGTTTAGGGTAATGTATCTAGTCCATTTCCAGCAGCAAAAGTCGAAAAACTGCATTCTGAGGCTCCTACTCGTCGAGTGCACGAACCTACTGGACGAGTAGGATGAGTTTCACTTGAACTCGGCGAGTCCCCCCATGGACTCGGCGAGTTCAGCATGCAGACAACAAAAAATTGGCTTTTTCACTATTGTACATCAAGTATCAAACAAGCAAGCCTAGCTTCTGATACCACTGATGGGTTTTGAGCAACTCTAACACTCCTAAGTGTACATGCAACCGTAGAAAACCTTGGATCTATGTTTGTCTAAGATACATGCAAAATACTTTTTCCAAGGTTCATAAACCTATCTAGCATACATGGGGAACTTTATAATATAAAAGATAGCTAGAAATACACACCATGCTGTTATGATTCGTTGAAACCTTGAGAGCCTAGCACCCCAAGTATGATGCCTCAAATGCTTCACACAACACCAAATGCTTTGGAATAACTTTGAGAGAATGTGTAACACTCTAAAAATCGGTCAAGCCCTCGTGACACTATGTCTAACCGATTTTGGTGAGTATGATGTTCTTTATATAGTGTGACACATCTAGGGTTACACCATGTAAACCCTAATGTGGCATAAATCTTCATTTCCATGACCCAAGGGTTTGTAACTCCCATGGAGCCCCCATGGAGCGTCCAATGGGTTTAACCCAACTTGATTATCCATGGAGCCTTTTAGCCCACTATATAAGTTATGGATGATTTACATAATCAACCCATATATTCAATTAGTCACCATTTGATCACTTAATTAATTCTAGATTAATTTTTGATCAATATTAATTAAATAATACTATTAATGTATTAGAACTTATAATATATTAATAAACCACAAGTGTTAACTCTCTCATTTAGTCTATACAAATGCATGATGCCGTGAAACCCAAATGGACCATGTCGGGTCGGGTCAAGTACATACTAGAAATACTTATGGACTTAGACACCTTATCCAACAACAACTCATACAACACGCATTCAAGGCATTCTCTTAGATCCTCTGTCCTAATCTAGCATGGAGTTCTCATAATCATATATCAAGCATACAAGGTGTAACACCGTGATTTCCAAAAACAAAATTTTCATTTAAATAATCAATTTAATATTAAAAACACTTGTTTAAAATCTTATTCACATTCGAATTACAAAACATAGATTCATTTTCATTATAACAGAAGACCAGGATCCTCCAAAACACAACTCTTTCTTCGGTGTGTACAATCGAACCGTTGCCATCCCACGTTACTGTAAGAACCTGAAACAACATAACATAAACAACGTAAGCACGAAGCTTAGTGAGTTCCCCAATATACCTTACGCACATACGCCTTCCGGCCCGGACCTTTCGGTCCACATAACATTGCCTTCCGGCCCGGACCTTTCGGTCCACTTAACATTGCCTTCCGGCCCGGACCTTTCGGTCCACATAACATTGCCTTCCGGCCCGGACCTTTCGGTCCACATAACATTGCCTTCCGGCCCGGACCTTTCGGTCCACTTAACATTGCCTTCCGGCCCGGACCTTTCGGTCCACATAACATTGCCTTCCGGCCCGGACCTTTCGGTCCATATAACATTGCCTTCCGGCCCGTAATAGTATCGCCTTCCGGCCCATAATATATATCGCCTTCCGGCCCGTATTAGACTGCCTTCCGGCCCATAGCATTTTGCCTTCCGGCCCATGATAGTATAAAACATAAACACATGTAACATAATACTCATAACACATAAATCATACATCATACCGTTCTTTCTATCGCATAAAGTCTCGCCTTCCGGCCCGTATAAGCATACATCACATATAAGCACACATCACATATAAAGCATCTACCTCTCTAGACATAGCATGAATATAACACACACGACCTTCCGGTCTAACAGTCAAACCCTTTCCGGGTGAAGTATAGTGAGAAGACTCACCTCGCGGACACTGGAAGATAGCAACTCCTAAAATCCCTTGCACTTGATCCTCCGAGCTACAAGCTCCCTGTAACATCATATATCCCTTATTAATACTTCTATCTTCCACGTTAACTGACCCTAAGAAATCACACCAGTCAACTCTGGTCAACAGTCCATTGTCAGCTCGACTGGACTCGGCGAGTTCCCTGGCGACTCGGCGAGTCTGGTCGTCCTTCAATCCTCTAAGATTCCCCTTCTACTCGTCGAGTATCCTCTTTGACTCGACGAGTCACTCCTGGAAGAATCACGGGGCCACCCCGACTCCACTCGCTGAGTCTGAAGAACAACTCGGCGAGTCCCAGTGAATCTTCAAGCTACTCGCCGAGTCTGATCATCCGACTCGGCGAGTCCACGCCATGCAGTCGATCAAACTGCTTCCTGAGATACATATTTTCCCGAATATACAAACATAGGACCTTCTGGACCTCTAAGGGGTACTAATACAGCGTTATAAACGTTGGATAGTAACACAACAATCCATCTAATCCCAAATGGGTTTCATAAACCCTAAATTCGTGTACACATCAAAATAACAGGAATGATCCGAAACATAACCTGAAAACGTACTCTCTGTGTCCCCAAACCTCAGAACTCGACCCCCTTGCTCTTCCTTTGGCCAAAATCCTTCCTCTTCTTGCACCACAATTCCTTCAAAGTCAATAATGGCCTTCAAGTTTGCTCTAGATGCCACAGTCGTTTAGGGTTCTCCACAATCGGCCAAAAGACGTGAAATGACGACATAACAACCCTTATATACGACCCAATACGAAACGGCTAGGGTTTCCGCTGAACAGCGTCGACTCGCCGAGTCCATACCTGGACTCGTCGAGTCCAGTCGCGAACCCGCGACCAAATCTGCGACCCTACTCGGCGAGTCTTGCTCCAACTCGCCGAGTCTCCCCTTTAAAACACCCCAAAATGCAATTTAACAATACTTGAGATTTTGGGCTGTTACAATTCTCCCCCACTAGAATTAGACTTCGCCCTCGAAGTCTCACTCTGAAAATAGCTCTGGCTGCTGCTCCCGCATCTCACTTTTCGGCTTCCCTAGACACTACCGATCTCTCCCGAGACCGCTACTGAACCAATACCAGAGGTACCTCCTTGTTCCTCAGATCCTTGATCTTCCGATCTCCGACGGCCACTGGCCTCTCGACGTAACACAGGCTCGCATCCACCTAATCGTTCTCTAGTAGAACCACTGCTGACTCATCCGCTATACACCTCTTCAACTGCGACACATACCAGTGTCATGGATCCGTCCCAATTCCGTTGACAGCTCCAAACGATAGGCCACCCTTCCTACCTTCGCACCTTCACGAAAAGACCCAACATACCGGGGCCCCCCATTTACCCCTCTTCCTAAATCGAGCACCCCATCAGAAATACGAAGTCGCTGACCTGAATCACATGCTCGTAACGGCGTCTGCCTGCATAACTTTCCTGTTAACTCTAGACGATCACTAACTCTCTTTAACCTGCTGAGTCTGCTTTGTCAACTAAAGTACGAACTCTGAACTGCTCATCACTCTCTGTAATCGGAAATTACCCACGATGCACTCTGCTCCAAATCTCAACGATCACTCAACCCATAAGGGTTAGGAAACCCTGAACCACCGGATCCCCGATCCAAAGCCCACTTTGCCCATTCCGGACCGACTGAGAGATCCGTCCTCCCTCTCAGATCAACTCTCACAAGTTCCCTCTTGCCATCACATACACCTACTGAACTAGTCCCAACACCCGCAGGTGGAAAGACCCGATACACTGATGATATCCTCGAACATCTCCCAAGATGAACCACTACATCCACCCTACACTCTGATCAGATTCACACTGAGAATTTAAGATTTTCTCTCTCCATGCATCCTTCTGAGCCTCAACAGACATCCCAACCGGATGGGTTCCTACTCCACTGCCGCGAACACGATGCTCAAAACCATACTCGAAATACTCTAACCATAACTCTGCTCTGCAGCTTTCACTTTCGTGAACTTGCACCCCCTTCGGAGTTACATACCCTCCTCTTTTCCTTTTCCACGGAACTCTCTTGAACATAATGCCACTCCAACCGGTGCCACGGTGCTCGCCCCAAGCGACACCACCCTTTTTGCGTAACTGCTATTCACATACTCTGGTTCTCATTGCAGGGGCTCTCAATCCCACGCACTCTTTCCACTCATCAAAATCACTGCTTCCGCTAAACAAGATCAATAACCCGGGGCCAGACCTTCCAATGCAATCACACTGCAACATACGCGATCCGCAAATCCCGAGCTAATCCAGCAATACCAACAGAGTCTCCAGTATGACTGGACCGACTCTCATAACACATACTAGCCACTCGAGGCTATATCTCTGTGGGTCCGTACACCCAAACTCTGCGAACCCTCAGGTTCTAACTCTGGGAACCTTCCGGTTCCAGCTCTAGAAACATGCACAACATAATCCCGTGGGATTAATGCAGTACAACCCATCACGTACCTCAAACGTACCAATACTCTGATCGCAAAATTCCGATTACTTACTCAAGCTTGATCCCGACCTCCTCTCAGGCCTCCACAATCAAATGCCCTAGGTCTGTATCTCGCCCCGCACACTCAGCACTCGCTCTCGTCGGCCTATACTTTGCGCTGACAAACACTGCTGAATCCCAACAGCTAAGCACCCTTACATACTCATCGATCTCCCGGAGAATTTTACAATTCTCCCCCACTAAAGCACTGACTAACTGCCACCGGTCGTCATTAACGACCTTACAGAACAATCCTGTACAAAGAGAACAATTACACACTGACTGCTTCCCACAAGCACAAGCAACCCTCAGCAAAACACACCTCCTCCCTGATCAACCCACTCACAAGAATCTAGCCCTTCAATCATCCACTCCCCGACTGTAGATGCTACCCGACAATCAACCCAGTGCCGCGTCTCCCCTAACAACCCCCACGAACGATAACCAAAGGAATCCTCGACAATAACCCATAACCAAACTCACAATCTGCCCAAAGGATGAACACCACATCGAAAACCGCACAAGGCTACTGACACTAAAACACCAATTATAACCATACCCAACCATCAGGGAATAACGAATGCCAAAGCGAAAACCTGAAGCACCAATCCATAACCATGCCAGACCCGCGAAACAACGAATACCGCATCGAAATCCATACAAGATACCAGCACAAACAATACGCCAAATCAATGCCAGACAATTAAGACATCATGAAAGCATCATACCCGCAGCTGTCTCCGGCACTGCTCCGTCTCCCTCTGTCGCACGCAGATAAACACGACCCTGAGCCCTCTGGGGCTCCGCTTCATCCTGTCCTCCTCAAATCCCGAATTGGCACTGACTGCCAACTATCCCGTGCACAGTGCCCCTCCTTTCCGCACTTGCGGCATGCACCACTGGGCCAACAAGCTCCGGTGCCATCTCTCTCACACTTCCCACAAGTGTGACCGCTCCGATCCCCCATTCTAACGTCTACGGTCATGGACCGTTTCGGCGCCGACTGCGACTGCATCGGGGCCTGCCTCATCTCATGCAACTGCAACTCAACCTCTAACTCACGCCACATGGCGGCCTCCTGCGATACCAACACGGTCTTGTGCCTCTGCGCAGGCACGAACTGTCTGATACCCCCCCTTGAGCATACTCGGATATCGGGACATCTGAGCCTGCTCCGAAGCGAACTCAGGGCAAAACATCGCCCTCTCAATAAATATCCCGGTCCTCTTAGTCACCGACTCCAAATCCTGCTTCAGCTTAAGGAACTTCCGAGCCAATTTCTCCTTTTCATCCCGCGGAACATAGCGAGTACTGAACATCCCTCTGAATTGATCCCATGAAACCGCAGCCCTCTGCGCATCGGAAAATGACCTCGTGGTCAATCTCCACCAATCCTTCGCCCCGAGCCTCAACAGGTTCAGAGCACACCCCACCCTCTGATCAGCAGGGCATAAACTCGTGGAGAAACACCCCTCCATGTCCGATAACCATCTCATAGCAACAATCGAGTCCTGAACTCCATCGAATGTGGGAGGCTTCGCATAATAGAAATCCCGATACTGAAAACCCCGACTAGCCCCTTTCTTTGCCGTTGCTACAGCCGCTGTAACCGCCACGGCAGCCGTCTCTGCGAAAGCCGCATATCGCTCATCAACTACTTCAATCATAGTGGTCCTGATCGACCCAAACAATTCTGGCGACTCAGCCCGCAACAATGCAGCAACCTCATCACGCCGGATCTCGCGAATCCTCGCATCCCGCTCGCTCGTGCTCGTCCGATCGATAACCGGATAACAAGATAGCCACAAGCATCATCCACTACGAACCATGGTACTCATCCCATGACATCCCTCCTCAACATGCTTCGGTGTATGGTACCTGAACCATAGCACCACTCCTCAATCTGCTCCAATGTATATCACTCGAACCACAACATCTATCTCAAACTGTTCCGATGTATTGTGCCCTGACCATAACATCACTCTGTATCCGCTCCGATGTATGGTATTCGAACCATAACATCACTCCTCAATCTGTTCCTTAGGACCTTCAAAATGCCCCCTGTATCAAGTATGGGTCCTCTGCTTTCAGTAGTACGGGCCCATACTACCTGCCACATCTACCCATACTTTCCACACGGACCATCCCAGAGTTCCTAAGTAGCTGATAAACCTGCTCTTTCACCCATCTCATCGCGCGTGCTCGCTTTCCAGCGAAATCCTCTACTCTACCAGCGCACTCATCTGGCTAGGTTTACTCCCTAGTCCCTTCTGCTGTCCTCCCACTTCTTTGCTATCAGCTGCTGAAGAGTTCCTAATGATGCCAGCCCTCTACCTCCTGAGTATCGTCATACTCACTTGGTAGCTGACTCCCATCATCGATAACTCCACAAAGCACAAAGCAAGCAGCATTCGAGCATTGAAGCATACATAAGACTCCCCATCTGTGGTAGCTCCACCTTCTCGGCTCATCCTCGGAAGTACCTCTGTACCCCGTAGCTTTACCCCTTGTGCGTTCTAACTAGATACTCTCACTCATCACATACACACAAAAGCATAACGCACATATAACAGCAAACCCTAGACTAAGGCATCACAAATCAGGCCACTCTAGTCCTAAGATGTGAAATACCTAGCCTGTCTCTAGCATGCAATAATGTCTCATAAAGTGCATAATAGATATTTCATAATACAAAAGTAAGGGTATTTTGGGAAATCACCGTTTGGCTCTGGCTGATTGTACACACTGCTCTTTCTTGCTTTCTCTTTGAACTCTTATTCACTTTTAGAAAACCATTTATTTGGAAAACTTTTTCTTACTTCCTCAGTTTGAGTCCAGATTTACCCGTAGGTGCGTCCGAATCCCTCAAACCAAGGCTCTGATACCAATTTGTAACACCGTGATTTCCAAAAACAAAATTTTCATTTAAATAATCAATTTAATATTAAAAACACTTGTTTAAAATCTTATTCACATTCGAATTACAAAACATAGATTCATTTTCATTATAACAGAAGACCAGGATCCTCCAAAACACAACTCTTTCTTCGGTGTGTACAATCGAACCGTTGCCATCCCACGTTACTGTAAGAACCTGAAACAACATAACATAAACAACGTAAGCACGAAGCTTAGTGAGTTCCCCAATATACCTTACGCACATACGCCTTCCGGCCCGGACCTTTCGGTCCACATAACATTGCCTTCCGGCCCGGACCTTTCGGTCCACTTAACATTGCCTTCCGGCCCGGACCTTTCGGTCCACATAACATTGCCTTCCGGCCCGGACCTTTCGGTCCACATAACATTGCCTTCCGGCCCGGACCTTTCGGTCCACTTAACATTGCCTTCCGGCCCGGACCTTTCGGTCCACATAACATTGCCTTCCGGCCCGGACCTTTCGGTCCACATAACATTGCCTTCCGGCCCGTAATAGTATCGCCTTCCGGCCCATAATATATATCGCCTTCCGGCCCGTATTAGACTGCCTTCCGGCCCATAGCATTTTGCCTTCCGGCCCATGATAGTATAAAACATAAACACATGTAACATAATACTCATAACACATAAATCATACATCATACCGTTCTTTCTATCGCATAAAGTCTCGCCTTCCGGCCCGTATAAGCATACATCACATATAAGCACACATCACATATAAAGCATCTACCTCTCTAGACATAGCATGAATATAACACACACGACCTTCCGGTCTAACAGTCAAACCCTTTCCGGCTGAAGTATAGTGAGAAGACTCACCTCGCGGACACTGGAAGATAGCAACTCCTAAAATCCCTTGCACTTGATCCTCCGAGCTACAAGCTCCCTATAACATCATATATCCCTTATTAATACTTCTATCTTCCACGTTAACTGACCCTAAGAAATCACACCAGTCAACTCTGGTCAACAGTCCATTGTCAGCTCGACTGGACTCGGCGAGTTCCCTGGCGACTCGGCGAGTCTGGTCGTCCTTCAATCCTCTAAGATTCCCCTTCTACTCGTCGAGTATCCTCTTTGACTCGACGAGTCACTCCTGGAAGAATCGCGGGGCCACCCCGACTCCACTCGCCGAGTCTGAAGAACAACTCGGCGAGTCCCAGTGAATCTTCAAGCTACTCGCCGAGTCTGATCATCCGACTCGGCGAGTCCACGCCATGCAGTCGATCAAACTGCTTCCTGAGATACATATTTTCCCGAATATACAAACATAGGACCTTCTGGACCTCTAAGGGGTACTAATACAGGGTTATAAACGTTGGATAGTAACACAACAATCCATCTAATCCCAAATGGGTTTCATAAACCCTAAATTCGTGTACACAACAAAATAACAGGAATGATCCGAAACATAACCTGAAAACGTACTCTCTGTGTCCCCAAACCTCAGAACTCGACCCCCTTGCTCTTCCTTTGGCCAAAATCCTTCCTCTTCTTGCACCACAATTCCTTCAAAGTCAATAATGGCCTTCAAGTTTGCTCTAGATGCCACAGTCGTTTAGGGTTCTCCACAATCGGCCAAAAGACGTGAAATGACGACATAACAACCCTTATATACGACCCAATACGAAACGGCTAGGGTTTCCGCTGAATAGCGTCGACTCGCCGAGTCCATACCTGGACTCGTCGAGTCCAGTCGCGAACCCGCGACCAAATCTGCGACCCTACTCGGCGAGTCTTGCTCCAACTCGCCGAGTCTCCCCTTTAAAACACCCCAAAATGCAATTTAACAATACTTGAGATTTTGGGCTGTTACACAAGGCATCCTCCTAGATCCTTAGCCCTAATCTAGCATGCAGTTCTTAGAATCATATATCAGGCATACAAGGCATCCTCCTAGATCATTCTTCCTAATCTAGCATGTAGTTCTCAGAATCATAAACCGTACACATAACATACAAGTATGGATATCTTGGGGAAAAGTTACTTAAGCTCGGCCGGTCCCACGCATCAAACACCTTGTCCTTTCTCAAAATTCTTTAACTTAAAATTTTAGAAACTACTTTATTTGTAAAAAAATGTCATAGTCCCTCGGTTTGAGTCCAGACACCCCCGAGGGTGTGTCCGAATCCTCAAACCAGGGCTCTGATACCAACTTGTAACATCCCAAAATTTGAGGCCAAAAATTCTGTTTTTAATTAAGTGATTTATCAATTAGTTTATCAAAACATTGACAACATCATGTCAATACATAAAACCATAATATCATGTCTCAAAACCAAATCATCTTGAGGTAACAAAATATCAGAGTACAATCCTAGAAAACTCTAAATGAAAATCATGTATGTGTGATGCATTGCTACACCTTCGGCTCCTTCCCCTAGAACGAAGAGGTACCTGAAACCAAAACTAAAACTGTAAGCACAAAGCTTAGTGAGTTCCCCCATCATACCACATACCATACAATCACATAGCATACATACTGCCAGGCAAATTCTGGGGCGCCCCTCCTACCCATGTCAAGCCATTATGGGGTGCTGACCTACCCATGTCAATCCATTATGGGGTACTAGCCTACCCATGTCAAGATATTCTTGGGTGCTAACCTACCCAAGTCAAGCTATTCTGGGGTGCCGACCAACCCATGTCATGCCATTCTGGGGTGCTGACCTACTCTCCGGTCTATCCCAACCGAACACGGGGACTATTTCACCCCTATTACTAACACATAATATCATATCATAATCATGTTGTCAGACATAACTGGAATGTTCGACCTACCCATTGGTCCTAACGACCGAATCGGGGACTAGTCCCCTTTTACTGATATTATCTCATATAACATGGCAACTAGCAAACTAGAATACTCACATATGTAGCAGTTTAGCATACTCCCATATCTAGAAATAACGCACCACACAATTATCACAAAGATAACCATCCTAACTGACAATTACTAGTGGGCCGACCTTGGTGCCTTAGACCCACTTTTACCGGAAGGTAACTCACCTCGATGTCGTGTAGTGTCTGAATTGTTCTCGGCGTGAAGGTCGGCTCTCCTCGACTCCTCAATCCCTACACGACAACCCTTAGGTCATCAAACATAACATATAACCCTAACCCACGTCAATACCAAAACCAGGCAAAGTCAACATTGGTCAATGTCAACACCCAGTTGACCTGACTCGTTGAGTTGGTCTACCAAACAGGGTGAGATGAGGCGTAGGAGGATGAGATAAGGCGTTTAAATAGGGTGCAAACCCTCAATTTAGGGTTTTACCCAAACAGCACCTACTCGCCGAGTAGGTCACTAAAACTGTCCATGAATCTCGACTCTACTCGATGAGTTTGGCCTCCAACTCGTCGAGTCCTAGAGAAAACATAAGAAATGCTTAAATTAACTTCATCCCGGGAATCGGGTGTTACAATTGTGTTGGAGGAGGCTCATTTGTCTCTCTTTTCTATCAATATGTGGGCCACTAAGATGTATCGGGATCTGAGGTTGAGTTATTGGTGGCCGTGCATGAAGAAGGATATCGTCTGGTACGTCGAGAGGTGCTTGAACTGAAGGATGGTCAAGGACAAGCATCAGAGGCCGCATGGCAAGCTGCTGCCTCTGGAGGTTCCCATGTGGAAATGGGAGCAGATTTCGATGGATTTTATCACCAAGTTGTCGAAGAAGGCGAAGGGTTTTGATGCTATTTGGGTTATTGTGGATCGATTAACTAACATTGCCCATTTTATGGAAATTCGGGAGATTTCGTCGGCAGAGAAGTTGGATGATGTGTGTATGCTCTAGATCGTTGCTCGCCATGGGGTTCGAGTCTCTATTGTTGCTAGGTTGATGAGCGTCGGCCGAGAAGTTGGATGATGTATGTACTGGATGAGGATGTAGTGCTATCATTAGATGACATTCAAGTTGATGAGCGCCTAAACTATGTTGAGAGGCCGGTGGCTGTTCTGGAAAGGAAGGTAAAGATTTTGCATAGCAAGGAGGTACCTTTGGCAAAGGTACAATGGCAGCATCAGAAGGGATCTGAATGGACCTAGGAGCCGGACGTCGAGATGCGGGAGCATTATCTAAATTTGTTCACCGCAGAAGGCTTTGAAGACAATAACTAGTCCAAGTGAGGGAAAATTTTCCTTCGAACTTGTCGAGTTGATGGCCTCAACTCGACATGTTGAAAGTTTTTGGGTCGCGGATCTTTTTGGACCAACTCGACGAGTTAGAGAGGAAAACTCGAAGAGTTGGTGGCTGAATATGCAACCATAATTTTTAGGATGTTGCACCCTATTTAAAGCTTGTAAATCCCATTGATGGCCTCCATAATCGCCTCCTATGTCCAGAAACCCTAGAGTTCATGCATCTTATGCCAAGTTGAGTGTGTGAGCTTAAGAGTTGCTTCTTTTGATCGTATTTTTTAAAGTGCTTGAAGCTGGTGGTGCCTAGCTTGAAGGGAAATCTATAGCTCCAGAATTTCCTTGATTTAGCTACACTTTTAAGGCAAAAATCATAAAACATTCTTATCTATTTCTTTGATCTCTTCCTTTGAAGTTTATTGTCATATTTGGCTTATTTTGGGATTATTCACGGGGTTGAACATTTCATGAAGCTATCACTTTAGATTTTTATGTTTTGTGACCTCTTTGGGCTTAAAATTTCAAGATTTATAATGTTCTAGCCCCCCTTCATGCTTTAGGTCCCTTATTAAGAATTCTTTGAGTTTTAGAGCCTCTTGGTAACATGCATGGACGTAAAGTTAAATAATTTACGTGGTTTTCCAGCTCTTGGGTATCTGATCTACATTTTAAAGCGTTAGACTTGATGAAAAGGGACTGAGTTTGTCAAGCTAGGAAAACTTGGCGAGTTGTCGTGCCAACTCAACGAGTTGGCTAGGGTTTTATCGCTTCTCTGGATACTAAAGGAACTCGACAATTTGGTAGGTGCACTCGATGAGTTAAGTCAACATGGACTGTTGACTTTGACTTTGACCACTGTTAACCAAGTTGGACTTTGAGGGCATTTGGGTATTTCATGGTTTTTGTTGAGAGAAAAACTTGAGTAACACACTTGAACAAATGTTAGAACAAGTAATAATGCAGAAAGAAGCTTCACTCAGTGGATCATAAAGCTCAACAATAATAATAAGTTAGAGTTAGATAGTTAGATAATTAGGTGTAGAAATATAAGGAAACGTAAATGACAACAAGTACTATATCAAAAAGACAGTATAAGCTGATTCTTAACAAGGAGTGTAGACAATCCAGGTTAGTAAATGTGATCAAGCTTAGTGATCAACTCAAGATGACTTGCTCCGAAGAGAAAATGATCGTAATATTAGAATCTGAATATTTTTAATATAAGATAATGAGAGAGGATACGATAATTCAAGATAGAGATAGAATGATCGATTGAGAGATGTGTATTCATTCAGAATAAAAGAGCTCTATTTATAGAGACTCAAGGATTGCAATTTAAATCTATTTATGAGTTACCATTAAAGGAACATTGGACAAAGAAATGTAAAGACATAAAACATATAAAAACTAATCAAAGATAGATGGCTTCAATTGCAGATGCAGTTGCTGGTTGCGGTGTTGAGCTTGATTGCGGATCTGGTCGGTAGCTTAGGGTTTCTTTAAGTTTAAGAGGGTCACTTTAATGTTTCAACAATTTCCCCTTAAGTGACCTCTTCAACTTTCCTTTCATTTGTCAAGACTAAGGAATTTGATGAGAATCCACCAAAGCTTCCTGACTTCCCTGAGCCAAACAATTCTTCATGAGATTTCAAACTTTACTTCAGTAGTTGTGTGTTTTAACCTATTGACTGCAGTTTGAGTGATCTCTAATTGTTTTCGAGTCATGTGGTTCATGGCAGTCATTGGAATGAAGTATTTTGTATCATCATTTAAACATTTGAAAATGACTCCAAGATCGGGGAAGTTAGTTGCTCCAAGGGATCTTTCGTGAAAGCCTTTGGTCAGGACCAGAGCTGGCTCAAGAGGAGGGAGGTTGAACTTCTGAGCAAGTGCTGGGTGGATGTCCGCAACAATTCTTACAAAGTCACAGACAACCTCTTTAAGAAAAGAAGAGGCCCTTTCATACACAGTCTTCATCTGTGGGGTCTTTTCACACTTGTTCTGAAATACCTTTGCAATCAGGAAGATTTCCTCCGTGTTCATGCAAGGAAAGTCATATTGGGTTCGGATGTAGTCTGAATCTCTTCTTGTGAGAGTGTACTGGATGAATTTTACTTTCATAAATTATATGGGCTTGTAGCTCTTGACTGCAGCAGGTCTGTCGTTTGACCATATTTTCTCGATTGCATATCCATGTTTGGCATTGAATATGTTGAGTCTTTCAAATTCCAAGGGCAACCTCTGTTCATATGGGAGGTTGCAGTCAAATGATTTAAAGATGGTAAAGAACTTAGCATTAGGAGAGATGGGAATGTCCCAATAACCGTCTGATGGAGGTTTCGTAAAGGTGAGATAGGGCTTGTAGTCATCATATAGTAATCTTCAAATGGGATTAACCCAGGAATGGATGAGGGATTCATCCATAGTGATGTCACATCCATGACCTCTCCAAATTATTTCTACTAACTTAATTGCTCTCTAGTCAGATTTCTTTTGTTTGGTTTTGGGAGAGTCATAAGAGTTTTCGGATGACATTTTAGGGGCTAAGTTTCTGAGATGAGGAGGAGTCTCTGGATGTTGGGAAGAAGAATGTTGAACATCTTGGATTTGTTGAACTGGAGACTGATGAGGAGAATGAATTGGACTTTTCTTAGTAGAGGGCACAAGAATTTTTCTTTGTGGAGATGGTTGAGGGGTAGGAACCTGTTGTTGGGTAATGAGATTTGAAGGGATTGGATGCTGACTGAAGTGGATGGGAGTTTGTAATTATTGATGCGGATGTGAATGTTGAGGTGAGGTGTAATCTATGCCATGGTCTTCACTTCCCCCTCTTGAGGAAGGAACATTGGGTTCCTCCTCAATCCATTGCTTAAGACCATCAATTTTGGTGCAAACTTTGGTGAAATGAACTTTGATAGCCTCACTAAGTTGCTAATTGTTGGGCTTTGCAGTGTTGAAAAGCAAATTGTAAATTTCCTTTGTAAATCCGAGAATCTCCTGGCCATGGAAGTTGGAGGATATGGAGCGTCTGAGGTTGTTGATAGTTGTTTTGAAGACTGAAATAGCAGACTCATAAGCATTGTGAGTTTCCTCAACAAGCTTATTTGAATGATCATCATGACTTGCAAATACGGATTGAAGCCCAACTTTGATTGCGGTCACTTCAGTAATGAGTCGCTCCACAGTGGTGATGAATTGTTGGTGATCAGACTTCCGGCTTGTATCTAGGGCTCGAATACCCATTTCAACCTTGAGAGATGTTATCTCAGTGGCAAGTCTTTCTCTTGCTTACATTCGCTCTATCCTATCGATTAGAGATTGCGGTCTAGGCATATTTTCAGGTTGTGGTTGGTCCGATTTCACTGTGGCTAAAATCTGATCGATCTTGCTTCGCAGACTTAGAAACACCTTCCTGGAGATAGGCATTTTCTTCTTCTTATTCTTCTTTTCCTTAGGGTTTGAAGTAGAATGTTGAGATCCTCTTGATTCATCTTCCTCATTAAAAATCATCATCACATCATCAGAAGGCGCTGGTTGATTGATTTCATCCATGTCAATGTCATCATATCCAAATGTAGGTCCGGAGCTGACTTCGATTGTGGTTCCATCATCTAGAGAGTCATGAACTGCAGTTATAGGAGGGGGCTGGGATGGACCTGCTCCATCAGGAATTGATTGAGCCTTGCAGATAGTTTCTATCATTGCGGTCATCCATTCTTGTACTTTTTGAATAGTTTCTGTCATTGCGGTCATCCATTCTTGTACTTGAAATGCCCCTGCGAAACGCTTCATATATCCTGATATCAGACTCAGTAGTGGGACGATCCCTAGTTAAGGAATCATAAGATTCATAACTGTTAATTCCTTGATTACACACCGAGGTGTCCCTCAGGTTCACGGATCCTTGCACATTTGTGCTCACCGTGCCTATACCACCTGTATGTAAGGTAAGCAGAGTAGGATTTCCTGAGCTTCCTTGGTCTCCTTGACCCGTAGTCAAGTTTGGCCTCAGCTCAGTTCTGGCAAGGAATGAAGAATTGTCATGTGGTTGGGAAGGTGTATCAAGTGTTTAGAGTACAAGATCAAGGATGGAGCGCAACTCTTGTTCCTGAAAGAAATGAAGTTTTGAAGCCCTGAAGACCTTAGGGCGAGAAGAACCAATTAAATCCTCTAGGGATTTAGTTGGGGGTGAGTCTCCACGTTTTGATGAAGTAGACACACTTATTGTGTCTAACTGGCTGGGAAGGGTTGAAGCGAATGGGCCTACAGGGACCCCAAGGATTACTGGAGTCTTTTGAGAGACTTCAGTATTAATCCGGTCATGCATTTAGCTAGATATTTGGTTTGTTTTGCGTTTTTTGAGAACAAGGATGGGGACTAAGTCCACATCAGACTCATCTTCAACATTAACAACAGGGATCTGAACTAGATCAGAGTCTTCATCTGAAAAGACAACGTGCTGAGTTTATGTTTCTTGGTTGGTTCGACTTCTTTGGTTGGAGTGTATTTCTTGGATTTCCCTCGAGAAGTTTTTCTTGAAGAAAGCTTCTTCAGTCTTTGGGCTTGAGGAAGGTTAGAGAGAGTAGTAGAAGATGGGGTTGCGGTATGTTTAGGATCACGGGGTGCGGTAGAGGCAAGTATATTTTGACTTGGTAGAGGCAGGGTAGTAAGGTATGGGTCAATACCTTTCGTAGCCTCAATGTGATCAGAGACTTCTTTTGTCTCAAGTTCAATTGTAGTCAAGATACGGATGGGCAAACGTCTTAAAGGTCCAAATATAGATTGATCTTTAAAGGGAGGGTACCTTTTGAGATTGCAGGTGACGAAGAAGTTGATGTCACTGCCCATACTGAGCTTTGCATCGTGGTGAAGGTCTGAGATGCACAACGACCAGAATCTTGCAAAGGTGAGCTCTGTAGGAGTTTCTCTTGGAGTTTCCTTAGGGATGTACTGAAGGAAATCATCCCACAAGATCTGGCCATAGTTGACGTCATGGCCTGTGAAGATTCTCCAGATAAGCTCCAGCATTTTGAGGCCCATGTTGTCAGTGCCTCCGGTTCTTCCAGACAGACTGTGGATCACATATTGACAAACGAACCGCCAGACCACAGTGAGTTGTTTTTTCTTGAACTCTTATATCACTTTGATCCTCTTTTGGTAACCCATTTGGTAGAGTGAGGAGATGATGTCTGTTACACTGGGAGAGATGAACTTAGTAAAGGGATGAACCAGTAGATTGATTGCAGATAAAAACTTGTCTTTGGTCAAGATGACCAAAGAATCATCCATTAAGTTCAAATGAACTTCTTGCAAATTGTTGAGGGGACGATACGCTGAGAATGCATATTTGAAGAGTGTTGACATTGGAACCACATTAATAAATCAATAAAAAGGTCCAAACAGTGGGTGATTGGTGATGAAATTGATCATGAGTTCAATAGACTCATTGTACAAGGAATGGTCTTTAAAGATTGCCCTAAAGTTGCTTGAGGAAATGGATGGCAATTGGTTCCTAGTGGCATAATCAGAACCAACGGGTTGAGCGGACCCTAAAGCTTTGGATTGCTTCTTTGAGATGCCATAATTCACAATTTTTGAAAAGATTTTGTAGATGCAAGAAGGTGAAGAAGATGAAGATCATCTAAGAGGGTTCAAAAAGCGTAAAGCTTTCTTGGACGAGAGAAAAAGGTTTTATAGGGGCGGATTTCAAAAATTTATTGTTTTTTACCATATATGTGGCGGTTAAAGATAAAAACCCATGAGTTTTTATTTTTCATGACAAAGCTGATTTCAGCCACAAAAACAATTGAAGAAAAGGTTAAGATTTTTTTTTTATTTTCCTAAAAAATGGCATTTAATGAAGTGTCAAGCCCATTATCACACGTTTGAGGATCGTGTCGTGAGGGGCTTAAATCCATTGAATAAAGGTGGAATTTGAACAAATTTGACAGCTTGGGGCAAGGTGGATATGACAGTTTAATGATAAATATTTCTTTTATTAGGAAACTGTTTTATTTGGTTTCAAACCCAAAATAGGTCTGACAAAGGATCATTTGAAAAAGGAGAAATGAAATGGTGATGTGCTATACAAAGAATGCTTTTCTTATTTAATGAAGAACCATTAAATAGCACACATCTTCCTTTGGAATTCATTAAGTAGTTGAGAGTTCATTCAATGTGACTATAGATTGGTCCATCAACGCGGATTGATACATAAATGCTGAGAGATATTCATTGCGGTGGGTGATTATAAGACTGTGGTGGAAGGAACTAAGATAAACACTTGAAAATGATAAGAAATAACAAACAGTAAGGACCATAGAAATATAGCTATGATATATGGTTACGGTACACCAGATATACTGTGGTACAAAGTATAACGAAACCATGTATGATAGATACATTTTGTTATGACCGTCTCGGGGACTAGAGATGGTCCGCTACCTATCAGTTCAAAAAGAATTGCGGGTCCGAATTCATCATTCCTAACATTTGTAAGAAAAAGTTGAGTTTTGTAGACTCAAGTGCTTTTGTAAATACATCAGCAATCTCTTCATGAGTGTTAAGAAAAATTAATTCAATGTTACCTTTCAGAATGTGGTCTTTGATGAAATGATACTGTAATTCAATATGCTTCGTCTTAGAGTGATGAATATGATTGTGGGAAATTGCTATCGTACTCTCTGAGTCACAGTAAATCAGTATCCACAACATCATATATCCGTAGTCCATAAGTTGTGTTTTCCTCCACAAGACCTGTGAACAACAGCTGGCTGTGGCCACATATTCAGCTTCTGCGGTAGACAATGAGACACAGTTTTGTTTTCTTGATAACCAGCTGACAAGTCTTCCTCCAAGAAATTGACAGGCACTGGAAGTGCTTTTTCTATCCAATCTACATCTAGCATGATCCGCATCATTGAAAGCTTGTAGACTAAAGTTATTCCCTACTGGATACCAGAGGCCTAGAGCCTTGTTGCCCTTTAAGTATCTGAGAATTTGTTTAACTGCGGTCATGTAAGATACTTTCGTATTGGCTTGGTATCTTGCTCATACACCTGTTGCGAAGACAATGTTTGGTCGGCTTGCGGTGAGGTACATTAAAGAGCCAATTATTCCTTGATAAGTTTTGTGGTCTACTGTATCACTAGAGGGATCAGCAGAGATCTTATATCCGAAGGCTATAGGGACCTTGGCAGAGGAGCAGCTATCCATTGAGTATTTCTTCAGTAGTTCAAAGGTGTATTTCTCTTGATGAATGAATATCCCTTGAGGGACTTGTTTCGCTTGAAGTCCTAGAAAGAAATTAATCTCTTTATTGATGCTCATTTGTAACTGGTTGGTTATGAGATTTGCAAATTCATCCACCATCCCTTGATCAGTTGATCTGAAGATGATGTCATCCACATATGTTTGTACAAGCATAAGATGATTACCATTTGCCTTTCAAAATAAAGTGGGATCAATCACTCCTCTTTCGTACCCGAATGAGATAAGAAATTCGGAGACAGCCTCATACTACGCTTGTGGTGCTTGCTTTAGACCATAAACTGCTTTCTTAAGTTTGTAACAATGATCTGGGAATTCAAGACATTCAAAGCCTGGAGGTTTCTGAAGATATATTTCCTCTTTCAATTGACCATTAAGGAAGACACTCTTTACATCCATTTGATGTACATTTATATTCTTGTGAGCAACATATGCTAAGAAGATGCGTATGGCCTCCATCCTAGCTACTGGGGTGTATGTTTCAACATAGTCAACACCTTCAAGTTGACTATACCCCATAGCGAATAGTCTTGCTTTGGTTCAGACGACAACACCGGATTCATCCAGTTTATTCATGTACACCTATCTGGTACTAACAACAGTGGGGCCTTTTGGCTTCGAGACAAGTTCCCACACTTTGTTTCTTTTAAATTCTTCCAATTCCTCTTGCATTGCAGTTAGCTAATCGGGCTCCATTAATGCTTCCTTCATGGTTCTGGGCTCGACCGAAGACATAAATGCTGCATAGTGACAATGATCAAATAAGTCTCTTGAGGATCGAGTTTGAATACCTACAGACGGGTTGCCGATGATATGACATGGTGGGTGGTCCTTCGTCCATACATGTAGACGAGGTTGAAGATGATCAGCATCTGCGATGAATGGAATGTCTTCAATATTTGAAGACTCTGCACCAGAAAATGGCAGTCCCCCCTGGACTTGTGCGCAGCCCGCTAAATTGTCTTGGACTGGGAAAATGGTAGAATTATTTTGAGCAAGCGTGAGAGGTTCCCCCTGGATTTCGGATGGGGGTTCCCTTTGAACCTGATTAGGTTCCATGGATTGTTGAAACAATGATAACTCTTGGATTGGTTTCTGTGTTAATGTTTTCTATATCTTCATCGTCTAAATCTGAGGAGACATTTGAAGGAAGAGTAAGTCTATGGATAGGAACTGGAGTTGCTTCTTCAGGTGCTGGAACCTCAATGGTTGTCACTTGATCCGGAGTTGAGCTTTCCCCCTCCACTGATAAGGTAGAAGTATTAAGTGACACATCGTTAGAAAGAGTAGGACTAGAAACTTTGGCATGCTGCTGTTGAGCCTCAGGTGACATAAGAACTTCGGAGAGTAGAGCAGTCTCTATGGGGTCAAAAAGTGATGGGTTTGAGCCACAAGAACATCCTATGTGCTCATGCAAACCCTAATGCTTGGATCAAGGTTTCTCTAATTGTACATGCATTCATCTAAGACGTTCTAACCCTAGATCTAGTGATAACAATTCAAAATTATAATGACCAAATCAGATCTAGAAGATTACCTCTTGTTGCTTGCTTGAATCTTATTGTCTTTGATGCTTAGAGTCACAAGTGTAACTCCTCTAATGGCTTACAAACACCAACTAGAAAGAGGGTAGTATTTGAGAGAGGGAGGAGGCACTTGAAATCGGCTCTAGGGTTCTAAGAGAAGTACTGTCCAATTTCTGTAACCTAGGGGGTCAATTTTTACTGTGAGCAGCTAGGGTTTCAGTCAAAACCCTAATGGATAGCTTAAACATTAAGCAGCCCATGGAACCTTCTGGAAAAAGGCCATGGACGAAAATATGAAGGACTCCCATCATAATTTCATTCACCCCTTAGTCCAGTACGTTTCCCAGGCCAAAATACAACTATCAAACATTTGACAGTCTAAGTCCCCTTTATTGAATTAATCTCTTTTAGTCACCAAATTAATTCCTGCTTAATCTACGACTAATATTAATCAATTAATATGATTTCTCCTTTAATATATTATTCTCATAATATATTAATAAGCCATCATATCTTCTCTCTCTCTCTCTCTCACCATAAATTACCCTGTCAAGTTGCTATGGTGAAGGAAGCCAAAAAGGACCATGCATAACTGGGTCAAGTACTTACCAAATATAGTTACAAACTTAGACACTAATCCAATAGTCTCCCACTTGGATAAGTCTAGTTACTACAAATGTAAGCACAATTCAATTAACAATCATATCACTCAAAGACGTTATCAAACACCGATCTTATCAATAACTCGTCCTTTAGATAAGGGATCGTATAGTCCTCCATTCTAGATATTGTGCAAACAATTACATGGTACATAGTCATACTTATTTTCCAGCAGTTTGTTTCTCGATCTATGATCTGTTTGACATAGAAATTAATTGAACACATCAATTCAGTCCTGACCGGGCCCGTCATATAAGTCAAACCAATCATCGAGGGGCCCTGATATCGCTTTTATCCTCTTACGATAAATGGAACAGATCAACTTTGACATATATGCATTTACTATTCACTAATCAAATCATACACAACAAAGCATTTTATAACAACAAGTTACTGATGTCTTTACACATTATCAATGCACAACCAATTGGCAAACAATAAACCATATATCTAGGTTTTAAGACTATATGATATTATCGTCTTGCGATCACTCGAGATAAATTCCATGAAGTGATTCCAGCAAGTGAGGGTTTATTCCAATGCTCAAATCAAACTCATAGGCACTCATGAACGTTGTAGCAAACTTTTGCAATGTCTAATACATTTTAGACAATCTACACACTAATTCATGACAGTCTTCATTCATACCTACTTCCAACATATGAATGACTGTGGATGGTTCAAATAATTCTTATTATTCAGGAAGTTAAAACATGCAAATTGAAACAATAGGTAAACAATTAACATAAGACAGTAACATTACTAGTAAATAATACTCTTTTATTTAATCATCAAATGTTAATTACAGTTTATCTATAACACGTTTCTGAAGTATCTAATCTAAACTAATATCTTCCTTTAGCTCAATGCTCTTAGCATTCTGCAAGTGCTTAACCCTGCTCTGTCCCTTCGTAAGCAGATCTGCTGGGTTAACCTCTCACGATACCCTCTTCTCTACGAGGAGTCCTTCTTCCACCCGATGTCAAATAAAATGATATTTTTTGTCGATATGACGAGATCTGTCGTGATCCATTGGTTCCTTGGTCAAGGCAACCATTCCTTCATTATCACAGAAAATTTCCA